>NC_141545.1:8548139-9148139 GCF_021556685.1 Rattus norvegicus
CCACCTGTTACTCCAAGTGCAGGGGATCTAAATGGTGTACAAACCCCCGCCACACACATGCTCTCTCTCTCTCTCTCTCTCTCTCTCTCTCTCTCTTTCTCTCTCTCTCTCCCTCTCTCTCATTCTCTCATTCTCTCTCTCTCTCACACACACACAAAACACACACACACACACACACACACACCACAGAACACACACACACTTAAATTAAATCCTCAAATAAGAACCTGCTCATTGATTAAGACAATAGATCTAAATAAATACATGTATCTCAGTTTGGATTAGCCAGTTTTATTTTCCTCCATCTTTATTAACATGGGTATTTCTTATTTACATTTCAATTGTTATTCCCTTTCCCGGTTTCCAGGCCTACATCCCCCTAACACCTCCCCCTCCCGTTCTATATGTGTGTTCCCCTCCCCATCCTTCTCCCATTACCACCATCCCCCCAACAATCACGTTCACTGGGGTTCAGTCTTAGCAGGACAGAGGCTTCCCCTTCCACTGATGCTCTTACTAGGATATTCATTGCTACCTATGCAGTTGGAGCCCAGATTCAGTCCCGGTATAGCCTTTGGGTAGTGGCTTAGTCCCTGGAAGCTCTGGTTGGTTGGCATTGTTGTTCATATGGGGTCTCGAGCCCCTTCAAGTTCATTCAGTCCTTTCTCTGGATCCTTCCAAGGGGGACCCGTTCTCAGTTCACTGGTTTAATGATGGTATTCGCCTATGTATTTGCTATGTATTCTGGGTGTGACTCTCAGGAGAGATCTACATCTGGTTCCTGTCAGTCTGCACTTCTTTACTTCATCCATCTTATCTAATTTGGTGGCTGTATATGTATGGGCCACATGTGGGGCAGGCTCTGAATGGGTGTTCCTTCTGCCTCTGTTCTAAACTTTGCCTCCCTATTCCCTCCCAAGGGTATTCTTGTTCCCCTTTTAAAGAAGTAGTTAAGCATTTGCATTTTGGTCATCCTTCTTGAGTTTCATGTGTTCTGTGCATCTAGGGTAATTGGAGCATTTGTGCTAATATCCACTTATCAATGAGTGCATACCATGTGTGTTTTTCTGTGATTAGGTTACCTCACTCAGGATGATATTTTCCAGTTCCATCCATTTGCCTATGAATTTCATAAAGTCATTATTTTTGATAGCTGAGTAATATTCCATTGTGTAGATGTATCACTTTTCTGTATCCATTCCTCTGTCGAAGGGTATCTGGGTTCTTTCCAGCTTCTGGCTATTATAAATAAGGCTGCTATGAACATAGTGGAGCATGTGTCTTTGTTATATGTTGGAGCATATATTGGGTATATCTTTTTCTTTTTTTTTTTGTTTTTTGTTTTTTGTTTTTTTTTTTTTTGGAGCTGGGGACCGAACCCAGGGCCTTGTGCTCGCTAGGCAAGCGCTCTACCGCTGAGCTAAATCCCCAACCCCTTTTTGGGTATATCTTGACCTGGGCTCTTTTTGGTTGGGAGACTGTTAATGACTGTTTCTATTTTGTTAGGAGTTATGGGGTTGTTTAAGTGGTTTATCTGTTCCTGATTTAACTTCGGTACCTGGTATCTGTCTAGGAAATTGTCCATTTCCTGCAGATTTTCAAGTTTTGTTGAATATAGGCTTTTGTAGTAGGATCTGATGATTTTTTGAATTTCCTCTGAATCTGTAGTTATGTCTCACTTTTCATTTCTGATTTTGTTAATTTGTACACACTCTCTGTGTCCTCTTGTTAGTCTGACTAAAGGTTTATCTATCTTGTTGACTTTCTCAAAGAACCAACTTTTGGTTCTGTTGATTCTTTGTACGGTCCTTTTTGTTTCTACTTGGTTGATTTCAGCTGTGAGTTTGATTATTTCCTGCCTTCTACTCCTCCTGGGTGTATTTGCTTCTTTTTGTTCTAGAGCTTTTAGGTGTGCTGTCCAGCTGCTGATATATGCTCTCTCCAGTTTCTTTCTGCAGGCACTCAGAGCTATGAGTTTTCCTCTTATATTATTTCCCATAAGTTTGGGTATGTTGTACCTTCATTTTCATTGAATTCTAAGAAGTCTTTAATTTCTTTCTTTATTTCTTCCTTGACCAGGTTATCATTGAGTAGAGCATTGTTCAACTTCCATGCATATGTGGGCGTTCTTCCCTTATTGTTGTTGAAGACCAGCTTTAGCCCGGGGTGTTCTGATAGGATGCATGGGATTATTTTTATCTTTCTGTATCTGTTGAAGCCTGTTTTATGCCCAATTATATGGTCAATTTTGGAGAAAGCACCATGAGGTGGTGAGAAGAAGGTATATCCTTTTGTTTTAGGATAGAATGTTCTATAAATATCTTTTGAATCCATTTGGTTCATGACTTTTCTTAGTCTGTCTATGTCTCTGTTTAATTTCTGTTTCCATGATATGTCCATTGATGAGAGTGGGGTGTTGAAATCTCCTACTATTATTGTGTGAGGTGCAATGTGTGCTTTGATCTTTAGTAAGGTTTCTTTTATGTATGTAGGTGCCCTTTTATTTGGAGCATAGATATTTAGGATTGAGAGTTCATCTTGGTGGATTTTTCCTTTGATGAATATGAAGTGTCCTTTCTTATCTTTTTTGATGACTTTTGGTTGAAATCAATTTTATTCAATATTAGAATGGCTGCTCCAGCTTGTTTCTTCAGACCATTTGCTTGGAATGTTGTTTTCAAGCCTTTCACTCTGGGGTAATGTCTGTCTTTGTCTCTGAGGTGTGTTTCCTGTAGGCAGCAGAATGCAGGGTCCTCATTGCCTATCCAGTTTGGTAATCTATGTCTTTTTATTGGGGAATTGAGACCATTGATGTTGAGAGATATTAAGGAATAGTGATTGTTGCTTCCTGTTATACTCGTATTTGGATGTGAGTTTATGTTTGTGTGCTTTTCTTCTCTTTGTTCTGTTGCCAAGATGATTATTTTCTTGCTTTTTCTACGGTGTAGCTTGTAGGGCAGTAAGAAATATTTTCTCCAGAAAAGTGGACAGAGTCTGAAAAATGAACCCTGAGGCTGTTTCCTAGCAACTACATGTTGTACACACACATGTATGCTTATCCTCACAGATCCACGTGCTTAAATGCACATAGATGCATGAGGGAGATAGAGGCAGAGACAGAGACAGAGGGGAGAGAGAGGGAGATGGAGAGAGAGATAGTGAGAGAGAGATAGTCAGAGAGAGAGATATAGTCAGAGAGAGAGAGAGAGAGAGAGAGAGAGAGAGAGAGAGAGAGAGAGAGAGAGATCTTGACACACAGAAATATAGCAAATGGAATGAAGGCATTCTCATGTTCCTTTTCAATTTCCCTTTCTCTGTAAGTTGGAGGGTCCTCATATATGCTTAGAAGCCATAGAAGAATCGAGTTCCATCTTCAGGCTTGTCGTGCTCTTACATGTGTTTTCCATAGGTTCGCCCCCCCCCCAAAAAAAAACAGCATTAAGATCCCAAGTACTCAGGGATGTCTGACCTGATGTTGTGGCCAAGGACCCAAGAGAAGAGAGTGAAGAAAAGCAGCTGCATCACTAAGGGAACAAGGCCATGTCTCACACACCCTGTGGAAGAGAAGGATGGAATTTCAGCAAACATGTGCCCTTGTATTGTCTGGGCCTAGGGACACACAAGCCACCAGGATACTTCTGCCCAGACACAGGACGTTAATACTTAAACTTCCAACATCCCATAGCCAAAAGTCTAGTCTCAACTATCCAGGACCCATGATGGCAGAATTCCCTCTTGCATTTCATAGAAAAATGTTTGTAGAAAGTATTCACTCTTACTCAATCGCACTTTCTGCAGTGAATACAAAACTCAGTTTCTCTTCTGTTCAACTCAGAGAAGGAAAAGTAAGAGCCTGGTCATATTACTCTTGGTTACTCAATAGAGACTGTTGGTAAAAACCATTGCTGATGAGACCCCACAGTTTTATCACAAGATGTGGACAAATCTAACTGGCAGTGATAAGGACACTTCTTCTCCTCTAATTATTACTATAGTCCAGGAAGATTCTGTGCAAGCGTCTAGGGGTAGATAAGTCATCAACAGTCTCATCTAGATATGAACCATGAGAACTGCTGTGATGACTAATGTGGCAAGATATGACCACTGATAGAACAGTGGCAGTAATGTTATACACTTTCTGAATAAAAGCCTGCTTCATAAAATGGAATTCAGGTCTGACAATCTAGCCAAAACATGTGTGCCTGACTAGTTTCCAAGGCCCTAGAAGTGATATTCTAATTATTTTTACCAATGGGCATGATATAAAACGGTCTTCTACATACTCTATACTTGTAGATTAGTGTATCTCTCAGTTATCTTCAGGTAAATTTGTTTGACATTGAATGATGGTCAGAACCATGTAACAGGTAACACAAGTGCTAGACAAAATTACAAGAGACCAAGATGTGATTTAGAAAGCAATGTACTAGATGTTTGCTGATTCCTTTGAGATAGTTGGAGGTATTTAAACACAAATTTTGATTTAGCTGGGTGGTATTGTGCATGCCTTTCATTCCAGCACTTGGGAGGCAGAGGCAGGTGGATCTCTTTGAATTCAAACTCAGTCTTTACTACAAATAGCCAGGGATACACAGAAAAACCCTGTCTCAAAAACCCAATTACACATACACACACACACACAGACACACACACACATAGACACACACACACACACACACACACACACACACACACACACACACAGGGCTTTTATTCAACCATGTAGACAAGTGAATGTCACCTACAGAAAAATAGGTGAAAGCGAACATTATTATTCTAAACAAAATAAGCCATACCAAGATATCTTCCTGTCTCTCTATGTCTCTATGTCTCTATGTCTATCTATCCATCAGTCTATCTATCCATATATCTATCTGTATGTCTGTCTGTCTGTCTTCTGTCTATCACATGGTTTGGATATGATTCCACGAGGGAGTGGCACTTTTTGGAGGCGTGGCCTTGTTAGAGTAGGTTGTCACTGTGGGTGTGGGCATTAAGACTATCATCATAGCTTTCTGGAAGTCAGTATTCTGCTGGCAACCTTCATATGATGATATAGAACTCTCAGCTCAGCCTGAACCACATGTACCTGGATGCTGTCCTACTCCCACCTTGATGACACTTGACTAAATCTTTGAACCTATAAGGCAGTCCCAATTAAATGCTGTCCTTATAAGACTTGCCTTGGTCATGGTGTCTGTTCACCGCTGTAAAACTTTAAGACAAAAGTTGGTACCAGGAGTGGGGAATTGCTGTGATATGCCTGACCATGCTTTTGTTTAGACGAATGTAGATTTTGGGACTTTGGAAAGCAGTGGTATATTTTAAGTTCATCTTAATGGGCTATCCTAGGAGGAAGTTGTTGCTCTGTAATAAATTCTTTGGTTCTCAAGGGTAATCTTTAGTGGAATTGTTCTATTGTTCTTTGAGTTGAGACATTATGGTGGGGGCGCTTATGTCTCCCTGTGGGAGGAGTTCTCACAACATCCTAAGAACTATCTCCTTCCCTCCAGGTCCCATGAATGGAAACCCAGAACTTTTGAGTAATCTCCCTGAAGCTCACTGATCCTTTGTACTGTAGATACTTCCTTCTCTGAATAATTTTTACTACCTTTTGCACGCAATTCTTCAGTATTTGAGTGTGAGTGTGAAGTGTCCTTCCTACATTTTTTGATAACTTTTGGCTGAAAGTCGATTTTACTCAAAATTAGAATGGCTACTCCAGCTTGTTTCTTGGAACCATGTGCTTGGAAATATTTTTCTAGCCTTTTACTCTAATGTAGCATCTGTTTTTGTCACTGAGGTGCATTTCCTTATTCAGGGAAATGTTGGGTCCAGTTAACCTATCCAGTCAGATGGTCTATGTCTTTTGATTGGGGAACTGAGTCCGTTGATGTTAAGTGATATTAAGGAATTGTGATTGTTACTTCCTCTTGTTGTTGTTTTTAGAGGTGGAATTATGTTTGTGTGGCTCTCTTTGGATTTGTTGAGAGAAGATTGATTTCTTGCTATTTCTATTTGCTGTTTCCATCTTTTTGTTGGAGTTTCCCATCTATTATCCTTCGCAGGTCTGGATTTGTGGAAAGATGTTGTGTCAATTAAGTTTTGTCATGGAATATCTTTTCCATTTATGGTAATTGAGAGTTTTGCTACATATAGTAGCCTTGGCTGGCTTTTGTGTTCTCTTACGGTCTGTATGACATCTGTCCAGGATCTTTTTTTTTTTAAGTTTTAAATAGGGCATCATTTAATTGGGGCTGACTTACAGGTCCAGAGGTTCAGTCCGTTATCATCAAGGTGGGAGGATGGCAGCATCATAGCATCCAGGCAGGCATGGTGTAGGAGGAGGTAAGTTCTACATCTTCATCTGAAGGAAGCCAGGAACAGACTGAGCATCATAAGGCAGCTAGAATGAGTGTCTCTAAGCTCACCCTCACAGTGACACACTTCCTACAACGAGGCCACACCTTTGAATAGTGCCACTCCCTGGGCCAAGCATATGCAAAGCATCCCACCTCCCTCTTACTTTGCCAGTCTTATAATTGTGTATTTTCTTGATGCACAGTGGGATGTCTCAGGATGTTCGTATGGTGCATTGATGCCTCAAGATACTTAGGGTATCCAGTTCTTTCACTTTACTGTTTTCCTGTGATAAGAACAAAAAGTGAACTCTTGGAGTCTCTAAGAAGACATCAGAGATTAAATGGACTTAGTATATACTTATAGTATATGCCACTTAAACATCTAGTGACACTCATGCTGGTGAGCAGTACATGGAAACTTTTCTAAACTAGGTCAAATTCTGGGAGACAAAACAAATCTTAATGAATTCTGAAGTAGAATACAAAGAGTGAGTGAACCCAAGATCTGACTCAAGAGAAGATAAACAAGATTGTCTGTCCAGAATCTTATAGCTTTCATAGTCTCTGTTGAGAAGTCTGGAGTAATTCTGAAGATCTGCCTTTATATGTTACTTGACCTTTTACCATTACTGCTTTTCATAGTCTTTCATTGTTTCATGTATTTGGTGTTTTGGACATTATGTGACGCGAGAAATTTCTTTTCTGGTCCAATCCATTTGATGTTCTGTAGGGTTCTTGTGTGTTCTTAAGCATCTATTTTTATTGGATATATTACTTATTTACATTTCAAATGTTATCCCCTTTCTCGGTTCCTCCCTCTCCCATCCCCGCTGCCTCGCTGCCTCGGCTTCTCTGAGAATGCCGCCCTTCCCACACACCCACTTCCACCTAACACTTGGCATTATCCTACTCTGGGGAAACAAGACAGCATCTCTTTCTTTAGTTTAGGAATGTTTTTTTCTATACTTTGAATTAAAGATACTTACTGCCACGATATTTTGAAAAATCTTTGCTATCTTCTGTACCTATTATCCTTAGGTTTGGTCTTCTCATTGTGTCTTTCCTGGATGTTGTTGGTTAGGAGCTTTTTGAATTTTGCATTTTCTTTAACTATTGTGTCAATGTTTTCTATGGTACATTGTGCCCCTGAGATTCTTTCTTCTGTCAATTATATTCTGTTGGTGATGCTTGTGTCTATGACTCCTGATCTCTTTCATAGGTTTTCTATCTCTGGGGTTGTCTCCCTTGTGACGTCTTTATTGTTTGTATTTCCATTTTGTAGAACCTGAATTGTTTTTCTTTAATATCTTCACCTGTTTGATTGTTTTCCTGTAATTCTTTAAGAGGTTTTTGTGTTCTCTCCTTAAGGCTTCTACGTGTTTATATACGGTCTGTATTTCTTTAAGGGAGTTATGCATGTCCTTTTTAAAAGTCCTTTATCATCCCAAGATGCGATTTTTAAAACCACATCTTGCTTTTCCCGTGTTTTCAGTTAGTCAGGACTGGTTGTGGTTGGGTACCTGTGTTCTGATGATGTCACGTATCCTTTGTTTCTGTTGCTTTGGTTATTACCTTTGCCTCTTGCCATCTGTTTATCTCTCTTATTAGTTGATCTTCTCTCTGACTGGAGGCTGTCCCTCCTGTTGTCCTGTGACCCTATGATCTTAAGAGTGAGAGCGCTCCTGGTAGACCAGCTCTCTACTGATAGGATTTGGTTACAGGGTTCGGTGAGACAGCTTTAGCCATGGGCGAATATGAAGACTGGAAGGATCCTGTTCCCAGCTACTCCTCGGTTTCTGTGCCATGTGTACTTCCGGTGGGTCCCTCTTGGACAGTTATTTGAGCAAAAGTGGTGGTCTCACCTGTGGGCTTAGGAGTGAGAGCACTTCTGGGAGACCAGCTCTCTCTGTACAGAACTTACATATGGAGGGATGTGGGATAACCTTAGCTCTAGGCCAGATGGAATCCAGAACGATCCTGTCCATAATCTTAAATTTTTAAATTACTTTGAACATGGGAATTTGAAGGAAAGAAAACTTTGGATGGTTTCAATGAGGTTTTGTGCAGTCCAGGCTGTGAAAAAGGAATGAATATCAAGAAGGAACAGAAGTACTGTAAGTCGGCAGCAGAGCACATATCATCAGCATCTGCTCACTGTCTCTGAATCTCTGTAGTGCCAGTCCAGGAAGGAGGCAGTTTAAGGTGCACAGAGCTCACAGTCACTAAAAGAAAGGAAACACATATCTTAAAAAGGCACACTCAGAAGTTAGCAGAGAGGAATTTCGTGAAAATAAAAACAAACAACAAACATAAATGCACCCTCCACATGAAAATGTCAATATGCTCTTGGGTATGCTATTTTCCTTCCCTGAGTACATTTCTACTTTTCTATTTTTGTTCATTCATTTCCTCACTCATTCATTGTGGGTGTGTACGCGCGTCTCTCTCTCTCTCTCTCTCTCTCTCTCTCTCTCTCTCTCTCTCTCTCTCTCTCTCTCTCCCTGTGTATGTGCATGCACATGCCACTGTGAGTGTGTGGAGGTCAGAAGATGACTCTTTAGAGTTGATTCTCTCCCTTCTATTACAAAAATCTCAGGAATCTTACTCAGGTCACGCATGACAGTAAGGCTTTACTCCCTGATCAATCTCCTTCAACCATTATATTGCTTTAAAAAGCCACCAAATTTGAATTCATACTGCCTTGATCTGAAGTGTTTCTCTGCATCAAAGCAAAGGAACAGATTTCACATTAGTTGAATCCCTAAAAGTTGAAAGAAAATCGTAGGCTGCTATGAGTGACTACATGGGGCTGTACTCATCTCTAAATTCTAAGTTATTTTTACCCCAAACATTAAACAAAAGTAAATGTTGATGATTCAGTTCCAAGAGTCAATCACTAGGCATTACCATGAATAAGAAGATCAGCAACACAAGGCAGGGATCCTAGAGTTGAGATTGGGTTTCCAGGGAAGGAACTTGCTGATCTTCATCATCGGTCCAGGACACATAACAAAACAGTCTTATTTTGAAAGTTGAATCTTTCTGTTTTGACTTTCCTAAGTTTTGTCAAGAAGAGTGTGGGATACATGCATATGAGGCCTGAGGTTGATATTGGGTATCATACTTGACTTCTATTCCACTTATTCCTTGAGGCAAGGCCACTCAATCAAGCCCAGAAGTCATCAAGTTGGCTATTCTTTCTAGTGCTCTAAGATTTCACTGCCTCCAGTGTCCAAGGTTATGGTTAAATATGGGCTTCCATCTCCATACAAAAGACATTAAAATAAACATGCGGTTCAATGGAAATAATTACATTTATAGGAGTGTGCAAATTGTCCATCCGTAAGTTGATAGGCACTTCAGTAGGTTCCATTTCTGAGTTACTGTAAGTCCTGCAGCAATGAGCATGCGTGAATACAAACCTCTGTAGTAGGCTCCAGAGAACCTGATGCAGTTCCCAAGAATACGAAGGCTGCATTGAGAGATTCTCTGCTAAAAGCATCAAAGAGATTGATCAGTAACAATGGACCAATACCCTCTACCCTGGGCTTCTAAACTTTCTGCTCTCCCCCGGAAACCCAGGAAAGAGTCTATTTCATCTATGTTAAATCTTCAGACTCCTTACCGTAGCTCATGTGGTGACTGTCACCACTTCTCTTTTACTCTTCCTGGTTGAGTGTAGGTTTGAGGAGTACAAAAAGGTTTTGGCAAAGAGAAACTGTGCTCCCCAAATTCTACACACTTGTGGACAGCAGTGAAGAAGAGCATTTGCAACAGAGAAAGTAAGAAATATCTGTTTCTTGGGTGAAACTAAGCTAAGACTCAGGGAGCTTAGGGTTGAATGAGAGGGGTAGATCAGGATTCAGCATTTTTAGCCTCTAACTAATGCTCTAACCATCCAATGAATGATCTTGTAAACAGAATCAGTAGCTTGTATAAAAGCTTTGGAGCAGCTTTTTTTTTTTTAATCTCTAAAAGGATAAAGATACTGAGAAGGGAACAGATGAGGTAGTCCTTAATCCTGGGAAAAGAGAGACTGCAATAGTAAATATTCAGTTTCTAGAAAGATTAGGGCTGCCAGTCTATTTCTAATGTCAGGGGAATGGAGGATGTGAAATTGGAAACTGGCTCAGAAGGAGATGAACACTTGAGATCTTGACTACTGGACACTAGAAAGGTAGACCCTGGAGACCAGAGTCCTGAGTCCTAAGAAAATTGATTCTGAAAATCCACAATCCTGAAACCTGAGAAGGGTGAACTATTAGTCTTTAGATTCTTGCTTTTCAAAAGATGAAAGCCAGGGTTAGGATTTTTTGCTCCTAATGAGGATGAGGTTTAATAATTGATTTCTGGGTTTTAGAGAGGGGGAAAATGAGTCTATCCTCCTGTTCTTGGGAAGTGAGGCATGTGTTAGGTGAGGTGAATACTGGGAATCAGGAATCCTCAGTTTTGTGGGGGCAAGGATGGGTATAGAATGCCCGAGACTTTAAGTAGAGCTGGGGTCTGAGTGTTGATTCTGTGGACATGGCTTCTGAAAACTGAACTCCTGGTTCTTGGTGTAGTAGGGACTGAACATCTTTCCTATTGGGTTCCAGGGAGTTGAAAACCAGCAGATTGAAATGCAGGATCCTGAGATAGCTGAGGCTGGAAAGAGACTTCTGATGCTTCTTTAGTGGATTATGGACAGGATAACTGAAGCAGTAGTAGAATGATGACTATCTGTATTTCTGCGTTCAGAAGGGGAAAGACACTAGGCTATCCCTGGTTTAGAGGGTGGTAGGAAACTTGGCCTGATGGACCACTCAATTCTCTTTCCTCAGTGTGTCTGGACCGTAAGCCTTTCATCACTGTGCTGAAGCTCATCTCCGTTGTGCTCTTGGCTGCTCTCATCATAGCAGTCATTGTCAAAGGTCAGAAACCTTTAATGTTAGAGCTTCCTGCTCTAGTCTCCTAGTACATGGGTAGAGGTGGTACTGAAGCTGGAACTGTGGGCTTACATGTCTTCTGGGAAGTAGCCAAGGGTCCTCTCAGAAAGAAGTAGTTTCAGAGGCGTGGTCTGACTCCATTTACCTTTGTGGTCATGCTTCCCTGGGCATCAGGATTTCTCATGATCAAATGAGACACATTCAAGTAAGATTCTGGGATTTGGACATGATGTTCCTATGAACCCAGTACATGGTAGTTAGATCCTAGTTTGCCCTGCCTTTACAATTTATTTGTGAATTCCATACATGAATAAAATATTTTGATCAATTCTAATATCTCCTCCCTGTCTTCAAGTTCCTCCCCTCTTCTCCACCACTACTTTTCCCTCCCAGTTTCAAGAACTACTTCATGTTTATTATCCTCTGAATACTCTTAGTGTTCTCTATGTACATGGGTTTAAGACCATTTACTGGAGCATGGGTATTCTCCTGGGGCAAAAAACCCCAATAACCCCCTATCCCTCCTGACTTCCATATTTTTCTTCATCCCTCCTTTTCTCCCTCCTACTCTACCTCCCCCAGAAGCTTTAAGTTGCTGTTACAGAGCTACAGTTGAAGCTTCCTGTGCCCATTTTCCACCTTTGTTGTGATTCTGACTAGCTTGAGTTTCTGTAGGTTTGAACTACAGCCACAACACTGTGAGTTCCTATGAACAACATGTCGGAATCTCTATTTCAATCACAACTTACTACAAAAAGAAGCTTCCATAAGAAAGATTGCTAACTTGTGGTGACCTAAAATTTGTATCTCACAGAATGAACTAATCAGACTTAATACCTGTCTCTCAACCTGTCTTTCTCTGTCTTTTTCTCTCTCTGTATCTCTCCAGCTCTCTGTCTCTATTTCTCTCTCTTTCTTTCTCTGTTTCTGGGTAAGAGAGTTAAGAAGCATCTGCATGTGGCTTACCAGACTCCTGTGTTATGATGTCCAGCTTCTGTATGATCCTTTTCAAACATGCTATGCTGAATAAGTCGTCATATGAAACTTCATGTGCCTCCCTGAAAGTGTAAGAGGTTCAGGTGTTTCTCTTGTTTGGAGGAACATCTCGGAAGGCTCCTGTGGCCAAGCTCTACCATCCTGTCATGGCACCTAGCTCTCTGATTTTTATGGGAAGCTCTATTCAAGGTGTTAAGGGGAAACCTCTTCTGCTTTAAGCTCCCATTTTATTGTTTTGCTTATCCCTCTGTTTTCTTTTGAAGGCTCTCTGAACTAGAGTCATGGTCATAGTCTTGAAGCCATTTTAATAAAGCTAACCCCTCAAGGATGATTATGTGTCTGATCCTTTCCTGAACTCTCTTCGTAGATTTATCAGCACTTATTATTTTCATTTTCTTTTCTTTTCATAGGCACTGAGTTTCTTACATCCCAAGATTATGATCAGCAAAAGCAAAACATTCACCAGAAACTGGACCAGGTGAAGGCTGGACTAAGTAAGTTAACAGAAAATGGATCTCCAAGAGCATGGAAAGGTTTCCACATGGGATGAAGCGACTGCAGAGACTGGTTCTCTAGTCACTCAATTTCTACACCTGTTGAATGAGAACACTGAGGAACATGAAAGATATAAGTTACTAGACAAAATAGGCCTTGCCTACAGTCCCTTAGTTTCTAAATATGTTGAATGTTAGCTAGGATAAATATTTAAAATGGTACCTCCTGGATTCATGGGGCCATGCACACAGAAGACACTCATTTAAACCAGACTTCTAATGTCTGTTTGAACATTTAAAAATTCTCCTATTCTATGTATTAGGGAGAGCTGTCCTAGATCCCCTGGGTTATCTTGGAGGGAAAAGACTCAGGAAGTTAAGAGGCGAATGGCTGTGACTGAGGAGGTAGATCAGTGAATAAAGTGCTAACCAAACAAGCTTGGGGACCAGAGTTTGGATCCACCACATCACATAGAATTGGAGCAGAGCCACACAGGCCTTAACACAGCAGTGGTGGGGTCCAGGCACAGCCCAGGGCTCACTTGCTAGTCTAGTCAAAACAGGGAGTCCTGTGTTCAGAAAGAGCAAGTCTCAAAAGTAAAAAAAATGCATGAAAAAGTTAGAGATAAAGGCATAGAGAGAAAGAGAGACAGATGAGACAGAGACAGAAGAGACAGAGACTGAAGCCAGGCTATACTGAATGGCAGCAAGGAACTAGATCAAGTACCCTGATAAAACTGCATGAAGAAGTTGACAGGGATGTGTGATAGGGCAGTTCTGACAGGAATCTGAAGAGAATGAGTGGGGTGTATTTGATCAAAAGATATTGAGTGTGTACAGACATTCAGTTTAAACCATTATGGATTCGAAGTAGAGTGAAGATGCATATGTAGGAGTGTTCAGAAGAAGGAAATTAAAGTAAGAAATGTTCTAATTAAAATATAATCTCAAATGTAAACAAGCCAAAATGATATTGTCTGCATAGAGCAAATAATCAAAATTAAATAAGAGTACATTTCTAATTAGAAATTTTTGTTAAAATATAATTATATAAATTCCCTCATGCCCTCTGTCTACATTCCCTTTCTAAGCACCCACAACTCTCTCAAATTTTTAGCATTTTTAATTTCATTTTTGTTGTTTCATATACAGAAGCATTTTTAAAAAATAATGACAGTGATCGATGAAAATCTTCAATATCCACTCTAGCCTCTACTTGCACATACACAGAACAGTGCACAAACACATGTGCATAGGCATGAACAACACACATCCAAGAAAATATCAGGAGAACGTAAGGAAATGGTTCCCCTTGTACAGTTTCAAGGAAGGAAAAGGATGTAATCTCAAGGATTTGAAAGTCTAAACTGATGCAGGTACCTTGGTAACTTTGTATATCCACCTGACTCATTTCATAAACAGAACACCTGTGCCGCCCTTGCCCCTGGCTGCTCTTCCAAGGGGACCAGAGCTTGTTCCAAAGAAACTGTTATTTCTTCTCCAAATCTAAAAAGAATTGGATGGAATCTGTCAAGGCCTGCAAGTACATGGGGGCACAACTAGTGGTCATAAAAAGTAATGAGGAGCAGGTACGTTGAGCTGGGCTTTTCTATTCTATGGGCACGATTCTGGTTAAATGGGATCCTTCTTACAAGGTATTTTTTACTATACTTGAAGAGGTGAGAAATGTACATTCAGATAAATACAAAGTGGTACCATGAATATATGAATTAAGGAATAATTAATATGTAGGAATCTTTTGGAGTGCTGAACAGAGTTTAACAAGCACTTACATTCGTGTTAAATGCCCTGATTTGGGGCTCCAGGATGACTTGATGGGTAAAAGTGCTCGCTGTGAAGCTCAGGGGTCTGGGATCCACACAATAAAAACAGAGTCAATTGTTAGAAGTTGGCCTCTGACCTACACACACACACACACACACACACACACACACACACACACACACACACACAGTGAGAGAGAGAGAGAGAGACACACACACACATACACACACACACACACACACACACACACACACACACACACACACACACATGCACCTTGGCATCTACACCCTCTACACCCACACATGAATTTTATTTTTCTGAAGAGAGAAATACTAAAGAAATTTTCAAAAACTATGAATCACCAGACCCTTGTAAGTTTGGGAAGCTGGCAGAAGGTTTCTCATATTATTATTTTAGTTGAACAAAGCATAAGAGGAAAAGATGGGCTAGAAGCTTAAAATTAAAATCTGTCAAATCACACCACACACTGCTTCTAAATTCCGAGTCCTCAAGAGAGCTGTGTGACACCTGGCCTGATCTTTTCATGTCTAGACCTGCATGTGTATATGAGTGTAAGTGTAAAGATGTGTGTGTGTGTGTGTGTGTGTGTGTGTGTGTGTGTGTGTATGTATGTGGAGGTGTGTGTGCATGTGTGTGTGTGTGTGTGTTTGTGAGTGAGTGTCTGTGTAGTGATCCTATACAAACACAAGTGTGCATTCATTGTTGCAGTAGAAAGCTGGGGTCTGACTGCAAGCAGGAATTCTATTCCTAGATACCAAGAGGAAAAATGTGAAAATGATAGCAGAAATCCAGCCTGACTTCCCCCTTTCCCTTCCAGAGTTTCCTGCAGGGGATTTCTAAGAAGAAAGGCAATTTCTGGATGGGTCTGTTATACAATAACAAGGAAAGCAAGTGGCAGTGGGTGGATGGCTCACAGCTGCAAGGGAGGTAATACAGTTTGTTCTGGGTGGCTCCATGATGCAGGAAGGAGTTGTGGTTTGTACACACTCCTTGGGGCCCTAGGCATGGGAGTCTGCTTGTTGGAATGTTATTGAGATGAGTTCTAATATGATTTTGCAATTCTATCATGTGATCTGAGGGAGGACATTACAACATGGTAGATATTGCAGGAGCAATACCTATATTAATATATCAATATTGCAGGATATTGGGAGGATCAAGGCCAGTGTTTTTCTTTTGATGTGTATGGAAAGAAATAGATAAGATTGTATACCAGGGTAATTTGGAATGTCAGTGGGATCTTAAATGCCATAGTTTCCCATTTTCAGTAAAAGCCATGCTTAGTGGTCATTCAAAAATCACACATGAATGGAATTCACCTGGTCTCGTGTGTCTAGGCAATCTTTATTCATATTATGGTTAGCAAGTTACAGAGAAGCTAGCAATTGACTGAGTCCATTTATCAGTGATAATGGGCAGAGGAATTTTAAGCCCCAGTATATTTGTTAGACAAGGCTTTGTGCTCTGAATCAATAGGATGGAAAGTTTTGGGAGGAGGCTGTACTAAACATTGGAAAATGGTATCTTGCTGAAGGACTAAGCCAATGAAAAATAATCGGGGACAGAGAAATGTAGAAAGGACGATAAAAACGACTGCTTTGCTTTAAATATTTGTGGCAGTTGTTTGTTTTGTTTCGTTTTGCCTTCTGTCTAGTCCACCACCTGAATCTCCAAAACCTAAGATAAAACTGCCTGAATTTCACAGTACGAGTCTGTGAATTCTGTATTATAGAATATTGGTTTCTCACAGAAATATCTTAGGCGTGCTGTCAGGGTCTGAGTGAAGTATGGCCTCCATATGCACACAAGACAGAGAAGGAATAATCCCAGTGCCAGAAGTTAGAAAAGGTTGACAACATAGGGATGGGAAAGAAGCTCATGTTCTTTGGGGTTTTCAATTTCAGGAACTATTGGCCTGTAGGGGAACCCAAGAAGCAAGGAGTTGAATATTGTAAAATATTTTCAGAGAATGGATGGAATGCCCTCCCATGTTCCCATGAGGCATTCTGGATCTGCAAGAAGCCTGCACTGCCCTGCCCTAAGTGAATACTGTTCCCCTCCATGGTCTCCATACAGGGCTCTTCATCATCTAGTTGAATTTTAGTTCATTTTGTTTTTCTGTGGCACTTGGGTCTCAAAATTCCATCTGAGTTCTATATTTCCAGACACCTTGTCTTTACACACTCGGTCCACTCCTGTGTCCTCTCCTGGGTCAATAATTTACATCGGTTGGGGTCAGGGTTTTGCCATGTTCTGAGCTTTCTTCCTGGATTGAATTCTGGGTTGCTTATCACTCCCCTCACTTGCTGTTCTCACTCTTCCTCCTGAGTGTGGAAGGAAGAGTGACCAGCCATCCTCCTGCATCTGTTGTCATGTTGTTACTTCCTCCAGCTGTTGCTTTGCCTACACCAACACCAAGAACTCCATCTCTTTGGTATCATCAGCCAAAATAAACAGTTTCACCCATATGCTGCTTTCTGTCTGGTCATTTTATCAAAGTAACAGAAAAGTATTTCAATCAAATCTACTGCATAAGAAGTGGAGTTGGTACAGAGGTATCAGGTGTGTTGAACCTATGGATTCTGGAACAGACCGGTCTATCGGCATCTATCTTGGAGAACTCATATATCTAAATGTTTTTATTAGAAGAGGGAGGTACAAAGACAGCATGAGCAGTAAGCCTGTCTCCTGAACAAAATACTCTTATCTACAACATTTGTCTCCTTTATCCGCATAATTAGAAAATTGAAGTTTATTTTGGCCACTGCACCAAGTGCTTTTAATTTTCTTGAAACAGACATGTTATTTTTCATAAAATTAAACCTATCATCCACTTACTGTTTTCCCACAGGGAATGTCTATGAACATACTAGCTAGCTCAATAAGAAAGTATTCTCACACTGAATGGCAGGTGAATACACAGTCTCAAGGCCTCCCAAGAGTCTGAGAATAAGTGATAGTTGTAGACTTAGCATTAACACAGACATAGACATAGACATGTTCACCCTGTACCCAGATCCCATGGGGATAGAGCTGGATTCTCAGAAGCGCGGCCAAACCTGAGAGCACAGATCCTGCCAGGAAAAAGCTGGTCCAGGAGTGTTGACACACCTGAGGGCACAGATAAGACCACCACTTCTGTTCCAAGGGACCTGCCCAGAGCCTTCAGGACGCAGGAACCAAGGAACAGTCTGGGACATGATCCTTCTGTTTTCTGTCTGTGCCTGGAGCTGAGCCTGGGCCTCAGCTCCCTGTACCTAGATCCTATGGGAAGAAAGCTGCAGTCTCAAGAGCGTGGACAATCCTGAGAGCACAGGTGAGACCACCACTTCTGCTCACATTCCTGGCCCAAGAGGAACCCACGTGAAGCCCTCAGGACAGGAACCGAGAGGCAGTTTAGGACAGGATCCTTCCGTTTTCCACACATGTCTGAGATGACCCTATGGCAAAGTTCTCTATACCCAGATCCTCTTGGGAGAGAGCCTGTCTCCAGAGGTGCTGACACACAGGCTTACAGGAGGGTCAGCCACTGTCAGAGACAGCAAGACCTGCTAACACCAGAGATAAGCAGATGGCAAGAGGCAAGGGCAAGAACCTAAGCAACAGAAACCAAGGCCACTTGGCATCATCAGGATTCATTGATGTGAATACTCCTGGTGTCATTTGGGGAAAGTTTTCTGAATTCTACAGCAAAAAAACCCCACCGTTATGTCTAATGTCATAGGAAGAAATTTTGTAATGAACCCACAACATGGATGAAGATAAGTCCTGTTCATGAAAGCTCATCTAAACCGTGATAAAGACAAGGAACTGGTGAAGCTCACTCAGTACCTCAAGGAGATGGCCAAGCTTGAGGACTTCCTGAAACCGAATCACAAGTACTGGGAATGGTATCCATCTAAGAATCGAGGACGGTAGTTACCAGTTACACTCACAATTGACGATCATTGGAGTCCGTGGACCTTTGTTCCTTTGCTAGGCATTACCATGTTTGTGTTCGACACTGAAGCAGATGCTGGGGTGCCTCGCTGTAGTCTTCCAATGCTTTGTAAATTCAATTTTGGATTTTTGGACTATCATAACAAAGCATTAAAAAGCAAAACAAAACAAAAAGTTTTCTTCCCTCTGTGTTAATTTACTCTTGAAGAAATGTTCTCAGGCATTAATTATTGAGATGTTTCCCAATCCCTAGAAAATGCAAAAAAGAAAGGAAAATGAAAAGTGGAGAAAAATTTATCTACCAGTGTCATCTTGTGACTTTGGAAATGAGTTTTGTCTTATGGTTTTTATCCTTTTTTTCTCCTTGGATACTGAGCTGCCTGAGTCTGAGACCAAATCTATCTCCAAACTAGCTAGTGTTCTATCAGTGGTCATATCTTGCCACATTAGTTATCACTGCAGTTCTCATGGTTCATATCTAGATGAGACTGTTGATGACTTATCTACTCCTAGAAGCTTGCACAGAACCTTCCTGGACTATAGTAATAATTAGAGGAGAGGAAGTGTCCCTATCACTGCCAGTTAGATTTGTCCACATCTTGTGATAAAACTGTGGGGTCTCGTCAGCAATGGTTTTTACCAACAGTTTCTATTGAGTAACCAAGAGCAATATGACCAGACTATTACTTTTCCTTCTCTGAGTTGAACAGAGGAGAAACTGAGTTTTGTATTCACTGCAGAAAGTGAGGTTGAGTAGGAATGAATACTTTCTACAAACATTTTTTCTATGAAATGCAAGAGGGAATTCTGCCATCATGGGTCCTGGAGAGTTGAGACTAGACTTTTGGCTATGGGATGCTGGAAGTTTAAGTATTAACATCCTGTGTCTGGGCAGAAGTATGCTGGTGGCTTGTGTGTCCCTAGGCCCAGACAATACAAGGGCACACGTTTGCTGAAATCCCATCCTTCTCTTCCACAGGGTGTGTGAGTCATGGCCTTGTTCCCTTTGTGATGCAGCTGCTATTCCTCATTGTCTTCTCTGGGGGGTGGGGTCCTTGTGGCATTTCTTCTCCAAGGTCAGACATCCCTGAGTACTTGGGATCTTAATTTTTTTGGGGGGGGGAACCTAGGGAAAACAGATTTAGGAGGATGACAAGCCTGAACATGGAACTCGATTCTTCTACGGCTTCTAAGCATGTATCACAACCCTCCAACTTATAAAGAAAGGGAAATGGAAAAGGAATATGAAAATGTCTTCACTCCACTTGCTCTTTCTGTATGTCAATCTCTCTCTCTCTCTCTCTCTCTCTCTCTCTCTCTCTCTCTCCCTCTCTCTCATGTATCTATGTGCATGTATGCACATACACACGTGTATTTGCATGCACATGGATCTGTGTAGATAAGCATACATGTGTATGTGCAATATGTAGTTGCCAGGAGACATTCTCAGTCATCATTTTTCAGACTCTGTCCACTTTTCTGGAGAAAATATTTCTTACTGTCCTGAGGTTTTCAAGAAATCTATTCTGGTTGGATAAGGGAACTATCTGTCCTTTAATCTCCAAAAAAACGTGATTATGAGTGTGTACACCAGCATGTCTGACTTTTAAATGTAGGTTCTGGAATATTGAATTCAGGTCATCATGCCTGCATGCAGGTACTTTACCAAGTAAATCATCTTTCCAGTCCAGTATTCCTCTTTTTCAAGAGTTCTGTAACAAATAGTTGGCTCTCAGACACAATATTCCTACATAGGCAGTGTAGACCATGAGACACTGTAGGTGTTTCTTTTCTCTTGGCACAGTTCCAAAGGTTCCCTGCACCAAGGATCAGGAGGAAAACTACAAGAAACTCACACAACTGAAGACTCGAATAGGTGAGTGATGAGAGGATGGTTGTCTGAGGTTGTTAATGGGAAATCCATGTGGGGACAATTTACTTGAGTTCTGACCTCTTTTAAGTCTCAGTTTTGTTACTTATGAAATGGAAGCAGGATAGTACCAAAAGGGTCATCATGTTGACAAACACACACACACACACACACACACACACACACACACACACACACACACACACAAACATCCAATCATTCTACTTATTGAGAATGTCGAAAGTAGCTCCCATTTCTCCTAGTGTGGATGAGATGAGGCAGGACACTTGGATTCCCATAATACGAGGAAAAAAACTTAGGAAATGGAAAGGATAATGTCTCCCATCTGTGGTACTTGGAGGTCCCTGATTCTGGAGGTTTTGAAGGCTGAGCACACACAGTAATACAAACAATCAAATGTGGGTTCATTCTAACTATCCCAACAGAACTCCTATGTCGTCCTTGCTCCTGGAACTAGATGCTTTTCCATGGAAATTTATACTTCTTTTCCATAACTAAACATAACTGTAATGAGTCTCTCACTGCTTGCAAGGAAGTAGGGCACAACTAATCATCATTGAAGGTGACGAGGAGCGGGTGTGCCTGATTCTGGAGACATTGTGCATGTTTTTATTACTAAAAACTTAATGCATCACATCATGCTTCTTGAGTAAACATATTACCTCCCTTCCAATTCCTTTCTTATGGTGCCACCACTTTTGCTTTTCAATTATGTGTACTATCTCTTTCTAAACTCATGGAGTCCCCTTAGTGCTGCCTACATGTCCACAAGTATAAGAATATCCACTGGAAAGGGGAAGCCCTGGGTCCTGCTAAGACTTAACCTCCAGTGAACTAGATTGTTGGGGGGAGGGCGGCAATGGGGGGAGGATGGGGAGGGATTAGGGGGATGTTTGCCTGGAAACCGGGAAAGGGAATAACACTCGAAATGTAAATAAGAAATACTCAAGTTAATTAAAAAAAAAAGAATATCCACTTGAACTTGGATAGTCTCTCAGGAATCAGATGTCTAAAAATACTTATTTTCCACCTTTCAGTTGTCAATAGTTCTTTAGATAAGGGTGAGACTCCGTTAGCCTGTTTCCTGCCTAAGCTAAGAGTGTAGCTAGCTTGATCTTGTGCAACTAGTGTGAGTTCATGTGTACTATTGCCCTGTTGTAATAGTTAATTGACAAATCTCATCATAGAGTGTGCTACACACCTCAATGGTTTATGTGCCCAAATGAAAGACACACACATTCACAGTCTTTATATTTTAAGATGCCATGGTCAGCACAATAGCTAGGCAATTGACTAGCCTCAATGCTGCTATGATCTGCCTCCCACTGAGAATTCTGAGTTAGTTCTTACTAACTGCTATGCTCTGTCTTAGCTACTCCATTTGTGGGTCACTCTGGGCCATGCCTTCTTGACCCCAGGGAACTCTCCTTGCTTCTCTACATGACAGAGGCCTCTATGTCTCTCCACTGTCCAAAATCTCCTAAAACATATTAGATCTTCTCCCTCCTTATCTCCTGGTCCCTAGATTTAGAATCCTAAAATCCTCCCCATCTATTGACTGCTGGCATTTTTATTTACCAATCAAAACCAACTGGGGCAGGTTTCCAGAAGGTACATTCAGACATCCTTGTGCAAACAGTTTTGGGGGAGCAACATTAGCATTTGTAATAGAAGCTGCAAGATTGCCCTGTTTATTTCACTTCAGATGTCCACTATTTCTGGCTCTTACAATCTTTCTGTCCCTCTTTCCTAATGATTTAAAAGCCTTGTACAAGTAATTCTGATGTAGATGAGAGATATGCATTTTACTACAAGAAAAGTAGTTTAAGATGCATAGACATAAATTTTCAATGGAAAATGGAAGAGAAGCAATTAGAGAATCAAAATAACTTACACACACATGCGCACGCACACACACACACACACACACACACACACACACACACACACACCAGACAACTCTTGTCCATGTGTGTAAGATTTGGAGGAAGTCTTGAAAATATAAAGAATGCTTATGATACATTGGCTACTACTTAGTAAATCACTTCATAGAGAGAAAAGTCTGCTTTGTGCCATTGATCAATTGTGAGAATATGGCTCACACACATTCAGTCAATCATGGGAAAATCCAAAGAGCCATTCACAAAACTCACAAGTCAGAGAAACACGCAGTAAAAATAAGTATATATGACAAGATACCAGCTGTGTACTTCTCTGTACGAGTCATTTGGCTATAGAGCACAGACATGGCAGGACTCAGGTCTCCTGAACACATGTTAGAAATCATGGTCAGACTGAGAAGGTCTGACTGCAAACAAAACTTCCCCTCTAGAGTTTTTCAGGAACACTGGATGAAAATTCAAGTACTCAGCTCTGTATCAATTACTCTTCTCCCCTTTCAGACCCTTCTACAGAAGATGTGTAAGAGGACAGGAAATCTCTGGGTTGGGCTCTCAGACATAAAAGAGGAAGGCTCATGGCAGTGGGTGGATGGTTCACCTCTGTCACCAAGGTAGGTCAAGTAACAAGGGAAGAATGGAGGTGTGAGACTGATGTCTGAAACGCTAATGTGAAATATTCTTCCTGGGGTTTTTGTCCCCTACACATAAAAGGATGTCACTGAGTGGAAACGCAGCTAATACTCAAGTTCAGGTAAGAAGGTAGTTGATCTGAAACTCCTGTGGTGGAGATTCCTGAAGAGTTTAGAGTCTGAGAAACAAATATAGTGTGGTATGAATAATCTAAAACCCAAGTGGATGGTTTAGGAGTTAGATTATGTATGGATTTTGCAAAGAACCTGAGTTAGGTTCCAAGCTCTCAAGTCAAGCATTTCAGTGTCACCTGTTATTCCAAGTTTAGGGGATCTACAGGTGTACAGCCCCCTTCTCCCCACATACACATGCACACACACATGAGAACACACACACACACACGCACACACACACACACTCTCTCTCTAACACACATACACACACACACACACACACAAAACACACACACACACTTAAATTAAAATACATACTCAAATAAGAACCTGCTCTTTGACTAAGCCAATACATCTAAATTAATACAGTTATCTCAGTTTGGATTAACCAGTTTTAATCATTTCCATAAACTCTATTCCTACCTATCTCATTTTGCCTGGTTTAGTTAAAGTGGTTAATTGTTAGTAAATATACGTTCAGCAGGAAGAATTCTCTCTCCAGCGCTAGGCAGATTACTAAGTAAGTTATAGGGACTAGGAAAAACATGAAAACATCTAGTTTTCAGAAGCTTCAAAACCACTCATAAATGAGTGTAGAGACACAGGTTAACACTGTGCATGGGATTTGCAGCTTTAAAAACAAATATTGGACCCCATGGGAAACCAAAAATGCTTCAGAGAAATACTGTGTAGAACTGACAAAGGGTGGCTGGAATGACAACAATTGTACATTGACGAAATTCTGGATCTGCAAGAAATTGTCAGTACCATGCTCCAAAAACTGATGTTCAGGTCCTCCTTTCAGCCCTTGCAGCTCCAACCTCCCTGAAACTGACCACACTTTACCTACCCTTGTGGTGACCATGTCTCCCTATTTGCATCAAGGAACCCTTCATATCTCAGCTGTTGTCTTCTCTTTTGTCTCTTATCTTCTCATGTGCTGGTTCATTCCTATCTTTCCTCAGATATCTCCATACCCCACTTGGCTTATTGGTTGTTGACATGGCCTTTCTTTTCAATTTAATACAATGGCTAGGTGTGATAAATCCTCAGGGACTTTGCGTTTATAATACAAATGTTGATTTGCTGGCTAGATTAGAGGGTTGGCATTGCCATGCTTTGCTCTATAACACCAGGACTTCTACACTATCCCATCCCTGAATCTTTACCTTCCATCCATTCATCGTCCATCCATCTCCTCCTGTACAAAACTTCTGATGATTTCCCCCAATTATTCCAGTCCTATCTGCAGCCTGAGGGCATCTATGAATTAATCCACCAATCAAACAATGTTTTGGGTATCTACTCTCTCTTACATTGGTGGTGGTGTGACATGTGGGTCTCTCACATCTCTCTTTAAGGAAAGACATGTTGCCATCATGGCAGTACTTAAATATGTTTCTTGCACCACTGTTCATAATAGTTAAGGTAGGGAGCCCATCTTGGTGGCCAACAATGGAAAAATGAAGGTTTTTATTGCTGTGATAAATACCATGACCAAAAGCATCTTGTGGAGGTCAGGCTTTATTTTATCTTATACCTCATCTTACATCATCAAAGGAAATCAGAGCAAGAAGTTGAGGCACAAATTGACACAAAATTTATGGAGGAGTTCTCTTTATTGTCTTGTTCCCCATAGCTTGCTGAGCCTGCTTTCTCATACATCCCAAGATTGCCAGACAAGATATTGCAATACTCATCGTGATATTGGACTTCGTACATCGACCACCAATAAAGTAAATGCCCTACGCACTTGCCTACAGATGAAACTTTTTTCAATTAAGATTGTTTTTTTGACACTCAAGTGGCAGGTCCCCTGAGATCCAGACACCGCCCAGACCTGAAGGGACCCGGTCAAAAGCTCCTTGCACCCAAATCCCGTGGGAGGGAGAGCTAAATCTTAGAGGGGCAGACATCCCTGGGAAGCCAGAAGAGACTACATTCTGCCCACATTTCTGACTCCAGAGGAAAATACCTAATGCCATCTGGGACCCCGGTGCACGGGGTCCCCAGGAAAAGGCAGCGCAGGCCCTCCTGGTTGCCACCCTCACAGAGAGCTTAAAAGCAGCCTCCCAG
Organism: Rattus norvegicus; assembly: GCF_021556685.1. Classification (NCBI taxonomy): domain Eukaryota; kingdom Metazoa; phylum Chordata; class Mammalia; order Rodentia; family Muridae; genus Rattus; species Rattus norvegicus. Next base: position 8,573,336 of record NC_141545.1, read on the forward strand.
GAGCAACTTCAGCTGTGGGACCACAGGTAAGACCAACTTTTCTGCTCCAAGCTACCTGCCTGGTGGACTCAGGACACAGGCCCACAGGGACACCTGAAGACCAGTAGACAGGAAAGACTACACACCTGAAAGCAGAACACTCTGTTCCCATAACTGGCTGAAAGAAAAAAGGAAAACAGGTCTACAGCACTCCTGACACACAGGTCTATAGGATGGTCTAGCCACTGTCAGAAATAGCAGAACAAGGTAACACCAGAGACAACCTGATGGTGAGAGGCAAGTGCAGGAGCCCAAGCAACAGAAACCAAGACTACATGGCATCATCGGAGCCCAATTCTCCCACCAAAGCAAACACTGAATATCCAAACACACCAGAAAAGCAAGAAAAGATCTAGATTTAAAATCTGATCATGATGATGGGGGACTTCAAGAAAGACATAAAGAACTCCCTTAGCGAAACGCAGGAAAACATAAATAAACAAGTAGAAGCCTATAGAGAGGAATCACAAAAATCCCTGAAAGAATTCCAGGAAAACACAATCAAACAGGTAAAGGAATTAAAAATGGAAATAGAAGCAATAAAGAAAGCACAAAGGGAGACAACCCTGGATATAGAAAACCAAAGGAAGAGACAAGGAACCGTAGATACAAGCATCACCAACAGAATACAAGAGATAGAAGAGAGAATCTCAGGAGCAGAAGAGTCCATAGAAGTCATCGACACAGCTGTCAAAAAAATGTAAAACGGAAAAAGCTACTGGTCCAAAACATACAGGAAATCCAGGACTCAATGAGAAGATCAAACCTAAGGATAATAGGTATAGAAGAGAGTGAAGACTCCCAGCTCAAAGGGCCAGTAAATACCTTCAACAAAATCATAGAAGAAAACTTCCCCAATCTAAGGAAAGAGATGCCCATAAACATACAAGAAGCCTACAGAACTCCAAATAGATTGGACCAGAAGAGAAATTCCTCCTGTCACATAATAGTCAAAACACCAAATGCACAAAACAAAGAAAGACTATTAAAAGCGGTAAGGGAAAAAGGTCAAGTAATATATAAAGGCAGACCTATGAGAATCACACCAGATTTCTCACCAGAGACTGTGAAAGCCAGAAGATCCTGGACAGATGTCATACAGACCCTAAGAGAACACAAATGCCAGCCCAGGTTACTGTATCCTGCAAAACTCTCAACATAAATGGAGAAACCAAGATATTCCATGACAAAACCAAATTTACACAATATCTTTCTACAAATCCAGTGCTACAAAGGATAATAAATGGTAAAGCCCAACATAAGGAGGCAAGCTACACCCTAGAAAAAGCAAGAAACTAATCGTCTTGGCCACAAAACAAAGAGAAGAATAACACAGAAATATAACCACATCGAAATATGAATATAACAGGAAGCAACAATCACTGTTCCTTAATATCTCTGAACATCAATGGACTCAATTCCCCAATAAAAAGACACAAATTAACAAACTGGATACGCAATGAGGACCCTGATTTCTGCTGCCTCCAGGAAACACACCTCAGAGACAAAGACAGACACTACCTCAGAGTGAAAGGCTGGAAAACAACTTGCCAAGCAAATGGTTTGAAGAAGCAGGCTGGAGTAGCCATTCTAATATCGAATAAAATTGATCTCAACCAAAAGTCATCAAAAAAGATAAGGGAGGATACTTCATATTCATCAAAGGAAAAATCCACCAAGATGAACTCTCAATCCTAAATATCTATGCTCCAAATACAAGGGCACCTACATACATAAAAGAAACCTTCCTAAAGCTCAAAGCATACATTGCACCTCACACAATAATAGTAGGAGATTTCAACACCCCACTCTCATCAATGGACATATCATGGAAACAGAAATTAAACAGAGACATAGACAGACTAAGAAAAGTCATGAACCAAATGAACATAACAGATATTTATAGAACATTCTATCCCAAAACAAAAGGATATACCTTCTTCTCAGCTCCTCATGGTACTTTCTCCAATTGACCATATAATTGGTTAAAAAATGGGCCTCAACAGGTACAGAAAGATAAAAATAATCCCATGCGTGCTATCAGACCACCATGGCCTAAAGCTGGTCTTCAATAACAATAAGGGATGAACGCCCACATATATGTGGAAGTTGAACTCAATGATAACCTGGTCAAGGAAGAAATAAAGAAATAAATTAAAGACTTCTTAGAATTTAATGAAAATGAAGGTACAACATACCCAAACTTATGGGACACAATGAAAGCTGTGCTAAGAGAAAACCTCATAGCTCTGAGTGCCTGCAGAAAGAAACAGGAAAGAGTATATGTCACCAGCTTGACAGCACACCTAAAAGCTCTAGAACAAAAAGAAGCAAATACACCCAGGAGGAGTAGAAGACAGGAAATAATCAAACTCATAGCTGAAATCAGCCAGGTAGAAACAAAAAGGACCATAGAAAGAAGCAACAGAACGAAAAGTTGGTTCTTTGAGAAAATCAACAGGATAGATAAACCCTTAACCAGACTTTTTAATAAGAGGACACAGAGAGTGTGTCCAAATTAACAAAATCAGAAATGAAAAGAGAGACATAACTACAGATTCAGAGGAAATTCAAAAAATCATCAGATCTTACTATACTATATTCAACAAAACTTGAAAATCTGCAGGAAATGGACAATTTCCTAGACAGATACCAGGTACAGATTAAATCAGGAACAGATAAAGCATTTAAACAACCCCATTCTCCTAAAGAAATAGAAGCAGTCATTAAAAGTCTCCCAACCAAAAAGAGCCCAGGTCCAGACAGGTTTAGTGCAGAATTCTATCAGACCTTCATAGAAGACCTCATACCAATACTATCCAAACTATTCCACAAAATTGAAACAGATGGAGCACTACGGAATTCCTTCTATGAAGAAGCAATTACTCTTATACCTAAACCACACAAAGACCCAACAAAGAAAGAGAACTTCAGACCAATTTCCCTTATGAATATCGACGCAAAAATACTCAATAAAATTCTGGCAAACCCGCAGCAGCTCTCTGCTCCCAAACCCCGTGGGAGAGAGACCTCACCGCATGGTCAGGTGGGCACTCCTGAGGCTGCAGAGCGGAAGAGACCACCAACACTGCCCACTCCCTGGCCCAAGAGGAAACTGTGTACAGCCTCTGGGTTCCTGTAGAGGAGGGCCCAAGAGCAGCAGGACCGCTGTGTCTGAGAAACCACCGGAACCTGAAGGGACCGACTGGATAAACAGTTCTCTGCACCCAAATCCTGTGGGAGGGAGAGCTAAATCTTCAGAGAGGCAGACACGCCTGGGAAACCAGAAGAGACTGCACTCTGCACACATCTCGGACGCCAGAGGAAAACACCAAATGCCATCTGGAACCCTGGTGCACAGAAGCTCCCGGAAATGGCGGCGCAGATCTTCCTGGTTGCTGCTGCCGCGGAGAGCTCGTAGGCAGCACCCCACGAGCAAACTTGAGCCTCGGAACCACAGGTAAGACCAACTTTTCTGCTGCAAGTGACCTGCCTGGTGAACTCAAGACACAGGCCCACAGGAACAGCTGAAGACCTGTAGATGGGAAAAACTACACGCCCGAAAGCAGAACACTCTGTCCGCATAACTGGCTGAAAGAAAACAGGAAAACAGGTCTACAGCACTCCTGACACACAGGCTTATAGGAAAGTCTAGCCAAGGTCAGAAATAGCAGAACAAAGTAACACTAGAGATAATCTGATGGCGAGAGGCAAGTGCAGGAAACCAAGCAGCAGAAACCAAGACTACATGACAACATCGGAGCGGAATTCTCCCACCAAAGCAAACACAGAATATCCAAACACACCAGAAAAGCAAACTTTAGATTCAAAATCATATTTGATCATGATGCTGGAGGACTTCAAGAAAGACATGAAGAACTCCCTTAGAGAACAAGTAGAAGCCTACAGAGAGGAATCGCAAAAATCCCTGAAAGAATTCCAGGAAAACATAAATAAACAAGTAGAAGCCCATAGAGAGGAGTCACAAAAATCCCTGAAAGAATTCCAGGAAAACACAATCAAACAGTTGAAGGAAGTAAAAATGGAAATAGAAGCAATCAAGAAAGAACACATGGAAACAACCCTGGATATAGAAAACCAAAAGAAGAGACAAGGAGCTGTAGATACGAGCTTCACCAACAGAATACTAGAGATAGAAGAGAGAATCTCAGGAGCAGAAGATTCTATAGAAATCATTGACTCAACTGTCAAAGATAATATAAAGCGGAAAAGCTACTAGTCCAAAACATACAGGAAATCCAGGACTCAATGAGAAGATCAAACCTAAGGATAATAGGTATAGAAGAGAGTGAAGACTCCCAGCTCACAGGACCAGTAAATATCTTCAACAAAATCATAGAAGAAAACTTCACTAACCTAAAAAAAGAGATACCCATAGGCATACAAGAAGCCTACAGAACTCCAAATAGATTGGACCAGAAAAGAAACACCTCCCGTCACATAATAGTCAAAACACCAAACGCACAAAATAAAGAAAGAATATTAAAAGCAGTAAGGGAAAAAGGTCAAGTAACATATAAAGGCAGACCTATCAGAATCACACCAGACTTTTCACCAGAGATTATGAAAGCCAGAAGATCCTGGACAGATGTCATACAGACCCTAAGAGAACACAAATGCCAGCCCAGGTTACTGTATCCTGCAAAACTCTCAATTAACATGGAAGGAGAAACCAAGATATTCCATGACAAAACCAAATTTACACAATATCTTTCTACAAATCCAGGACTACAAAGGATAATAAATGGTAAAGCCCAACATAAGGAGGCAAGCTATACCCTAGAAGAAGCAAGAAACTAATCGTCTTGGCAACAAAACAAAGAGAAGAAAAGCACACAAACATAACCTCATATCCAAATATGAATATAACAGGAAGCAATAATCACTATTCCTTGATATCTCTCAACATCAATGGTCTCAACTCCCCAATAAAAAGACATAGATTAACAAACTGGATACGCAATGAGGACCCTGCATTCTGCTGCCTACAGGAAACACACCTCAGAGACAAAGACAGACACTACCTCAGAGTGAAAGGCTGGAAAACAACTTTCCAAGCAAATGGTCTGAAGAAGCAAGCTGGAGTAGCCATTCTAATATCAAATAAAATCAATTATCAACTAAAATTCATCAAAAAAGATAAGGAAGGACACTTCATATTCATCAAAGGAAAAATCCACCAAGATGAACTCTCAATCCTAAATATCTATGCCCCAAATACAAGGGTACCTACATACGTAAAAGAAACCTTACTAAAGCTCAAAGCAGACATTGCACCTCACACAATAATAGTAGGAGATTTCAACACCCCACTCTCATCAATGGACATATCATGGAAACAGAAATTAAACAGAGACGTAGACAAACTAAGAGAAGTCATGAGCCAAATGGATTTAACAGACATTTATAGAACATTCTATCCTAAAGCAAAAGGATATACCTTCTTCTCAGCTCCTCATGGTACTTTCTCCAAAATTGACCATATAATTGGTCAAAAAACGGCCCTCAACTGGTACAGAAAGATAGAAATAATCCCATGCATGCTATCGGACCACCACGAAACGGCCTAAAAATGGTCTTCAATAACAATAAGGGAAGAATGCCCACATATACGTGGAAATTGAAAAATGCTCTACTCAATGATAACCTGGCCAAGGAAGAAATAAAGAAAGAAATTAAAGACTTCTTAGAATTTAATGAAAATGAAGGTACAACATACCCAAACTTATGGGACACAATGAAAGCTGTGCTAAGAGGAAAACTCATAGCGCTGAGTGCCTGCAGAAAGAAACAGGAAAGAGCATATGTCAGCAGCTTGACAGCACACCTAAAAGCTCTAGAACAAAAAGAAGCAAATACACCCAGGAGTAGAAGGCAGGAAATAATCAAACTCAGAGCTGAAATCAACCAAGTAGAAACAAAAAGGACCATAGAAAGAATCAACAGAACGAAAAGTTGGTTCTTTGAGAAAATCAACGAGATAGATAAACCCTTAGCCAGACTAACAAGAGGACACAGAGAGTGTGTCCAAATTAACAAAATCAGAAATTAAAAGGGAGACATAACTACAGATTCAGAGGAAATTGAAAACATCATCAGATCTTACTATAAAAGCCTATATTCAACAAAACTTGAAAATCTGCAGGAAATGGACAATTTCCTAGACAGATACCAGGTACCAAAGTTAAATCAGGAACAGATAAACCAGTTAAACAACCCCATAACTCCTAAGGAAATAGAAGCAGTCATTAAAGGTTTCCCAACCAAAAAGAGCCCAGGTCCAGACGGGTTTAGTGCAGAATTCTATCAGACCTTCATAGAAGACCTCATAGCAATATTATCCAAACTATTCCACAAAATTGAAACAGATGGAGCAATACCGAACTCCTTCTATGAAGCCACAATTACTCTTATACCTAAACCACACAAAGACATAACAAAGAAAGAGAACTTCAGACCAATTTCCCTTATGAATATCGACGCAAAAATACTCAATAAAATTCTGGCAAACCGAATCCAAGAGCACATCAAAAAAATCATCCACCATGATCAAGTCGGCTTCATCCCAGGCATGCAGGGATGGTTTAATATACGGAAAACCATCAACGTCATCCATTATATAAACAAACTGAAAGAACAAAACCACATGATCATTTCATTAGATGCTGAGAAAGCATTTGACAAAATTCAACATCCCTTCATGATAAAAGTCCTGGAAAGAATAGGAATTCAAGGCCCATCCCTAAACATAGTAAAAGCCATATACAGCAAAGCAGTTGCTAACATTAAAGTAAATGGAGAGAAACTTGAAGCAATCCCACTAAAATCAGGGACTAGACAAGGCTGCCCACTCTCTCCCTACTTATTCAATATAGTTCTTGAAGTTCTAGCCAGAGCAATCAGACAACAAAAGGAGGTCCAGGGGATACAGATCGGAAAAGAAGAAGTCAAAATATCACTATTTGCAGATGATATGATAGTATATTTAAGTGATCCCAAAAGTTCCACCAGAGAACTACTAAAGCTGATAAACAACTTCAGCAAAGTGGTTGGGTATAATATTATCTCAAATAAATCAGTAGCCTTCCTCTACACAAAAGAGAAACAAGCCGAAGAAGAAATTAGGGAAACGACACCCTTCATAATAAACCCAAATAATATAAAGTACCTCGGTGTGACTTTAACCAAGCAAGTAAAAGATTTGTAGAATAAGAACTTCAAGCCTCTGAAGAAAGAAATTGAAGAAGACCTCAGAAGATGGAAAGATCTCCCATGCTCATGGATTGGCAGGATTAATATAGTAAAAATGGCCATTTTACCAAAAGCAATCTACAGATTCAATGCAATCCCCATCAAAATACCAATTGATTTCTTCAAAGAGTTAGACAGAACAATTTGCAAATTCATCTGGAATAACAAAAAACCCAGGATAGCTAAAACTATTCTCAACAATAAAAGGACTTCGGAGGAATCACTATCCCTGAACTCAAGCAGTATTACAGAGCAATAGTGATAAAAACTGCATGGTATTGTTACAGAGACAAACAGATAGACCAATGGAACAGAATTGAAGACTCAGAAATGAACCCACACACCTATGGTCACTTGATTTTTGACAAAGGAGCCAAAACCATCCAATGGAAAAAAGATAGCATTTTCAGCAAATGGTGCTGGTTCAACTGGAGGGCAACATGTAGAAGAATGCAGATCGATCCATGCTTATCACCCTGTACAAAGCTTAAGTCCAAGTGGATCAAGGACCTCCATATCAAACCAGATACACTCAAACTAATAGAAGAAAAACTAGGGCAGCATCTCGAACACATGGGCACTGGAAAAAATTTCCTGAACAAAACACCAATGGCTTATGCTCTAAGATCAAGAATCGACAAATGGGATCTCATAAAACTGCAAAGCTTCTGTAAGGCAAAGGACACTGTGGTTAGGACAAAATGGCAACCAACAGTTTGGGAAAAGATCTTTACCTATCCTACAACAGATAGAGGCCTTATATCCAAAATATACAAAGAACTCAAGAAGTTAGACCGAAGGGAGACAAATAACCCTATTAAAAATGGGGTTCAGAACTAAACAAAGAATTCACAGCTGAGGAATGTTGAATGGCTGAGAAACACCTAAAGAAATGTTCAACATCTTTAGTCATAAGGGAAATGCAAATCAAAACAACCCTGAGATTTCACCTCAAACCAGGAGAATGGCTAAGATCAAAAAACTCAGGGGACAACAGATGCTGGCGAGGATGTGGAGAAAGAGGAACACTCCTCCATTGTTGGTGGGATTGCAGACTGGTACAACCATTCCGGAAATCAGTCTGGAGGTTCCTCAGAAAATTGGACATTGAACTACCTGTGGACCCAGCTATACCTTTCTTGGGCATATGCCCAAAAGATGCCCCAACATACAACAAGGACACATGTTCCACTATGTTCATAGCAGCCTTATTTATAATAGCCAGAAGCTGGAAAGAACCTAGATGCCCTTCAACAGAGGAATGGATACAGAAAAGTGATACATCTACACAATGGAATGTTACTCAGCTATCAAAAACAATGACTTTTTGAAATTCATAGGCAAATGGATGGAACTGGAAAATATCATCCTGAGTGAGGTAACCTAATCACAGAAAAACACACATGGCATGCACTCATTGATGAGTGGATATTAGCACAAATGCTTGAATTACCCTAGATGCACAGAACACATGAAACTCAAGAAGGATGACCAAAAAGGGAATGCTTCACTCCTTCTTTAAAAGGGGAACAAGAATACCCTTGGGAGGGTATAGGGAGGCAAAGTTTAGAACAGAGGCAGAAGGAACACCCATTCAGAGCCTGCCCCACATGTGGCCCATACATATACAGCCACCCAATTAGATAAGATAGATGAAGCAAAGAAGTGCAGGCCGACAGGAACCGGATGTAGATATCTCCTGAGAGACACAGCCAGAATACAGCAAATACATACGCTAATGCCATCATTAAACCAGTGAAGTGAAAACGGTAACCCTTTGATGGAATCAGAGAAAAGCCTGAATGAACTTGAAGGGGCTCAAGACCCCATATGAACAACAATGCCAACCAACCAGAGCTTCCAGGACTAAGCCACTACCTAAAGACTATACATGGACTGACCCTGGGCTCTGACCTCATAGGTAGCAATGAATAGCCTAGTAAGATCACCAGTGGAAGGGGAAGCCCTTCGTCCTCCCAAGACTGAACTCCCAGTGATCGTGATTGTTCGGGGGATGGTGGTAATGGGGGGAGGATGGGGAGGGGAACACCCATACAGAAGGGGAGGGGGAGGTTTTAGGAGGATGTAGGCCCAGAAACCGGGAATGGGAATAACAATTGAAATGTAAATAAGAAATACCCATGTTAATAAAGATGGAGGAAAATAAAACTGGCTAATCCAAACTGAGATAAATGTATTTATTTAGATCTATTGTCCTAATCAAAGAGCAGGTTCTTATTTGAGGATTTAATTTAATTTAAGTTTGTGTGTGTTGTGGTGTGTGTGTGTGTGTGTGTCTGTGTGTGTGTGTTTTGTGTGTGTGTATGAGAGAGAGAGAGAGAGAGAGAGAGGGAGGGAGAGAGAGAGAGAGAGAGAGAGAGAGAGAGAGAGAGAGAGAGAGAGAGAGAAAGAGAATGAGAGAGAGCATGTGTGTGGCAGGCATTTGAACACCATTTAGATACCCTGCACTTGGAGTAACAGGTGGCACTGAAATGCTTGACCTGAGAGCTTGGAACCTAACTCATGTTCTTTGCAAAATCCATACATAATCCTAATTCCTAAACCAACCACTTAGCTTTTAGATTATTCATACCACACTATATTTGTTTCTCAGACTCTAAGCTCTTCAGGAATCTCCACTACAGGAGTTTCAGATCATCTACCATCTTACCCGAACTTGAGTATGAGCTCCCTTTCAACTCAGTTAGTGACATCCTTTCGTGTGTAGGGGACAAAAACCCCAGGAAGAATATTTCACATTAGCGTTTCAGACATCAGTCTCACACCTCCATTCTTCCCTTGTTACTTGACCTACCTTGGTGACAGAGGTGAACCATCCACCCACTGCCATGAGCCTTCCTCTTTTATGTCTGAGAGCCCAACCCAGAGATTTCCTGTCCTCTTACACATCTTCTGTAGAAGGGTCTGAAAGGGGAGAAGAGTAATTGATACAGAGCTGAGTACTTGAATTTTCATCCAGTGTTCCTGAAAAACTCTAGAGGGGAAGTTTTGTTTGCAGTCAGACCTTCTCGGTCTGACCATGATTTCTAACATGTGTTCAGGAGATCTGAGTCCTGCCATGTCTGTGCTCTATAGCCAAATGACTCGTACAGAGAAGTGCACAGCTGGTATCTTGTCATATATACTTGTTTTTACTGCGTGTTTCTCTGACTTGTGAGTTTTGTGAATGGCTCTTTGGATTTTCCCATGATTGATTGAATGTGTGTGAGCCATACTCTAGCAATTGATCAATGGCACAAAGCAGAGTTTTCCCTCTATGAAGTGATTTTCTAAGTAGTAGCCAATGTATCATAAGCATTCTTCATATTTTCAAGGCTTCCTCCAAATCTTACACACATGGGCAAGAGTTGTCTGGTGTGTGTGTGTGTGTGTGTGTGTGTGTGTGTGTTTGTGTGTGTGTGTGTATGTAAGTCATTTTGATTCTCTAATTGCTTTTTGTTCCTTTTCCCCTGAAAATTAATGTCTATCCATCTTAAACTACTTTCCTGTAGTAAAATGCACACGTCTCATCTACATCAGAATTCCTTCTCCAAGGCTTTGAAATCATTAGGAAAGAGGGACAGAAAGATTGTAAGAGACAGATATAGTGGACATCTGAGCTGAAATGATCGGGCAATCTTGCAGCTTCTATTGCAAATGCTAATTGTGCTCCCCCAAAACTGTTTGCAAAAGGGTGTCTGCACGTACCTTCAGGAAACCTGCCCCCAGTTGGTTTTGATTGGTAATTAAATCAAACAGCAGTTAATAGCTAGGGAGGACAGACGCAGTGGGATTTTAGGATTCTAGGTCTAGGGTCCAGGAAATAATGAGAGAGAAGATCTAATATGTTTTAGGAGAATGTGGACAGTGGAGAGACATAGAGCCCTCTGTGGCGTAGAGAAGCTAGGAGAGTTCCCTGGGGTCTGGGACAAGAAGGCATGGCCCAGAGTGACCCACAAATGGAGTAGCTAAGACGGAGCATAGCAGTTAGTAAGAACTAACTCAGAATTCTCAGTGGGAGGCAGATCACAGCAGCATAAGGCTAGGCAATTGCCTAGCTATTGTGCTGACCATGGCATCTTAAAATATGAAGACTGTGTGTGTGTGTGTGTGTCTTTCATTTTGGCACATAAACCATTGAGGTGGATAGCAAACTCCACGATGAGATTTGTCAATTAACTAATAAATCAGGGCAATTGCACCCATTAACTCACAGTGGCTGCACAAGAGCAAGCCAGCTAAATTCTTAACTTAGGCAGGAGAGAGGCTCACGGAGTCTCACCCTTATCTAAAGACCTATTGACAACTGAAAGGTGGAAAATAAGTATTTTTAGACATCTGATTCCTGAGAGACTATCCAAGCTCCAGTGGATATTTTTATACCTGTGGACATAGAGGCAGCACTAAGGGGACTCCATGACTTTAGAAAGAGATAGTACACATAATTGAAAAGCAAAAGTGGTGGCACTATAAGAAAGGAATTGGAAGGGAGGTAATATGTTTACTCAAGAAGCATGATGTGATGCACTAACTTCTTAATAATAAAAACATGGACGGATGTCTCCAGAGTCAGTCACACCTGCTCCTCGTCACCTTCAATGATGATTAGTTGTGCCCCTATTTCCTTGCAAGCAGTGAGAGAATCATGCCAGTTATGTTTAGTTATGGAGAAGAAGTAACAATTTCCATGGAAAAGCATCCAGTTCCAGGAGATGGGAGGTCTGTTGGGATAGTTAGAATGAACCCAAATTTGATTGTTTGTATTACTGTGTCTGCTCAGCCTTTAAAACCTCCAGAATCAGGGACCTCCAAGTACCACAAATGGGAGACATTATCCCTTCCTCCATTTCCTAAGTTTTGTCCTCGTACTGTGGGAATCCACGTGTTCTGCCCCATCTCATCAACACTAGGAGAAAGAGTAGCTTCATTCTACATTATCAATAAATAGAATAATTTAATCATATATGTATATATATGTTTTTGTCAACACCAGGACACCTTTTGGAGCTATCCTGTTTCCATTTCATAAGTAACAAAACTGAGACTTAAAAGAGGTCAGAACTCAAGCAAATTGTCCCCACATGGATTGCCCATTAACAACCTCAGACAACCAGCCTCTCATCACTCACCTATTCTAGTCTTCAGTTGCATGAGTTTCTTGTAATTTTCCTCCCGATCCTTGGTGCAGGGAACCTTTGGAACTGTGCCATAAAAAGAAACACCTACAGTGTCTCATGGTCTACACTGCCTATGTAGGAACATTGTGTCTGAGAGCTAACTATTTGTTACAGAACTGTCAAAGAAGAGGAATACTGGACTGGAAAGATGATTTACTTGGTTAAGTACTTGCATGCAGGCATGATGACCTGGATTCAATATTCCAGGACCTACATTTAAAAATCAGGCATGCTAGTGTACACACTCATATTCACTTTTTTGAGATTCAAGGACAGATGGATCCCTTGTTCCACCAGACTAGATTTCTTGAAAACCTCGGGACAGTAGGAAATATTTTCTCCAGAAAAGTGGACAGAGTCTGAAAAATGAACCCTGAGGCTGTTTCCTAGCAACTACATGTTGCACACACACATGTATGCTTATCCTCACAGATCCACGTGCATGTGTGTATGTGCTTAAATGTACATAGATGCATGAGGGAGATAGAGACAGAGACAGAGGGGAGGGAGAGACAGACAGACAGACAGAGAGAGAGAGAGAGAGAGAGACAGAGAGAGAGAGAGATCTTGACACACAGAGATACAGCAAATGGAATGAAGGCATTCTCATGTTCCTTTTCAGTTTCTCTTTCTCTGTAAGTTGGAGGGTCCTCATATATGCTTAGAAGCCATAGAAGAATCAAGTTCCATCTTCAGGCTTGTCATCCTCCTAAATCTGTTTTCCCTAGGTTCCCCCTCAAAAGACAGCATTAAGATCCCAAGTACTCAGGGATGTCTGACCTTGGAGAAGAAATGCCACAAGGACCCCACCCCCCAGAGAAGACAATGAGGAATAGCAGCTGCATCACTAAGGGAACAAGGCCATGTCTCACACAGCCTGTGGAAGAGAAGGATGGGATTTCAGCAAACGTGTGCCCTTGTATTGTCTGGGCCTAGGGACACACAAGCCACCAGCATACTTCTGCCCAGACACAGGATGTTAATACTTAAACTTCCAGCATCCCATAGCCAAAAGTCTAGTCTCAACTCTCCAGGACCCATGATGGCAGAATTCCCTCTTGCATTTCATAGAAAAAATGTTTGTAGAAAGTATTCATTCCTACTCAACCTCACTTTCTGCAGTGAATACAAAACTCAGTTTCTCCTCTGTTCAACTCAGAGAAGGAAAAGTAAGAGCCTGGTCATGTTGCTCTTGGTTACTCAATAGAAACTGTTGGTAAAAACCATTGCTGATGAGACCCCACAGTTTTATCACAAGATGTGGACAAATCTAACTGGCAGTGATAAGGACACTTCCTCTCCTCTAATTATTACTATAGTCCAGGAAGGTTCTGTGCAAGCTTCTAGGGGTAGATAAGTCATCAACAGTCTCATCTAGATATGAACCATGAGAACTGCAGTGATAACTAATGTGGCAAGATATGACCACTGATATAACAGTGGCAGTAATGTTATACACTTTCTGAATAAAAGCCTGCTTCATAAAATGGAATTCAGGTCTGACAATCTAGCCAAAACATGTGTACCTGACTAGTTTCCAAGGCCCTAGAAGTGATATTCTAATTATTTTTACCAATGGGCATGATATAAAACGGTCTTCTACATACTCTATACTTGTAGATTAGTGTATCTCTCAGCTATCTTCAGGTAAATTTGTTTGACATTGAATGATGGTCAGAACCAAGTAATAGGTAACACAAGTGCTAGACAAAATTACAAGAGACCAAGATGTGATTTAGAAAGCCATGTACTAGATGTTTGCTGATTCCTTTGAGATAGTTGGAGGTATTTAAACACAAATTTTGATTTAGCTGTGTGGTATTGTGCATGCCTTTCATTCCAGCACTTGGGAGGCAGAGGCAGGTGGATCTCTTTGAATTCAAACTCAGTCTTTACTACAAAGTGAGTTCCAGAATAGCCAGGGATACACAGAAAAACCCTGTCTCAAAAACCCAATTACACACACACACACACACACACACACACACACACACACACACACAGAGGGGTTTTATTCAACCATGTAGACAAGTGAATGTCACCTACAGAAAAATAGGTGAAAGCAAACATTATTATTCTAAACAAAATAAGCCTACAAGATATCTTCCTGTCTCTCTATGTCTCTATGTCTCTATCTCTATCTATCCATCAGTCTATCTATCCATATATCTATCTGTCTATCTGTCTGTCTTCTGTCTATCACATGGTTTGGATATGATTCCACAAGGGAGTGGCACTTTTTGGAGGCATGACCTTGTTAGAGTAGGTTGTCACTGTGGGTGTGGACATTAAGACCCTCATCATAATTTTCTGGAAGTTAGTATTCTGCTGGCAACCTTCAGATGATGATATAGAACTCTCAGCTCAGCCTGAACCACATGTACCTGGATGCTGCCATACTCCCACCTTGATGACATTTAACTAAATCTTTGAACCTGTAAGGCAGTCCCAATTAAATGCTGTCCTTTTAAGACTTGCCTTGGTCATGGTGTCTGTTCACCGCTGTAAAACTTTAAGACAAAAGTTGGTACCAGGAGTGGGGAATTGCTGTGATATGCCTGACCATGCTTTTGTTTAGACGAATGTAGATTTTGGGACTTTGGAAAGCAGTGGTATGTTTTAAGTTCATCTTAATGGGCTATCCTAGGAGGAAGTCGTTGCTCTGTAATAAACTATTTGGTTCTCAAGGGTAATCTTTAGTGGAATTGTTCTATTGTTCTTTGAGTTGAGACCTTATGATGGGGGAGTTTATGTCTCCCTGTGCGAGGAGTTCTCACAACATCCTAAGAACTATCTCCTTCCCCTCCAGGTCCCATGAATGGAAACCCAGAACTTTTGAGTAATCTCCCTGAAGCTCACTGATCCTTTGTACTGTAGATACTTCCTTCTTTGAATAATTTTTACTACTTTTTGTGTGCAATTCTTCAGTATTTGAGTGTGAGTGTGAAGTGTCCTTCCTACATTTTTTGATAACTTTTGCCTGAAAGTCGATTTTACTCAAAATTAGAATGGCTACTCCAGCTTGTTTCTCGGAACCATGTGCTTGGAAATATTTTTCTAGCCTTTTACTCTAATGTAGTATCTGTTTTTGTCACTGAGGTGCATTTCCTTATTCAGGGAAATGTTGGGTCCAGTTTACCTATCCAGTCAGATGGTCTATGTCTTTTGATTGGGGAATTGAGTCCGTTGATGTTAAATGATATTAAGGAATTGTGATTGTTACCCCCTCTTGTGGTTGTTGTTAGAGGTGGAATTATGTTTGTGTGGCTCTCTTAGGATTTGTTGAGAGAAGATTGATTTCTTGCTATTTCTATTTGCTGTTTCCATCTTTGTGTTGGAGTTTCCCATCTATTATCCTTCGCAGGTCTGGATTTGTGGAAAGATGTCATGTCAATTAAGTTTTGTCATGGAATATCTTTTCCATTTATGGTAATTGAGAGTTTTGCTACATATAGTAGCCTTGGCTGGCTTTTGTGTTCTCTTTGGTCTGTATGACATTTGTCCAGGATCTTTTTTTTTTAAGTTTTAAATAGGGCATCATTTAATTGGGGCTGACTTACAGGTCCAGAGGTTCAGTCCGTTATCATCAAGGTGGGAGGATGGCAGCATCATAGCATCCAGGCAGGCATGGTGTAGGAGGAGCTAAGTTCTACATCTTCACCTGAAGGAAGCCAGGAACAGACTGAGCATCATAAGGCAGCTAGAATGAGCGTCTCTAAGCTCACCCTCACAGTGACACACTTCCTCCAACAAGGCCACACCTTTGAATAGTGCCACTCCCTGGGCCAAGGATATGCAAAGCATCCCACCTCCCTCTTACTTTGCCACTCTTATAATTGTGCATTTGCTTGATGCACAGTGGGATGTCTCAGGATGTTCGTATGGTGCATTGATGCCTCAAGATACTTAGGGTATCCAGTTCTTTCACTTTACTGTTTTCCTGTGATAAGAACAAAAAGTGAACTCTTGGAGTCTCTAAGAAAGACATCAGAGACTAAATGGACTTAGTATATACTTATAGTATATGCCACTTAAACATCTAGTGACACTCATGCTGGTGAGCAGTACATGGAAACTTTTCTAAACTAGGTCAAATTCTGGGACACAAAACAAATCTTAATGAATTCTGAAGTAGAATACGAGTGAGTGAACCCAAGATCTGACTCAAGAGAAGAAAAACAAGATTGTCTGTCCAGGATCTTATAGCTTTCATAGTCTCTGTTGAGAAGTCTGGAGTAATTCTGAAGATCTGCCTTTATATGTTACTTGACCTTTTACCATTACTGCTTTTCATAGTCTTTCATTGTTTCATGTATTTGGTGTTTTGGAGATTATGTGACGTGAGAAATTTCTTTTCTGGTCCAATCCATTTGATGTTCTGTAGGGTTCTTGTGTGTTCTTAAGCATCTATTTTTATTGGATATATTACTGGATATATTATTGATATATAATATCAATATATTATATTATTGGATATATTATATTATTGGATATATTATTGATATATAATATCAAATGTTATCCCCTTTCTCGGTTCCTCCCTCTCCCATCCCCGCTGCCTCGCTGCCTCGGCTTCTCTGAGAATGCCGCCCTTCCCACACACCCACTTCCACCTAACACTTGGCATTATCCTACTCTGGGGAAACAAGACAGCATCTCTTTCTTTCGTTTAGGAATGTTTTTTTCTATACTTTCAATTAAAGATATTTACTGCCACGATACTTTGAAAAATCTTTGCTATCTTCTGTACCTATTATCCTTAGGTTTGGTCTTCTCATTGTGTCTTGGATTTCCTGGATGTTGTGGGAGCTTTTTGAATTTTGTATTTTCTTTAACTATTGTGTCAATGTTTTCTATGGTACATTGTGCCCCTGAGATTCTTTCTTCTGTCAATTATATTCTGTTGGTGATGCTTGTGTCTATGACTCCTGATCTCTTTCATAGGTTTTCTATCTCTGGGGTTGTCTCCCTTGTGACGTCTTTATTGTTTGTATTTCCATTTTGTAGAACCTGAATTGTTTTTCTTTAATTCCTTCACCTGTTTGATTGTTTTCCTCTAATTCTTTAAGAAGTTTTTGTGTTCTCTCTTTAAGGCTTCTATGTGTTTATATATGTTCTGTATTTCTTTAAGGGAGTTACGCATGTCCTTTTTTAAAGTCCTCTATCATCCCAAGATGCGATTTTTAAAACCACATCCTGCTTTTCCCATGTTTTCAGTTAGTCAGGACTTGTTGTGGTGGGTAACTGTGTTCTGATGATGACACGTATCCTTTGTTTCTGTTTCTTATGTTATTGACCTTGCCTCTTGCCATTTGGTTATCTCTCTTATTAGTTGATCTTCTCTCTGACTGGCGGCTGTCCCTCCTGTGAGCCTATGATGATAAGAGTGAGAGCACTCTTGGTAGACCAGCTCTCTACTGATAGGATTTGGTTACATGGTATGGTGAGACACCATTAGTCATGGGCACGATCTGAAGGATCCTCTTTCCAGTTACTCCTCGGTTTCTGTGCCATGTGTACTTCTGGTGGGTCCCTCTTGGACAGTTATTTGAGCAAAAGTGGTGGTCTCACCTGTGGGCTTAGGAGTGAGAGTACTCCTGGGAGACAAGCTCTCTCTGTACAGAATTTAGATATGGAGGGATGTGGTATAACCTTAGCTCTAGGCCAGATGGAAACCAGAAGGATCCTGTCCATAATCTTAAAATTTTAAATTACTTTAAACATGGGAATTTCAAGGAAAGAAAACTTTGGATGCTTTCAATGAGTTTTTGTGCAGTCCAGGCTGTGAAAAAGGAATGAATATCAAGAAAGAACAGAAGTACTGGAAGTAGCCAGCAGACCACATATCATCAGCATCTGTTCACTGTTTCTGAATCTCTGTAGTGCCAGTCCAGGAAGGAGGCAGTTTAAGGTTCACAGAGCTCACAGTCACTAAAAGAAAGGAAACACAAATCTTAAAATGCACACTCAGAAGTTAGCAGAGCGAAATTTTGTGAAAATAAAAACAAACAACAAACATAAATGCACCCCGCACATGAAAATGTCAATGTGCTCTTGGGTATGCCAGTTTCTTTCCCTGAGTACATTTCTATTTTTCTACTTTTGTTCATTCATTTCCTCACTCATTCATTGTGGGTGTGTATGCTCCTCTCTCTCTCTCTCTCTCTCTCTCTCTCTCTCTCTCTCTCTCTCTCTCTCTCTGTGTGTGTGTGTGTGTGTGTGTGTATGTGTGTGTGCATGCACATGCCACTGTGAGTGTGTGAAGGTCAGCAGATGACTCTTTAGAGTTGATTCTCTCCCTTCTATTACAAAAATCTCAGGAATCTTACTCAGGTCACGCATGACAGTAAGGCTTTACTCCCTGATCAATCTCCATCAACCATTATATTGCTTTAAAAAGCCATCAAATTTGACTTCATACTGCCTTGCTCTGAAGTGTTTCTCAGGATCAAAGGAACAGATTTCACATTAGTTGAATCCCTAAAAGTTGAAAGAAAATCCGTAGGCTGCTATCAGTGACTACAGGGGGCTGTACTCATCTCTAAATTCTAAGTTATTTTTACCCCAAATATTAAACAAATGTAAATGTTGATGATTCAGTTCCAAGAGTCAATCACTAGGCATTACCATGAATAAGAAGATCAGCAACACAAGGCAGGGAATCCTAGAGTTGAGATTGGGTTTCCAGGGAAGGAACTTGCTGATCTTCATCATAGGTCCAGGACACATAGCAAAACAGTCTTATTTTGCAAGTTGAATCTTTCTGTTTTGACTTTGCTATGTTTTGTCAAGAAGAGTGTGGGATACATGCATATGAGGCCTGAGGTTGATATTGGGTATCATACTTGACTTCTATTCCACTTATTCCTTGAGGCAAGGCCACTCAGTCAAGCCCAGAAGTCATCAAGTTGGCTCGTCTTTCTAGCCAGTGTGCTCTAAGATTTCACTGCCTCCAGTGTCCAAGGTTATGGTTAAATATGGGCTTCCATCTCCATACAAAAGACATTAAAATAAACATGCGGTTCAGTGGAAATAATTACATTTATAGGTGTGTGCAAATTGTCCATCTGTAAGTTGATAGGCGCTTCAGTAGGATCCATTTCTGAGTTACTGTAAGTCCTGCAGCAATGAGCATGCGTGAATACAAACCTCTGTAGTAGGCTCCAGAGAACCTGATGCAGTTCCCCAGAATACGATGGCTGCATTGAGAGATTCTCTGCTGAAAGCATCAAAGAGATTGATCACTAACAGTGGAACAATACTCTCTACCCTGAGCTTCTAAACTTTCTGCTCTCCCATGGAAACCAGGGACTAGTCTATGTCATCTATGTTAAATCTTCAGACTCCTTACCGTAGCTCTTGTGGTGACCATTACCACTTCCCTTTTACTCTTCCAGGTTGACTGTAGGTTTGAGGAGTGAGAAAAGGTTTGGTCAAAGAGAAACTGTGCTCCCCCAAATTCTACACATTTGTGGACAGCAGTGAAGATGAGCATATGCAACAGAGAAAGTAAGAAATATCTGTGTTTCTTTCGTGAAGCTAAGCTAACACTCAGATAGTTTAGGGTTGAGTGAGACGGGGAGATCAGGATTCAGCATTCTCAGGCTCTAACTAATGCTGTAACCATCCAACGAATGATCTTGTAAACAGAATCAGTAACATTTTTAAAAAGCTTTGGAGCAGCTCTTTTTTTTTTTAATCTCCACAAGGATAAAGATATGGAGAAGGAAACAGATGAGGTAGTCCTTAATCCTGGGAAAGAGAGACTGGAATAGTAAATATTTGGTTTCTAGAAAGATAAGGGTTGTGAGTTTATTTCTAATGTCTGGGGAATGGAGGATGTGAAATTGGAAACTGGCTCAGGAGGAGATAAACACTTGAGATCTTGACTCCTGGAAACTAGAAAGATAGATCCTAGAGACTAAAGTCCTGAGTCATAAGAAAATTGATTCAGAAAATCTACAATCCTGAAACCTGAGAACAGTCAACTATTGGTCTTTAGACTCTTGCCTTTCAAAAGGTGAAAGCCAGGGTTAGGATTTTTTTTTCCTTATGAGGATGAGTTTTAATTATTGATTTCTGGGTTTTAGAGAGGGGGAAAGTGAGTCTATCCTCCTGTTCTTGGGAAGTAAGGCATGTGTTAGGCAAGGTGAATACTGGGAATCAGGAGTCCTCAGTTTTGTGGGGGGCAAGGATGGGTATAGAATGCCTGAGACTTGAAGTAGAGCTGGGGTCTGAGGTAATGATTCTGTGGACATGGTTTCTGAAAACTGAACTCCTGGTTCTTGGTGTAGTAAGGACTGAACATCATTCCTATTGGGTTCCAGGGAGTTGAAAATTGGCAGATTAAAATGCAGGATCCTGAGAAATCTTAAGCCTGATGCTCCTCTAGTGTAGTAAGAACAGGACAACTGAAGCAGTGGTAGAATGATGACTATCTGCAATTCTGTGTTCAGAAAGGGAAAGAAGACCCTAGGCTATCCCTGGTTTAGAGGGTGGTAGGAAACTTGGCCTGAGGGTCTCTTTCCTCAGGGTGTCCGGTCTGTGAGCATTTCATTACTGTGCTGAAGCTCACCTCCATTGTGCTCTTAGCTGCTCTCCTCATAGCTATCCTTGGCAAAGGTCAGGAACCTTTAAAGCTAGAGCTTCCTGCTCTAGTCTCCTAGCACGTGGGTGGAGTTGATACTGAAGCTGGGACTGTGGTCTTACATGTCTTCTGGGAAGTAGCCAAGGGTTCTCTCAGAAAGAAGTAGTTTTAGTGGAATGGTCTGACTCCTTTTACCCTTGTGGTCATACTTCCCTGGGCATCAGGATTCCTCATAATCAAATGAGACACATTCAAATAAGATTCTGGGATGATGCTCCTGTGTACCCAATACATTTTAGGTAGATCCTGGTCTGCCCTGTCTTTACAATTTATTTGTGAATTCCATACATGAATAAAATGTTTTGATCAATTCTAATATCTCCTCCCTGTCTTCAAGTTCCTCCCCTCTTCTCCACCACTACTTCTCCCTCCCAGTTTCATGAACTACTTCTCTCTGTGTCTTTTTCTCTCTCTGTATCTCTCCAGGTCTCTGTCTCTATGTCTCTCTCTCTCTTTCTCTGTCTCTGTGTGAGAGAGTTAAGAAGCATCTGCATGTGGCTTACCAGCCTCCTGTGTTATGATGTCCAGCTTCTGTATGATCTTTTGCAAACATGCTATGCTGAACAAATCATGTCATATGAAACTTCATGTGCCTCCCTGAAAGTATAAGAAGTTCAGATATTTCTCTTGTTTGGAGGAACATCTCGGAAGGCTCCTGTGGCCAAGCTCTACCATCTTGTCATGGCACCTAGCTCTCTGATTTTTATGGGAAGCTCTATTTGAGGTGTTAAGGTGAAGCCTCTCCTGCTTTAAGGTCCCATTTTATTATTTTGCTTCTCACTCTGTTTTCTTTTTAAAGGCTTTCCAAACTAGAGGCATGTTCATAGTCTTGAAGCCATTTTAATAAAGCTAACCCCTCAAGGATGATTATTTGTCAGATCCTTTCCTGAACTCTCCTCATAGATTTATCAGCACTTGTTATTTTCATTGCCTTTTCTTTTCATAAGCACTGAGTTTCTTAGATCCCAAGATCATGATGAGAAAAAGCAATACATTCACCAGAAACTGGACCAGCTGAAGGCTGGACTAAATAAGTTAACAGAAAATGGATCTCCAAGAGCATGGAAAGGTTTCCACATGGGATGAAGCGACTGCAGAGACTGGATCTCCAGTCACTCAATTTCTACACCTGTTGAATGAGAACACTGAGGAACATGAAAGATATAAGTTACTAGACAAAATAGGCCTTGCCCACAGTCCCTTAGTTTCTAGATCTGTTGAGTGGGAACTAGGATAAATATGTAAAGGGGCACCTACTGGATTTATGGGGCCATTCACACAGAAGACACTCATGTAAACCAGATTCCTAATGTCTGTTTGAACATTTAAAATTTCTGCTATTCTATGTATTTCGGAGAGCTGTCCAAGATCCCCTGGGTTATTTTGGAGGGAAAAGACTCAGGAAGTTAAGAGGGGAATGGCTGTGACTGAGGAGGTAGATCAGTGAATAAAGTGCTAACCAAACAAGCTTGGGGACCAGAGTTTGGATCCACCACATCACATAGAATTTGAGCAGAGCCACACAGGCCTTAACACAGCAGTGGTGGGGTCCAGGCATAGCCCAGGCTCACTTGCTAGTCTAGTCAAAACAGGGAGTCCTGTGTTCAGAAAGAGCAAGTCTCAAAAGTAAAAAAAAATGCATGAAAAAGTTAGAGATAAAGGCATAGAGAGAAAGAGAGACAGATGAGACAGAGACAGAAGAGACAGAGACTGAAGCCAGGCTATACTGAATGGCAGCAAGGAACTAGATCAAGTACCCTGATAAAACTGCATGAAGAAGTTGACAGGGATGTGTTATAGGGCAGTTCTGACAGGAATCTGAAGAGAATGAGCTGGATGTATTTGATCAAAAGATATTGAGTGTGTACAGACATTCAGTTTAAAGCATTATGCATTTGAAGTAGAGTCAAGATGCATACATAGTAGTATTTAGAAGAAGGAAATTAAAGTAAGAAATGTTCTAATTGAAATATAATCTCAAAAATGAACAAGCTAAAAAATATTGTCTGCATAGAGCAAATAATCAAAATTAAATAAGAGTACATTTCTAATTAGAAATTTTAGTTAAAATATAATTATATAAATTCCTCATGTCCTCTGTCTACATTCCCATTCTAAGCACCCACAACTCTCTCAAATTTTTAGCCTTTTTAATTTCATTTTTGTTGTTTCATATACAGAAGTATTTTTAAAAAATAATGACAGTGATCAATGAAAATCTTCAATATCCACTCTCCCTCTCTTGCACATACACAGAACAATGTACAAAAACATGTGCATATGCATGAACAGCACACATCCAAGTAAAATATCGGGAGTACGTGAGGAAGTGGTTCCCCTCGTGCAGTTTTAAGGAAGGAAAAGGATGTAATCTCAAGGATTTGAAAGTCTAAACTGATGCAGGTACCTTGGTAACTTTGTATATCTACCTGACTCATTTCATAAACAGAATGCCTGTGCCGTCCTTGCCCCTGGAAGCCCTTCCGAGGGGACCAGAACTTGTTCCAAAGAAACTGTTATTTCTTCTCCAAATCTAAAAAGAATTGGATGGAATCTGTCAAGGCCTGCAAGTACATGGGGCACAGGTAGTGGTCATAAAATGTAATGAGGAGCAGGTATGTTGAGCTGGGCTTTTCTATTCTGTGGGCATGATTCTAGCTATATGGGATCCTTCTTACAAGGTATTTTTACTATACTTGAAGAGGTTAGAATTGTACATTCAGATAAATACAAAGTGGTACCATGGATATATGAATTAAGGAATAATCAATATGTAGGAATCTTTTGAAGTGTGGACCAGGGTTTAACAAGCACTTACATTCGTGTTAAATGCCCTGATTTGGGGCTCCAGGATGTCTTGATGGGTAAAAGTGCTCGCTGTGAAGCTCAGGGATCTGGGATCCACACAATAAAAACAGAGTCAATTGTTAGAAGTTGGCCCCTGACCTACACACACACACACACACACACACACACACACACACACACACACACCTTGGCATCTACACACACACATGAATTTTATTATTCTGAAGACAGACATCCTGAAGAAATGTTCAAAACCTATGAATCACCAGACTCTTATAAGTTTGGGAAGCTGGCAGAAAGTTTCTCATATTATTATTTTAGTTGAAAAGCATAAGAGGAAAGATGGGCTAGAAGCTTAAAATTAAGATCTGACAAGTAACACCACACACTGCTACTAAATTCTGAGTCCTCAAGAGAGCTGTGTGACACCTGGCCTGATCTTTTCATGTCTAGGCTTGCATGTGTATATGAGTGCAAGTGTAAAGATGTGTGTGTGTGTGTGTGTGTGTGTGTGTGTGTGTTTGTGTGTGTGTGTAGCAGTATGTGTTGTCCATTGTGTGCATGTATGTGTGTGTTTGTGAGTGCGTGTGTAGTGATCCCATCTAAACACAAGTGTGCATTCATTGTTGTGGTATAAAGCTGGGGTCTGACTGCAAGCAAGAATTCTATTTCTAGATACCAAGAGGACAAAATGTGAAAATGAGAGCAGAAGTCCAGCATGACTTCCCCCTTTCCCTTCCAGAGCTTCCTCAATGGGACCTCTAAGAAGAAAGGGAATTCCTAGATGGATCTGTCATACAATAAGAAGGAAAGCAAGTGGCAGTGGGAGGATGGCTCACCACTGCAAGGGAGGTAATACAGTTTGTTGTGGGTGGCTCCATGATGCAGGAAGGAGTTGTGGTTTGTACACATTCCTTGGCGTCCTAGGCATGGGAGTCTGCTTGTTGGAATGTTATTGAGATGAGTTCTGTTATGATTTTGCAATTCTATCATGTGATCTGAGGGAGGACATTACAACATGGTAGATATTGCAGGAATTTCTTCTCCCTGAGGGAGGTGTGAATGGGATGGCTGCAATGACATGTGAGGACCTGATGGTCCTTCCCACACCCTCCTATAAGGAGATGTGAATTGTCCACAAACCCAATGGACATGGACCTTGCCAGAAAACCTAGCTATTCCAATGAAAATGGTGACTGTCTTTTCTGAGGGTTATATTTTTCATGGTATTCATAGAGAATCTGAAACACAGGAGCATGCATGCCTTCAAAATACAATTTGTCCATCATAAAAATCCATTTTATCATGAGAGCTTCAAAGAATTGCTCCATACCATGGAGAACATGAAAATAAACAGGTAGAAGGATCAAGGCCAGTGTTTTCCTTTTGATGTGTATGGAAAGAAATACATAAGATTGTATACCAGGGTAATTTGGAATGTCAGTGGGATCTTAAATGTCATAATGTCCCGTAATGTTCAGGAAAAGTCATGCTTAGTTGTCATCCAAAAATCACACATGAGTGGCACTCACCTGGTTCTTGCGTGTCTAGGCAATCTTTATTCATATTAAGGTTAACAAGTTACAGAGAAGCTAGTAATTGACTGAGTCCATTTATCAGGGACAATGGGCAGAGGAATTTTAAGCCCCAGTATAATTTGTTAGACAAGGCTTTGTGCTCTGAATCAATAGGATGGAAAGTTTTGGGAGGAGGCTGTACTAAACATTGGAAAAATGGTATCTTGATGAAGGACTAAGCCAGTGAAAAATAATCGGGGACAGAGAAATGTAGAAAGGACGATAAAAACGACTGCTTTGCTTTAAATATTTGTGGCAGTTGTTTGTTTTGTTTTGTCTTGTCTTCTGTCTAGTCCACCACCTGAATCCTCAAAACCTAAGATAAAACTGCCTCAATTTCACAGTATGAGTCTGTGAATTCTGTATTATAGAATACTGGTTTCTCACAGAAATATCTTAGGTGCTGTCAGGGTCTGAGTGAAGTATGGCCTCCATATGCACATGAGACAGAGAAGGAATAATCCCAGTGCCAGAAGTTAGAAAAGGTCGACAACACGGGGATGGGAAAGAAGCTCATGTTCTTTGGGGTTTTCAATTTCAGGAACCATTGGTTTGTAGGGGAACCCAAGATGCGAGGAAATAAAGTTTGTGCAATATTCACAGATTACGGATGGAATGCCCTCTCATGTTCCCGTGAGTCACTCCGGATCTGCATGAAGCCTGCACTGCCCTGCCCTAAGTGAATACTGTTCCCCTCCATGGTCTCCATACAGGGCTCTTCATCATCTAGCTGAATTTTAGTTCATTTTGTTTTTCTGTGGCACTTGGGTCTCAAAATTCCATCTGAGTTCTATATTTCCAGACACCTTGTCTTTACACACTCGGTCCACTCCTGTGTCCTCTCCTGGGTCAATAATTTACATTGGGTGGGGTCAGGGTTTTGTCATGTTCTTAACTTTCTTCCTGGATTGAATTCTGGGTTGCTAATCACTCCCCTCACTTGCTGTTCTCACTCTTCCTCCTGAGTGTGGAAGGAAGTGTGACCAGCCATCCTCCTGCATCTGTTGTCATGCTGTTACTTCCTCCAGCTGTTGCTGTGCCTACAGCAACACCAAGAAATCAATGTCTTTGGTATCATCAGCCAAAATAAACGGTTTCACCCATATGCTGCTTTCTGTCTGGTCATTTTATCAAAGTAACAGAAAAGTATTTCAATCAAATCTAATGCATAAGAAGTGGAGTTGGTACAGAGGAATCTGGTGTGCTGAACCTATGGATCCTGGAACAGATCGGTCTATCGCCATCTTGAAGAACTCATATATCTAGATGTTTTTATTAGAAGAGGGAGGTACAAAGAGAGCATGAGCAGTAAGCCTGTCTCCTGAACAAAACATTTTTATCTACAGCATTTTTCTTCTTTATCTTCATAATTAGAAAACTGAAGCTTATTCTGGCCACTGTACCAAGTGCTTTTAATTTTCTTGAAACAGATGTTATTTTTCATAAAATTAAACCTATCATCCCCTTACAGTTTTCCCACAGGGAATGTCTATGAACATACTAGCTAGCTCAATAAGAGAGTATTCTCATTCTGAATGGCAGGTGAATACACAGTCTCAAGGGCTCCCAAGAGTCTGAGAATTAGTGGCAGTTGTGGACTTAGCATTAACAAAGACATAGACATGTTCACCCTTCTAAGTCTTAGGGAACGTTACAGAAGAGATTAAAGAGTACCTAAGGCCTGCACTCTGAACTGACCCAGTGCCACAGCTCTCTGTATCCAGATCCCATGGGGATAGAGCTGGATTCTCAGAAGTGCGGCCCAACCTGAGAGCACAGATCCTGCCAGGAAAAAGCTGGTCCAGGAGTGCTGACACACCTGAGGGCACAGATAAGACCACCACTTCTGTTCGAAGGGACATGCCCAGAGCCTTCAGGACACAGGAACCAAGGAACAGTCTGGGGATCCTTCTCTTTTCTGTCTGTGCCTGGAGCTGACCCTGGGCCACAGCTCTCTGTACCTAGGTCCTATGGGAAGAAAGCTGTAGTCTCAGAAGTGCGGACAATCCTGAGAGCACAGGTGAGACCACCACTCCTGTTCACATTCCTGGCCCAAGAGGAACCCACGTGAAGCCCTCAAGACACAGGAACTGAGAGGCAGTCTGGGACAGGATTCTTCTGTTTTCCACCAATGCCTGAGCTGACCCTATGCCAAAGCTCTCTATACCCAGATCCTCCTGGGAGAAAGCCTGTCCCCAGAAGTGCTAACACACAGGCTTACAGGAGGGGCAGCCACTGTCAGAGACATCAAGACCTGCTAACACCAGGGATAAGCAGATGTCAAGAGGCAAGGACAAGAACCTAAGCAACAGAAACCAAGGCCACTTGGCATCATCAGAATCCATGATCCTCTCGGTGTAATTTGGGCAAAGTTTTCTGAATTTTGCAGCAAAAAAATCCCACCATTATGTTTGATGACATGGGAACAAATTTTCTAATGAACCCACAAAATGGACTGAAGATAAGGCCTTTCATCAACGCTCATCTAAACCGTGATAAAGACAAGGAACTGGTGAAGCTCACTCAGTACCTCAGCAGAAAAGTGGCTGAGATCAGGTTTGTGTACCCCATTGGTTAGGCCAGTTCAAGGTCCAGTGATGAAAACTTCAGGAGAGAAATATCTTCCCTGGAGTGTTATACCGTGATAAGACAGGCACTTTCACAATCTTTAGTGAAATAACTCATATATGTTATTCTTTGTGGATAGGGCCCTACAAACATTTGGAGTTGCATTCAGATCTAGAAGCAGATGCTCTCTATTGACTTGGTGTGATATGTTAGGGTTGCGTCATCTGCATTCGGAAGGACTTCAGGTGTTGTCTCTATGTGACTGATTATCACAGTACTCTCAATGAGCTGTTGTGGTCAAGTGTTCCAGGATAGACAGCTGGCCAGGAGTAGATTTAAGTGCCTACCATTCTCAATGATGAGAATTGCTGTGATTACTGAATCCATTTGACATTACCAGGTTTTCTGTCTAGAGGCACAGTCCACTGCCCCTCATGTTCAATATTTAAATATCTAGGAGAGGGCCTAAGTGTCTCTTTGAATATCTTCATTCTCCTGAGGGTTGTTAAGTTACTGCCATCAAGATACACGAGATTCTGCAGTAAACGCTTGTCAGATGCCGTGGCTATCATGGTGACGGACATGAGCGAGCCCAACTCCTGGAAGCAGGCTATGAAGTGTCCAGTGGTGGGTGGGGAAGGCATGCTGCTAGAACCCATGCAGAGCCAGAGCCAGTATGTGGAGGGCAGCTCAGCTGCCTGGATCTGAATATGTCTGGAGTGTCCCCTTAATCAGGGCAGCAAGATATCTGGGGGTCCATCATGCTGGTGATTGGCTATTTGTCTTTTGTGGGCCTCCTGGCCTCCTGTCTGTGTCTGGAGCTTTCAAAAAGCAGATCCAGCCCCCCTAGAAGAGCTTGGACAAATCCCTCCTTCATTCGGTTTCAACTAGATATCTCTCAAGTCTACTTTCTGGCCCTGGCAGTGAACTGGCTCCAAGCCTCCTACCTGTATAAACTCTATCAGCAATACCACTTCCTGGAGGGTCAGATTGCTATCCATTACGACCGTGGCCTTGTCTCCATAGTCCTCTTTGGCCTAGTAGCCTCCTCCCTGTGGACTGGCTGGGTCATACGAAGTCCTGTGTCATTTTCTCCCTCACTTACTCTCTATGCTGCATAACCAAGCTCATTCAAGACTATCTTGGGCTGTTGGTGGGAGTACTTTGTGGGCTGTCCATTGTTCTCCTCTTCTCTGCCTTTGAGGCTTGGTACATCCATGCACACATGGAGAGGCATGACTTTGCTGCTGAGTGGATCCCAGCTGTATTTGCCGGAGCTGCCTTCAGGAACCATGTGCTGGGTGTGTCAGCAGATGTGGCAGCTGAAAATGTGGCTAGTTGGATGGAACTGTGGCCGGTAGCACCCAGTGTGGCTGCCATCTCTCTTTTGGCTCGAGTGAGGGCCTTGACTGTTGAAAACTCGGGAGAGAATTATGACTGTCAGCAGTGCCTTCTCTGAGACCTGTGCTGGAGGCCTGTGCTGCCTCCTGTCTTACCGCTGGGTGATGCTGCTGGGTGTCCTGTTTGAGAGTGTCATCTTCATCTTTATCTTTGTCTTCCTCTGGACACCTGTGCTAGACCTACCTGGGCCCCACTGGGCATTGTGTTCTCCAGATTCATGGCTGCCAGCCTTCTGGATTCTTCCCTGTACCAAATCGCCGCCTCCAAGAGCTACCACTTTAAAACCATGCACCTACTTTCCCTCGCTGTCCTCATTGTTGTCTTCTCTCTCCTT
Source organism: Rattus norvegicus (assembly GCF_021556685.1). NCBI lineage: Eukaryota > Metazoa > Chordata > Mammalia > Rodentia > Muridae > Rattus > Rattus norvegicus. The sequence goes on from NC_141545.1 coordinate 8,603,159, forward strand.
GTGTTGATTTTCTACTTCAGTCCAGGCCAAGAAAATCCTGTGGAATCCTTTGTCACCCTTTTACTTATTGAATTGGACTTTGGGCTCTACTTTCCCAGCATGAGCTTCCTGTGAAGGAAAGTGATCCTTGAGACAACACTGGCTGGTATTCTCAATTGGTTCTGAGGGCCCCTCCATTTACTCGCCTGTCTAGGGCTCCTTGTCTCCATGACAGTGATTGGAAAATGGGCATCAGGAATATGTTTAGCATCTGCTCTGCCATCATGGTGACAACACTGCTGGCATAGGCAGAACTCTTCACTGTCATGAGACACAACACTGTGTTGTGGGGGCCCTGGCACACCATGGAGCTCTATGCTCCTGAGCTTTGATTCTATCAGACAAGGGGTCTGAGATGGGCTGTGGAACCCCACCTGCACAACTATGACTCACTTTGTGACTCTGTCATACAGCCCCTCTGGCATGGTGAGCTGCTGAGAGTGGTGGCTCCTGTTTATTATCCTAGTGCTGGAGAAGCAGAGGCAGAAGTTTGCAGTATCAGCTTGGCCTACACAGTACGTTTCAGTACAGTGTGGACTATAATGTGAGGCCCTGTTTGAAAACACAAAGAAGGGCAAGTGAGACATCTGAAACATACTTGTTCTCAAGCCTGATTAATTGAGTTCAATCCCTGCAAGGTGAGTAAATATCAATGGAGAGAACAGACTCCACAAAGACATCTTTAGACCTTCACCCTTATACGGTGGCTCATGTGTGTGCATATGTGTGTGTGCATGCTCACGGACACACAGATACATTATAAGGACACAAATTTGTCTCCTCAGCTTAATGGGCAACTTTAACCTCAGTATTGGGATACTCATAGAATAGTAGATTCCATGGTGCTGTTAGACATATATCAGCTAGGTGTGGCAGCACGTTCAATGTTCCATGGTAGACTATATTTCAAAAAACAAGAGAGAGGGACTGGATTAAGGGGCATTTGTTGAGCCTCCCTGATCCCGGTCCACAGGTCATTGCTCCCAAACCCCTTGGGAGAGAGAGCTCGCCGCCCAGACAGGTGGGCACTCCTGAGACTGCAGAGCGGAAGAGACCACCAATACTGCCCACCCCTGCCCACATCCCTGGCCCAAGAGGAAACTGTATATAGCCTCTGGGAACCTGAAGATAGGGGCACTCTTAGAGCAGACCCCCTGCAGTCCAGACACCTCCAGAACCTGAAGAGAATCAGTCACAGTTCTCTGCATCCAAATCCCGTGGGAGGGAGAGTTAAATCTTTAGAGGGGCAGACATACCTGTGAAGACAGAAGAGACTACACTCTGCCCACATTTCTGACTCCAGAGGAAAACACCTAACACCATCTGGGACCCCGGTGCACCGGGGCTCTGGGAAAAGGTGGCGCAGACCCTCCAAGTTGCTGCCCTCACAGAGAGTTCAGAAGCAGCCCCCCCACGAGCAACTTGAGCTAAGAGACTACAGGTAAGACAAACTTTTCTGCTCCAAGAGACCTGCCTGGTGGACTCAGGACACACGCCCACAGGAACAGCTGAAGACCAGTAGACAGGAAAGACTACACGGCCGAAAGCAGAACACTCTGCTCCCATAACTGTCTGAAAGAAAACAGGAAAACAGGTCTACAGCACTCCTGACACACAGGCATATAGGATAGTCTAGCCACTGTCAGAAATAGCAGAAAAAGATAACACCAGAGACAACCTGATGGCGAGAGGAAAGTGCAGGAACCCAAGCAACAGAAACCAAGACTACATAGCATCATCGGAGCCCAATTCTACCACCAAAACAAACACTGAATATCCAAACACACTAGAAAAGCAAGATCTAGATTTAAAATCACATTTGATCATAATCATGGAGGACTTCAAGAAAGACATGAAGAACTCCCTTAGAGAAATGCAAGAAAACATAAATAAACAAGTGGAAGCCTATAGAGAGGAATCACAAAAATCCCTGAAAGAATTCCAGGAAAACACAATCAAACAGGTGAAGGAGTTAAAAATGGAAATAGAAGCAATAAAGAAAGGATACAGGGAAACAACTGTGGATATAGCAAACCAAAGGAAGAGACAAGGAGCCGTAGATACAAGCTTCACCAACAAAATACAAGAGATAGAAGAGAGAATTTCAGGAGCAGAAGATTCCATAGAAATCATTGACACAACAGTCAGAGATAATGTAAAACAGAAAAAGCTACTGGTCCAATACATACAGGAAATCCAGGACTCAATGAGAAGATCAAACCTAAGGATAATAGGTATAGAAGAGAGTGAAGACTCCCAGCTCAAAGGACCAGTAAATACTTTCAACAAAATCATAGAAGAAAATTTTCCTAACCTTAAAGATATGCCCATAAACATACAAAAAGCCTAAAGAACTCCAAAAAGATTGGACCAGAAAAGAAACTCCTCTCGTCACATAATAGTCAAAACACCAAGTGCACAAAATAAAGTAAGAATATTAAAAGCAGTAAGGGAAAAAGGTCAAGTAACATATAAAGGCAGACCTATCAGAATCACACCAGACTTCTCCACAGAGACTATGAAAGCCAGAAGATCCTGGGCAGATGTCATACAGACCCTAAGAGAACACAAATGCCAGCAAGGGTTACTGTATCCTGCAAAACTCTCAATTAACATAGAAGGAGAAACCAAGATATTCCATGACAAAAACAAATTTACACAATATCTTTATACAAATCCGGTGCTACAAAAGATAATAAATAGTAAAGCCCAACATAAGGAGGCAAGCTGCTCCCTAGAAAAAGCAAGAAACTAATTGTCTTGCAACAAAACAAAGAGAAGACAAGCACACAAACATAATCTCACATCCAAATATGAATATAACAGGAAGCAACAATCACTATTCCTTAATATCTCTCAACATCAGTGGACTCAACTCCCCAATAAAAAGACACATATTAACAAACTGGATATGCAATGAGGATCCAGCAGTCTGCTGCCTACAGGAAACATACCTCACAGACAAAGACAGACACTACCTCAGAGTGAAAGACTGAAAAACAACTTTCCAAGCAAATGGTCTGAGGAAGCAAGGTGGAGTAGCCATTCTAATATCGAATAAAATCAATTTTCAACTAAAAGTCATCAAAAAAGATAAGGAAGGACACTTCATATTCATCAAAGGAAAAATCCACCAAGATGAACTCTCAATCCTAAATATCTATGCTCCAAATACAAGGGCACCTATATACATAAAAGAAGCCTTACTAAAGCTCAATGCACACATTGCACCTCACACAATAATAACAGGAGATTTCAACACCCCACACTCATCAATGGACAGATCATGGAAACAGAAATTAAAAGGAGACATAGACAGACTAAAAGAAATCATGAACCAAATGGATTTAAAGATCTTTATAGAACATTCTATCCTAAAACAAAAGAATATACCTTCTTCTCACCACATCAGGGTACTTTCTCCAAAATCGACCATATAATTGGTCATAAAACAGGCTTCAGTAGATACAGAAAGATAGAAATAATCCCATGAGCCCTATCAGATCACCACGGGCTAAAGCTGGTCTTCAAGAACAATAAGGGAAGAACGCAGACATATACATGGAAGTTGAACAATGCTCTACTCAATGATAACCTGGTCAAGGAGGAAATAAAGAAAGAAATTAAAGACTTCTTAGAATTTAATGAAAATGAAGGTACAACATACCCAAACTTATGGGACACAATGAAAGCTGTGCTAAGAGGAAAACTCATAGCTCTGAGTGCCTGCAGAAAGAAACAGGAGAGAGCATATGTCACCAGCTTGAAAGCACACCTAAAAGCTCTAGAACAAAAAGAAGCAAATACACCTAGGAGGAGTAGAAGGCAGGAAGTAATCAAACTCATAGAAGGAATTCGGTAGTGCTCCATCTGTTTCAATTTTGTGCAATAGTTTGGATAGTATTGGTATTAGGTCCTCTATGAAGGTCTGATAGAATTCTGCACTCAACCTGTCTGGACCTGGGCTCTTTTTGGTTGGGAGACCTTTAATGACTGCTTCTATTTCATTAGGAGTTATGGGGTTGTTTTACTGGTTTATCTGCTCCTGATTTAACTTCGGTACCTGGTATCTGTCAAGAAATTGTCCATTTCCTGCAGATTTTCAAGTTTTGTTGAATATAGGCTTTTATACTAAGATCTGATGATTTATTGAATTTCCTCTGATTCTGTAGTTATGTCTCCCTTTTCATTTCTGATTTTGTTAATTTGGACACACTCTCTGTGTCCTCTCGTTAGTCTGGCTAAGGGTTTATCTATCTTGTTGACTTTCTCAAAGAACCAACTTTTGGTTCTCTAACACCAGGACCTCTACACTATCCCATCCCTGCATCTTCACCTTCCATGCACTAATCGTTCATCCGTCTCCTCCTGTACAAAACTTCTGATGATTTTTCCCAATTATTTCACTTCTATCATGCAGCCTGAGCGCATCTGTGGATTAATCCACCAATCAAACAATGTTTTGGGTATCGACTCTCTCTTACATTGGTGATGGTGTAGCAGATGGGTCTCTCACATCTCTCTTAAAGGAAAGACATGTTGCCGTCATGGAGGTACTTAAATATGTTTCTTGCCCCACTATTCATAATAGTTAAGGTAGGGAGCCCACCTTGGTAGCCAGCAATGGAAGAATAAAGGTTTCTGTTGCTGTGATAAATACCATGACCAAAGGCATCTCCTGGACATTGGGGTTCATTTCACCTTACACCTCATCTTACATCATCAAAGGAAATCGGAGCAAGAGCTCAAAGCACAAACTGACACAAAAGTTATGGAGGAATTCTCTTTATTGTCTTGCTCGCCATAGCTTGCTGAGCCTGCTTTCTCCTATTTCCCAAGATTGCCAGCCTAGATATGGCAATAGTCATTGTGATATTGGACTTCCTACATCGAACACCAATAAAGAAAATGCCCTACACACTTGCCTACAGAACACACTTTTTTCAATTAAGATTGTTTTTCTATAAATTACCTTAACTTGTGTCCAGTTGACAAGAAAAAACTGGCCAGCACAACAGAATAGAATTTTTCTCAGTCATAAAGAAGAACACAGTCAACACTCTCTGCAAGATCATGGATGCAACTAGAGATAACCACATTGAGTGAACCAAGGCAGTCTGAAGAAGACAAATGTATGTTATCCCTATTGTGGTTCCTACACAGTCACATTAGATCATGTAATCACATATTAATGAAAATAGAAATGAAGTTGCCTAGGGAAACAAGGGAAGAATGATGGGGAGGAGGGAAGGATGGAGTAGGGTAAGGGGATACACTCAACAAGGGATCTACACTTACAAGAAATTTAAAACTATTAATAAATTTATTTGTGGTCGTGTGTAGATATGTGCATCAGAACACATGTATGGACGTCAGAGAACAACTTACTGGAGTTGGTGTCTCCTTCTATCATATGAATCCCAGGGATCAAAGTCAGGACACCAAGCTTACAAATGAGTATCTTGGTCCACTAAAGCACCTCATTTTTTTTTAACAAGCACGAGTAATGTTTAATTTTCCAAAAGATAAATTAGGAGAAAAATCTCATTGTGACAGTTTCCCACCCCTACATACCCTTAGGAGATACATTTGGTCAGGTAGGTAAGGCTGCCTGAACTTCAGAACATGAATCAAAAAAAATTTAAATAGATGCATAGAAAAAAACAGAATATTTTGTCCATGCATTTGAAGCACTAATGTTAAAATGGTCTTGAGAGGCCAAACTTACTCCTTCTTGGGACTGGATTTTATCTTAGAAAGAAAAAAAGAAAAGAAAAGAAAATCCTGAGACTCGACCTTCAGCTGAACCCAAACTGTACCCAAGTACCAGGAAGGACCTTAGGACTTGTCCTTGGACTGAGTCTCTCCCTAGCAACAGTCAATTGAAGATTAGTCTGATTGTTTTAGTTGTATTTTCAGACCATTTGTGATTCTTCATGGTCTTGCTTTAGAGCACCTGCCTGTCATCTTACAATATTCATTCAATTAGATGCTTGCCAGGATGGGCACCCCTCACTCACTCCCACTTCCTATAAGACCTTGTCTCGATAAGAGTTCAGGGCTGCTTCACCAAGGCGGTGAGTAAGCCCAAGCTTGAGTTTGTAATAAAGAGACCCTAACGTGATTGCATTGAAGTCTGCTCCTGGTTGGTCTTCTGGGCTCATGAATGAGGCACATAGTCTTATGGCCCAAGGATATCTACAAGTTTAATGTAATATCTGTCAAAATTAAAATATGAGTCATACCTGGTGGCATAAGCATTCAGTCCCGACTACGTGGAAGGTTAAGGCAGGAGGGCTGTAAGTCCAAGACCAGTTGGACTACAGAATGAATTCAAATGCAGTCTGGGCAACTCAACGAGGCCCTTTCTCAAAGTTAAAATAAAAGAAAACATGGGCATGACATCATTGGTCTGGGGGGTATTGTTTAGATTTGATCCCCCAAAACACAGGCAACAGAAGCAGTGCATAAATGGGAGCACATGGGAGTAGTCCCACACAGTGTTAGACATCTATGGACTAAGAAAAAATGTCTATAGATGCACACCTGATAAGAGATTAATATGCAACATTGATTAGGAACTCAACCCTCTAGTAAAACAAAGAGCCCAATGAAAGAATGGGCAAAAGACCTGTGCATGTGGCTAACAGAGACATGAAAATTATGGTTGAAACCACTAATCACAATGACAGTGAGGTGTCTCCTCACACAGAAAGTGTTAATCAGACTTAGAGGAGGTACTGTATCCATTCTTCCTTTGAGGGACATCTGGGTTGTTTCCAGCTTCTGGCTATTGTAGATAAGGCTGCTATGAACATAGTGGAGCATGTGTCCTTGTTAGAGGTTGGAGCATCTTTTGGGTATATGCCCAGGAGTGGTATAGCTGGGTCTTCAGGTAGAGCAATTCCCAATTTTCTGAGAACCTCCAGATTGATTTCCAAAGTGGTTGTACCAGTTTGTAGTCCCATCAGAAATAGAGAAGAATTCCTCTTTCTCCCATCCATGCCAGTATCTGCTGTCGCCTAAGTTTTGATCTTAGTCATTCTGATTGGTGTGAGGTGGAATTTTAGGGTCACTTTGATTTGCATTTCCCTGATGACTAAGGAAGTTGAACATTTCTTTAAGTGTTTCTCAGCCAATCGAGATTTCTCAGTTGAGATTTCTCTGTTTAGCTTTATACCCCATTTTTTAATTGTGTTATTTGGTTTTCTTTATTTTGGATATTAGCCCTCTATTGGATGTAGGGTTGGTAAAGATCTTTTCCCAATCCGTAGGTTGCCAGATTGTCTTATTGACAATGTCCTTACAGAAGCTTTTCAGTTTCATGAGGTCCCATTTGTCAATTGTTGATCTTAGAGCCTAAGCCATTGGTGTTCTGTTCAGGAAATTTTCCCCTGTGTCAATGTGTTCAAGGCTGTTCCCACTTTCTCTTCTATTAGATTCAGTGCCTGAATGCATCTCCCTGTTCTGCTGCCATTGGGTGCTGGGTTTTGGGGAAGCTCAGGGGGTGGGAGAACACAGTCTAAGATGAGGCAGGTTGAAGTTGGGGTTCTTTGATTCTCAGGAATCTGGTTGCTGCTGGGGTGCTGCACAGAGGAGTTGGGATCAAAGGATCAGGGGTCCATGGGCCTGCAATGAGGCCAGGACTATTGGGAGCTCGTGGCTGAGAATAGCAACTAGACCAGGGCCAGGGGAAATGGCAGTTCTGGCTTAGCTCGTTGGTAGTGCTTGTCCTGAGCTTAGTGATGGTTGTCTGGAAACACAGAGAGGCCTTCTACAGGAGACTTAGGCTGTGCTCTGTAGCAAGTGCCTTCTCCATGCTCTCTCTCCATGGTGGTTTCGATGGAAGAGACAGCCCATGTTTATCCATACCATTTATTGACTGTTCATTGTGGAAAATACATGCATACCAGTTCCTCAGGGTGGACCAGAGGTTAAATACGTTTTGCCGGAAGGAATGTCCGGGAGGGGAAGATTATTGGCTAAACCCTCAGGGCCTCTAGATACCTCATTAGCATGGTGACCTCTGTTCTGGGCTACTCCACTGATGTGGGGAGTGTGGTCACATGTTCTACGTCAGGAATCTGGCAGGGATAAGTGAGCCACCTACCATCTCATGTGGCCTGGGTGCCAGGGACTCTGAACCTGCTCAGGCTATTGTTGTCCCACAGCTCTTCCTTTTCTTTTCTTAAAGGAGAGGTGTCATCAGAGGGACTGTCTCTTACATTATTTGTAGTGAAAATTTTGGGTTGGGTGGGGAGTAAGTATAAAAATAAAACACAACTAAGTCAGAGGGGTAACAAAGGGTGGGGGCTAGGAAGACAAGGGGTTATTGAAAAAATAAATTGTTCAGTAGGTTGAATAGTTAGTGAGGGTATTAACATTGGTTTTCCATAGACATCATTTAAGTTTCCTCAAGTTTGGTAGCCATTAGGTGCAGACAAGAGGGTTCATCTGTTGGTGGAAGGTCCCAAGGCTGTCATCTGTGGGTCTCAGAGTCTGTCTCAGAAGTCTTTAGTCAGATGGTGTGTCTGGACAAAGGCAGCTTCATTGCTGCTGGCAGGTTCAAGGAGATGGTGGGTTGGGCAGGCTCCGTCTGGTCTGTGGCAATGAAAGACCCTCAGATTGAGGAGACTCTTGCTCCAATTCCGAGGACACCCACCACCCCACAAACACGAGGGACTCAGTCTTGATGTAAAAACAAGAGGTTTACTTTGGGATACCAATGCATTGGGGCTCGACACGGTCCTCACGCAGGAGGGATGTGAAGAGCCTCAAACAGCAGAAATGTACAGTTTATATAGTCACACAGCTTCATTAGCTCAGTTATTCCGGTGCCAAGGATATCTGACTAGGCAGATGTTTTCCGTCTTGGAGTTCCCAGGACAAGGCTGCAACCATATCAATGCAGCCATTTCAGTACCAAGGACGTCTGACTTGACAAATGTTTTTTGTCCTGCAGTACAATCTATAGTGGTCAGTCAGCTTCCCGGAGGTGTTTCCTGCCTTGTAATTGTCCTGTAGTAAATACGATCTATACCATCTGTTCTTATGGTCAGGCAGCTTCCTAGAGAGTGGGTGGGAATGTGCTTTCTGTACTTTCTGGTCTATTGTCTAATGTCTAGGGGCTAAGCAAGAACCAGCTTAAAAGATTCTCATTCTTAAGAAATGGCTGCACTAATATCAAACGGGGATCTTTCAGCAGCAGTGCTGTCTTTTCCCCTTTTGTAGAGATAAAACTGTAGAGTAATCACAACAGAGGAGCAGAACCCCAACAGGGTAGCGAGTCGTGTATGTTAAGCTTGGAACAGTTTGCTTGGGAGCACATTATGGTCTGTTGCTATCGTTAGGACCAATGTTGGGATAGAAGTCTCGGCTGGAGCCCAGATAAGTATGGTTACATGTGGAGAGGTTTAATGAGAGAAGAGTAGAAGGGGGGAGGAACAAAGGCCGGCCATGAGAACTTGGAGGGAAAGGGGGGTGTAGACAGAAGGGATAGGGAAGAGGGGAAGAGCAGGGAAGAGAAGAGAGCAAAGAGAGAGCAAGAGAAGTAAGAGGAAGGGGGGAGCAAGCAGCCCCTTATATAGTCAGGCACAGCTGGCTGTTGCCAGGCAACTGGGGGGCGGAGCATGCTGCCAGGTAGCTGTGGGGGTGGAGCTTAGACAGAAAACCAACAGTTACGGTCCTGAAAAAAAAAAAAAAAAAAAGCAAGGTTGCTTGAGGAATTTAGCCCTGGATCTGTGTTATATAAAGGAAATAAGAGGGAAAAGTTGAGGATTTATCTGCTTTGGATGGCTGAAGAAGAAAATACCATGTTAATTATGTATTTGGGATAGGCAATAACAGCTTGTCTGTAAAAGGAAACTAGTTGCTAATTAAGGATTAAATAATGGTTATCAGCATAGTTGGTTTGACCTATGGGAGTAGATTAAATATGATCTTTGAAACTTAAAAGAAATTTTAAACAAATTAAAAAATCTTAGGACAATTTTAGGATAGAAGGCATGAATGCTAGGAAGAAAAATAAACATTTAAATAGAGAAGCGTGAAGAATTTTGGGTTAAAGATTTCTCAGCAGTAAGATCTTATCTATTGTCTTTGCTTGGTGGGCTCTTTTCGCCTAGATGCAGTGTGTGTGGGAGGGACCTGCTCTGCCATGCTGTGGGTCGTGTGCTCTGGCAGCCGGTCCTCATTCCTCAGTCCCCCTTCTCTCCCCCCAGCTTGTTTTTTTTTTTTTTTTTTGGCAGGTATTGGTAGAAGGTGTATACCTTAAAAGTAGAGCAGGAAGAGAAGAGTGGTACCATATTAGAGGGAGTCAGGCAGTACCCATAGCAGCATCGTTGCTGGAGTTAGGCACGTCGGTGGGAGAGAACAAGCACCTGGCCCACTTTTCAGCCTGAACCACACAGAGCCATGTGGCAGGTCTGCGGGGCTCGGGGTGTGGCAGAAAGCAGAGGGCCAGTTGGTTGGGCGGGCTGCAGGAGCTCAGAAAAACAAGTCTGAAGAGTGCTTTTAAAAGTCAAAGGGGTAAGGGAGCCAGGAACTGAGAATGAAGGATTAAAGCAGCTAGAGCGAAGGGGGAGGGGGAGGAGGAAAGAAGGAGAAAGGGGTCAGGGAGAGAAGAGAAGAAGAGGATAAGAAGAAGAAGGAGGAGGAGGAGGAGGAGGAGGAGGAGGAGGAGAAGGAGAAGGAGAAGAAGAAGAAGAAGAAGAAGAAGAAGAAGAAGAAGAAGAAGAAGAAGAAGAAGAAGAAGAAGAAGAAGAAGAAGAAGGAGAGAGAGACAGAGAGAGACAGAGAAAGACAGAGACAGAGACACAGAGAGAGGGGTAGGAGGTGGGGCAAGGGAGAAGGGGAGGAAGAGAGGGAGGGAGGGAGGGAGAAAGAGAGAGAATGGATGAGAGAAGCCTGGGTCTAAACTAATGTCAGGGGTTACTCAAGGTCCTTGTCTAATCTGGAGCTCTGGTGTAGGTCTGAGTGGGACAGCAGCAGGGGTATGCATCAGCAGGGCATGGGCCACATTGTAGCATCAGTTGTGGGCCCATGTTCTGCTTCACTGCAGGGGTGTAGGATATGCTGCTTGGGTGGGCAGAACATAGAGATATTGTAGGAAAAACCACTTAGCTCCCAAAGCCAACAGATTAAGGGGTGTGGCTTTTTGCATAATAAAGGGATGGCAGCTTGGAACTGGGGCAGAACAGTCTGAACTTCTGGGCAGGCGGAGATACAGGTGAAAGACTCCCGGAGAGGGGAGACCCTCACTCAAGCCTTGGGATGATGCGACCCCCCAAGAACTCATGTGAGTCCTTGCTGTAATCGCACAAGGTTTATTGGTAGGAACCAGTGCACTGGGGTCGAGACTGGTATCCCACACAGGGGTAGAGGAGTTTGACACTGAGTAGCTGAGAGAAGGGGTATTTAAAGGAAGAAACCATAACCCAAGGGGGTAGTGATGGCATCATTGGAAAATGTTGAGAATACCAGTGAAAGATCACAAGGAGAAGCTTCTTGTCTCTCAAGATTGCTTTTAAGATTGTAATCTAACTTTGTGTCAGCTAGTTCCTGGGAGAAGCCTCCTGTTATCTTTACTAGGTCAGAATCACGTACTTATCTTAAGCCCTTTTATCTAGTTCCTAGGAGAGCAGGCTCAAGAAATGTGACCTTTTTCCTACTTACAGATAGAGAGCAGGGTCTGGAATTTGAGGTATTTAGGGTTCCTTAGGGGCGAGATAGCATTTTAGCATTTTTCAACTTCTGACATCTTGGCTGTATTTTTTTTTAAATTCAGTTCTTTATAAAGTCCCTTGTTAAAAAAAAAAACAATAAAAACAAACCTTAAAGGGTGGGGCAAAGTTTTAAAAAGAAAAGGAAAGGAAAAGGACAGAATGATTCATTGCTTCTCCTCAGACTTCTCTTCAGCCTCGTCTCTGGCCTCCCTCACTGAAAGGGCTTCCAGCTTCTCAGCCACCTTTTCAGCATTATCAGTTTTGCCTGGTCCTTTCTTTTCTCTCTCTTCAATTTCTTTCCTGCATTCTTCGAACTTTGTTTTGAACTTTTGTGTGTTCTCAGCATTTAGGAAGCGGATGGCGAGCAGCTCAGGCTTGGGGCACTCATCAGCAAAGTCGGCGTGGGTATTCCAGACCCAGGCGCGGTCACTGCCAGCATTTGGCTTCAGCGCCATCATTGGTGTGATATAGTGGTTGGCGCATATCTTCAAGGTTTTGTCCCTCTTCATGAGAAGGCGGATGGTCCCTTTCTCCTTATGCTTCAGAAGCTTGACGTCTCCAGTGCCTCGCTCCTTCCATTCTGGGAGGTCATTCTCTGAAGCAAACCAGAACAGCTTTGCACGCATCTTAAAAAGTTCCTCTTCATCTTCCTCCAGTTTTAATTTCTTGCTCAGGAAGAGAACCTATTGGCTCAAACTGGGGGTCTTGGTTGGACTCATCTGTATTCTCTGTGGAAGTATCGTGGTCCTTGTGACTGTCCTTGGCGGCCGCCATGAGGGCGCGGCGACTGGGCTCGACTAGCTCAGGCGTCGCTGGCTTGGCGGCCTCTGGGCGGCTAGTCGCAGCTCCTTTCCTCCGCGTCTGACTCTGGCCTTGGGTGTATTTTTTATTCTTTCACAAGCAAATGCAAAGAGATGAAGACAGATGCAGAAGTGAGACTGAAGTGCTGGTCCAGCATGGTCTTGGTAGGGACAGAATGACATAGTTCCTGCCACTATGACATGGACCTCCATGAGTGTGGATGGCTGCCATGAGCATAAAGCTTGTTTGTATACTAAGGTACATATTTTCACATTCCTCCAAGGAATGTCCTCCCTGTTATCCTTAAAGACTCCATGATAACCTGAGACAGAATGAGTCTGCGAGGCAAAGGTTTGGCTAATGGTAAATGCTGGGACCTTCAGGACAGCTCTTAAGGCTGTGGGAAAGAACTCTGGAAACGTTAGTTAGAAAATATACAATTTCTCAAATGGGAAAAAAAATAAGGATGCAATATGACGGGCTTCATGAATCTAAGGGAACAGAGGCAGCTGCGTTAATGAGTCAGCTTGTCAGAAAGAAAGCACCTCATTTTTAAAAAAGCCTATGTTGCCCCAACTATTGAGAGTTCAGTTGGAGAAAGCTGTCACCTGCCAGTACTTTCATTCCTGGATTGATACAGAAAATTGCTTTCTTCAAGTCCACACTTCTCCTGGGTTAGCTTGAAGGGGTACAGAAAAATAAAGACCTGGGTCTGGCCATGTTCTGAGCACATATATCTATGTACCCCCTGTATTATATATGCACATTTAGGAAGTCCCTTGGGAAGGCTCATGAGGCCACACTCATCCTTGTGGATATACAGGCAGTTACTTGTGGCTGGTGGAGTAGTTTTCTTCTGTGGTGTAACACTGGTAAGGTCACATGCTTCTGAAAATAATATTAATCAAACTCACTGATTCTCTCTCTCTCTCTCTCTCTCTCTCTCTCTCTCTCTGTGTGTGTGTGTGTGTGAGAGAGAGAGAGAGAGAGAGAGAGAGCAGACAGACAGACAGACAGAGAAAGAGAGAGAGATTAGAGTAAGTTTTTATGAAGAAAAATATGGACAGGAGCAGAAGAGTGAACAAACAGTGGTAATATGAGTGAATATGCTCAAAATACCCTATAACCACCCTCCTCCAGAACCCACTGGACGGCATGATACCATGGATCTGAGGAGGCTGTCATTATCTTCATGTGGCTATGCATGTAATACCTTGAGAGGCTCCAAAGGATAGTTCCAAGCCCAGGTCATAAAGACAACCCTGTGTGACTATGTGACTCAAAGTGAAACAAAAAGACATGAGAGACAGAAAAGAAGCCTCCCACGGTGTTCTGGTCTCTCTTAACTGAATTACTAATCTATGCAGCCCTTGGCAGAGCAACCTGATAATGACACTCACTCAAATCTGACTCCCCATTACCCATGCTCAGGTGACCAAGGCTGTGTCAAGTTGCTTAGGCTAACTAACATCTTTGACTATCTTGAGTTTATGCAGAGAGAATGACCTAAGGTGAAGATTGGGAAACTGAAAAAGTTTTGTTGGCAGGAACACTACTACATGGGTAATTTCTCCATAAGGTTTCTGTGCATTGATCAGTAAAGGAAACTGATTAGGGTCAGAATCCAATACTGATAAATCTGCTAGTTTTATGAGTTGCTGAACATAAGGTGACGTGGAATGGTCCACAGGGAGAGAGAAGAAAGCTCGGCAGTGCCCTTACTCTTCCTTTTGCTGAATACACCTTCCCCTACTCTGTGTTGAGGGGCTGCTCATTTATTTACATGAATGTAGAGGCCAGTGTCACACGGCCTTTTAATTTTTTGTCTTATTTTTTAAGGATTTGAAAATTCTTTGAGAATTTTGTACATGTATGCAATATATTAGGATCACATGACCTACCCCCAACTACTCTTTGAACCATAATCCATTCTTCTCCAATTTCATGTTCTTTTCTTTCTTTATCTAAATATCATTGTGTTCAATTATTGCAGCCAATATGCAGTGACATTACACCACCCGTTAGAGCATGGGCAGCCTATCAGTGGTTACAACCCTAAGAAAAACAACTGTTCCTTTCCAAGATCACCAACTGCCAATACCTCTTGGGACTCATGAACCCATCCATATTTGAATGTTCACTGGCTTGCTCTTGTATTGGTAACCACAGCGGCTGAGATGTGCTGTGTTCTTAAGTTCAACAGCCATATCATACTCAGAAGACAGCATTTCACAGCACTCCTCCCTATACCCTGGCTCTTGTATTTTTTCCATACCCTCTTCTATGACGTTCCTTCAGTCCTGAGGTAGGGGGTTGTCATAGGTTTCCAGTTTAGGGCTGAGCACTCACAGTCACTTATTCTCAGCAATTTGACAATTTATACATCTCTGTATCTGCAACTGCCCACAAAAGATCCTACTCTGGCCATGGTTGAGAATAGCCCAGATATAAGATCCCAGACATCATAGGCCCTAGATAGGAATCTACTCATGTTATTTTGATAAATGATAATGTTGTCAAATTGCCCTCTAATCTACCTTACTTTTTGAGACAGGATTTCTATTTGAAATTAAAGTTCACTGCTTCATGTAGACAGACTCGATGGCCTCCGTACCTCTATCCCTGGGACATAGATATTCTAAGCAATCCTTTGTAGTTGACATCTGAAGTATCCTGTGACACTGGGAAACTTAGTGGGTGGATCTAATGCTACATTTCTATGTATAATGTCAGAAGTGGAGACTTGCTCCCTGGGGGTATAGCACATGCTTCCTTCCATCTGACCTGTAATAACAGTAAGCATGTCTATCCATGAACAACTTGTATATAAATTCAATCTCACCATGAGTTGATCTGCAATAAGATTTTGTTGCATTTATCCCAATTGTTTTTCCATTTTCAGTTTCAATGTCTGCTCTTACTTTTTCTAATATTTCATATTTGCTTTTGCACAATTTGGCTTTCCTGTCATTTGTTTTCTTATTTATTGCCTTTAAGGGTTTCGTTTTTATTTCCATTCGTGCACATAGATGTGTACCCAGGTGCATGTGTGTGCATGTGCATGTGCAGAACAGAAGAGAGACTTTCCTGGAGCTGGAGTTTCGGGTAGCTGCCTGACATGGTGCTCATAGTTATTCTCCATGGTTCCTCAAAACCATCAAAACGTTTTAATTACTGTGATATTCCTCCAATCACTATCATTTGTTTACTGATTTGAGGTTTTTTTCTCCATCAAAGGACAAAATTATAACCTTCCTTCAATGGTTTTGTAGTTGATTGTAGAATGGGGCAGTGGTTCTTTGCATGAAATAGAAGTTTTCCAATTCTCAGAAGAAAAAGTCTTTGGCTATAGACCCAGGGAAGGATTAAAAAAAGAACTCAAAGGACAGGAAAATGATCAATTCTTGAAGTAGTTATTCTGGTAAGGCAAAGATAGGGAGGCAATATAATAAATAAATGTCCAATTGTTTTGTGTGAAGTTATGTCAGCTTAATTCATCAATGAAATGATTAAGGAAAGAGGCCTTTAGTTTGACTTTTGAAGCTAATATATCAGAAAATTTTGGCAGTTATCCCTGTAATTTTGTTCCTTCAGAAAGTTCAAGAAAAGATTAATTTCTACATGATCATCCACCACTCATTATAAATCTATTTAAGTGTTGGGATGGCTACTTCTCACAGAAAACTTGTAACAACCTGAAATCAACTAGAAAGAGCATCTCAATGAGGGGCTCTATAAAGAGGCTGGCCTGTGAGTGCTATCGGTGATTGTCTTGATTGTCAGTTGATGTTGGAAAAGCCCAGTCTACTCTAAACTTCACTCTTCCCTGACCTTAGTAAAGTATATAAAAGTAAAACTTTAGCTCAGTGTCCATTCATGGCTCTGTTCTTGACTGTGAGCATGTTACCAGATTTCTCAAGCTTCTAATGCTGTGACTTCTATACAGAGAATCTTTTGTTCCATGTGTGGAATCATTTACATCCATAAAAACATTCTGTGAGCAATGAGTTTAGGCAGGATTAGGAGGTAGAAGACAGGGGAGAGAGGGCCAGGAAAGTGAATAGAAATTGAAGCCTACCTGGGGCTGGTATATCAACAGGACACCCACGATACATGGGATAGGTGATGCTTCAGGAAGTCTGTAAGGGTGAGTCTAACTGAGACTCCTACCAGTGGGAGATATGGAACCTGAAGTGGCCACCTCCTGCAATCAGGCAAGACTTCTGGTGGAAGGATAAGGGCACCAACCTATCCATAAAACTTTGACCCAAATTTTTCCCTGCCTATAAAAAGTATAGGGAGAAAGAGGAGCAGAAACTCATGAGATGGCCAACCAGTGAGTATCCCAACTTGAGATCCATCCCATGGACAAGAACCAATCTCTGACATTATTAATGATACTCTATTATGCTTGAAACTGTTCTCTGAGACACTCCAAACAGCACCCAATGGAAACAGTTGTAGAAAACCACAGCCAAGCATTATGTAGATCTTACAGACCATTGCGAAAGAGTTGGTGGAAGGACTTGGGGACCCAGAGAGTATAGGAATTCTACAAAAAGACAGAGTCAACTAGCCTGGATACGTGAGGGCTCTCAGACACTGAACCACCAGCCAAGTATACATGGGCTAGACCTAGACCTCACCACAAATGTAGCAGATGTGAATCTTAGTCTTCAGGTGGGACACACACACACACACACACACACACACACACACACACACACACACACACCACAAATGGAACTGGAGATGTGCCTGACCCTGACTGTGAACCTTCTTCTCCTAACTTGGCTGCCTTGTCTGACATCAAGAGGATGTGAGGATGTGCCCAGGTCTGCAGTGTCTTGATGTACCAGTTTGGATTGGTACCAAGGGGGACATCCCTTTTCTTGGAAAGAAGGGGTGGAGGATGGAGTTGATTATGTTAGGGGACAATGGCAGTAGAAGGAGGTTGTGATCAGGATGTCAAATGAATAAATAAATAAATGGAAAAAGTATGGAAAATAAAAATAACAAAAAGGGAAGTGTGGGGTAGTGAGACATCCAAGCGAAACAGACAGGTTCAGGAAGGCATTCACCCTGAACAATGATGGAGACAGTTGCATGAACCTGAGGAGAAGTAAACCTCATGTATCCAGACATAGAATAAATACATCTCGTGCTTGAGTTACAAGTTAGTCAGCAAACAAGCCCTAGCTTGTAATAATAATTCAGTCTAAGAGTCATTATTTTGGAGAACTTGGACATGCATGGAAAGTTCACAGTTACAGATAGCACACAATGAGTGACATAGAGAGTCCAAACTTAGAAAGGACTAGGCTTAACACCTAAATGTTCCAGCTGGAAGGCACAAACAAGTACTCCCTGGAAATAAAATAGGCTCCGAAGTTAATATGAGCAACTGAAGCTGAATGTATTTTACATGGCTCCTTTAAGACAAACTACTGATTTGCAACAAAGCCAGCTGAAGGGCACTTGAATGAAGCCTGTGAATAACTCACTGAGAGAGCAAATGCCTGTGTTGAGCATCAGCGTCTTGAGCAAGGCCAGGCACTTCATAGAGGGTGCAGTTGCAATTTCCTTGGCTAACTACTGCAGCAGCAGCTGACAGATACCACTGGTAAGCCTGCACACAGCTCAGAGCATGGTAGGATCACCTCTTCCTGTCCAGTATTTTGTTTTTTAAGTCTTGTCCTACAGGGCAGAGAAGGCTGAAGGAAATAGAAGCCAGGCCCAGACTGAAAAGCTCCAAACTTCTGAACTAGTAAGGTATTAAAATTAAAATCCATAAAAGGCCAAAGAAAAAGTCTTTAAAATAAATTTTAAATTAAAATAAATTTAAAGAAACAAGGAACATAAATATGAGAAGGAATGTGATCACACAGACCCTTCCAACTCTGTATAATGAAATTTTCAATGATTTAATGATAGAAATAAATGAGAAAGATTTAAATGACCTAATTGTAGCTGGTATGTTACCAATTATGATTACTTTGCATTGGTAATCCTTACTTTAATCTTGATAGCCATGATAGCATCTTCTAAAGTCCCTCATCAAAAAAAAGCATTAGAGGGACAAGAAGAGAAGAAAATGAAAATGGAAACAAATCTGAGGAGAAAAATTATAAATAAGAATTATAAATAATAATGAAGAAATTTCTATAATAATGATATAAAAATTTTTATATAATGATATAAAAAATGAAAAATGGGGATAAAACTTAGAAGAAAATATTAGAAAAATTATGAATAAAACTGAGGAAGATAATGTCTTGATAAAGGAATTCCACAAGATTATAAAAAACTCAAGTAGCAACTTTTAGAGATATGAGATTTTAAAAGATTTAAAGAAGTAACAACAATCTATGGCTTATATTAACCATATGTCACACAGATGCTTAATAACTGGGACATGAAAATGTTTTTAGAATTTTAAAACATTGGGGAGATTTGATGACAGTCATTTTAGAGTCACTCATCAATTACAGTGGCTGACATGGGGTGAGAGGAGACTTCACTCATGAAGCAATGAAATAGGACTAGTGGCACTGCTATTGTCAAGGATCAATTATTAGATGAGAGTTTATAGTCAGAATTGAGAGTTCAGATTGCCCTTGATATTATCCTAGAACAAAGTTGTACAATAGCCTTAAATGATTGGTGCAAGGTTGAACAACAGAAATGAGATGAATTGTGTACAAAAATAGCCAGGGGTTCAACTGAATCTTTCACTGACTTTTTTTTTAACAAAGATTACCCACAGCTCTAAATAGAGCAATATCAACTCCATCTGCTAGATAATTTTAAACTGAATCTTTGGCTTTTGAACCAACCAGAGTTTCCAGGGACTAAGCCACTACCCAAAGACTATACATGGACTGACCCTGGGCTCCAACCTCATAGGTAGCAATGACATAGGTAGTAAGAGCACCAGTGGAAGGGGAAGCCCTTGGTCCTGCTAAGACTGAACCCCCAGTGAATGTGATTGTTGCAGGGAGGGCGGTAATGGGGGGAGGATGGGGAGGGAAACACCCATAGAGATGGGGAGGGGGAGGGGTAAGGGGGATGTTGGCCTGGAAGCCGGGAAAGGGAATAACAATCAAAATGTAAATAAGAAATACCCAAGTTAATAAAGATGGAGAAAAAAAGAAAATGCTAATACGGAATGCAAAAAGAACATTATATCTGCACCTCTTTATGAATGGATTAAAATTATTGCAGATATAGAGCTTAATGTTCAAAATTCAGTTATGGTTGACAAACCCTGACAAAATATATAAAAACACAAAATGCCAGTTGCTTCATTCTGAAAGATTAGATCAGTCCCTAAAGGACTGTAACAATGAGTTTCTAAGGATAAACCCTATAGTAATCGTAATTCAGAGAGAAAGTTTCCTGGGAAATATAGAAGACATACAAAGAACAGACCTAATGCTGATGATGTAGGACATTAAAAGATATTCAAGGCAATTCCTAATGTCAGAAAACTAACTAAGGGGCTTTGATCAAAGCCCAACAGCAGCAGCAGCAGCAGCAGCAGCAGCAGCAGCAGCAGCAGCAGCAGCAGCAGCAGCAGCAACAACAACAACAACAACAAGATGAGCCATTTTGTTCATTTCCAAAGAAAAAAGTATTCTAAGAACAAAACTAGGAAAATCAAAGCTGGATAGAACAAACAGAGCTGCTTAAAATTAAATTATTTAACAGTAGTAGAGTCACTCCTATGAATACAATGACAGATTCTAAATCTAAAATGAGGTATTCTAAAGATACATAAAAAAAAGCCAAACAGATATTTTGGCAACCTAGTATAAATGATAAGAGAACAAAGTTGAAATTACAATTAGATGGAATTGAGATGGACAGATTCGTGAGCACAGGAGCTAATACAATTACAGTATCACAAGATTTCTAGAATACAGTTCAAAGGGTTCTAGAATACACTTTGCCTGCTTCAAAAGGTTTCTACATAGCTGATAGGAACTGGGACATTGCCTCAGGTAAAAACAAGTCTAAAATAGATTAAGTGCACAGGACCAGAAGGTTAAATAAGAAAATTAAGGCCATATGTGGATAATATTGCCACACTCCTAAGGGGAAGAGACATATTGCAACAGTTGAAAACACAGATTAGCATTGATTCAACTTACAGAGTATAAAAGAGGAGATTTCCTATTAAAATTTTTTTATTAACTTGAGTAATTCTTATTTACATTTCGAATGTTATTCCCTTTCCAGGTTTCCAGGCCAACATGCCCCTAATCCCTCCCCCTCCCCTTCTTTATGGGTGTTCCCCTCCCCATTCTCCCCTCATTACCGCCCTCCCCTCAACAGTCACATTCACTGGGGGTTCAGTCTTAGCAGGACCAAGGGCTTCCCCTTCAACTGGTGATCTTACTAGGATATTCATTGCTACCTATGAGGTCAGAGTCCAGGGTCAGTCCATGCATAGCCTTTGGGTAGTGGCTTAGTACCTAGAAGCTCTGGTTGCTTGGCATTGTTGTTCATATGCAGTCTCAAGCCCCTTCAAGCTCTTCCAGTCCTTTCTCTGATTCCTTCAATGGGGGTCCTGTTCTCAGTTCAGTGGTTTGCTGCTGGCATTCGCCTCTGTATTTGCTGTATTCTGGCTGTGTCTCTCAGAAGAGATCTACATCCGGCTCCTGTCTGCCTGCACTTCTTTGCTTCATCCATCTTATCTAATTGGGTGGCTGTATATGTATGGGCCACATGTGGGACAGGCTCTGAATGGGTGTTCCTTCTGTGTCTGTTTTAATCTTTGCCTCCCTATACCCTCCCAAGGGTATTCTTGTTCCCCTTTTAAAGAAGGAGTGAAGCATTCACATTTTGATCATCTGTCTTGAGTTTCATGTGTTCTGTACATCTAGGGTAATTCAAGCATTTGGGCTAATAGCCACTTATGAATGAGTGCATACCATGTGTGTTTTTCTGTGATTGGGATGCCTCACTCAGGATGATATTTTCCAGTTCCAACCATTTGCCTATGAATTTCATGAAGTCATTGTTTTTGATAGCTGAGTAGTATTCCACTGCGTAGATGTACTGTTTTCTGTACACATTTCTCTGTTGAAGGGCATCTGGATTCTTTCCACTTTCTGGCTATTATAAATAAGGCTGCTATGAACAGAGTAGAGCACGTGTCTTTGTTATATGTTGGGTCAACTTTTGGGTATATGTCCAAGAGAGGTAGAGCTGGATCCTCAGGTAGTTCAATGTCCAATTTTCTGAGGAACCTCCAGACTGATTTCCAGAATGGTTGTACAAGTCTGCAATCCCACCAACAATGGAGGAGTGTTCCTCTTTCTCCGCATCCTTGCCAGCATTTGCTGTCACCTGAGTTTTTGATCTTAGCCATTTTCACTGGTGTGAGGTGAAATGTCAGGGTTGTTTTGATTTGCATTTCCCTTATGACTTATTGAACATTTTTTTTAGGTTTTGAACATTCCCTTATGACCCTTATTGAACATTTTTTTAGGTGTTTCTCAACCATTCAGCATTCCTCAGCTGTGAATTCTTTGTTTAGCTCTGAACCCCATTTTGTAATAGGCTTATTTGTCTCCCTGTGGTATAACTTCTTGAGTTCGTTGTATATTTTGGATATAAGGCCTCTATCAGTTGTAGGATTGGTAAAGATCTTTTCCCAATCTGTTGGTTGTCGTTTTGTCCTAACCACAGTGTCCTTTGCCTTACAGAAGCTTTGCAGTTTTATGAGATCCCATTTGTTGCTTCTTGATCTTAGAGCATAAGCCATTGGTGTTTTGTTCAGGAAATTTTTTCCAGTGCCCATGTGTTCGAAATGCTGCCCCAGTTTTTATTCTATTAGTTTGAGTGTATCTGGTTTGATGTGGAGGTCCTGGATCCACTTGGATTTAAGCTTTGTACAGGGTGATAAGCATGGATCGATCTGCATTCTTCTACATGTTGACCTCCAGTTGAACCAGCACCATTTGCTGAAAATGCTATCTTTTTTCCATTTGATGGTTTTGGCTCCTTTGTCAAAAATCAAGTGCCCATAGGTGTGTGGGTTCATTTCTGGGTCTTCAATTCTGTTCCATTGGTCTATCTGTCTGTCTCTGTATCAATACCATGCAGTTTTTATCACTATTGCTCTGTAATACTGCTTGAGTTCAGGGATAGTGATTCCCCCTGAAGTCCTTTTATTGTTGAGGATAGTTTTAGCTATCCTGGGTTTTTGTTATTCCAGATGAATTTGCAAATTGTTCTGTCTAACTCTTTGAAGAATTGGATTGGTATTTTGATGGGGATTGCATTGAATCTGTAGATCGCTTTTGGTTAAATGGCCATTTTTACTATATATACCTGCCAATCCATGATCATGGGAGATCTTTCCATCTTCTGAGGTCTTCTTCCATTTATTTCTTCAGAGGCTTGAAGTTCTTATTGTACAGATCTTTTACTTTTTTGGTTGAAGTCACACCGAGGTACTTTATATTATTTGGCACTATTATGAAGGGTGTCATTTCCCTAATTTCTTTCTCGGCTTGTTTCTCTTTTGTGTAGAGGAAGGCTACTGATTTATTTGAGTTAATTTTATACCCAGCCACTTTGCTGAAGTTGTTTATCAGCTTTAGTAGTTCTCTGGTGGAACTTTTGGGATCACTTAAATATACAATCATATGACCTGCAAATAGTGATATTTTGACTTCTTCTTTTCCAATCTGTATCCACTTGATCTCCTTTTGTTGTCTGATTGCTCTGGCTAGAACTTCAAGAACTATATTGAATAAGTAGGGAGAGAGTGGGCAGCCTTGTCTAGTCCCTGATTTTAGTGGGATTGCTTCAAGTTTCTCTCCATTTAGTTTAATGTTAGCAACTGCTTTGCTGTATATGGCTTTTACTATGTTTAGGGATGGGCCTTGAATTCCTATTCTTTCCAGGACTTTTATCATGCAGGGGTGTTGAATTTTGTCAAATGCTTTCTCAGTATCTAATGAAATGATCATGTGGTTTTGTTCTTTCAGTTTGTTTATATAATGGATCACATTGATGGTTTTCTGTATATTTAACCATCCCTGCATGCCTAGGATGAAGCCTACTTGATCATGGTGGATGATTGTTTTGATGTGCTCTTGGATTCGGTTTGCCAGAATTTTATTGAGTATTTTTGCGTCGATATTCATAAGGGAATTTGGTCTGAAGTTTTCTTTCTTTTTGGGTCTTTGTGTGGTTTAGGTATAAGAGTAATTGTGGCTTCATAGAAGGAATTCCGTAGTGATCCATCTGTTTCAATTTTGTGGAATAGTTTGGATAGTATTGGTATGAGGTCTTCTATGAAGGTGTGATAGAATTCTGCACTAAACCCGTCTGGACCTGGGCTCTTTTTGGTTGGGAGACCTTTAATGAGTGCTTCTATTTCCTTAGGAGTTATGGGGTTGTTTAGATGGTTTATCTTTTCCTGATTTAACTTTGGTACCTGTTATCTGTCTAGGAAATTGTCCATTTCTTCCAGATTTTCCAGTTTTGTTGAATATAGGCTTTTGTAGCAAGATCTGATGATTTTTTGAATTTCCTCTGATTCTGTAGTTATGTCTCCCTTTTCATTTCTGATTTTGTTAATTTGGACACACTCTCTGTGTCCTCTTGTTAGTCTGGCTAAGGGTTTATCTATCTTGTTGATTTTCTCAAAGAACCAACTTTTGGTTCTGTTGATTCTTTCTATGGTCCTTTTTGTTTCTACTTGTTTGATTTCAGCTCTGAGTTTGATTATTTCCTGTCTTCTACTCCTCCTGGGTGTATTTGTTTCTTTTTGTTCTAGAGCTTTTAGGTGTGCTGTCAAACTGGTGACATATGCTCTCTCCTGTTTCTTTCTGCAGGCACTCAGAGCTATGAGGTTTTCTCTTAGCACAGCTTTCCTTGTGTCCCATAAGTTTGGGTATGTTGTACCTTCATTTTCATTAAATTCTAAGAAGTTTGTAATTTCTTTCTTTATGTCTTCCCTGACCAGGTTATCATTGAGTAGAGGATTGTTCAACTTCTACGTATATGTGGGCGTTCTTCCCTTATTGTTATTGAAGACCAGCTTTATCCCGTGGTGGTCTGATAGCATGCATGGGATTATTTCTATCTTTCTGTACCCGTGAGGACCATTTTTTGACCAATTATATGGTCAATTTTGGAGAAAGTACCATGAGGAACTGAGAAGAATTTATATCCTTTTGCTTTAGGATAGAATGTTCTATAAATATCTGTTAAGTCCACTTGGTTTATGACTTCTCTTAGTCTGTCTATGTCTCTGTTTAATTTCTGTTTCCATGACCTGTCCATGAGCGACATGTCATGAGTGAGTGGAGTGTTGAAATCACCTACTATTATTGTGTGAGGTGCAATGTGTGTTTTGAGCTTTAGTAAGGTTTCTTTTATGTATGTAGGTGCTCTTGTATTTGGGGCATAGATATTTAGGATTGAGAGTTCATCTTGGTGGATTTTTCCTTTGATGAATATGAAGTGTCCTTCCTTATCTTTTTTGATGACTTTTAGTTGAAGATTGACTTTATTTGGTATTAGAATGGCTGCTCCAGCTTGCTTCTTCTGACCATTTACTTGGAAAGTTGTTTTCCAGCCTTTCACTCTGAGGTCTGTCTTTGTCTCTGAGGTGTGTTTCCTGTAGGCAGCAGAATGCAGGGTCCTCATTGAGTATCCAGTTTGTTTTTTTTTTTTCTTTCTTTTTTTATTATTAACTTGAGTATTTCTTATATACATTTCAAGTGTTATTCCCTTTC
The DNA here is from genome assembly GCF_021556685.1 of Rattus norvegicus. Classification (NCBI taxonomy): domain Eukaryota; kingdom Metazoa; phylum Chordata; class Mammalia; order Rodentia; family Muridae; genus Rattus; species Rattus norvegicus. The sequence goes on from NC_141545.1 coordinate 8,628,483, forward strand.
CCCGTTTCCGGACAAACATCACCCTCCCCCCTCCCCTTCCTTATGGGTGTTCCCCTCCCAAACCTCCCCCCATTGCCACCCTCCCCGCATAGTCTAGTTCACTGGGGGTTCAGTCTTAGCAGGACCCAGGGCTTCCCCTTCCACTGGTGCTCTTACTAGGATATTCATTGCTACCTATGGGGACAGAGTCCAGGGTCAGTCCATGTATAGTCTTTAGGTAGTGGCTTAGTCCCTGGAAGCTCTGGTTGCTTGACATTGTTGTACTTTTGGGGTCTCGAGCACCTTCAAGCTCTTCCAGTTCTTTCTCTGATTCCTTCAACGGGGGACCTATTCTCAGTTCAGTGGTTTGCTGCTGGCATTCGCCTCTGTATTTGCTGTATTCTGGCTGTGTCTCTCAGGAGCGATCTACATCCGGCTCCTGTTGGTCTGCACTTCTTTGCTTCATCCATCTTGTCTAATTGGGTGGCTGTATATGTATGGGCCACCTGTGGGGCAGGCTCTGAATGGGTGTTCCTTCAGTCTCTGTTTTAATCTTTGCCTCTTCCCTTCCCTGCCAAGGGTATTCTTTTTCCTCATTTAAAGAAGGAGTGAAGCATTCACATTTTGATCATCCGTCTTGAGTTTCCTTTGTTCTAGGGATCTAGGGTAATTCAAGCATTTGGGCTAATAGCCACTTATCAATGAGTGCATACCATGTATGTCTTTCTGTGAGTGGGTTAGCTCACTCAGGATGATATTTTCCAGTTCCAACCATTTGCCTACGAATTTCATAAACTCGTTGTTTTTGATAGCTGAGTAATATTCCATTGTGTAGATGTACCACATTTTCTGTATCCATTCCTCTGTTGAAGGGCATCTGGGTTCTTTCCAGTTTCTGGCTATTATAAATAAGGCTGCGATGAACAAAGTGGAGCACGTGTCTCTTTTATATGTTGAGGCATCTTTTGGGTATATGCCCAAGAGAGGTATGGCTGGATCCTCAGGCAGTTCAATGTCCAATTTTCTGAGGAACCTCCAGACTGATTTCCAGAATGGTTTTACCAGTCTGCAATCCCACCAACAATGGAGGAGTGTTCCTCTTTCTCCACATCCTCGCCAGCATCTGCTGTCACCTGAGTTTTTGATCTTAGCCATTCTCACTGGTGTGAGGTGAAATCTCAGGGTTGTTTTGATTTGCATTTCCCTTATGACTAAAGATGTTGAACATTTCTTTAGGTGTTTCTCAGCCATTCGGCATTCCTCAGCTGTGAATTCTTTGTTTAGCTCCGAACCCCATTTTTTAATAGGGTTATTTGTTTCCCTGCGGTCTAACTTCTTGAGTTCTTTGTATATTTTGGATATAAGGCCTCTATCTGTTATAGGATTGGTAAAGATCTTTTCCCAATCTGTTGGTTGCCGTTTTGTCCTAACCACAGTGTCCTTTGCCTTACAGAAGCTTTGCAGTTTTATGAGATCCCATTTGTCGATTCTTGATCTTAGAGCATAAGCCATTGGTGTTTTGTTCAGGAAATTTTTTCCAGTGCCCATGTGTTCCAGATGCTTCCCTAGTTTTTCTTCTATTAGTTTGAGTGTGTCTGGTTTGATGTGGAGGTCCTTGATCCACTTGGACTTAAGCTTTGTACAGGGTGATAAGCATGGATCGATCTGCATTCTTCTACATGTTGACCTCCAGTTGAACCAGCACCATTTGCTGAAAATGCTATCTTTTTTCCATTGGATGGTTTTGGCTCCTTTGTCAAAAATCAAGTGACCATAGGTGTGTGGGTTCATTTCTGGGTCTTCAATTCTATTCCATTGGTCTATCTGTCTGTCTCTGTACCAATACCATGCAGTTTTTATCACTATTGCTCTGTAATACTGCTTGAGTTCAGGGATAGTGATTCCCCCTGAAGTCCTCTTATTGTTGAGGATAGCTTTAGCTATCCTGGGTTTTTTTGTTATTCCAGATGAATTTGCAAATTGTTCTGTCTAACTCTTTGAAGAATTGGATTGGTATTTTGATGGGGATTGCATTGAATGCAGGGTCCTCGTTGCGTATCCAGTTTGTTAATCTATGTCTTTTTATTGGGGAGTTGAGACCATTGATGTTGAGAGATATTAAGGAATAGTGATTATTGTTTCCTGTTATTTCATATTTGGATGTGAGGTCATGTTTGTGTGCTTTTCTTTTCTTTGTTTTGTTGGCAGGACGATTAGTTTCTTGTTTTTTCTAGGGTGTAGCTTGCCTCCTTATGTTGGGCTTTACCATTTATTATCCTTTGTAGCGCTGGATTTGTAGAAAGATATTGTGTAAATTTGGTTTTGTCATGGAATATTTTGGTTTCTCCATCTATGTTAATTGAGAGTTTTGCAGGATACAGTAACCTGGGCTGGCATTTGTGTTCTCTTATGGTCTGTATGACGTCTGTCCAGGATCTTCTGGCTTTCATAGTCTCTGGCGAAAGTCTGGTGTGATTCTGATAGGTCTGCCTTTATATGTTACTTGACCTTTTTCCCTTACTGCTTTTAATATTCTTTCTTTATTTTGTGCATTTGGTGTTTTGACTATTATGTGAAGGGAGGAGTTTCTTTTCTGGTCCAATCTATTTGGAGTCCTGTAAGCTTCTTGTATGCTTATGGGCATTTCTTTTTTTAGGTTAGGGAAGTTTTCTTCTATGATTTTGTTGAAGATATTACTGGTCCTTTGAGCTGGGAGTCTTCACTCTCTTCTATGCCTATTATCCTTAGGTTTGATCTTCTCATTGAGTTCTAGATTTCTTGTATGTTTTGGACCAGTAGCTTTTTCTGCTTTACATTATCTTTGACAGTAGTGTCAATGATTTCTATGGAATCTTCTGCTCCTGAGATTCTCTCTTCTATCTCTTGTATTCTGTTGGTGATGCTTGTATCTACGGCTCCTTGTCTCATCCTTTCGTTTTCTATATCCAGGGTTGTTTCCCTTTGTACTTTCTTTATTGCTTCTATATCCATTTTTAATTCCTTCACCTGTTTGATTGTGTTTTCCTGGAATTCTTTCAGGGATTTTTGCATTTCCTTTCCATTGACTTCTGCTTCTTTATTTGAGTTTTAGTGCATTTCTCTAAGGTAGTTCTTCATGTCTTTCTTGAAGTTCTCCATTATCATGATCACATGTGATTTTAAATCTAGATCTTGCTTTTCTGTTGTTTTTGGATATTCAGTGTTTGCTTTGGTGGGAGAATTGGGCTCCGATGATGCCATGTAGCCTTGGTTTCTGTTGCTTGGGTTCCTGGGCTTGCCTCTTGCCATCAGGTTTTCTCTGGTCTTCCCTTGTTCTGCTATTTCTGACATTGGTTAGACTGTCCTGTAGGCCTGTGTGTCAGGAGTGCTGTAGACCATTTTTCTTGTTCTCCTTTCATCCAGTTATGGGAGCAGCGTGTTCTGCTTTCAGGCATGTAGTCATTCCTGTCTACTGGTCTTCAGGTGTTCTTGTGGGCGTGTGTCCTGAGTTCACAAGCCAGGTCACTTGGACCACCAAAAGGTGGTCTTACCTCTGGTCTTGGGCCTGCAGTCACTTTTCAGCTCTTTTTGAGGGCAGAAACTAGAGGTGCCTGCCTTACTTTTGCTCAGGACCCTGTGCCCAAGAGGCCCAGATGGCACTCGGTGTTTTCCTCTAGAGTCAGAAATGTGGGTAGAGAGTAGTCTCCTCTGGCTTCCCAAGTGTGTCTGCCCCTCTTAAGTTCTAGCTCTCCCTCTCTCGGGATTTGGGTGCACGGAGCTGTTTCTCCAGGTCCCTTCAGATCCAGGTGGTGTCTGGACTGCAATGTTGAGTGCCCCTATCTTCCTTTTCCCAGAGGCCCTATACAGTTTCCTCTAGGGCCAGGGATGTGGGCGGGGGGGGCAGTACTAGCAGTCTCTCCTGCCCTGCAGTCTCAGAAGTGCCCACCTGTCTGGGCAGTGAGCTTTCCCTCCCACGGGGTTTGGGAGAAGTGAGTTGTTGGCCAGGATCCATGAGGTTCGGGCTCCCGCTGGAAACTGGAAGTGCCCAATTCAGGAGTAATTTTGCCTTTGTGCGTCCTGAGTCCACCAGGCAGTTCACTTGGAGCAGAAAAGTTGGTCTTACCTCTGATCTCAGGCCTGAAGTCGCTCCTAGGGGGCTGTGTTTCAGCTCTATGTGAGGGCAGCAACCAGAAGGGTCTGCCATACCTTTTTTCGGGTCCCTGTGCACAGTGGGCTGAGATGGCGCTAGGCGTTTTCCTCTAGAGTCAGAAAGGCAAAATTCCTCTAGGACCGGGCACTCTCTTGGAGGGAATATGGAGGCATAGTTTAGAACAGAGGCTGAAGGAACGCCCATTCAGAGCCTGCCCCCATGTGGCCCATACTTAAACAGCCACCAAACTAGATAAGATGGATGAAGCAAAGAAGTGCAGGCTGACAGGAACTGGATGTAGATCTCTCCTGAGAGACACAGCCAGAATACAGCAAATACAGAGGCGAATGCCAGCAGCAAACCACTGAACTGAGAACAGGACTCCCGTTGAAGGAATCAGAGAAAGGACTGAAAGAGCTTGAAGGGGCTTGAGACCCCATATGAACAACAATGCCAAGCAACCAGAGCTTCCAGGGACTAAGCCACTACCCAAAGACTATACATGGACTGACCCTGGGCTCCAACTGCGTAGGTAGCATTAAGCCCCAGTGGAAGGGGAAGCCTTTGGTTTTGTCAAGACTGAACCCCCAGTGAATGGGATTGTTGGGGGGAGGGCGGTAATGGGGGGAGGACTGGGAGGGGGACACCCATATGGAAGGGGAGGGGTAAGGGTTAGGGAGATGTTGGCATGTAAACTGGGAAAGGTAATAACCATTGAAATGTAAATAAGAAATACCCAGTTTAATAAAGTAGGAGGAAAAAACAAAATACCCGATTTAATAAAGATGGAGAAAAAAAAAGAAATTATTAGTAAGCAGTTTCCTCAAACCATGATTTGCTATTATAGGGACGATATGTTATTTGTGATCCAGAAACAAATAACTTAGAAAAAAAATGTTTAGTGAAATAAATTTTTGCCTTGCTGAGTATTACAAATTGCATATGAAAAGGAACAAATATATACGATATAAGATTGTTCTAAAAATATTCGATGAAGAAAGTACAAATCAGGAGAAACCAACTGAGAATCTGTAAGAAGCTTCTGGTAAAATCATTTTCACAATAATAAATAAAAAATATTTTTATTTCAGAATAAAATGGAAAAGACCATCATAAACATGGGATGTCTTTACATTTTCTAGTGTCTTCATTACTTTGTTGATAATTATTATTATTATTACTATTATTTACATTCTATCCATTGCTACCCTCCATTACTCCCTTCTGACAGTTCCTCATTCCATTTCTCCTCCCCCTTGTTTCCAAGAGGGTGACCCCTCCCACCCCTGTGCATCTCCTTTCTCTGGGACCTCAAGGATTAGGCACAATTTCTGAAGACACTGAAGCCAGACTAGGCAATCCTCTGTTATATATGTGCAGGTGCCTTGGGCCAGCCCATGTATGCTGCCTGTTGGTGGATCAGTCTCTAGGAGCTCCCAGTAGTCCGGGTTAGATGAGGCAGCTGATCCTCCTATGGTTCATCCTCCCCTTCAGCTCCTGTGTCTTTAACTTTTTCACAGGTTTAATGTTTTTACTGTAAAAGTTCTTCATTTCTTTAGTTAGATTCATTACTAGATTTTTTAAGGGTATTATGAATGGGTATGTGTCATTTCCTTCTTTATGTATTTATTGATAACACTGTTGGTTTGTGTAAGCTGATTTTTGTATCTTGCCGCACTGTTTAATTTGTTTACCAGTTCTAGAACTTTTCTGGTAGAATTCTTGGGATCTTTAATTTATAACATCACATCAAGTACAGCAAGTTTGACTTCTTTTTCTGTTTGCATCACTTCAATTTCCTTATTGCTATAAATAGTATTTTGAGCACAATATTGAAAAGGAGTGGGAGGAGTGGACGTTCCTATTTTGTTCCTTATTTCAGTGGGATCTCTGGCCTTCAACTTTTGTAGAGAGTTCCAGGCTTTCAGATTTTGTAAGTCAGCACTCAGGATGAGATGGATCTTCAGCGATTCAGGTGCATTTATATTGTACATGCTCCTGTGAGAAACTCCTCACATCCTTCAAATTTCCTCAATAAACTCATTAGTTTATCTCCTTGAACTTTAGTGGTGGTATCTTTATTTTGGTTTGTTTTTGGCTCCCTATCCATGTGAGAAGAGCCTTGTTCACATCTCTTCAGGAATAGTGTCACAGGAACCTTGCCTCCCCACATGCACACACACACACACACATGCACACACACACACACACACACACACACACACACACACACACACAGATTTATGAATTTCTATATAACCAAGGATCTACAGAGATTACTTCAGAGGAAATTTATTATTTGTCTCTGTTTTCTCATGTATTTTGTTAACATGACAATTTTCAGTACAGTTATTTGCAGCAGATAACAATTTCACTTTTCTTTGTGGATGAACAAGATTCCATTGTAAACATGTCACATTTTCTGTAGATAAATATAAAAATTTTCATTCATTCATCTGTTGATAGACTTGTAATTCTTTATTCCTCAACTTTGAATTCTTTGTTTAGCTCTGTACACCATTTTAAATAGGGTTATTTGGCTCTCTGGAGTCTATTTTCATGAGTTCTTTGTATACTTTGGATATTAGCCCTCTATCAGTTGTAGGACTGGTAAAGATCTTTCCCAATATGTTGGTTGCCATTTTGTTCTAATGACAGTGTACTTTGCTTTACAGAAGCTTCTCAGCTTTATGAGATTCCATTTGTCAATTCTTGATCTTAGAGCATAAGCCATTGGTGTTCTGTTCACAAAATTTTCCCCAGTGCCCATGTGTTTGAGACACTTCCCTACTTTTTCTTCTATTAGTTTGAGTGTATTTTGTTTGATGTAGAGGTCCTTGATCCACTTGGACATACACTTTGTACAGGACAATAAGAATGGATAGATTTGCATTCTTCTGCATGCTGACCTCCAGTTCAACCAGCACCATTTGTTGAATATGCTATCTTTTTTCCATTGGATGGTTTTGGCCCCTTTGTCAAAAATCAAGTGACCATAGGTATGCCGGTTCATATCTGGGTCTTCAATTCTATTTTAATGGTCTATCTGTCTGTCTCAGTACCGATACCATGCAGTTTTTATCACTATTGTTCTTTAATACTGTTTGAGGTCAGGGATGGTGATTCCCCCAGAAGTTCTTTTATTGTTGAGGATAGTTTTAGCTCTCCTGGGTTTTTTGTTATTCCAGATGAATTTGAAATTTTTCTTTCTAACGCTATGAATAATTGGATTGGAATTTTTGTGGGGATTGCAGTGAAGCTGTAGATTGCTTTTGGTAGAATGGCAATTTTAACTATATTAATCCTGCCAATCCATGAACATGCAAGATCTTTCCATTTTCTGATATCTTCAATTTCTTTCTTCAGAGACTTGAAGTTCTTTTTTTTTTTTAGTTTATAAAAGGTTCTTTTATTTCCTATACCTTGGAGAGAGGAGGAAATGTCCCTAATGACCTTTCTTTGTTGAAGGGCAGTCCTACAATGCACCTCTCAAGTGTATTGAACAAAAAATTTTTATACACCTAAGCCTTTTGCAATTATTAGAAGCAAGTTCTTTAAAATCTCCAGGATGGAACAAACAGGTCTCATATATCAGCGCTTGTACAGGTCTCATATTTCAAGTCAAACAACTCTGACTTAAACAGGGAAGTAAGAACAGAGACAAACCCACAAGAAAGATAAATTCCACAGTGTGGACACCATCCCCACCTCAAATTAACTTAACTCTTCTCTGTCTTGGCTAAGTTAGAGCTGAGATAATTGACATTTGAAAATAAGAAACTTTCCAGGGCATCCATAACTGAATTGAACTAGGATTTTTCATGGTTTAGGCTACATGCTGGGCAACACAAGCACTGTGCTACAGCCCCAGTCCTAAATACTAGGTCTCACAGCATTCCCCAGTTACCTGAATAAATACATGTATTTATTAATCTCTACCGGATTTTAGATTAGAGTCTAGCTATCCTTAGGGAAAAATGAAAAGAGTAAGTAGAAAATTCTGAAATCTGGTATGGAGTCAAGAGTGAGTGAGTGAAGTATATATAGACATCTCCTTGTCCAGCTTGTTATTTTTCAAGATTTATCCACTTTTAAACTTACATCACAATATTTGGGGGATTCATAGAAAGACGTGTGTACTCCTGATGTGACTGACAGCCTATGTAAATGCTAAGCTTTTACACACTTCTGAGCACAAATATCTACAAATTCCACAATCTGAATATGACAGCTATATGTTTTAAAAGTTAAGTGAGATTAATTTTAAATGCAATAAACCTATACTTATCAAAATCTTTATTCTACCCAAAATTAATATGAAAATCAAAAAGGCACTATGAGGCTTCCAGTCTTGCTCTGAGCTTCTTTTTTCCCCCATCTTTATTAAATTGGATATTTCTTATTTACATTTCAAATGTTATCCATGGCAACATCCCCCTAACCCTTTCCCCCTCCCCTTCCTTATGGGTGTTCCCTTCCCAATCCTCTCCACATTGCTGCCCTCCCCACAAGAATCCCGATCAATGGGGATCCAGCCTTGGCAGGACCAAGGACTTTGCCTTCCATTGGTGCCCTTACTAAGCTATTCATTGCTACTTACACAATTGGAACCCAGGGTCAGTCCATATATAATCTTTGGGCAGTGGCTTAGTCCCTAGAACCTCTGGTTAGTTGGCATGGTTGTTTATATGGGGTCTCAAGTCCCTTAAACTTTTTCAGTCCTTTCTCTGATCCCTTCAGGAGGGGTCCTGTTCTCACTTCAGTGGTTTGCTGCTGGCATTCGCCTATGTATTTGCTGTATTCTGGCTGTGTCTCTCAGGAGAAATCTACATCTGGTTCCAGTCAGCCTGCACTTCTTAGCTTCATACATATTATCTAGTTTGGTGGTGGTATATGTATGGGCCACATGTGGGGCAGGCTATGAATGGGCGTTCCTTCAGTCTCTGTTTTAAACTTTGCCTCCTTATCCCCTCGCAAGGGTATTCTTGTTCCCCTTTTAAAGAAAGAGTGAAGCATCCACATTTTGGTCATACTTCTTGAGTTTCATGTGTTCTGTGCCTTTAGGGTAATTCCAGCATTTAGGCTAATATCCACTTATCAATGAGTGCATACCATGTGAGTTTTTTTATGATTGGGTTAACTCACTCAGGATGATATTTTCCAGTTCCATCCATTTGCCTATGAATTTCATAAAATCATTGTTTTTGATAGCTAAGTAGTATTCCATTGTGTAAATGTACCACATTTTCTTTATCCATTCCTCTGTTGAAGGGCATCTGTATTCTATCCAGCTTCTGGCTATTATAAATAAGGCTGCTATGAACATAGTGGAGCATGTGCCTTTGTTATATGTTGGGGCATCTTTTGGGTATATGCCCAAGAGAGGTATAGCTGGGTCCTCAGGTAGTTCAATGTCCAATTTTTGGAGGAACCTCCAGACTGATTTCCAGAATGGTTTTTCCAGTCTGCAATCCCACCAACAATGGAGGAGTGTTCCTCTTTCTCCACATCCTCCCAGCATCTGCTGTCACCGGAGTTGGAGTTTTTTTTATCTTAGCCATTCTAACTGGTGTGAAGTGGAATCTCAGGGTTGTTTTGATTAGCATTTCCCTTATGACTAAAGATGTTGAACATTTCTTTAGGTGTTTGTCAGCCATTTGGCATTCCTCAGCTGTGAATTCTTTGTTTAGTTCTGAACCCCATTTTTTTTACTTATTTATTTATTTACTTACTTAATGATGCATGTGTTATAAAGAGAAGCAGTTGGAAGAATTTTTTTTTATTAACTTGAGTATTTCTTATTTACATTTTGAGTGTTATTCCCTTTCTCGGTTTCCAGGCAAACATCCCCTTAATCCCTCCCCCTCCCCTTCTTTATGGCTGTTCCCCTCCCCATCCTCCCCCCATTGCCCCCTCCCCCCAACAATCTAGAGAAGATCAAACCTGAACCCCATTTTTAATAGGCTTATTTTTCTCCCTGCAGTCTAACTTCCTGAGTTCTTTGTATATTTTGGATAGAAGCCCTCTATCAGTTGTAGGATTGGTAAAGATCTTTTCGCAATCCCATTTGTCCATACTTGATCTTAGAACATAAGCCATTGGTGTTTTGTTCAGGAAATTTTCTCCAGTACCCATGTGATCGAGGCTCTTCCCCACTTTTTCTTCTATTAGTTTGAGTGTATCTGGTTTGATGTGGAGGTCCTTGTTTCACTTTGTACAGGGTGATAAGAATGGAACGATCTGCATTCTTCTACATGTTGACCTCCAGTTCAACCAGCACCATTTGCTGAAAATGCTCTTTTTTTCCATTGGATGGTTTTGGCTCCTTTCTCAAAAATCAAGGGACCATAGGTGTGGGGGTTCATTTCTGGGTCTTTAATTCTATTCCACTGGTCTATCTGTCTGTCTCTGTACCAATACCATGCAGTTTTTTTATCACTATTGCTTTGTAATACTGTTTGAGTTCAAGGATATTTTTCTCCAAGAAGCCCTTTTATTGTTGGAGACAGTTTTAGAGATATTAAGGAATAGTGATTGTTGCTTCCTGTTATATTCGTATTTGGATGTGAGATTATGCTTGTGTGCTTTTCTTCTCTTTGCTTGCTACTATTTCCATTTTTCATTCCTTTGATTGTGTTTTCCTGGATTTCTTTCAGGGATTTTTGTGATTCCTCTCTATAGGCTTGTACTTGTTTATTTGTGTTTTCCTGCATTTCTCTAAGGGAGTTCTTTATGCCTTTCTTGAAGTCCTCCATCATCATGATCGAATGTGATTTAAAGTCAAGATCTTGCTTTTCTGGTGTGTTTGGATATTCCATGTTGCTTTGGTGGGAGAATTGGGCTCCGATGATGCCATGTAGTCTTGGTTTCTGTTACTTGGGTTCCTGCTCTTGCCTCTAGCCATCAGGTTGTCTCTGGTGTTACTTTCTTCTGTTATTTCTGATAGTGGCTAGACCGCCTTTAGGCCTGTGTATCAGGAGTGCTGTAGAACTCTTTTCCTGTTTTCTTTCAGCCAGTTATGGAAGCAGAGTGTTCTGCTTTCGGGCGTGTAGTCTTTCCTGTCTACTGGTCTTCAGCTGTTCCTGTGGGCGTGTGTCCTGAGTCCACCAGGCAGGTCACTTGGAGCAGAAAATTAGGTCTTACCTCTGGTCCCAGGCCTGAAGTTGCTCCTGGGGTGCTGCGTTTGAGCTCTCCCTGAGGGTGCCAACCAGAAGGGCCTGCCCCGCTTGTTCCCAGGCCCCTGTGCACCGGGGTCCCATATGGCGTTAGGTGTTTTCCTCTGGAGTCAGAAATGTGGGCAGAGTGTAGTCTCTTGTGGCTTCCCAGGCATGTCTGCCCCTCTGAAGTTTTAGCTCTTCCTCCAATGAGTTTTGGGTGCAAGGAGCTGTTTACCGGGTCCCTTCAGATCCGGGCAGTGTCTGACCGCAGGGGACCTGCAGCTTGAGTGCCCCCATCTTCATGTTCCCAGAGTCCCTATACAGTTTCCTCTTGGGCCAGGGATACGGGCCGGGGTGGGCAGTATTGTTGGTCTCTCCAGCTCTGCAGTCTAAGGGGTGCCCACCTGTCCGGGTGGTGAGTTCTCTCTCCCACAGGGTTTGGGAGCAGGGAGCTATGGGCCGGAATCAGCGAAGTCCAGGCTCCAGCTCCCATTTGTCGATTCTTGATCTTAGAGCATAAGCCATTGGTGTTTGATTCAGGAAATTTTCTCCAGTGCCCATGTGTTCAAGATTCGTCACCACTTTTTCTTCTATTAGTTTGAGTGTATCTGGTTTGATGTGGAGGTCCTTGATCCACTTGGACTTAAGCTTTGTACAGGGTAATAAGAATGGATCGATCTGCATTCTTCTTCATGGTGACCTTCAGTTGAACCAGCACCATTTGCTGAAAATGCTATCTTTTTTCCATTGGATGATTTTGGCTCCTTTGTCAAAAATCAAGTGAGCATAGATGTGTGGGTTCATTTCTTGGTCTTCAATTCTATTCCACTGGTCTACCTGCCTGTCTCTGTACCAATACTATGCAGTTTTTGTCAATATTGCTCTGTAATACTGCTTGAGTTCAGCGATAGTGATTCCCCTGGAAGTCTTTTTATTTTTGAGTATGGTTTTAGATATCCTGGGTTTTTTGTTATTCCAGATGAATTTGCAAATTGTTCTGTCTAACTCTATGAAGAATTGGATTGGAATTTTGATGGGGATTGCATTGAATATGTAGATTGTTTTTGGTAAAATGGCCATTTTTACTATATTAATCCTGTCGATCCATGAGCATGGGAGATCTTTCCATCTTCTGAGATCCTCTTCAATTTCTTTCCTCAGAGGCTTGAAGTTCTTATCACACAGATCTTTCACTTGCTTTGTTAAAGTGACACTTAAGTATTTTACATTATTTGGGGCTACTATGAAAAGTGTTGTTTCCCTAATTTCTTTCTCAGCCTGTTTATCCTTTGAGTAGAGGAAGGCTACTGATTTGTTTGAGTTAATTTTTTACCCAGCCGCTTTGCTGAAGGTGTTTATCAGGTTAAGAATTTAGGTGAAAATTTTTGGGGTCACTTAAGTATACTATCATATCCTCTGCAAATAGTGATATTTTGACATCTTCTTTTCCAATTTGTATCCCTTTGATCTCCTTTTGTTGTCTGATTGCTCTGGCTCGGACTTTGAGAACAATATTGTATAAGTAGGCAGATAGTGGGCAGCCTTTTCTAGTCTCTGATTTTAGTCAGATTGCATAGTTTGTCATTATTTAGTTTGATGTTAGCTCCTGGTTTGCTGTATATGGCTTTTAATATGTTTAGACATGGGCCTTGAATTCCTGTTCTTTCCAGGACTTTTCTCACAAAAGGGTGTTGAATTTTTCAGCATCTAATGAGAGGATCATGTGGTTTTTATCTTTGAGTTTGTTTATATAGTGGATTATGTTGATGGATTTCCATATATTGAACCATCCCTGCCTACCTGGGATGAAGCCTATTTTATCATGATGGATTATTGTTTTGATGTGTTCTTGGATTCAGCTTGAAAGAATTTCATTTAGTATTTTTGTGTCAATATTCAAAGGGAAATTGATATGGAGTACTCTTTCTTTGTTGGGTTTTTGTGTGATTTAGGTATAAGTGTAATTGTGCCTTCATAGAAGGAATTTGGTAGTACACTGTTTCAATTTTCTGAAATAGTTTGGACAATATTGGTATGACGTCTTCAATGAAGTTCTGATAGAATTCTGCATTAAACCCATCTGGTCCTGGGCTCTTTTTGGTTGGGTGCCATTTAATAACTGCTTCTGTTTCTTTAGGAGAATGGGGTTGTTTAAATGGTTTATCTATTCCTGATTTAACTTTGGTTCCTGTTACTTGTCTAGAAAATGTCCTTTTTCTCCAGATTTTCAAGTTTTGTTGAATATAGACATTTGTAGTAGGATCTGATGATATTTTGAATTTCCTTTGATTCTGTTGTTATGTCTCCCTTTTCATTTCTGATTTGTTCATTTGGACAGACTCTCTGTACCCTCTGGTTTGCCTGCCTAAGGGTTTATGTATTTGTAGATTTTCTCAAAGAATCAGCACCTGTTTTGGTTCATTCTTTGTCTAGTTCTTTTTGTTTCTATTTGGTTGATTTCAGCCTTGAGTTTGATTATTTTCTGCCTTCGACTCCCTCCTAGTTATATTTGCTTCCTTTTTCGTCTAGAGCTTTAGGTGTGCTGTCAATCTGCTGATGTATGTATGCTCTCTCCTGTTTCTTTCTGCAGCCACTCAGAACTGTGAGTTTTTCTCTTAGCATAACTTTCATTGGGTCCCATAAGTTTGAGTATGTTGTGTCTTCATTTTCATTAAATTCTAAGAAGTCTTTAATTTCTTTCCTACACCCTTCTGAGGGTCTTGCTCTCCTCCACATGGGATTCAGATGTAAGGAGCTGTTTGACAGGTTCAGTTCAGATCCAGGCTCAGATCTGGTCCATTGGGCTCCTGCAGCTGACTGCTCCTATATTTCTTTGTCCAGAGGCACTATCAGATCACCTTTTAAAAAACATTTATTTAGTTTTATACATCAGTGGGCTGCTTGGTCAGGCCTCAGTGGGAAAAGACAGGCCTAACGCTCAAGAGACTTGAGGCCCCAAGAAGTGGGGAGGCAAGGAGGAGGGAGACATCCTTTTGGAGACAGGGGGAGGAGGGATGAGATGAGGAATTGTGGGACGGGCGACTTGGAGGGAGGTTATGACTTAAATGTAAACAAAATAAATCTTAATACACATTTATTTATTTAGGTGTATGAATAAACTCTATCTGTCTTCAGATACACCAGAAGAGGGCATCAGATTCCATATAGATGGGTATTATCCACCATGTGCTTGCTGGGAATTGAACTCAGGACCTCTGGAAAAGCAGTGATCTCAACTGCTGGGTCATCTCTGCAGCCCCAGATCATTTTATTTTTTTAAAAATCCTATCTATCTATCTATCTATCTATCTATCTATCTATCTATCTATCTATCACCTACATTTCTACCTATCCATCATCTATTTATCTTTCTGTCTTTCTATCATCTAATATTTATTTATTAAGTTTGTGTGTGTATTTGTGTCTGTGAGTACATGTCGTTGGAGATGGGAGGTAAGAAATGGTTGTTGGAGCCCCTGGAACTGGAGTTACAAGCGCTTGTGAGCTGCCTGACACTGGTTCTGGGAACTGAACACAGGTCCCCAATAAGAGCAGGATGTGCTCTTACCCACGGAGTATTTCTCTGGTCCTTAGACATTCTTGAAAGCACAGGGAGCAAATACAGTGGACATTTTAGAAGATGTTCCTGCCTGGTCTCATTCTCTTGAGTCTGTCTCCAAGGAGTTTCATTTTGAAAGATGGTGTTCAGAATATTAGAAAACCATCACATGTTGAGCCATTGACAGTCTATTGAGTAGTTTTGTACATTTGGAGGATTCATAAAGAGGCGGGCACATGGCCTACATCCTTCCTGATCTTAATTTTGTCTCTTCCTCATTACAATCATGAGATGCGTCTCTGCAACAGCTGTAAACATGCAAAAATAAAATTCTTAGTTAGCAACAGATAAGAGAAAGCTTCCTTAGCTGAGTAAGGGGTCAGTTACAGGAATGTTTTACTAAATCATGGAGAATGAAAATAATATTTTTGATAAATTAAAAAGAAGATGAACATAGCTGTAAGCTAGGAAGTTTAAGTTTGCCTAAAAAGAAATTAAGTTGTGGTGAGCTGCTGAGAGTGGTGGCTCATGTTTATTATCCCAGTGCTGGGGAAGCAGAGGCAGAAGCTTGCAGTATCAGCTTGTCCTACACAGTACGTTTCAGGACAGTGTGGGCTCTACTGTGAGGCCCTGTTTGAAAACACAAAGAAGGGCAAGTGAGACATCTGAAATATACTTGTTTCTCAGGCCTGATTATTTGAATTCCATCCCTGCAAGGTGTGTAAATATCAATGGAGAGAACAAAGGCATCTTTTGACTTTCACACTTATAGGGTGGCTCATGTGTGTGCATATGTGCGTGTGCATGCTCTCGGACACACAGATACATTATAAGGACCCAAATTTGGCTCCTCAGCCTAATGGGCAACTTTACCCTCAGTACTGGGAAACTCATAGGACAGTAGCTCCCACGGTGCTGTTAGACATGTGTCAGCTAGGTGTGGCAGCACGTCCCGTGTTCAGTGGCAGACTGTATTTCAAAAGCCAGAGAGAGGGGCTGTGGAAAGGGGCATTCGTTGCTCTCGCAGAGGACTCAGCACCCACATTCTGGCTCACAACCATCTAATTACTGTAAAAGTCACTGCAGCTTTTATGTATATACCAGTGACACACACACACACACACACACACAAACACACACACACGCACACACACACATACACACACATAAACACACACACACATACACACACGTACACACACAGACACACACACACATAAACACACACACGCACACACACACACACTCATGAACACACACACACACATACACACACACACGAGAGAGAGAGAGAGAGAGAGAGAGAGAGAGAGAGAGAGAACACCACGAGCTCCTGAGAGTTACTGTTCAATGTGTCTCTGAGCTATACTACATGTTGAAGTTTGACTTAACTGAGATAAATGTTAGTATTCAATTATAAATCCAAATTGTTTGTAGAGGATATTTTTTGTGGTCATCCCAGTGGAGAAAAGGGAAGTCTATCAAAATGTGTTTTTCTTATAACTTGGAGATTGACAACGTTCAGTCTCCACGTGCCTGGGTGATGGTGGATGTGACAAACATTCTAGGCTTTAATCACCTCTTTGGCTTTCTTGGTACCTGGCCCCATGCAGAGATTTTCTGTTCTAGACCAAGTCACTCAATGGCATAAATGCAACAGTGTACAATGGTATGAATTGTAAATAAGAAAAGAAAACCATCACTTAGTAACATAGACAACAACCCATTTTCAATTATTTCCTAAAATCAAAGCAAGACTAGCAGAAGGACAGGCCTACAAAAGTCGGTCTCATAGCAGACACAGGTGACTTCATGGGGGTGCTATGGAACCTGAAGAATCCTGCATAGTTGTCCCATGCTAACCCTAACATGGTTGTATCTCATCTATGTGAGCTTCACCATGAAGTCTGACCTCAGAGAAGGCAGATGATGCAGTGATCTGGGACAGTTAAGGAAAGGAGAGAATTTCCAACACCTGGAGCACTGTGTTCCTTCTCCAAGAAAGAAGATTTCACGGAATGATAGGAAAGAGGTGTTGGAAATACAGAAAAGCTGGAGAAGAACTGTGAAACTCTGTTTTTTGTTTTTGATTTTGCTCTTAGGTTCAGATGTGATCTCACAGTGGCTGAGGCTGCACAAAATCTGGCCTCCCAACAGTCAGTTATGGATCAGGGAGGAACTTACATGGTCTTTGCACTCTCTGTTAAATTATTGGCTGCTGATGGGTTTTCTGAGAGGGATAGCCATTGTCTTTACTTGATGATGTACGTACCAGAATTTATTGGACAGTTTCAAAACCATGGTCAGACAGATGGCCCTGGTTAAATTTAGTGGGTCAAAACCAAACAAAAGTTCATAAAAGGAGAAAAGAAGCAGTTAAAAAGGAGAGGGATTCACGATGGGTGAAGGATGGCAATAATCAGAGTTTATTTATACTTATATTTATATATACATATGCATAAAAATTGTCAATGAGCAGATTCAATAAAAATTGCAATAAAACTTAGGCGGTCAATCTCAGGGTCTATAACATTGAGGCTTACCATGTCCACAAAGGGGTGGAGATGGAGCCAAGGTTTTACAATAATTTCAGACCGTGACTAAGAAGGAAGGACTTGGTTCTTTTGTGCTTTTAGCCTACAAGTTGAGCTCCTAAAATCTAAGAATGCTCCTGTAGAAATGTGTGCAGGGTGAATGGATGAAAATTTAGTAGGTGGGAGTAAAGTACTCAGAAATGCTATGAAGCCACATAAGATGTGTCATCAATCATGCATGGTAATGCACTGTCTGACCTCAGAAAGTAAGACAGAGGGGATGAAAGGAACCCATTTAAGGACCTGTATACACATCATGTCTGTTCATTTCATTAAGCGGCAACAGTGAATCAGTGCCACAACCACTAACCCAACGAGACCCTGCAGACATCAGAAGACTATACAGCAGAGGTCAAGGAAACATGCTGGTCCAGGAGCAATGTTTGGGACAAGGTACCTGCCAGAGAAAAGTCTCACAGATCTGGTCAAGATATCAATGGCCACAGACAAGGAGAATAAACTGGAATTGCTATAGGTAAAGTCTGCTCTCTGGCAGGGGTTTGGGACTGTGGGGGCAATGGAGGGATTTTGTCATCACTTGCTAGAGCAGGAAGTTTCAAGTTTTTTGCAGATCCAGAATTTCTTGTTGTCACATTTGTTGTCATTCCAGCCTTCAAATGTGTACTCTACACAGTCTTGATTTCTCAGGTTGTTAGGTTCCCCTTTTTTCCAATACTTCCTGAAACTTCAAAGACAAGGAGACATGAGATTCCGTCACAGCCATAGTCTGTAAGCTGTGAAAAGCAAGTGGACTTTGTTCCTCCATGATTTCTGTTTTATTTCCTGTCTTGAGTCCCTGTAGTAACCTCTCTCAGTGATGGGATGTGACCTGGGAGTTGTAAGAGGAAATAAATCTGTTATTCCCCACACTGTTTCTGGTCATGGTTTTCACCACATCAATACAAGGCAAGCTAGGAAAGACAGCACCTAGAACTCACTAACACACTTTAAAACACCCACTCTGAAGCCTCCCTGACCAACATCATCTAATTCTTTCTTTGACACTTCAACCAAGGCCTTTATCCTGATATTCTCTCCACATCTAGAGCTCAAGTCCTTGGTCTCCTGCCACACCATCAAGGGGTGATATAAACTTCTTCTCTTTGGCCTTTTGAGTACAACAAGCAGCTCTGGGTACATATTTATACACACTTGGGGTATAAATACAATGAAATGTGTATGAAGAGATGGCTTAGACATTAAGAATGTTTGCTGCTTTTCCAGATAACCTAAGTTAGTTTTCCGGAACTCATGTAAGTGCACTCACTGTATCCTGTCACTTGAACTCTAGTTGACCCAATTCCTTCTTCTTGCAAATGTAGCATACTAACTCTTATGCACACATACACAGACACATACATACTCACACACAAACACACAAACATTTTAAACAGTACTTTAAAATTATGTGGGGAGTGATAGAGGAAGGTACAATACATTGATTCATGGCCTGTGCGTGTTTGTGTGTGTGCACATACATCTAGTTTCACACACCCATTCATTCACATGAGCATGTCCACATGCTTCACAAACAAACTTTACACCCATAATAACTTGAGCCTGTGTTAAGCTACATTCTGTGAAACACATTGTAGACATCCCTTACACAGAACCCATTAAATGACTTAAAAAGGTAATGTTTCTTATCTATGTTTCAATCCTCCTTCTCTCAATCTGATTTCTCTCCGAGTGTTGTGTATGACTTCGTGTGAGTACATTTGTTTGCTCATGTATATCCATGAGGATGAGTGCATCAGCATATGACTACATGTCAACATCAGGTGTGTTCATAAGTTGTGTGTTTGTGTGTGTGTGTGTGTAGTTTATAGTGTATTATAGTGTATATATATTTGTGTAAATGTTTGAATACTTGTATTTGGAGGACAGAGGTTGACATAGAGGGTCTGCGTTGGTTATTCCCATTTTTCTCCTTATTTTGTCCTCTCTTTTCTTTCTCCTTTCTTTCTTTCTTCTCTCCTCCCTCCCTTAATTCCTTTCTTTCTTTGTTGCTTCTCTCTACATTTAATCTGAAATAGGTTCTCCCTTTCTATCTCTGTGTCCTGAAACACTCCATGTACATTGGGCTGGCCTCAAATTCAAAGACATGCCTGCCCCTCAGTCAGTGCCGGAATCCACATGAGTACTTGATCCACATCATAGTTTGAAACATGGTTCCTTGCTGCACCTGTAGGTCACTGATTGCCTAGGCTAGTGAGCACCAGAGATCTGTCTGTGCTAGGATAACAGATGGTTGCTATCACCCCAGTTTTTGAGGGTGCAGTGAATCTAAACTCAATCTTTATGCTTGCATGCTAGGCTCTTACTAAATGAACTGTCTCACTAGCCTCAACCCTCTATTTTTTTTTAAACAGGTCTCTTGCTGAACAGGAAGTTAACAAATGAAGCTAACTAGCTGGTCAGTAGTCTTTAGGAATTATCCTGTCTTTGCTTCCTCAGCACTAGTATTACATGCATGTGACACCACACTCAGCAGCAGTATTACACGTACATGTTAACAACACCACCCAGGGTTTTAAAATGCTTTTGTCTGTTGAGAATCTTAACTCAGATCTTCATATTTGCATGATGGACATTCTTCCCACTAAGTCATCTTCCAGGCCCCACAATTCTCTCTTGATAACATCTCCTTTACTCTGTCTTATGACAAGGCTTCAACTTCCCTGCTGTAACCCTGTTGGTAGTCTGAAATACCAGCTTTTTTTTTTTTAAAGTGGGTTCTGGGGATCAAACTCAGGTGCTCATTTTGGCAAAACCAGCACTTTACTGGCTGAAGTATTTCCCTCCACAGCTATTTAACACACTATATTTAAACAACCCAAACAAACCTCAGATTGATTTTGCCTCTCTTATTATAGAATTTAAAATTCCCACCATCTATCTGAACATGGATATGGAGACTAACACCATGACTCCCAGTGAATAACATGGACTCTTAAGCCTAAGGCAGCTAGGGAGTAACAAGGAACTTTGAGTTCAGCTCATGTAGAGCACAACCCCATCCCACTCTCTGTAATGTTCCCTTGTCCCAGGTCTACCTGTCTGACAAAGGTGAGCCATCTACCCACTGCCACGTGCTTTCCTGTTTCAGGTCTGAGAGACCCATCCAGGCAGATTTATTTTTTAACAACACACCAAGGAATGTCTGTGGGGGAAAGAGAGAAGTCAGTAGAGTTTCTACTTCATTTCCCGTATCTACCTAGTGTCTCCCCAACTTTCACTCTTATACCTGAGAGGAGCCCCTGATACATGCTCCAGTGTCTGAGTCCCTCTTACATCTGTATCCTATGGCCAAATAAGGTCTGCTGACTGATTGTCCACAGCTGAAGTCTTCACACATGTTCCTGGGAGTGTTGCCCGTGTTTGTGACGTGCATGCCCACACAAACTGATCTATGAGGTTTAATGTGCCAGAGTCAGATGGTTCAGCACAGCTAGCAATGTGCAGCATCTCTTAGCTCTGTGTGGAATGATATCCAAAGAGCAGTAGGATTATATAATTTATACCACAGAAACTGGCTAAAGGCATAGTCTTAAGTATTTTCCCTAAGAGAACAATATTCTATCTTTTATCTAGCATGCCAGCTGGGATTATGTGATAGGTTTAATTTTCAACTTGACCAAACAGGGAATCACATAGGAGATAGGCTTCTTGGCATGCATATTAGGTATTGTCTATATTAATTCATGTGAGAAAAGCCATTTTAAGTGTGGGCAGACTCATTCCCTGAGTACAAGTCCTCGGACTTAGGAAATGAAGAAAGTGAGCTGAGGATCACCATTTACTACTTTCTACTTGACTGTGAATCCCACGTACCTGGATCTCTTAAGCTCCTGTGGCTATGATTTCTGGGCCATGATGCGCTATAACCCAGAACCTTGAGCAATGAATGCCTCTTTTGTCTTAAATTGCTTTTATAACATTTCTTTATAATATTTGTATTATATTTATGTGTCTGTGTGTGAGTTCAGTTGTGTTAGAGGGTAGAAGAATGCATCAGATCCCTTGGAGTTAGAGTTTTACTAAGACGATGACATATTTTAGGTGTTCTCTGAAGCATTTATTTATGCATTATGTAGGCATTTGGTGCATCTACTCAGAGCATCCTACGTACTCTCATTCCCACATAGCCCCCTTTCCAAGTGGAGCAAACATCCCTTAACCAGAAACACTTTCTTTCCAACCATTGCTTTCACATTCAATGATCGTGCCCAATCCCAGGACGAAGAACCCATGAGGCATACCTGTTCTTCGTCACTCTCAACAGTGACTAGTTGAGCATCCACTTCCTGGCAAGCAGCAACAGAATCATTCCAGTTACGCTGGGATTTGGAGAAGTAATAACATCTTCTGTGGAAGAATGTCCATTCCCAAGGGCAAGGACGGCAAAGGCTGTCTATTGGGAGAGGTGGATCAGGATAGATGAATGCTTGGATGCACATGATCATGCATCTTCTCAAGCCCTCCAGATTAGGGCCCTCCCTCACTTGACACTGCATCCTGGGGGAAAACAGGCACTTAAAAGGTCAACCCAGAGCCCAGGAGAATATCTTGACTACTGTGTGTATGGCCACTGTGAAAACTGAGTGCCTACTCTGTGCACAGCCCCAGGACCTCTGAGAATAGTGAGTTCCTACTTTGTTGTCTCCCCCTGAGACCATAAGGTGATACCCTGGCTGTTTTTCCTGTGCTCCTATTAATTTGTTTTCTGATGACTGATGTATTCATGCATTTGTGTGTTTGTGAATGTGTATAACTGCACTAATCTGGATGACTAGTGATTCTCTGGGACTCTACAATGCCGGCATTAAAAACATACCTACCCATGTCAGTAAAAAGTACGTTCTTGACATACTCAGTTTCTTCATGGCAAGCACTCTTCCAACTAAGACATCAAGTTCCCACAGGAGTGAAAACTGGGGTCTGGAAAGGGTCAAATCCTCAAGCATAGTGCCATCACAAGGCAACCTCAGTTCCACAACACTGATTTTTGCTCACTTACCCACTCCAATCCCCAGTTGCATCAGTTGCTTGTAGATTTTTTCATACTGATGAGCTTGGATCCTTAAAACCTGCACAAAGAATCCAGAAACTAAAAGTTTGTAATGATTACTGTGTGTTACAAGGTGCTCTGGATCTTTGCAGCAGAAATCTTCTCTAATAACATTTAAGGAGAAGACAATGACACTTAGTGATGAATGAAACACAAGTAATGGACCTGGGTAATGCCTTTACAATTACCATCTTATGTTCCAAAGTGGGAACTACACTAGAGGCTATGGGACAACCCATTCTCATTATTTTCTCTCAGTCCCCTAAGTATGACCCAGATCCAGCTTTCACAGCCAGTGAGATGGACCAGAGGTGCACAGTCCCATTTCTGCCAGACCTTGAATGAGAACAGTCACCAGAAGCCCAGCCAGGAGCACAATGGAGAGCAGATGCAACACCACAAGGCCATGGCTGTGCCTCACACACCCTGTGGAAGAAAGTGCGTATTTCACAACAAGGCTGTCACTCCCCAATAAACAGCAGTTCAGGCCCCAGATTCTACCTTCTAGTGCTACAAAGACCAGCAACCAGTCTAAGTCTGAGCCTTTGCGTTCCAGGAAACCAGAGAAATCTTTAAATCTCCAGAATATAAGACTCTTAGAAAAGACTTCTACCTCTTCTTGGCTCTTGTCCCCAGCTTGTCTCCAAGGAATTCAACACACACACACACACACACACACACACACACACACACACACACACACACACACAATTTTGTGTGGAGAACAGAGATGAATGAGTGTGTGTGTGTGTGTGTGTGTGCGTGTGCACATGGGAATGTGTGATGCATGCATAAGTTTGAGTTCATGTGTGTACATATATGTAATTGTGTGTGGAGACAAGAGGTGAATTGCTGTGACCTGGAGCTACAAACCACCAAACCACCAAGCCCCATTCCTGCCTTACCTAGGGGGCCTAGCTGCTGCTTCTCATTTGATTCCATGGAGAGAATCATCCTCGCTTCTGCCTTTCAGTGCTGGGGCCTGCTGGCAACATCAGCTTTTACTTTCCTCACTCTCTGAATGTGAACTCATAAAGAGAAAAAGGGAAGTGAGTTCCAGTGCCGGAAGCATCTAGAAGGAAGCATTGAACATCTGATACAGCATCACATTTGTCTGACTTTCCATCAAGTTAAGCGAGGGCTGTGGATGTGTGCTAATTAATTCTTTTATTGCTGTGACCAAATATCTGACAAAAAGAACGAAGACAGTTGTTCTGGTTTGGGTTTTGGCTCACCGCTTGAGGATATATTGCATCTTGGTGTGGAAGTTAGAGTGACCAGGACATACGAAGGCTGTGCACACTGCCACCACCTAGAACCCCTCGCCCCACCCCATTTCCTTTCACAGACATGCCCAGAGATTTGTTTCTAGCCTGATCTTAAATCCAACCAAGTTAACATTTAGGAATACCATCTCAGAAGTCGTGGGGTGAGGAACCAAAGAATGTGTCACTTGTGGTGTGATAAAATGGCGGGCATGCTGTGCATAAAACCAACAACCTGCCCTGAAGCGTCTTCATTATACCTGGTGCACTAAAGAGGGACACAACTATCTATGCCCCCTCTCCACAGAACACTGCCCATGGTTTTCTGTTTGTATTTGCTGATGTCTCCACTCATAATTATTTTCAAAGACGGACAGAGGTAAATCATCAGTACTTGGTTTATTTAACATCTACCATTGTTAATCACTTTGCATGAGTGCGTGCACATGTAGATGTGTGTGTACATGGTGGTACAGCAAGTGTGTTCCTTTGTATACAGGTGTGTGTGTGTGTGTGTGTGCTTGCATGTACAGGTGTGTGTGTATGTGTGTGCAACAAGTGACATTTCTGTGTGTTTGTGTGCTAGTACATATGTCTTTGTTTACCAGCTGCCATTCTAGGTATTCTTTTGCTAAGGGTGCCCAAGGCTGGACTAGAAGGAAATAAGCTTATCCAGGTCCTGGTGGATGCATGTAGCATATTGATAGGTGGAGAGTTTGTGGGTAAATTCTCACACTGAGGGGGGAAACATGTATTTATGTCTCTTGGGAGGTGGCCAATCTCTGGGGCAAAGTTTGTATGGCTATCTACTATTAGCCAGGACAGGGGTGTTGGAAGACACTTCATTTGCATACTCCACAGCAATAGAGTTCAGGGAGATAGGCTTATAAAGTCAAACAAGGAGTAGAGTATAATAACTATAAGGACTGTAAATTCTTACTAGGGTTAATGGTGTGGGAGAGCTGGCTTTCTGGATCCAGATTGGGAGGAGGGGAGAGAGCCAACTCCTGCCAATCTGTCTTTGAGGTTTCTGGGATTGAAGCTGTTCCAACCCTTCCTCTGTGTGCCTGGGCCATTATGGTCCCACAGATGCATGTGTGTACATACAGACATATGAGTTTGTGCACATGCAAGTATGTTTGTAAGTTTGTGCATATAGCTGTATATGTATATTCAGGTGCACATGTGTGTACATACTGGTACATGTGTGTGTGTGTGTGTGTGTGTGTGTGTGTGCATGCAGGTGCATATATGTTTTGTGTGTGCCGGTGTAGGTATGAACATCTGTGAATGCATGTGCTTATGTATGAGTGCCTGCATATTTGCGTGAATACAGGTGGACACACAAATAGATGTGCTGTCAAAATTATTCAATCTCAATTCGGGAGTTTCTACCCCACCTATGACCATTTAGCTCCCAGATAAATGACACACATTTCCTTTATATTTATTGTGAGTCTTAATCAGTGCAAGATCTGGGAAGATATCTATCTTCTATGCTATTATTTCTAATACCCAGCCAAAAATCCTGTATATAATTTAACATCTTTTGTCTGGGCTGCTCTTCTACAATTAGCCAACCCAGATGGCCTTTAGCTTATGTCTCACCTAACCCATGGAAGCTATCTCCTCTCTCCACCTTCCTTCTCCCTCTTGTACTTCTCCTCTGACCCCAAGCACAGAAACCTTAAAACCTGCTAATGTTGGCATCTTCATACACCAATCAGAAATAACTTGGGGTTAAGTTCATATAGTATTATTGTGTCCATAGTCTATGTTAGGACTCTCTTGTCTCTGGGAAAACCAACACTTGGGAGATCGAATTTAGCATTACAAGACATAGCAACAGACCAATCCTGAACCTAGTTGTTTTTAAAAAATTAAAAAGCCTTACTTCTCAGACCTGTCTCACCACCCTGCCTCCAAACTCTAGCACAGTAATCCTAGAGAATTCTGGATAGGAAATGAAGACAATCACAGTGTCCTAAAAGAGCATACCAGGGGCTTCTAAAGCAGCTCATGACAGACCTGAGTTTCAAAAAGACTTTGTCATTCCAGGAAACAGTGGAAGTCCAGACTCCCATATTAATGCCACCTATTTCTTGGTGCATAAACTGCCACAGAAAAATAAAGAAATATTGGAAATTTTGGTGAAACAGCTAAGAAATGTGTCAATCACTTGAAACAAAAGCTAATGCACATTGTGGATGTCATATGTTTCTGGTATTTTTTTCCAATCCATTAAATGTCTTTCTTTGTATACAACAGGGAGAAAGGAAAGTAGAGAACCAGCTTTTAGAATATTTCCCCATGTCCTTCCCAATAAAAAGCTCTGGCAAGAGGGGCTGCATGACGGAGTCACGAAGTGAGTCATAGGTGTGCAAGTGGGGTTTCACAGCCCATCTCAGACCCCTTGTCTGATAGAATCAAAGCTCAGGAGCATATGGCTCCATGGTGTGCCAGGGCCCCCACAACACAGTGTTGTGTCTCATGATAGTGAAGAGTCCTGCCTATGCCAGCAGTGTTGTCACCATGATGGCAGAGCAGATGCTAAACATATTCCTGGTCCCCATTTTCCAATCACTGTCATGGAGACAAGGAGTCCTACACTGGTGAGTAAATGAAGGGGGCCTCAGAACAAATTGAGAATACCAACCAGCTTTGTTTCAGGGATCACTTTCCTTCACAGGAAGCTCTGCTGGGAAAGTAGAGCCCAAAGTCCAATTCAATAATAAAAGGGTGACAAAGGATTCCACAGGATTTTCTTGGCCTGTACTGGGGTAGAAATCAACATGAGGAGAGAAAAGACAACAATGAGAACAGCGAGGGAAAGTAGGTGCATGGTTTTAAAGTGGTATCTCTTTGAGGCGGCGATTTGGTACAGGGAAGAATCCAGAAGGCTGGCAGTCCTGAATCTGGAGAACACAATGCCCAGTGGGGCCCAGGTAGGTCTAGTGAAAAGAGAATTATACAAATTCTAGGTTTGGAGATACAAAATTAAAAGAATAAACCCCAAAAGGCCACAGATACAAAATTAAAGGAATAAACCCCAAAAGGCCACAGACCGAGGGCTAAGCCCTACAGCCAGGACTAGCAGGCCATAAAGATAAAGGAGCACAGGAAACACTGTCCAGGCAGGACTGGCAAGCCATAAAGATAAGGAAAAGGAATGCAGGAACCAGCCTGAGTTAATGCGACTGATTCATGGGACGTCTGGCAGGAAGACATCTCCCCCCAGCTCACTCAGGGCCATATTTCAACTAGGTGTCCTCCAGACCCTGATAAGCCCCTGACTTCTAACATGTACTCTTTCTGCTTTGTCCTCACTGCTATGTTTGAATGAGCCAATTATATGTAACCACGCCAAAACCCCCTAGCCTTCTCTATATAACCCTCTGGCTTTTGAGTTTCGTGGTCGACACCTCTGTCTCCTGCGTGGGATACGTGTTGGCCCAGAGATCTCTGTAATAGGTCTCCGTAATAAACCTCGCCTTTGCTTATTACATCCAAAATGGTCTCTCTGTGTCTGGGGTCCGCAATTTCCCGAGACTTTAGAAAGGGTCTCTCTTCGGGGATCGTTCACTAGCACAGGTGTCCAGAGGAAGACAAAGATAAAGATGAAGATGACACTCTCAAACAGGGCTTGTAGGACACCCAGCAGCAACACCCAGCGGTAAGACAGGAGGCAGCACAGGCCTCCAGCACAGGTCTCAGAGAAGGCACTGCTGACAGTCATAATTCTCTCCCAAGTTTTCAACAGTCAAGGCCCTCACGCGAGCCAAAAGAGAGATGGCAGCCACATGGGGTGCTACCGGCCACAGTTCCATCCAACTAACCACATTTTCAGCTGCCACATCTGCTGACACAGCCAGCACATGGTTCCTGAAGGCAGCTCCGGCAAATACACTGGGATCCACTCAGCAGCAAAGTCATGCCTCTCCATGTGTGCATGGATGTACCAAGCCTCAAAGGCAGAGAAGAGGAGAACAATGGACAGCCCACAAAGTACTCCCACCAACAGCCCAAGATAGTCTTGAATGAGCTTGGTTATGCAGCATAGAGAGTAAGTGAGGGAGAAAACGACACAGGACTTCGTATGACCCAGCCAGTCCACAGGGAGGAGGCTACTAGGCCAAAGAGGACCATGGCGACAAGGCCACGGTCGTAATGGATAGCAATCTGACCCTCCAGGAAGTGGTATTGCTGATAGAGTTTATACAGGTAGGAGGCTTGTAGCAAGTTCACTGCCAGGGCCAGAAAGTAGACTTGAGAGATATCTAGTTGAAACCGAATGAAGGAGGGATTTGTCCAAGCTCTTCTAGGGGGGCTGGATCTGCTTTTTGAAAGCTCCAGACACAGGCAGGAGGCCAGGAGGCCCACAAAAGACAAATAGCCAATCACCAGCCTGGTGGACCCCTAGACATCTTGCTGCCCTGATCTGAGGGGACACTCCAGACATATTCAGATCCAGGCAGCTGGGCTGCCCTCCACATACTGGCTCTGGCTCTGCATGGGTTCTAGCAGCATGCCTCCCCCACCCACAACCGGACACCTCATAGCCTGCTTCCAGCAGCGGGGCTCACTCATGTCTGCCGCCATGATAGCCACGGCATCTGACAGGAGTTTACTGCAGAATCTCGTGTATCTTGATGGCAGTAACTTAACAACCCTCAGGAGAATGAAGATATTCAAAGAGACACTTAGGCCCTCTCCTAGATATCTAAATATTGAACATGTGGGGTAGTGGACTGTGCCTCCAGACAGAAAACCCGGTAATGTCAAATGGATTCAGTAATCACAGCAATTCTCATCATTGAGAATGGTAGGCACTTAAATCTACTCCTGGCCAGTTGTCTATCCTGGAACACTTGACCACAACAGCTCATTGAGAGTACTGTGATAATCAGTCACGTAGAGACAACACCTGAAGTCCTTCCGCATGCAGATGACGCATCCCTAACATATCACACCAAGTCATCTGCTTCTAGATCCCAAACCACCCCCAAATATTTATAAGGCCATATCCACAAAGAATAACGTATATGCGTTCTTTCACTAAAGATTGTGAAAGTGCCTGACTTATGATGGAATAACACTCCAGGGAAGATGTTTCTGTCCCAAAGTTTTCATCACTGGACCTTGAACTGGCCTAACCAATGGGGTGCACAAGCCTGACCTCAGCCACTTTTCTGCTGAGGTACTGAGTGAGCTTCACCAGTTCCTTGTCTTTATCACGGTTTAAATGAGCGTTGATGAAAGGCCTTATCTTCAGTCCATTTTGTGGGTTCATTAGAAAATTTGTACCCATGTCATCAAACATAACGGTGGGATTTTTTGCTGTAGAATTCAGAAAACTTTCCCCAAATGACACCAAGAGTATTCACATCAATGGATCCTGATGATGCCAAGTGGCCTTGGTTTCTGTTGCTTAGGTTCTTGCCCTTGCCTCTTGCCATCTGCTTATCCCTGGTGTTAGCAGGTCTTGATGTCTCTGACAGTGGCTGCCCCTCCTGTAAGCCTGTGTTAGCACTTCTGGGGACAGGCTTTCTCCCAGGAGGATCTGGGTATAGAGAGCTTTGGCACAGGGTCTGCTCAGGCGCTGGTGGAAAACCAAAGAATCCTTTCAGACTGCTTCTCGGTTCCTGTGTCTTGAGGGCTTCACGTGGGTTCCTCTTGGGCCAGGAATGTGAGCAGAAGTGGTGGTCTCACCTGTGCTCTCAGGATTGTCCACGCTCTTGAGCTCAACTGCAGCATTCTTCCCATAGGATCTAGGTACAGAGAGCTGAGGCCCAGGCTCAGCTCCAGGCACAGACAGAAAACAGAAGGATCCTGTCCCCGACTGTTCCTTGGTTCCTGTGTCCTGAAGGCTCTGGGCAGGTCCCTTGGAACAGAAGTGGTGGTCGTATCTGTGCCCTCAGGTGTGTCAGCACTCTTGGACCAGCCGTTTCCTGGCAGGATCTGTGTTCTCAGGTTGGGCCGCACTTCTGAGAATCCAGCTCTATCCCCATGGGATCTGGATACAGAGAGCTGTGGCACTGGGTCAATTCAGAGTGCAGGCCTTAGGTACTCTTTAATCTCTTCTGTAACGTTCCCTAAGACTTAGAAGGGTGAACATGTCTATGTCTTTGTTAATGCTAAGTCCACAACTACCACTAATTCTCAGACTCTTGGGAGCCCTTGAGACTATGTATTCACCTGCCATTCAGAGTGAGAATACTCTCTTATTGAGCTAGCTAGTATGTTCATAGACATTCCCTGTGGGAAAACTGTAATGATAGGTTTAATTTTATGAAAAATAACATGTCTGTTTATAGAAAATTAAAAGCACTTGGTACAGTGGCCAGAATAAACTTCAATTTTCTAATTATGAGGATAAGGGAAACAAATGCTGTAGATAAGAATGTTTTGTTCAGGAGACAGGCTTACTGCTCATGCTCTCTTTGTACCTCCCTCTTCTAATGAAAACATTTGGATATATGAGTTCTCCAAGATAGATTGTGTTAGACTAGTCTGTTCCAGAATCCATACATTCAGCACACCTGATTCCTCTGTACCAAATCCACTTCTTATGCAGTAGATTTGATTGAAATACTTTTCTGTTACTTTGATAAAATAACCAGACAGAAAGCAGCATATGGTTGAAACTGTTTATTTTGGCTGATGATATCAAAGACATTGAGTTCTTGGTGTTGGTGTAGGCAAAGCAACAGCTGGAGGAAGTAACAGCATGACAACAGATGCAGGAGGATGGCTGGTCATACTTCCTTCCACACTCAGGAAGAGTGAGAACAGCAAGTGAGGGGAGTGATTAGCAACCCAGAATTCAATCCAGGAAGAAAGTTAAGAACATGACAAAACCCTGACCCCACCCAATGTAAATTATTGACCCAGGAGAGGACACAGGAGTGGACCGAGTGTGTAAAGACAAGGTGTCTGGAAATATAGAACTCAGATGGAATTTTGAGACCCAAGTGCCACAGAAAAGCAAAATGAACTAAAATTCAGCTAGATGATGAAGAGCCCTGTATGGAGACCATGGAGGGGAACAGTATTCACTTAGGGCAGGGCAGTGCAGGCTTCATGCAGATCCGGAGTGACTCATGGGAACATGTGATGGCATTCCATCCATAGTCTGTACGTATTGCACAATCTTTATTTCCTCGCATCTTGGGTTCCCCTACAGGCCAATAGGTCCTGAAATTGAAAACCCCAAAGAACATGAGCTTCTTTCCCATCCCTGTGTTGTCAACCTTTTCTAACTTCTGGCACTGGGATTATTCCTTCTCTGTCTCATGTGCATATGGAGGCCATACTTCACTCAGACCCTGACAGCACACCTAAGATATTTCTGTGAGAAACCAATATTCTATAATACAGAATTCACAGACTCGTACTGTGAAATTGAGACAGTTTTATCTTAGGTTTTGGAGATTCAGGTGGTGGACTAGACAGAAGACAAGACAAAACAAAACAAACAACTGCCACAAATATTTAAAGGAAAGCAGTCATTTTTATCGTTCTTTCTACATTTCTCTGTCCCCAATTATTTTTTGTTTTCTTACTTCTTCAGCAAGATACCATTATTCCAATGTTTAGTACAGCCTCCTTCCAAAACTTTCCATCCTATTGATTCAGAGCACAAAGCCTTGTCTAACAAATATTCTGGGGCTTTCAATTCCTCTGCCCATTGTCCCTGATAAATGGACTCAGTCAATTGCTAGCTTCTCT
Organism: Rattus norvegicus; assembly: GCF_021556685.1. Lineage (NCBI taxonomy): Eukaryota > Metazoa > Chordata > Mammalia > Rodentia > Muridae > Rattus > Rattus norvegicus. The sequence goes on from NC_141545.1 coordinate 8,659,965, forward strand.
GTAACTTGCTAACCCTAATATGAATAAAGATTGCCTAGACACGCAAGAACCAAGTGAATTCCACTCATGTGTGATTTTTTGATGACCTCTAAGCATGGCTTTTACAGAAAATGGGACTTTATGACATTTAAAATCTCACTGACATTCCAAATTACCCTGGTATACAATCTTATGTATTTCTTTCCATACACATCAAAAGAAAAACACTGACCTTGATTCTTCCCCCTACTTATTTTCAAGTTCTCCATGATATGGAGCAATTCCTTTGCAGCTCTAACGGTAAAATGGATCTTTATGATGGACAAATTGTATTTTGAAGGCAAGCATGCTCCCGTGTTTCAAATTCTCTATGAATACCATGCAAAATACATCCCTCAGAAAAAACAGTCACCATTTTCATTGGAATAGCTAGGTCTTCTGGCAAAGTCCATGTCCTTTGAGTTTGTGGACAATTCACATTTCCTTATAGGAGGATGTGTAGAAGACCATCAGGTCCTCGCATGTCATTGCAGCCATCCCATTCTCACCTCCCTCAGGGAGAAGAAATTCCTGCAATATCTACCATGTTGTAATGTCCTCCCTCAGATCACATGATAGAATTGCAAAATTGCATCAGAACTCATCTCAATAACATTCCAACAAGTAGACTATCATGCCTAGGACTCCAAGGAGTGTGTACAAACCACAACTCCTTCCTGCATCATGGAGCCACCCACAACAAACTGTATTACCTAGATTCTAGCAGTGAGCCATCCTCCCACTGCCATTTGCTTTCCTTCTTATTGTATGACAGACCCATCCAGGAATTGCCTTTCTTCTTAGAAGTCCCATTGAGGAAGCTCAGGAAGGGAAAGGGGGAAGTCATGCTGGACTTCTGCTCTCATTTCCATATTTTGTCCTCTTGGTATCTAGAAATAGAATTCTTGCTTGCAGTCAGACCCTAGCTTTATACCACAGTAATGAATGCACACTTGTGTTTAGATGGGATCACTACACATGCACTCACACACAAACACACATGCACACAATGGACACACACTGCTACACACACACACACAAACACACACACACACACACACACATCTTTACACTTACACTCATATACACATGCAGACCTAGACATTAAAAGATCAGGCCAGGTGTCACACAGCTCTCTCGAGGACTCAGAATTTAGTAGCAGTGTGTGGTATGACTTGACAGATCTTAATTTTAAGCGTCTAGCCCATCTGTTCCTCTTATGCTTTGTTCAACTAAAATAATAATATGAGAAACTTTCTGCCAGCTTCCCAAACTTACAAGAGTCTGGTGATTCATTGTTTTGGAACATTTCTGCAGGATTTCTCTCTTCATAATAATAAAATACATGTGTGGGTGTAGATGCCAAGGTGTGTGTGTGTGTGTGTGTGTGTGTGTGTGTGTGTGTGTGTGTGTATATAGGTCAGGGGCCAACTTCTAAGAATAGGCTCTGTTTTTATTGTGTGGATCCCAGATCCCTGTGCTTGACAGCAAGCACTTTTACCCATCAAGTCATCCTGGAGCCCCAAATCAGGGAATTTAACACCAATGGAAGTGGTTGTTAAACCCTGCTCCACACTCCAAAAGATTCGTACGTATTAATTATTCCTTAATTCATGTATCCATGGTACTACTTTGTATTTATCTGAATGTACAATTCTCACCACTTCAAGTATAGTAAAAAATACCTTGTAAGAAGGATCACATCTAACTAGAATCATGCCCATAGAATAGAAAAGCCCAGCTCAACATACCTGCTCCTCATTACTTTTTATGGCCACTAGCTCTGCCCCCAACTACTTGCAGGCCTTGACAGATTCTGTCACAATTCTTTTTAGATTTGGAGAAGAAATAACAGTTTCTTAGGAACAAGCTCCAGTCCCCTCAGAAGAGCTTCCAGGGGCAAGGGTGTCACACGCATTCTGTTTATGAAATGAGTCAGGTGGATATACAAAGTTACCAAGGTACCTGCATCAGTTTAGACTTTCAAATCCTTGAGATTACGTTTTTTTCTTCCTTGAAACTGCACGAGGGGAACCAATTCCTCACATACTCCCGATATTTTACTTGGTTGTGTGCTGTTCATGCATATGTACATGTGTTTGTGTACTGTCCTGTGTATGTGCAAGTAGAGGCTAGAGTGAATATTGAAGATATTCATTGATCACTGCCATGACTTTTTAAAAATGTTTCTGTATGTGAAACAACAAAAATGAAATTAAAAAGACTAAAATGTTGAGAGAGTTTTAGGTACTTAGAATGGGAATGTAGACAGAGGGCATGAGGGAATTTATATAATTATATTTTAACTAAAATTTCTAAATAGAAATGTATTCTTATTTAATTTTGATTATTTGCTCTGTGCAGATAATATCCTCTTGGCTTGTTCATTTTTGAGATTATATTTCTTTTTTTATTATTAACTTGAGTATTTCTTACTTACATTTCGAATGTTATTCCCTTTCCCGGTTTCCGGGCAAACATCCCCCTAATCCCTACCCCTCCCCTTCATTATAGGTGTTCCCCTTCCCATCCTCCCCCCATTGCCGCCCTCCCCACAACAACCTAGTTCACTGGGGGTTCAGTCTTAGCAGGACCCAGGGCTTCCCCTTCCACTGGTGCTCTTACTAGGATATTCACTGCTACCTATGAGGTTAGAGTCCAGGATTGGTCCATGTACAGTCTTTAGGTAGTGGCTTAGTCCTTGCAAGCTCTGGTTGGTTGGCATTGTTGTTCATATGGGGTCTCGAGCCCCTTCAAGCTCTTCCAGTTCTTTCTCTGATTCCTTCAACGGGGGTCCTATTCTGAGTTCAGTGGTTTGCTGCTGCCATTCACCTCTGTATTTGCTGTATTCTTGCTGTGTCTCTCAGGAGCGATCTACATCCGGCTCCTGTCTGCCTGCACTTCTTTGCTTCATCCAACTTGTCGAATTGCATGGCTGTATATGTATGGGCCACATGTGGGGCAGGCTCTGAATGGGTGTTCCTTCTGTGTCTGTTTTAATCTTTGCCTCTCTATTCCCTGCCAAGGGTATTCTTGTTCCCCCTTTTAAAGAAGGAGTGAAGCATTCACATTTTGATCATCCGTCTTGAGTTTCATGTGTTCTAGGAATCTAGGGTAATTCAAGCATTTGGGCTAATAGCCACTTATGAATGAGTGCATACCATGTGTGTTTTTCTGTGATTGGGTTACCTCACTCAGGATGATATTTTCCAGTTCCAACCATTTGCCTGCGAATTTCATAAAGCCATTGTTTTTGATAGCTGAGTAATATTCCATTGTGTAGATGTACCACATTTTCTATATCCATTCCTCTGTTGAAGGGCATCTGGGTTCTTTCCAGCTTCTGGCTATTATAAATAAGGCTGCTATGAGCATAGTGGAGCACGTGTCTTTTTTATATGTTGGGGCACCTTGTGGGTATATGCCCAAGAGAGGTATAGCTGGATCCTCAGGTAGTTCAATGTCCAATTTTCTGAGGAACCTCCAGACTGATTTCCAGAATGGTTGTACCAGTGTGCAATCCCACCAACAATGGAGGAGTGTTCCTCTTTCTCCACATCCTCGCCAGCATTTGTTGTCACCTGAGTTTTTGATCTTAGCCATTCTCACTGGCGTGAGGTGAAAACTCAGGGTTGTTTTGATTTGCATTTCCCTTATGACTAAAGATGTTGAACATTTCTTTAGGTGTTTCTCAGCCATTCGACATTCCTCAGCTGTGAATTCTTTGTTTAGCTCTGAACTCCATTTTTTAATAGGGTTATTTGTCTCCCTGCGGTCTAACTTCTTGAGTTCTTTGTATATTTTGGATATAAGGCCTCTATCTGTTGTAGGATTGGTAAAGATCTTTTCCCAATCTGTTGGTTGCCGTTTTGTCCTAACCACAGTGTCCTTTGCCTTACAGAAGCTTTGCAGTTTTATGAGATCCCATTTGTCGATTCTTGATCTTAGAGCATACGCCATTGGTGTTTTGTTCAGGAAATTTTCTCCAGTCCCGAAGTGTTTGAGATGCTTCCCCACATTTTTTTCTATTAGTTTGAGTGTATCTGGTTTGATTCTGAGGTCCTTTATCCACTTGGACTTAAGCTTTGTACAGAGTGATAAGCATGGATCGATCTGCATTCTTCTACATGTTGACCTCCAGTTGAACCAGCACCATTTGCTAAAAATGCTATCTGTTTTCCAGTGGATGGTTTTGGCTCCTTTGTCAAACATCAAGTGCCGATAGGTGTGTGGGTCCATTTCTGGGTCTTCAATTCTATTCCATTGGTCTATCTGTCCATCTCTGTACCAATACCATGCAGTTTTTATCACTAGTGCTCTGTAATACTGCTTGAGTTCAGGGATAGTGATCCCCCCTGAAGTTCTTTTATTGTTGAGGATAGTTTTAGCTATCCTGGGTTTTTTGTTATTCCAGATGAATTTGTAAATTTTCTGTCTAACTCTTTGAAGAATTGGATTGGTATTTTGATGGGGATTGCATTGAATCTGTAGATCACTTTTGGCAGAATGGCCATTTTTACTATATTAATCCTGCCAATCCATGAGCATGGGAGATCTTTCGATCTTCTGAGGTCTTCTTCAATTTTTTTCTTCAGAGGCTTGAACTTCTTATTGTACAGATCTTTTACTTGCTTGGTTAAAATCACTCCAAGGTACTTTATATTATTTGGGTCTATTATGAAGCGTGTCGTTTCCCTAATTTCTTTCTCGGCTTGTTTCTCTTTTGTGTAGAGGAAGGCTATTGATTTATTTGAGTTAATTTTATACCCAGCCACTTTGCTGAAGTTGTTTATCAGCTTTAGTAGTTCTCTGGTGGAACTTTTGGGGTCACTTAAATATACTATCATATCATCAGCAAATAGTGATATTTTGACTTCTTCTTTTCCGATCTGTATCCCCTTGACCTCCTTTTGTTGTCTGATTGCTCTGGCTAGAACTTCAAGAACTATATTGAATAAATAGGGAGAGAGTGGGCAGCCTTGTCTAGTCCCTGATTTTAGTGGGATTGCTTCAAGTGTCTCTCCATTTAGTTTAATGTTAGTGACTGGTTTGCGATATATGGCTTTTACTATGTTTAGGGATGGGCCTTGAATTCCTATTCTTTCCAGGACTTTTATCATGAAGGGGTGTTGAATTTTGTCAAATGCTTTCTCGGCATCTAATGAAATGATCATGTGGTTTTGTTCTTTCAGTTTGTTTATATAATGGATCACGTTGATGGTTTTCCGTATATTAATCCATCCCTGCATGCCTAGGATGAAGCCTACTTGGTCATGGTGGATGATTGTTTTGATGTGCTCTTGGATTCGGTTTGCCAGAATTTTATTGAGTATTTTTGCGTCGATATTCATAAGGGAAATTGGTCTGAAGTTCTCTTTCTTTGTTGGGTCTTTGTGTGGTTTAGGTATAAGTGTAATTGTGGCTTCATAGAAGGAGTTCGGTAGTGCTCCATCTGTTTCAATTTTGTGGAATAGTTTGGATAATATTGGTATGAGGTCTTCTATGAAGGTCTGATAGAATTCTGCACTAAACCCGTCTGGACCTGGGCTCTTTTTGGTTGGGAGAACTTTAATGACTGCTTGTATTTCCTTAGGAGTTATGGGGTTGTTTAACTGGTTTATCTGTTCCTGATTTAACTTTGGTACCTGGTACCTGTCTAGGAAATTGTCCATTTCCTGCAGATTTTCATGTTTTGTTGAATATTGGCTTTTATAGTAAGATCTGATGATTTTTTGAATTTCCTCTGAATCTGTTGTTATGTCTTCCTTTTCATTTCTGATTTTGTTAATTTGTAAACACTCTCTGTGTCCTCTCGTTAGTCTGGCTAAGGGTTTATCTATCTTGTTGATTTTCTCAAAGAACCAACTTTTGGTTCTGTTCATTCTTTCTATGGTCCTTTTTGTTTCTACTTGGTTGATTTCAGCTCTGAGTTTGATTATTTCCTGCCTTCTACTCCTCCTGGGTGTATTTGCTTCTTCTTGTTCTAGAGCTTTTAGGTGTGTTGTCAAGCTGGTGACATATGCTCTTTCCTGTTTCTTTCTGCAGGCACTCAGAGCTATGAGTTTTCCTCTTAGCACAGCTTTCATTGTGTCCCATAAGTTTGGGTATGTTGTACCTTCATTTTCATTAAATTCTAAAATATCATTAATTTCTTCCTTGACCAGGTTATCATTGAGTAGAGCATTGTTCAATTTCCACGTATATGTGGGCATTCTTCCCTTATTTTTAATTGAAGACCAGCTTTAGGCCGTGGTGGTCTGATAGCACGCATGGGATTATTTCTATCTTTCTGTACCTGTTGAGGCCTGTTTTTTGAGCAATTATATGTTCCACTTTGGAGAAAGTACCATGAGGAGCTGAGAAGAAGGTATATCCTTTTGCTTTAGGATAGAATGTTCTATAAATATCTGTTAAGTCCATATGTCTCATGACTTCTCTTAGTCTGTCTACGTCTCTGTTTAATTTCTGTTTCCATGATCTGTCCATTGATGAGAGTGGGGTGTTGAAATTTCCTACTATTATTGTGTGAGCTGCAGTTGTGTTTTGAGGTTTAGTAAGGTTTCTTTAACGTATGTAGGTACCCTTGTATTGGGGCATAGATATTTAGGATTGAGAGTTCATCTTGGTGGATTTTTTCCTTTGATGAATATGAAGTGTCCTTCCTTATCTTTTTTGATGACTTTTAGTTGAAAATTGATTTTATTTGATATTAGAGTGGCTACTCCAGCTTGGTTCTTCCAACCATTTGCTTGGAAAGTAGTTGACACTACTCTGAGGTAGTGTCTGTCTTTGTCTCTGAGGTGTGTTTCCTGTAAGGCAGCAGAATGCAGGGTCCTCGTTGCTTATCCTGTTTGTTAATCTATGTCTTTTTATTGGGCAGTGGAGACCATTGATGTTGAGAGATATTAAGGAATAGTGATTATTGCTTCCCGTTATATTCATATTTGGATGTGAGGTTATGTTTGTGTGCTTTCATTCTCTTTGTTTTGTTGCCAAGACGATTAGTTTCTTGCTTCTTCTAGGGTATAGCTTGCCTCCTTATGTTGGGCTTTACCATTTATTATCCTTTGTAGTGCTGGATTTGTAGAAAGATATTGTGTAAATTTGGTTTTGCCATGGAATATCTTGGTTTCTCCATCTATGTTAATTGAGAGTTTTGCAGGATACAGTACCCTGGGCTGGCATTTGTGTTCTCTTTTGGTCTGTATGACATCTGTCCAGGATCTTCTGACCTTCATAGTCTCTGGCGAAAATCTGGTGTGATTCTGATATGTCTGCCTGTATATGTTACTTGACCTTTTTCCCTTACTGCTTTTAATATTCTTTCTTTATTTTGTGCATTTGGTGTTTTGACTATTATGTGTCGGGGGAAGTTTCTTTTCTGGTCCAATCTATTTGGAGTTCTGTAGGCTTCTTGTATGCCTATGGGTCTCTCTTTTTTTAGGTTAGTGAAGTTTCCTTCTATGATTGTTGAAGATATTTACTGGTCCTTTGAGCTGGGTGTCTTCACTCTCTTCTATACCTATTATCCTTAGGTTTGATCTTCTCATTGAGTCCTGGATTTCCTGTATGTTTTGGACCAGTAGCTTTTTCTGCTTTACATTATCTTTGACTGTTGAGTTGATGATTTCTATGGAATCTTCTGCTCCAGAGATTCTCTCTTCCATCTCTTGTATTCAGTTGGTGATGCTTGTATCTATGGTTCCTTGTCTCTTCCTTTGGTTTTCTATATCCAGGGTTGTTTCCATGTGTTCTTTTTTGATTGCTTCTTTTTCCATTTTTAATTCCTTCAATTGTTTGATTGTGTTTTCCTGGAATTCTTTCAGGGAATTTTGTGATTCCTCTCTATAGGCTACTACTTGTTTATTTATATTTTCCTGGAATTCATTCAGGGATTTTTGTGATTCCTCTCTGTAGGCTTCTACTTGTTTATTTATGTTTTCCTGTGTTTCTCTAAGGGAGTTCTTCATTTCTTTCTTGAAGTCCTCCAGCATCATGATCAAATATGATTTTGAAACTAGATCTTGCTTTTCTGGTGTGTTTGGATATTCTGTGTTTGCTTTGGTGGGAGAATTGGGCTCCAATGATGGCATGTAGTCTTGGTTTCTGTTGCTTGGGTTCGTGCGCTTGCCTCTTGCCATCAGATTATCTCTAGTGTTACTTTGTTCTGCTATTTCTGACAGTGGCTAGACTGTCCTATATGCCTGTGTGTCAGGAGTGCTGTAGACCTGTTTTCCTGTTTTCTTTCAGCCTGTTATGGGGACAGAGTGTTCTGCTTTCGGGCATGTAGTTTTTCCTATCTACAGGGCTTCAGCTGTTCCTGTGGGCCTGTGTCTTGAGTTCACCAGGCAGGTTGCTTGCAGCAGAAAAGTTGGTCTTACCTGCAGTCCCAAGGCTCAAGTTTGCTCGTGGGGTGTTGCTTATGAGCTCTCCGTGGCGGCAGCAACCAGGAAGATCTTCGCCGCCCTTTCCGGGAGCTTCTGTGCACCAGGGTTCCAGAAGGCATTTGGTGTTTTCCTCTGGAGTCAGAGATGTGGGCTGAGTGTAGACCTTCTGGCTTCCCAGGCGTCTCTGCCTCTCTGAAGGCTTAGCTCTCCCTCCCACGGGATTTGGGTGCAGAGAACTGTTTATCCTGTCGGTCCCTTCAGGTTCCGGCGGCGTCTCAGACGCAGCAGATTTCCTGCTCCTGTGCCCTTATCCAAAGGAACCCAGATGCTGTATCCACAATTACTCTTATACCTAAACCACACAAAGACCCAACAAAGAAAGAGAACTTCAGACCAATTTCCCTTATGAATATCGACGCAAAAATACTCAATGAAATTCTGGCAAACCGAATCCAAGAACACATCAAAACAAGCATCCACCATGATCAAGTAGGCTTCATCCCAGGCATGCAGGTATGGTTTAATATAAGGAAAACCATCAACGTGATCCATTATATAAACAAACTGAAAGAACAAAACCTCATGATCATTTCATTAGATGCCAAGAAAGCATTTGACAAAATTCAACATCCCTTCATGATAAAAGTCCTGGAAAGAATAGGAATACAAGGCCCATCCCTAAACATAGTAAAAACCATATATAGCAAACCAGTCACTAACATTAAACTAAATGGAGAAAAACTTGAAGCAATCCCACTAAAATCAGGAATGAGACAAGGCTGCCCACTCTCCCCCTACTTATTCAATAGAGTTCTTGAAGTTCTAGCCAGAGCAATCAGACAACAAAAGGAGGTCAAGGGGATACAGATCGGAAAAGAAGAAGTCAAAATATCACTATTTGCTAATGATATGATAGTATATTTAAGTGATCCCAAAAGTTCCACCAGAGAACTACTAAAGCTGATAAACAACTTCAGCAAAGTGGCTGTGTATAAAATTAACTCAAATAAATCAGTAGCCTTCCTCTACACAAAAGAGAAACAAGCCAAGAAAGAAATTAGGGAAACGACACCCTTCATAATAGTCCCAAATAATATAAAGTACCTTGGAGTGACTTTAACCAAGCAAGTAAAAGACCTGTACAATAAGAACTTCAAGCCTGTGATGAAAGAAATTGAAGAAGACCTCAGAAGATCGAAAGATCTCCCATGCTCATGGATTGGTTGGATTAATATAGTAAAAGTGGCCATTTTACCAAAAGTGATCTACAGATTCAATGCAATCCCCATCAATATACCAATCCAATTCTTCGAAGAGTTAGAACAATTTACAAATTCATCTGGAATAACAAAAAACCTAGGATAGCTAAAACTAACCTCAACAATAAAAGGACTTCAGGCGGAATGACTATCCCTGAACTCAAGCAATATTACAGAGCAATAGTGTTAAAAACTGCATGGTATTGGTAGCGAGACAGACAGATAGACCAATGGAATAGAATTAAAGACCCAGAAATGAACCCACACACCTACGGTCACTTGATTTTTGACAAAGGAGCCAAAACCATCCAATGGAAAACAGATAGCATTTTCAGCAAATGGTGCTGGTTCAACTGGAGGTCAACATGTAGAAGAATGCAGATCGATCCATGCTTATCACCCTGTACAAAGCTTAAGTCTAAGTGGGTCAAGGACCTCCACATCAAACCAGATATACTCATACTAATAGAAGAAAAAGTGGGGAAGCAACTTGAACACATGGGCACTGGAGAAAATTTCCTGAACAAAACACCAATGGCTTATGCTCTAAGATCAAGAATCGATAAATGGGATCTCATAAAACTGCAAAGCTTCTGTAAAGCAAAGAACACTGTGGTTACGAGAAAATGGCAACCAACAGATTGGGAAAAGATCTTTACCAATCCTACAACAGATAGAGGCTTATATCCAAAATATACAACGAACTCAAGAAGTTAGACCGAAGGGAGTCGAATAACCCTATTAAAAAAAATGAGTTCAGAGCTAAACCTAGAATTCACAGCTGAGGAATGTCGAATGGCTGAGAAACACCTAAAGAAATGTTCAATATCTTTAGTCATAAGGGAAATGCAAATCAAAACAACCCTGAGATTTTACCTCACACCAGTGAGAATGGCTAAGATCAAAAACTCAGGTAACAGCAGATGCTGGCGAGGATGTGGAGAAAGAGGAACACTCCTCCATTTTTGGTGGGATTGCAGACTGGTACAGCCATTCTGGAAATCAGTCTGGAGGTTCCTCAGAAAATTGGACATTGAACTACCTGAGGACCCAGCTATACCTCTCTTAGGCATATACCCACAAGATTCCCCAACATATAAAAAAGACACATGCTCCACTATGTTCATAGCAGCCTTAGTTATAATAGCCAGAAGCTGGAAAGAACCCAGATACCCTTCAACAGAGGAATGGATACAGAAAATGTGGTACATCTACACAATGGAATATTACTCAGCTATCAAAAAATGATTTTATGAAATTCATAGGCAAATGGAGGGAACTGGAAAATATCATCCTGAGTGAGGTAACCCAATCACAGAAAAACACACATGGTATGTACTTATTGATAAGTGGCTATTAGCCCAAATGCTTGAATTACCCTAGATGCACAGAACACATGAAACTCAAGACGGATGATCAAAATGTGAATGCTTCACTCCTTCTTTAGAAGGGGAATAAGAATACCCTTGGCAGAGAATAGGGAGGCAAAGATTAAAAGAGGCAGAAGGAACACCCATTCAGGACCTGTCCCACATGTGGCCCATACATATACAGCCACCCAATTAGATAAGATGGATGAAGCAAAGAAGTGCAGGCCAACAGGAACCGGATATAGATCTCTCCTGAGAGACACAGCCAGAATACAGCAAATACATAGGCAAATGACAGCAGCAAACCACTGAAGTGAGAACAGGTCCCCCACTGAAGGAATCAGAGAAAGGACTGAAATAGTTTGAAGGGGTTCGAGACCCCATATGAACAACAATGCCAAGCAACCAGAGCTTCCAGGGACTAAGCCACTACCCAAAGACTATACATGGACTGACACTGGGCTCCAACCTCATAGGTAGCAAGGAATGGCCTAGTAAGAGCACCAGTGGAAGGGGAAGCCCTTGTTCCTGCCAAGACTGAACCCCGAGTGAACGTAATTGTTGGGGGGAGGGCGGCAATGGGGAGGGGAACACCCATATAGTGGGGGAGGGGGAGGGGCTAGGGGGATGTTTGCCTGGAAACTGGGAAAGGGAATAACATTCGAAATGTAAGTAAGAAATACTCAAGTTAATTAAAAAAAAAAGGAATTTCGATGCTGATAATATGCAGACTGGCGTTTTTCAATTCTCTACAAGTAAATAGCAATTAAATTAGGGTACTACAGAATACCTGCAGTTGAATACATAAGAAATAATAAGAATATGAGGTTTTAAAATACTTGCAGAATTAATTTAATTAAAAAATAAAAATAATTTTCTTCATAAAAAAAAAGAGTTCTGTAACAAATAGTTGGCTCTCAGACACAATGTTCCTAAATAGGCAGTGTAGACCATGAGACAGTGTAGGTGTTTCTTTTTTCTTGGAACAGTTCCAAAGGTTTCCTGCACCAAGGATCAGGAGGAAATCTACAACAAATTCATGCAACTGTAGACTAGAATAGGTGAGTGATGAGACGCTGGTTGTCTGATGTTCTTAATGGACAATCCATGTGGGGACAATTTACGTGAGTTCTGACCTCTTTTTTTTTTCACTTTTTTTTTTATTAACTTGAGTATTTCTTATTTACATTTCGAATGTTATTCCCTTTCCCGGTTTCCGGGCAAACATTCCCCTAATCCCTCCCCCTCCCCTTCTTTATGGGTGTTCCCCTCTCCATCCTACCCCCATTGCCACCCTCCCCCCAACAATCACGTTCACTGGGGGTTCAGTGTTAGCAGGACCAAGGGCTTCCCCTTCTACTGGTGATCTTACTAGGCTATTCATTGCTACCTATGGGGTCAGAGTCCAGGGTCAGTCCATGTATAGTCTTTGGGTAGTGGCTTAGTCCCTGGAAGCTCTGGTTGCTTGGCATAGTTGTTCATAAGGGGTCTCGAGCCCCTTCAATCGAGTTCTGACCTCTTTTAAGTCTCAGTTTTATTCCTTGTGAAATGGAAACAGGATAGCACCAAAAGGGGTCCTAGTGTTGACAAAAACATATATATATATATATATAATCATATATACATATATATATATGATTAAATTATTCTATTTATTGAGAATGTAGAATGAAGCTCCTATTTCTCCTAGTGTGGATGAGATGGGGCAGAACACGTGGATTCCCACAGTACGAGGAAAATACTTAGGAAATGGAAAGGATAATGTCTCTCATCTGTGGTACTTGGAGGTCCCTGATTCTGGATGTTTTGAAGGCTGAGCAGACACAGTAATACAAACAATCAAATGTGGGTTCATTCTAACTATCCCAACAGACCTCCCATCTCCTGGAACTGGTTGCTTTTCAATGGAAATTGTTACTTCTTCTCCGTAACTAAACATAACTGGCATGATTCTCTCACTGCTTGCAAGGAAGTAGGGGCACAACTAATCATCATTGAAGGTGACGAGGAGCAGGTGTGCCTGATTCTGGAGACATCCATGCATGTTTTTATTACTAAGAACTTAATGCATCACATCATGCTTCTTGAGTAAACATATTAACTACCTTCACATTCCCTTCTTATGGTGCCACCACTTTTGCTTTTCAATTATGTGTACTATCTCTTTCTAAAGTCATGGAGTCCCCTTAGTGCTGCCTACATGTCCACAAGTATAAGAATATCCACTGGAACTTGGATAGTCTCTCAGGAATTACATGTCTGAAAATACTTACTTTTCACCTTTCAGTTGTCAATAGGTCTTTAGTTAAGGGTGAGACTCTGTGAGACTTTCTCCTGCCTAAGCTAAGAGTTTAGCTGCCTTGATCTTGTGCAGCCAGTGTGAGTTCATGTGTGGAATTGCCCTGTTGTATTAGTTAATTGACAAATCTCATCGTGGAGTTTGCTATCCACCTCAATGGTTTATGTGCAAAAATGAAAGACACACATACACAGTCTTTATATTTTAAGATGCCGTGGTCAGCACAATAGCTAGGCAATTGCCTAGCCTCGATGCTGCTATGATCTGCCTCCCACTGAGAATTCTGAGTGAGTTCTTACTAACTGCTATGCTCCGTCTTAGCTACTCCATTTGTGGGTCACTCTGGGCCATGCCTTCTTGTCCCAGACCCCAGGGAACTCTCCTTGCTTCTCTACACCACAGAGGCCTCTATGTCTCTCCACATTCTCCTAAAACGTATTAGACTTTCTCATTATTTCCTGGTCCCAAGACCTAGAATCCTAAAATCCCACTGTGTCTGTCCTCCCCAGCTATTAACTGCTGTTTGATTTAATTACCAATCAAAACCAACTGGGGGCAGGTTTCCTGAAGGTATGTGCAGACACCCTTTTGCAAAGAGTTTTGGGGGAGCACAATTAGCATTTGCAATAGAAGCAGCAATATTGCCCGATCATTTCAGCTCAGATGTCCACTATATCTGTCTCTTAACAATCTTTCTGTCCCTCTTCCACAATGATTTCAAAGCCTTGTAGAAGGAATTGTGATGTAGATGAGATGTGTGCATTTTACTACAGGAAAAGTAGTTTAAGATGGATAGACATTAATTTTCAAAGGAAAAGGGGAAAAAACAATTAGAGAATCAAAATGGCTTAAACACACACACACACACACACACACACACACACACACACACACACAAACACATGCACACACATGCACGCACACACCAAACAACTCTTGTCCATGTGTGTAAGATTTGGAGGAAGCCTTGAAAATATAAAGAATGCTTATGATACATTGGCTACTACTTAGTAAATCACTTCATAGAGGGAAAACTCTGCTTTGTGCCATTGATCAATTGCTAGAATATGGCTCACACACATTCAGTCAATCATCAGAAAATCCAAATAGGCATTCTCAAAACGCACAAGTCAGAGAAACACACAGTAAAAACAAGTATACATGAGAAGATACCAGCTGTGTACTCTGTACGAGTCATTTGTCTATAGAGCACAGACTTGGGAGGACTCAGATCTGAACACATGTTAGAAATCATGGTCAGTCCGAGAAGGTCTGACTGCAAACAAAACTTCCCCTCTAGAGTTTTTCAGGAACACTGGATGAAAATTCAAGTACTCAGCTCTGTATCAATTACTCTTCTCCCCTTTCAGACCCTTCTACAGAAGATGTGTAAGAGGACAGGAAATCTCTGGATTGGGCTCTCAGACATAAAAGAGGAAGGCTCATGGCAGTGGGTGGATGGTTCACCTCTGTCACCAAGGTAGGTCAAGTAACAAGGGAAGAATGGAGGTGTGAGACTGATGTCTGAAACGCTAATGTGAAATATTCTTCCTGGGGTTTTTGTCCCCTACACACGAAAGGATGTCACTAACTGAGTTGAAAGGGAGCTCATACTCAAATTCGGGTAAGATGGTAGATGATCTGAAACTCCTGTAGTGGAGATTCCTGGAGAGCTTAGAGTCTGAGAAACAAATATAGTGTGGTATGAATAATCTAAAACCTAAGTGCTTGGCTCAGGAATTAGGATTATATATGGAAAAATGCAAAGAACATGAGTAAGGTTCCAAGCTCTCAGGTCAAGCATTTCAGTGCCACCTGTTACTCCAAGTGCAGGGGATCTAAATGGTGTACAAACCCCCCGCCACACACATGCTCTCGCTCTCTCTCTTGCTCTTTCTCTAACACACACACACACACACACACACACACACACACACACCCCACAGAACACACACACACTTAAATTAAATCCTCAAATAAGAACCTGCTCATTGATTAAGACAATAGATCTAAATAAATACATTTATCTCAGTTTGGATTAGCCAGTTTTATTTTCCTCCATCTTTATTAACATGGGTATTTCTTATTTACATTTCAATTGTTATTCCCTTTCCCGGTTTCCAGGCCTACATTGCCCTAACTCTTCTACCTCCCCTTCTATATGGGTGTTCCCCTCCCCATCCTCGCCCCATTACTACCCTCCCCCCAAAATCACGTTCACTGGGGATTCAGTCTCCACAGAACCAAGGGCTTCCCCTTCCCCTGGTTCCCTTACTAGGCTATTCATTGCTACCTATTCAGTTGGAGCCCAGGGTCAGTCCTGGTATAGCCTTTGGGTAGTGACTTAGTCCCTGGGAGCTCTGGTTGGTTGGCATTGTTGTTCATCTAGGGTCTCAAGCCCCTTCGCGTTCATTAAGTCCTTTCTCTGAATCCTTCCAAGGGGGTCCCATTCTCAGTTCACTGGTTTAATGATGGCGTTCGCCTATGTATTTGCTGTATTCTGGCTGTGTCTCTCAGGAGAGATCTATGACCGGTTCCTGTTGGCCTGCACCTCTTTGCTTCATCCATCTTATCTAATTGGGTGGCTGTCTATGTATGGGCAACATGTGGGGCAGGCTCTGAATGGATGTTCCTTCTGCCTGTGTTCTAAACTATGCCTCCACATTCTTTCCCAAGGGTATTCTTGTTCCCTTTTAAAGAAGGAGTGAAGCATTCACATTTTGGTCATCCTTCTTGAGGTTCATGTGTTCTGTGCATCTAGGGTAATTCAAGCATTTGGGCTAATAGCCACTTATCAATGAGTGCATACCATGTGTGTTTTTCTGTGATTAGGTTACCTCACTCAGGATGATATTTTCCAGTTCCCTCCATTTGCCTGTGAATTTCATAAAGTCATTTTTTTATAGCTGAGTAATATTCCATTGTGTAGATGTACCACATTTTCTGTATCCATTCCTCTGTTGAAGGGCATCTGGGTTCTTTCCAGCTTCTGGCTATTATAAATAAGGCTGCTATGAACATAGTGGAGCATGTGTCTTTTTTATATGTTGGGGCATCTTTTGGGTATATGCCCAAGAGAGGTATAGCTGGATCCTCAGGCAGTTCAATGTCCAATTTTCTGAGGAACCTCCAGACTGATTTCCAGAATGGTTGTACCAGTCTGCAATCCCACCAAAAATGGAGAAGTGTTCCTCTTTCTCCACATCCTCGCCAGCATTTGCTGTCACCTGAGTTTTTGATCTTAGCCATTCTGACTGGAGTGAGGTGGAATGTCAGAGTTTTGATTTGCATTTCCCTTATGACTAAAGATGTTGAACATTTCTTTAGGTGTTTCT
The DNA here is from genome assembly GCF_021556685.1 of Rattus norvegicus. Taxonomy (NCBI): domain Eukaryota; kingdom Metazoa; phylum Chordata; class Mammalia; order Rodentia; family Muridae; genus Rattus; species Rattus norvegicus. The sequence continues at coordinate 8,676,633 of NC_141545.1, forward strand.
CAGCCATTTCTCAGCTGTGAATTCTGTTTTTAGCTCTGAACCCCATTTTTTAATATGGTTATTTGTCTCCCTGCGGTCTACCTTTCTCAGTTCTTCATATATTTTGGATATAAGCCGTCTATCAGTTGTAGGATTGATTAAGATATTTTCCTAATCTGTTGGTTTCTGTTTTGTCCTAACAACAGTTTCCTTTGTCTTACAGAAGCTTTGCAGTTTTATGAGATCCCAGTTATTGATTCTTGATATAAGAGCATACACCATTGGTGTTTTGTTCAGGAAATTTTCTCCAGTGCCAAAGTGTTTGAGATGCTTCCCCACATTTTTTTCTATTAGTTTGAGTGTATCTGGTTTGATGTGGAGGTTCTTGATCCACTTGGACTTAAGCTTTGTACAGGGTGATAAGCATGGATCGATCTGCATTCTTCTACATGTTGACCTCCAGTTGAACCAGCACCATTTGCTGAAAATGCTATCTGTTTTCCATTGGATGGTTTTGGCTCCTTTGTAAAAATCAAGTGACCGTAGGTGTGTGGGTTCATTTCTGGGTCTTCAATTCTATTCCATTGGTCTATCTGTCTGTCTCTGTACCAATACCATGCAGTTTTTAACACTATTGCTCTGTAATACTGCTTGAGTTCAGGGATAGTGATTTCCCCCTGAAGTCCTTTTATTGTTGAGAATAGTTTTAGCTATCCTGGGTTTTTTGTTATTCCAGATAAATTTGCAAATTGTTCTGTCTAACTCTTTGAAGAATTGGATTGGTAATATTGATGGGGATTGCATTGAATCTGTAGATCACTTTTGGTAAAATGGCCATTTTTACTATATTAATCCTGCCAATCCATGAGCATGGGAGATCTTTCGATCTTCTGAGGTCTTCTTAAATTTCTTTCTTCACAGGCTTGAAGTTGTTATTGTACAGATCTTTTACTTGCTTGGTTAAAGTCACACCGAGGTCTTTTATATTATTTGGGATTATTATGAAGGTTGTCGTTTCCCTAATTTCTTTCTTGGCTGGTGTCTCTTTTGTATAGAGGAAGGCTACTGATTTATTAGAGTTAATTTTATACCCAGCCCCTTTGCTGAAGTTGTTTATCAGCTTTAGTAGTTCTCTGGTGGAACTTTGGGGTCACTTAAATATACTATCATATCATCTACAAATAGTGATATTTTGACTTCTTCCTTTCCAATTTGTATCTCCTTGATCCCCTTTTGTTGTCTGATTGTTCTGGCTAGAACTTCAAGAACTATATTGAATAAGTAGGGAGAGAGTGGGCAGCCTTGTCTAGTCCCTGATTTTAGTGGGATTGCTTCAAGTTTCTCTCCATTTAGTTTAATGTTAGCTACTGGTTTGCTGTATATGGCTTTTACTATGTTTAGGCATGGGCATTGAATTCCTATTCTTTCCAGGACCTTTATCATGCAGGGGTGTTGAATTTTGTGAAATGCTTTCTCAGCGTCTAATGAAATGATCATGTGGTTTTGTTCTTTTAGTTTGTTTATATAATGGATCAGGTTGTTGGTTTCCCGTATATTAAACCATCCCTGCATGACTGGGATGAAGCCTACTTGATCATGGTGGATGATTGCTTTGATGTGCTCTTGGATTCGGTTTGCCAGAATTTTATTGAGTATTTTTGCGTCGATATTCATAAGGGAACTTGGTCTGAAGTCCTCTTTCTTCGTTGGGTCTTTGTGTGGTTAAGGTATAAGAGTAATTGCTTCTTCATAGAAGGAATTCAGTAGCGCTCCATCTGTTTCAATTTTGTGGAATAGTTTGGGTAGTATTGGTATGAGGTATTCTATGAAGATCTGATAGAATTCTACACTGAACCCGCTGGACCTGGGCTCTTTTTGGTTGGGAGACCTTTAATGAATGCTTCTATTTCTTTAGGAGTTATGGGGTTGTTTAACTGGTTTATCTGTTCCTGATTTAACTTCGGTATGTGGTATCTGTCTAGGAAATTGTCCATTGCCTGCAGATTTTCAAGTTTTGTTGAATATAGGGTTTTGTAGTAGGATCTGATGATTTTTTGAATTTCCTCTGATTCTGTAGTTATATCTCCCTTTTCATTTCTGATTTTATTAATTTGTACAAACTGTGTCCTCTCATTAGTCTGGCTAAGGGTTTATCTAATCTGTTGACTTTCTCAAAGAACCAATTTTTGGTCTGTTGAATCTTGGTATGGCCCTTTTTGTTTCTACTTGGTTGATTACACCACTGAGTTTGATTATTTCCCGACATCTACTCCTCCTGGGTGTATTTGCTTCTTTTTGTTCTAGAGCTTTTAAGTGTGCTGTCAAGCTGGTGACATATGCTCTCTCCTGTTTCTTTCTGCAGGCACTCAGAGCTATGAGTTTTTCTCTTAGCACAGCTTTCATTGTGTCCCATATGTTTGGGTATGTTGTACCTTCATTTTCATTGAATTCTATGAAGTCTTTAATTTCTTTCTTTATGTCTTCCTTGACCAGTTTATCATTGAGTAGAGCATTATTCAACTTCCATGTATATGTGGGCTTTCTTCCCTTTTTGTTATTGAAGACCAGCTTTAGCCTGTGGTGGTCTGATAGGACGCATGGGATTATTTCTATCTTTCTGTATCTATTGAGGCCTATTTTTTGACCAATTATATGGTCAATTTTGGAGAAAGTACCATGAGGTGGTGAGAAGAAGGTATATCCTTTTGTTTTAGGATAGAATGTTCTATAAATATCTGTTAAAGCCATTTGTTTTATGACTTTTCTTAGTCTGTCTATGTCTCTGTTTAATTTCTGTTTCCATGATCTGTCCATTGATGAGAGTGGGATGTTGAAATCTCCTACTATTATTGTGTGAGGTGCAATATGTGCTTTGAGCTTTAGTAAGGTTTCTTTTATGTATGTAGGTGCCCTTGTATTTGGAGCACAGATATTTAGGATTGACAGTTCATCCTGGTGTATTTTTCCTTTGATGAATATGAAGTGTCTTTCCTTATCTTTTTGATGACTTTTGGTTGAAATCAATTTTATTCGAAATTAGAATGGCTACTCCAGCTTGCTTCTTCAGACCATTTGCATGGAATGTTTTTTTCAAGCCTTTCACTCTGGGGTAGTGTCTTTCTTTGTCTCTGACGTGTATTTCCTGGAGGCAGCAGAATGCAGGGTCCTTATTGCATATCCAGTTTGTTAATCTATGTCTTTTTATTGGGGAATTGAGTCCATTGATGTTGAGAGATGTTAAGGAATAGTGATTGTTGCCTGTTATATTCGTATTTGGATGTGAGATTATGCTTGTGTGCTTTTCTTCTCTTTGTTTTGTTGGCAAGACGATTAGTTTCTTGCTTTTTCTAGGGTGTAGCTTTTCTCCTTATGTTGGGCTTTACCATTTATTATCCTTTGTAGGGCGGTATTTGTAGAAAGATATTGTGTAAATTTGGTTTTGTCATGGAATATCTTGCTTTCTCCATTTATGTTGAGAGTTTTGCTGGATATAGTACCTGGGCTGGCATTTGTGTTCTCTTAGGGTCTGTATGACATCTGTCCAGGATCTTCTGGCTTTCATAGTCTCTGGTGAGAAGTCTGGTGTGATTCTGATAGGTCTGCTTTTATATGTTACTTGACCTTTTTCCCTTACTACTTTTAATATTCTTTCTTTGTTTTGTGCACTTGGTGTTTTGACTATTATGTGACGGGAGAAGTTTCTTTTCTGGTCCAATCTATTTGGAGTTCTGTAGGCTTCTTGGGTGTTAATGGGCATCTCTTTCTTTGGATTAGGAAAGTTTTCTTCTATGATTTTGTTGAAGATATTGGTCCTTTGAGCTGGGAGTCTTCACTCTCTTCTATACCTATTATCCTTAGGTTTGATCTTCTCATTGAAATCTGGATTTCCTGTATGTTTTGGATCAGTAGCTTTTTCTGTTTTACATCATCTTTAACTGTTGTATTGAAAATTTCTATGAATCTTCTGCTCCTGAGATTCTCTCTTCTATCTCTTGTATTCTGTTGGTGATGTTTGTATCTACGGTTCCTAGTCTCTTCCTTTGGTTTTCTATATCCAGGGTTGTCTCCCTTTGTGCTTTCTTTATTGCTTCTTTTTCCATTTTTAATTCCTTCACCTGTTTGACTGTGTTTTCCTGGAATTCTTTCAGGGATTTTTGTGATTCCTCTCTATAGGCTGCTACTTGTTTATTTATGTTTTCCTGAGTTTCTCTAAGGGAGTTCTTTTTTTTTTTTTTTGGTTCTTTTTTTTTCGGAGCTGGGGACCGAACCCAGGGCCTTGCGCTTCCTAGGTAAGCGCTCTACCACTGAGCTAAATCCCCAGCCCTCTAAGGGAGTTCTTTATGTCTTTCTTGAAGTCCTCCAGCATCATGATGAGATTTTGAATCTAGGTCTTGCTTTTCTGGGGTGTTTGGATATTCAGTGTTTGCTTTGGTGGGAGAATTGGGCTCCAATGATGCTATGTAGTCTTGGTTTCTGTTGCTTGGGTTCCTGTGCTTACCTCTCCCCATAGATTGTCTCTGGTGTTATTTTTTTTTCTGCTATTTCTGACAGTGGCTAGACCATCCTATATGCCTGAGTGTCAGGAGTGCTGTAAACCTGTTTTCCTGTTTTCTTTCAGCCAGTTATGGGAACAGAATGTTCTGCTTTCAGGCGTGTAGTCTTTCCTGTCTACTGGTCTTCAGCTGTTCCTGTGGGCCTGTGTCCTGAGTCCACCAGGCAGGACGCTTTGAGCAGAAAAGTTGGTCTTACCTGTGGTCCCACAGTTGAAGTTGCTCCTGGGAGGTTGCTTTTGAGCTCTCTATGAGGGCGACAACCAGGAGGGCCTGCGCCGCCTTTTCCTGGGGACCCCATGCACCAGTGTCCCAGATGGCATTAGGTGTTTTCCTCTGGAGTCAAAAATGTGGGCAGAATGTAGTCTCTTCTGGCTTCCCAGGTGTGTCTGCCCCTCTGAAGGTTTAGCTCACCCTGCCACAGGATTTGGGTGCAGGGAGCTTTTGACCAGGTCCCTTCAGGTCCGGGTGGTGTCTGGACCTCAGGGGACCTGCTGCTTGAGTGGAAAAAACAATCTTTATTGAAAAAAGTTTCATCTCTAAGCAAGTATGTAGAGCATTTTCTTTATTGGTGGTTGATGTAGGAAGTCCAATACCGTGATGAGTATTGCAATATCTGGGCTTGAAATCTTGGGATGTATGAGAAAGCAGGCTCAGCAAGCTATGGGGGACAAGACAATAAAGAGAATTCCTCCATAACTTTTGTGTCAGTTTGTGTTTCAACTTCTTGCTCTGATTTCCTTTGATGATGTAAGATGAGGTATAAGATAAAGTAAACCCTGACCTCCACACAATGCTTTTGGTCATGGTATTTATCACAGCAATAAAAACCTTTATTCTTCCATTGTTGGCCACCAAGTTGGGCTTCCTACCTTAACTATTATGAATAGTGGGGCAAGAAACATATTTAAGTACCTCCATGACGGCAACATGTCTTTCCTTAAAGAGAGATGTGGGAGACCCATCTGCTACACCACCACCAATGTAAGAGAGAGTCGATACCCAAAATATTGTTTGATTAGTGGATTAATCCACCGATGCTCTCAGGCTGCAGATAGGACTTGAATAATTGGGGGAAATCATCAGAAGTTTTGTACAGGAGGGGATGGATGGATGATGAATGGATGGAAGGTAAAGATGCAGGGATGGGATAGTGTAGAGGCTCTGGAGTTATAGAGCAAAGCATGGCAATGTTGACCCTCTAATCTAGCAAGCAAATCAACATTTGTATTATAAACGCATAGTCCCTGAGGATGTATCACACCTAGCCACTGTATTAAATTGCAAAGAAAGGTCATATCAACAACCAATAAGCCAAGTGGGGTCTGGAGATATCTGAGGAAAGGTAGCAGTAAACCAGCACCTCAGAAGACAAGAGACAAAAGAGAAGACAACAGCTGAGTTATTAAGGGTTCCTTGATGCAAATAGAGAGACATGGTCTCCACAAAGGTAGGTAAAGTGTGGTCAGTTTCAGGGAGGTTGGAGCTGCAAGGGCTGAGAGGAGGACAGTTTTGGAGCATGGTACTGACAATTTCTTGCAGATCCAGAATTTCTTCAATGTACAATTGTTGTCATTCCAGCGACCATTTGTCAGTTCTGCACAGTCTTTCTCTGAAGCATTTTTGGTTTCTCATGGGGTCCAATATTTGTTTTTAAAGCTGCAAATCCCATGCACAGTGTTAACCTGTGTCTCTACACCCATTTATAATTGGTTTTGTAGCTTCTGAAAACTAGATGTTTTCATGTTTCTCCTGGTCCCTTAGTAATTATCTGCCTAGGGCTAGAGAGAGAATTCTTCCTGCTGAATGTATATTTACACACAAATTAATAGGCTGAGACTTTACATCTCAACATCATTATCGAGATTTCATATTCTGGATGCTATGCAACCACTTTAACTAAGCCAGGCAAAAGGAGATATTTAGGAATTGAGTTTATGGAAATGATTAGTACTGGCTACTCCTAACTGAGACAACTATATTAATTTAGAGCTATTGACTTAATAAAAAAGCAGCTTCTTATTTCAGGATTTATTTTAATTTAAGTTTGTGTGTGTTTGTGTGTTTGTGTGTGTGTGTGAGACAGAGAGAGAGGGAGAGAGAGAGAGAGAGTGGGTGTTCATGTGTATGTGGGGAGAAGGGTGTTGTACACCATTTAGATTCCCTGAACTTGGAGTAACAGGTGGCACTGAAATGCTTGACCTGAGAGTTTGGAACCTAACTCAGGTTCTTTGCAAAATCCATACATAATCCTAATTCCTAAACCAACCACTCTGGTTTTAGATTATTCATACCACACTATATTTGTTTCTCAGACTCTAAGCTCTCCAGGAATCTCCACTACAGGAGTTTCAGATCAACTACCATCTTACCTGAACTTGAGTATGAGCTCCCTTTCCACTCAGTTAGTGACATCCTTTCATGTGTAGGGGACAAAAACCCTAGAAGAATATTTCACATTAGCTTTTCAGACATCAGTCTCACACCTCCATTCTACCCTTGCTATTTGACTTACCTTGGTGAAAGAGGAGAACCATCTACCCACTGCCAGGAGCCTTCCTCTTTTATGTCTGAGAGCCCAATCCAGAGATTCCTTTTACTCTTACTCATCTTCTATAGAAGGGTCTGAAAGGGCAGAAGAGTATTTGATACAAAGCTGAGTAGATGAATTTTCATCCAGTGTTCCTGAAAAACTCTAGAGGGGAAGTTTTGTTTGCAGTCAGACCTTCTCGGACTGACCATGATTTCTAACATGTGTTCAGTAGATCTGAGTCCTCCCATGTCTGTACTCTATAGCCAAATGACTCATACAGAGAAGTGCACAGTTGGTATCTTGTCGTATATACTTGTTTTTACTGCGTGTTTCTCTGACTTGTGAGTTTTGAGAATGCCTATTTGGATTTTCCCATGATTGACTGAATGTGTGTGAGCCATATTCTAGCAATTGATCAATGGCACAAAGCAGAGTTTTCCCTCCATGAAGTGGTTTGCTAAGTACTAGCCAACCCAGCTTAAGAATTCTTTATATTTTCAAGGCTTCCTAGAAATCTTACACACATGGACAAGAGTTGTCTGGTGTGCATGCGTGTGTGTGTGTGTGTGTGTGTGTGCGTGTGCGTGTGTGTGTGTGTGTGTGTAAGTTATTTTGATTCTCTAATTGCTTCTCTTCCATTGTCCCTTGAAAATTTATGTCTATCCATCTTAAACTACTTTTCCTGAAGTAAAATGCATACTTCTCATCTACATCAGAATTCCTTACCAAGGCTTTGAAATCATTAGAGAAGAGGGACAGAAAGATGGTAAGAGCCAGAAATAGTGGACATCTGAGGTGAAATGGACAGGACAACTTTGATACTTCTATTACAAATGCTAATGTTTATCCCCCAAAACTGTTTGAACAGGGTGTCTGCACGTACCTTCAGGAAACCTGCTCCCAGTTGGTTTTGATTGGTAAATAAAAATGTGAGCAGTTAATAGCTAGGGAGGACAAACATAGTGTGATTTTAGGATTCTAGGTCTAGGGACAAGGAGATATGATGGAAAAGATCTAATATGTTTTAGGAGAATGTGGAGAGTGAAGAGACATAGAGGCCTCTGTGGAGTAGAGAAGCAAGGAGAGTTCCCTGGGGTCTGGGCCAAGAAGGCATGACCCAGAGGGACACACACATGGAGTAGTTATCATAATTCTCAGTGGGAGGCAGATCACAGCAGCATAGAGGCTAGGCAAATGCCTAGCTATTGTGCTGACCACGGCATCTTAAAATATAAAGATTGTGTGTGTGTGTGTGTGTGTGTGTGTGTGTGTGTGTGTTTGTATGTGTGTGTGTGTATGTGTTCCAATTACTCTATTTATTGAGAATGTAGAAAGTAGCTCCTATTTCTCACATACATATATATGACATATATATGACATATATATATTGTCAACACCATGACCCCTTTTGGTGCTATCCTGTTTCCATTTCACAAGTAATAAATCTGAGACTTAAAAAAGGTCAGAACTCAAGCAAATTGTCCTCACATGGATTGCCCCTTAAGAACATCAGAAAACCAGGCTCGCATCACTCACCTATCCTAGTCTTCAGTTGCGTGAGTTTCTTGTACATTTCCTCCTGATCCTTGGTTTAGGGAACCTTTGGAACTGTTCCAAGAAAAAAGAAACACCTACAGTGTCTCATGGTCTACACTACCTATGTAGGAACATTGTGTCTGAGAGCAAACTGTTTGTTGCAGAACTCTTGAGGAAGAGGAGTACTGGACTGGAGAGATGATTTACTTCGTTAAATAACTGAATGCAGAAATGATGACCTGAATTCAATATTCCAGAACCTAAAAATAAATCCAGCATGCTAGTCTATACACTCATAAACACGTTTTTGAAGATTAAAGGACAGATGGATCCCTTATCCAACCAGACTAATTTCTTGAAAACCTCAGGCAGAAAGAAATATTTTCTCCAAAAAAAGGGGACAGAGTCTGAAAAATGACCCCTGAGGCTGTCTCCTGGGATCTACATATTGCACATACACATGTATGCTTATCTACACAGATCCATGTGCATGCAAATGCATGTGTGTATGTGCATAACTGCACATAGATGAATGAGGGAGATAGAGACAGAGAAAGAGACAGAGGGTAGAGAGAGAGACAAGACAGAGACAGAGAGACAGAAAGACAGAGAGATCTTGCCACACAGAAAGATAGCAAGTGGAATTAAGGCATTCTCAAGTTCCTTTTCAAATTCTCTTTCTCTGTAAGTTGGAGGGTCCTCATATATGCTTAAAAGCCATAGAAGAATCAAGTTTCATCTTTAGGCTTGTCATGCTCCTACATGTGTTTTCTCTAGGTTCGCCCCCGCCAAAAAAACAATATTAAGATCCCAAGTACTAAGGGATATCTGATCTTGGAGAAGAAATGCCACAAGGACCCCAGAGAAGAGAGTGAAGAAAAGCAGCTGCAGCACCAAGGGAAGAAGGCCATGTCTCACACACCCTGTGGAAGAGAAAGATGGGATTTCAGCAAACATGTGCCCTTTTATTGTCTGGACCTAGGGACACACAAGGCACCAGCATAATTCTGCCCAGACACAGGACGTTAATACTTAAACTTCCAGCATCCCATAGCCAAAATCTAGTCTCAACTATCCAGGACCCATGATGGCAGAATTCCCTCTTGCATTTCATAGAAAAAATGTTTGTAGAAAGTATTTACTCCTACTCAACCCCACTTTCTGCAGTGAATACAAAACTCAGTTTCTCCTCTGTTCAACTCAGAGAAGGAAAAGTAAGAGCCTGGTCATATTGCTCTTGGTTACTCAATAGAAACTGTTGGTAAAAACCATTGCTGATGAGACCCCACAGTTTTATCACAAGATGTGGACAAATCTAACTGGCAGTGATAAGGACACTTCCTCCCCTCTAATTATTACTACAGTCCAGGAAGGTTCTGTGCAAGCTTCTAGGGGTAGATAAGTCATCAACAGTCTCATCTAGATATGAACCATGAGAACTGCAGTGATGAAAATATGGCAAGATATGACCACTGATATAACAGTGGCAGTAATGTTATACACTTTCTGAATAAAAGCCTGCTTCATAAAATGGAATTCAGGCCTGACATTCTAGCCAAAAAATGTGTACCTGACTAGTTTCCAAGGCCCTAGAAGTGATATACTAATTATTTTTACCAATGGGCATGATATAAAACTGTCTTCTACATACTCTATACTTGTAGATTAGTGTATCTCTCAGCTATCTTCAGGTAAATTTGTTTGACATTGAATGATGTTTAGAACCAGGTAATAGGTAACACAAGTGCTAGACAAAATTACAAGAGACCAAGATATGATTTAGAATGCCATGTACTAGATGTTTGCTGATTGATTGTGAGATAGTTTGAAGTATTTAAATATAAATTTTTATTTAGCTGGATGGTCGTTATGCATGCCTTTCATTCCAGCACTTGGGAGGCAGAGGTAGGTGGATTTCTTTGAATTCAAACTCAGTCTTTACTACAAAGTGAGTTCCAGAATAGCCAGGGCTACACAGACAAACCCTGTCTCAAAAACCCAATTATACACAAACACACACACACACACACACACACACACACACACACACACACTGGGGTTTTATTAAACCATGTAGACAAGTGAATGTCACCTACAGAAAATTAGGTGAAAGCGAACATTATTATTCTAAGCAAAATAAGCCAGAGATATCTACCTGTCTCTCTATTTCTCTATCTACCCATCCATCTATCTATCCATCTATCTGTCTGTCTGTCTGTCTGTCTGTCTTCTGTCTATCTCATGGTTTGAATATGATTCCACAAGGCGAGTGGCCTTGTTAGAGTAGGTTGTCCCTGTAGGTGTGGGCATTAAGACCCTCATCATAGCTTCGTGGAAGTCAGTATTCTGCTGGCAGCCTTCAGATGATGATACAGAACTCTCAGCTCAGCCTGAACCACATGTACCTGGATGCTGTCATACTCCCACCTTGAAGACACTTGACTAAATTTTGAACCTGTAAGGCAGTCCCAATTAAATGCTGTCCTTATAAGACTTGCCTAGGTCATGGTGTCTGTTCGCCGCAGTAAAACTTTAAGACAAAAGTTGGTACCAGGAGTGGGGAATTGCTGTGATATGCCTGACCATGCTTTTGTTTAGACGAATGTAGATTTTGGGACTTTGGAAAGCAGTGGTATATTTTAAGTTCATCTTAATGGGCTATCCTAGGAGGAAGTTGTTGCTCTGTAATAAATTCTTTGGTTCTCAAGGGTAATCTTTAGTGGAATTGTTCTATTGTTCTTTGAGTTGAGACATTATGGTGGGGGCGCTTATGTCTCCCTGTGGGAGGAGTTCTCACAACATCCTAAGAACTATCTCCTTCCCCTCCAGGTCCCATGAATGGAAACCCAGAACTTTTGAGTAATCTCCCTGAAGCTCACTGATCCTTTGTACTGTAGATACTTCCTTCTTTGAATAATTTTTACTACCTTTTGCACGCAATTCTTCAGTATTTGAGTGTGACTATGAAGTGTCCTTCCTACCTTTTTTGATAACTTTTGGCTGAAAGTCGATTTTACTCAAAATTAGAATGGCTACTCCAGCTTGTTTCTCGGAACCATGTGCTTGGAAATATTTTTCTAGCCTTTTACTCTAATTTAGCATCTGTTTTTGTCACTGAGGTGCATTTCCTTATTCAGGGAAATGTTGGGTCCAGTTTACCTATCTGGTCAGATGGTCTATGTCTTTTGATTGGGGAACTGAGTCCGTTGATGTTAAATGATATTAAGGAATTGTGATTGTTACTTCCTCTTGTGGTTGTTGTTAGAGGTGGAATTATGTTTGTGTGGCTCTCTTAGGATTTGTTGAAAGAAGATTGATTTCATGTTATTTCTAGGGTGTACTTTCCATCCTTGTGTTGGAGTTTCCCATCTATTATCCTTCGTAGGTCTGGATTTGTGGAAGATATTCTGTCAATTAAGTTTTGTCATAGAATATCTTTTCTATTTATGGTAATTGAGATTTTTGCTAAATATAGTAGCCTGGGCTGGCTTTTGTGTTCTCTTATGGTCTGTATGACATCTGTCCATGACCTTACAGCTCTCATAGTCTCTGTTCAGAAGTCTGGAGTAATTCGGATAGATCTGCCTTTATATGTTACTTGACCTTTTTCCTTTACTGCTTTTCTTATTCTTTCATTGTTTCATGTATTTGGTGTTTCGGCTGTTATGTGACGTGAGAAATTTCTTTTCTGGTACAATCCATTTGATGTTTTGTAGGCTTCTTGTGTGTTCTTAAGCATCTATTTTTTTTTTTTTACTTTTTTTTTTTTATTATTAACTTGAGTATTTCTTATATACATTGCGAGTGTTATTCCCTTTCCCAGTTTCCGGGCAAACATCCCCCTCCCCCCTCCCCTTTCTTATCGGTGTTCCCCTCACCACCCTCCCCCTATTGTCCCCCTCCCCCCAATAGTCTAGTTCACTGGGGGTTCAGTCTTAGCAGGACCCAGGGCTTCCCCTTCCACTGGTGCTCTTACTAGGATATTCATTGCTACCTATGAGGTCAGAGTCCAGGGTCAGTCCATGTATAGTCTTTAGGTAGTGGCTTAGTCCCTGGAAGCTCTGGTTGCTTGGCATTGTTGTTCATATGGGGTCTCGAGCCCCTTCAAGCTCTTTCAGTTCTTTCTCTGATTCCTTCAACGGGGGTCCTATTCTGAGTTCAGTGGTTTGCTGCTGGCATTCGCCTCTGTATTTGCTGTATTCTGGCTGTGTCTCTCAGGAGCGATCTACATCTGGCTCCTGTCTGCCTGCACTTCTTTGCTTCATCCATCTTGTCTAATTGGGTGGCTGTACATGTATGGGCCACATGTGGGGCAGGCTCTGAATGGGTGTTCCTTCAGTCTCTGTTTTAATCTTTGCCTCTCTATTCCCTGCCAAGGGTATTCTTGTTCCCCCTTTTAAAGAAGGAGTGAAGCATTCACATTTTGATCATCCGTCTTGAGTTTCATGTGTTCTAGGAATCTAGGGTAATTCAAGCATTTGGGCTAATAGCCACTTATGAATGAGTGCATACCATGTGTGTCTTTCTGTGATTGGGTTACCTCACTCAGGATGATATTTTCCAGTTCCAACCACTTGCCTGCGAATTTCATAAAGCCATTGTTTTTGATAGCTGAGTAATATTCCATTGTGTAGATGTACCACATTTTCTGTATCCATTCCTCTGTTGAAGGGCATCTGGGTTCTTTCCAGCTTCTGGCTATTATAAATAAGGCTGCTATGAACATAGTGGAGCATGTGTCTTTTTTATATGTTGGGGCACCTTGTGGGTATATGCCCAAGAGAGGTATAGCTGGATCCTCAGGCAGTTCAATGTCCAATTTTCTGAGGATCCTCCAGACTGATTTCCAGAATGGTTGTACCAGTTTGCAATCCCACCAACAATGGAGGAGTGTTCCTCTTTCTCCACATCCTCGCCAGCATCTGTTGTCACCTGAGTTTTTGATCTTAGCCATTCTCACTGGCGTGAGGTGAAATCTCAGGGTTGTTTTGATTTGCATTTCCCTTATGACTAAAGATGTTGAACATTTCTTTAGGTGTTTCTCAGCCATTCGACATTCCTCAGCTGTGAATTCTTTGTTTAGCTCTGAACTCCATTTTTTTTTTTTTACCTGTGTATCTTATTTTTCTTTTTTTTTTTCTAGTTCAACTTCTTTTTTTTTTTTTATTAACTTGAGTATTTCTTATATACATTTCAAGTGTTATTCCCTTTCCCAGTTTCCGGACAAACATCACCCTCCCCCCTCCCCTTCCTTATGGGTGTTCCCCTCCCAAACCTCCCCCCATTGCCACCCTCCCCGCATAGTCTAGTTCACTGGGGGTTCAGTCTTAGCAGGACCCAGGGCTTCCCCTTCCACTGGTGCTCTTACTAGGATATTCATTGCTACCTATGGGGACAGAGTCCAGGGTCAGTCCATGTATAGTCTTTAGGTAGTGGCTTAGTCCCTGGAAGCTCTGGTTGCTTGACACTGTTGTACTTTTGGGGTCTCAAGCACCTTCAAGCTCTTCCAATTCTTTCTCTGATTCCTTCAACGGGGGACCTATTCTCAGTTCAGTGGTTTGCTGCTGGCATTCGCCTCTGTATTTGCTGTATTCTGGCTGTGTCTCTCAGGAGCGATCTACATCCGGCTCCTGTCGGTCTGCACTTCTTTGCTTCATCCATCTTGTCTAATTGGGTGGCTGTATATGTATGGGCCACCTGTGGGGCAGGCTCTGAATGGGTGTTCCTTCAGTCTCTGTTTTAATCTTTGCCTCTCCCTTCCCTGCCAAGGGTATTCTTTTTCCTCATTTAAAGAAGGAGTGAAGCATTCACATTTTGATCATCCGTCTTGAGTTTCCTTTGTTCTAGGGATCTAGGGTAATTCAAGCATTTGGGCTAATAGCCACTTATCAATGAGTGCATACCATGTATGTCTTTCTGTGAGTGGGTTAGCTCACTCAGGATGATATTTTCCAGTTCCAACCATTTGCCTACGAATTTCATAAACTCGTTGTTTTTGATAGCGGAGTAATATTCCATTGTGTAGATGTACCACATTTTCTGTATCCATTCCTCTGTTGAAGGGCATCTGGGTTCTTTCCAGTTTCTGGCTATTATAAATAAGGCTGCGATGAACATAGTGGAGCACGTGACTCTTTTATATGTTGAGGCATCTTTTGGGTATATGCCCAAGAGAGGTATGGCTGGATCCTCAGGCAGTTCAATGTCCAATTTTCTGAGGAACCTCCAGACTGATTTCCAGAATGGTTTTACCAGTCTCCAATCCCACCAACAATGGAGGAGTGTTCCTCTTTCTCCACATCCTCGCCAGCATCTGCTGTCACCTGAGTTTTTGATCTTAGCCATTCTCACTGGTGTGAGGTGAAATCTCAGGGTTGTTTTGATTTGCATTTCCCTTATGACTAAAGATGTTGAACATTTCTTTAGGTGTTTCTCAGCCATTCGGCATTCCTCAGCTGTGAATTCTTTGTTTAGCTCTGAACCCCATTTTTTAATAGGGTTATTTGTTTCCCTACGGTCTAACTTCTTGAGTTCTTTGTATATTTTGGATATAAGGCCTCTATCTGTTATAGGATTGTTAAAGATCTTTTCCCAATCTGTTGGTTGCCGTTTTGTCCTAACCACAGTGTCCTTTGCCTTACAGAAGCTTTGCAGTTTTATGAGATCCCATTTGTCGATTCTTGATCTTAGAGCATAAGCCATTGGTGTTTTGTTCAGGAAATTTTTTCCAGTGCCCATGTGTTCCAGATGCTTCCCTAGTTTTTCTTCTATTAGTTTGAGTGTGTCTGGTTTGATGTGGAGGTCCTTGATCCACTTGGACTTAAGCTTTGTACAGGGTGATAAGCATGGATCGATCTGCATTCTTCTACATGTTGCCCTCCAGTTGAACCAGCACCATTTGCTGAAAATGCTATCTTTTTTCCATTGGATGGTTTTGGCTCCTTTGTCAAAAATCAAGTGACCATAGGTGTGTGGGTTCATTTCTGGGTCTTCAATTCTATTCCATTGGTCTATCTGTCTGTCTCTGTACCAATACCATGCAGTTTTTATCACTATTGCTCTGTAATACTGCTTGAGTTCAGGGATAGTGATTCCCCCTGAAGTCCTCTTATTGTTGAGGATAGCTTTAGCTATCCTGGGTTTTTTGTTATTCCAGATGAATTTGCAAATTGTTCTGTCTAACTCTTTGAAGAATTGGATTGGTATTTTGATGGGGATTGCATTGAATCTGTAGATTGCTTTTGGTAAAATGGCCATTTTTACTATATTAATCCTGCCAATCCATGAGCATGGGAGATCTTTCCATCTTCTGAGGTCTTCTTCAATTTCTTTCCTCAGTGTCTTGAAGTTCTTATTGTACAGATCTTTTACTTGCTTGGTTAAAGTCACACCGAGGTACTTTATATTATTTGGGTCTATTATGAAGGGTGTCATTTCCCTAATTTCTTTCTCGGCTTGTTTCTCTTTTGTATAGAGGAAGGCAACTGATTTATTTGAGTTAATTTTATACCCAGCCACTTTGCTGAAGTTGTTTATCAGCTTTAGTAGTTCTCTGGTGGAACTTTTGGGATCACTTAAATATACTATCATGTCGTCTGCAAATAGTGATATTTTGACCTCTTCTTTTCCGATCTGTATCCCCTTGATCTCCTTTTGTTGTCTGATTGCTCTGGCTAGAACTTCAAGAACTATATTGAATAAGTAGGGAGAGAGTGGGCAGCCTTGTCTAGTCCCTGATTTTAGTGGGATTGCTTCAAGTTTCTCTCCATTTAGTTTAATGTTAGCAACTGGTTTGCTGTATATGGCTTTTACTATGTTTAGGTATGGGCCTTGAATACCTATTCTTTCCAGGACTTTTATCATGAAGGGGTGTTGAATTTTGTCAAATGCTTTCTCAGCATCTAATGAAATGATCATGTGGTTCTGTTCTTTCAGTTTGTTTATATGATGGATCACGTTGATGGTTTTCCTTATATTAAACCATCCCTGCATGCCTGGGATGAAGCCTACTTGATCATGGTGGATGATTGTTTTGATGTGCTCTTGAATTCGGTTTGCCAGAATTTTATTGAGTATTTTTGCGTCGATATTCATAAGGGAAATTGGTCTGAAGTTCTCTTTCTTTGTTGGGTCTTTGTGTGGTTTAGGTATAAGAGTAATTGTGGCTTCATAGAAGGAATTCGGTAGGGCTCCATCTGTTTCAATTTTGTGGAATAGTTTGAATAATATTGGTATAAGGTCTTCTATGAAGGTTTGATAGAATTCTGCACTAAACCCGTCTGGACCTGGGCTCTTTTTGGTTGGGAGACCTTTAATGACTGCTTCTATTTCCTTAGGAGTTATGGGGTTGTTTAACTGGTTTATCTGTTCCTGATTTAACTTTGGTACCTGGTATCTGTCTAGGAAATTGTCCATTTCCTGAAGATTTTCAAGTTTTGTTGAATATAGGTTTTTATAGTAAGATCTGATGATTTTTTGAATTTCCTCTGAATCTGTAGTTATGTCTCCCTTTTCATTTCTGATTTTGTTAATTTGGACGCACTCTCTGTGTCCTCTCGTTAGTCTGGCTAAGGGTTTATCTATCTTGTTGATTTTCTCAAAGAACCAACTTTTGGTTCTGTTGATTCTTTCTATGGTCCTTTTTGTTTCTACTTGGTTGATTTCAGCTCTGAGTTTGATTATTTCCTGCCTTCTACTCCTCCTGGGTGTATTTGCTTCTTTTTGTTCTAGAGCTTTTAGGTGTGCTGTCAAGCTGCTGACATATGCTCTTTCCTGTTTCTTTCTGCAGGCACTCAGCGCTATGAGTTTTCCTCTTAGCACAGCTTTCATTGTGTCCCATAAGTTTGGGTATGTTGTACCTTCATTTTCATTAAATTCTAAAAAGTTTTTAATTTCTTTCTTTATTTCTTCCTTGACCAGGTTATCATTGAGTAGAGCATTGTTCAATTTCCACGTATATGTGGGCATTCTTCCCTTATTGTTATTGAAGACCAGTTTTAGGCCGTGGTGGTCCGATAGCACGCATGGGATTATTTCTATCTTTCTGTACCTGTTGAGGCCCATTTTTTGACCAATTATATGGTCAATTTTGGAGAAAGTACCATGAGGAGCTGAGAAGAAGGTATATCCTTTTGCTTTAGGATAGAATGTTCTATAAATATCCGTTAAGTCCATTTGGCTCATGACTTCTCTTAGTCTGTCTACATCTCTGTTTAATTTCTGTTTCCATGATCTGTCCATTGATGAGAGTGGGGTGTTGAAATCTCCCACTATTATTGTGTGAGGTGCAATGTGTGTTTTGAGCTTTAGTAAGGTTTCTTTTACATATGTAGGTGCCCTTGTATTTGGGGCATAGATATTTAGGATTGAGAGTTCATCTTGGTGGATTTTTCCTTTGATGAATATGAAGTGTCCTTCCTTATCTATTTTGATGACTTTTAGTTGAAAATTGATTTTATTTGATATTAGAATGGCTACTCCAGCTTTCTTCTTCTGACCATTTGCTTGGAAAATTGTTTTCCAGCCTTTCACTCTGAGGTAATGTCTGTCTTTGTCTCTGAGGTGTGTTTCCTGTAGGCAGCAGAATGCAGGGTCCTCGTTGCGTATCCAGTTTGTTAATCTATGTCTTTTTATTGGGGAGTTGAGGCCATTGATATTGAGAGATATTAAGGAATAGTGATTATTGCTTCCCGTTATATTCATATTTGGAAGTGAGGTTATGATTGTGTGCTTTCATTCTCTTTGTTTTGTTGCCAAGATGATTAGTTTCTTGCTTCTAGGGTATAGCTTGCCTCCTTATGTTGGGCTTTACCCTTTATTATCCTTTGTAGTGCTGGATTTGTAGAAAGATATTGTGTAAATTTGGTTTTGTCATGGAATATCTTGGTTTCTCCATCTATGTTAATTGAGAGTTTTGCAGGATACAGTAACCTGGGCTGGCATTTGTGTTCTCTTAGGGTCTGTATGACATCAGTCCAGGATCTTCTGGCCTTCATAGTTTCTGGCGAAAAGTCTGGTGTGATTCTGATAGGTCTCCCTTTATATGTTATTTGACCTTTTTCCCTTACTGCTTTTAATATTCTTTCTTTATTTTGTGCGTTTGGTGTTTTGACAATTATGTGACGGGAGGTGTTTCTTTTCTGGTCCAATCTATTTGGAGTTCTGTAGGCTTCTTGTATGCCTATGGGTATCTCTTTTTTTAGGTTAGGGAAGTTTTCTTCTATGATTTTGTTGAAGATATTTACTGGTCCTTTGAGCTGGGAGTCTTCACTCTCTTCTATACCTATTATCCTTAGGTTTGATCTTCTCATTGAGTCCTGGATTTCCTGTATGTTTTGGACCAGTAGCTTTTTCTGCTTTACATTATCTTTGACAGTTGAGTCAATGATTTCTATGGAATCTTCTGCTCCCGAGATTCTCTCTTCCATCTCTTGAATTCTGTTGGTGAAGCTTGTATCTACAGCTCCTTGTCTTTTCTTTTGATTTTCTATGTCCAGGGTTGTTTCCATGTGTTCTTTCTTGATTGCTTCTATTTCCATTTTTAATTCCTTCAACTGTTTGATTGTGTTTTCCTGGAATTCTTTCAGGGATTTTTGCGATTCCTCTCTGTAGGCTTCTACTTGTTCTCTAAGGGAGTTCTTTATGTCTTTCTTGAAGTCCTCCAGCATCATGATCAAATACGATTTTGAAACTAGGTCTTGCTTTTCTGGTGTGTTTGGATATTCCGTGTTTGCTTTGGTGGGAGAATTGGGCTCCGATGATGCCATGTAGTCTTGGTTTCTGTTGCTTGGGTTCCTGTGCTTGCCTCTCGCCATCAGATTATCTCTAGTGTTACTTTGTTCTGCTATTTCTGACTGTGGCTAGACTGTCCTATAACCTGTGTGTCAGGAGTGCTGTAGACCTGTTTTCCTGTTTTCTTTCAGCCAGTTATGGGGACAGAGTGTTCTGCTTTCGGGCGTGTAGTTTTTCCTCTCTACAGGTCTTCAGCTGTTCCTGTGGGCCTGTGTCTTGAGTTCACCAGGCAGGTTTCTTGCAGGGGAAAAATTGGTCCTACCTGTGGTTCCAAGGCTCAAGTTTGCTCGTGGGGTACTGCCTAAGTCCTCTCTGCTGTGGCAGCAACCGGGAAAATCTGTGCCGCTCCTTCCGGGAGCCTCCGTGCACCAGGGTTTCAGATGACGTTTGGTGTTTTCCTCTGGCGCCTGGATGTGCACAGAGTGCAGTCTCTTCTGGTTTCCCAGGCGTGTCCGCCTCTCTGAAGGTTCAGCTCTCCCTCCCACGGGATTTGGGTGCAGAGAACTGTTTATCCGGTCTGTTTCCTTCAGGTTCCGGCAGTGTCTCAGGCGCAGGGGTCCTGCCGCTCCCGGGCCCTCCCCTACGGGAACCCAGAGGCCTTATACAGTTGCCTCTTGGGCCAGGGATATGGGCAGGGGTGGGCAGTGTTGGTGGTCTCCTCCGCTCTGCAGCCTCAGGAGTGCCCACCTGATCAGGCGGTGGGGTCTCTCTCCCACAGGGTTTGGGAGCAGAGAGCTGCTGCGGTCCGGGATCCGCCGGTGTGGGACTTCCGATAAACACAGGAAGTGCCCGGCCTTAGAGGAATTTTGAGTCTGTGTGTCCTGAGTTCACCAGGCAGGTTTCTTGCAAGGGAAAAGTTGGTCCTACCTGCAGATCCAAGGCTCAAGTTTGCTTGTAGGGTACTGCCTAAGTCCTCTCCGCTGTGGCAGCAACCGGGAAGATCTGCGCCGCTCTTTCCGGGAGCCTCCGTGCACCAGGGTTCCAGATGGCGTTTGGTGTTTTCCTCTGGCGCCTGGATGTGCACAGAGTGCAGTCTCTTCTGGTTTCCCAGGCGTGTCCGCCTCTCTGAAGGTTCAGCTCTCCCTCCCTCGGGATTTGGGTGCAGAGAACTGTTTATCCGGTCTGTTTCCTTCAGGTTCCGGCAGTGTCTCAGGCGCAGGGGTCCTGCCGCTCCCGGGCCCTCCCCTACGGGAACCCAGAGGCCTTATACAGTTGTCTCTTGGGCCAGGGATGTGGCCAGGGGTGGGCAGTGTTGGTGGTCTCCTCCGCTCTGCAGCCTCAGAAGTGCCCACCTGATCAGGCGGTGAGGTCTCTCTCCCACGGGGTTTGGGAGCAGAGAGCTGCTGCGGTCCGGGATCTGAACTCCATTTTTTAATAGGGTTATTTGTCTCCCTGCCGTCTAACTTCTTGAGTTCTTTGTATATTTTGGATATAAACCCTCTATCTGTTGTAGGATTGGTAAAGATCTTTTCCCAATCTGTTGGTTGCCGTTTTGTCCTAACCACAGTGTCTTTGCCTTACAGAAGCTTTGCAGTTTTATGAGATCCCATTTGTCGATTCTTGATCTTAGAGCATAAGCCATTGGTGTTTTGTTCAGGAAATTTTTCCCAGTGCCCATGTGTTACAGATGCTTCCCTAGTTTTTCTTCTATTAGTTTGAGTGTATCTGGTTTGATTCTGAGGTCCTTTATCCACTTGGACTTAAGCTTTGTACAGGGTGTTAAGCATGGATCGATCTGCATTCTTGTACATGTTGACCTCCAGTTGAACCAGCACCATTTGCTGAAAATGCTATCTGTTTTCCAGTGGATGGTTTTGGCTCCTTTGTCAAACATCAAGTGCCCATAGGTGTGTGGGTCCATTTCTAGGTCTTCAATTCTATTCCATTGGTCTATCTGTCCATCTCTGTACCAATACCATGCAGTTTTTATCACTATTGCTCTGTAATACTGCTTGAGTTCAGGGATAGTGATCCCCCCTGAAGTCCTTTTATTGTTGAGGATAGTTTTAGCTATCCTGGGTTTTTTGTTATTGCAGATGAATTTGTAAATTGTCTGTCTAACTCTTTGAAGAATTGGATTGGTATTTTGATGGGGATTGCATTGAATCTGTAGATCGCTTTTGGCAGAATGGCCATTTTTACTATATTAATCCTGCCAATCCATGAGCATGGGAGATCTTTCCATCTTCTGAGGTCTTCTTCAATTTCTTTCTTCAGAGGCTTGAACTTCTTATTGTACAGATCTTTTACTTGCTTGGTTAAAGTCACTCCAAGGTACTTTATATTATTTGGGTCTATTATGAAGCGTGTCGTTTCCCTAATTTCTTTCTCGGCTTACTTCTCTTTTGTGTAGAGGAAGGCTACTGATTTATTTGAGTTAATTTTATACCCAGCCACTTTGCTGAAGTTGTTTATCAGCTTTAGTAGTTCTCTGGTGGAACTTTTGGGATCACTTAAATATACTATCATATCATCAGCAAATAGTGATATTTTGACTTCTTCTTTTCCGATCTGTATCCCCTTGACCTCCTTTTGTTGTCTGATTGCTCTGGCTAGAACTTCAAGAACTATATTGAATAAATAGGGAGAGAGTGGGCAGCCTTGTCTAGTCCCTGATTTTAGTGGGATTGCTTCAAGTTTCTCTCCATTTAGTTTAAAGTTAGTGACTGGTTTGCGATATATGGCTTTTACTATGTTTAGGGATGGGCCTTGAATTCCTATTCTTTCCAGGACTTTTATCATGAAGGGGTGTTGAATTTTGTCAAATGCTTTCTCGGCATCTAATGAATTGATCATGTGGTTTTGTTCTTTCAGTTTGTTTATATAATGGATCACGTTGATGGTTTTCCGTATATTAATCCATCCCTGCATGCCTGGGATGAAGCCTACTTGATCATGGTGGATGATTGTTTTGATGTGTTCTTGGATTCGGTTTGCCAGAATTTTATTGAGTATTTTTGCGTCGATATTCATAAGGGAAATTGGTCTGAAGTTCTCTTTCTTTGTTGGGTCTTTGTGTGGTTTAGGTATAAGAGTAATTGTGGCTTCATAGAAGGAATTCGGTAGGGCTCCATCTGTTTCAATTTTGTGGAATAGTTTGGATAATATTGGTATGAGGTCTTCTATGAATGTCTGATAGAATTCTACACTAAACCCGTCTGGACCTGGGCTCTTTTTGGTTGGGAGACCTTTAATGACTGCTTCTATTTCCTTAGGAGTTATGGGGTTGTTTAACTGGTTTATCTGTTCCTGATTTAACTTTGGTACCTGGTATCTGTCTAGGAAATTGTCCATTTCCTGCAGATGTTCATGTTTTGTTGAATATAGGCTTTTATAGTAAGATCTGATGATTTTTTGAATTTCCTCTGAATCTGTAGTTATGTCTCCCTTTTAATTTCTGATTTTGTTAATTTGTAAACACTCTCTGTGTCCTCTCGTTAGTCTGGCTAAGGGTTTATCTATCTTGTTGATTTTCTCAAAGAACCAACTTTTGGTTCTGTTGATTCTTTCTATGGTCCTTTTTGTTTCTACTTGGTTGATTTCAGCTCTGAGTTTGATTATTTCCTGCCTTCTACTCCTCCTGAGTGTATTTGCTTCTTCTTGTTCTAGAGCTTTTAGGTGTGTTGTCAAGCTGGTGACATATGCTCTTTCCTGTTTCTTTCTGCAGGCACTCAGAGCTATGAGTTTTCCTCTTAGCACAGCTTTCATTGTGTCCCATAAGTTTGGGTATGTTGTACCTTCATTTTCATTAAATTCTAAAATATCATTAATTTCTTTCTTTATTTCTTCCTTGACCAGGTTATCATTGAGTAGAGCATTGTTCAATTTCCACGTATATGTGGGCATTCTTCCCTTATTTTTAATTGAAGACCAGTTTTAGGCCGTGGTGGTCTGATAGCACGCATGGTATTATTTCTATCTTTCTGTACATGTTGAGGCCTGTTTTTTGAGCAATTATATGTTCAACTTTGGAGAAAGTACCATGAGGAGCTGAGAAGAAGGTATATCCTTTTGCTTTAGGATAGAATGTTCTATAAATATCTGTTAAGTCCATATGTCTCATGACTTATAGTCTGTCTACGTCTCTGTTTAATTTCTGTTTCCATGATCTGTCCATTGATGAGAGTGGGGTGTTGAAATTTCCTACTATTATTGTGTGAGCTGCAGTGTGTGTTTTGAGGTTTAGTAAGGTTTCTTTTACATATGTAGGTACCCTTGTATTGGGGCATAGATATTTAGGATTGAGAGTTCATCTTGGTGGATTTTTCCTTTGATGAATATGAAGTGTCCTTCCTTATCTTTTTGATGACTTTTAGTTGAAAATTGATTTTATTTGATATTAGAATGGCTACTCCAGCTTGGTTCTTCCAACCATTTGCTTGGAAAGTTGTTTTCTAGCTTTTACTCTGAGGGAGTGTCTGTCTTTGTCTCTGAGGTGTGTTTCCTGTAGGCAGCAGAATGCATGGTCCTCGTTGCGTATCCTGTTTGTTAATCTATGTCTTTTTATTGGGCAGTGGAGACCATTGATGTTGAGAGATATTAAGGAATAGTGATTATTGCTTCCTGTTACATTCATATTTGGATGTGAGGTTATGTTTGTGTGCTTTTCTTCTCTTTGTTTTGTTGCCAAGACGATTAGTTACTTGCTTCTTCTAGGGTGTAGCTTGCCTCCTTATGTTGGGCTTTACCATTTATTATCCTTTGTAGTGCTGGATTTGTAGAAAGATATTGTGTAAATTTGGTTTTGCCATGGAATATCTTGGTTTCTCCATCTATGTTAATTGAGAGTTTTGCAGGATACAGTACCCTGGGCTGGCATTTGTGTTCTCTTTTGGTCTGTATGACATCTGTCCAGGATCTTCTGACCTTCATAGTCTCTGGCGAAAATCTGGTGTGATTCTGATAGGTCTGCCTTTATATGTTACTTGACCTTTTTCCCTTACTGCTTTTAATATTCTTTCTTTATTTTGTGCATTTGGTGTTTTGACTATTATGTGTCGGGGGAAGTTTCTTTTCTGGTCCAATCTATTTGGAGTTCTGTAGGCTTCTTGTATGCCTATGGGTATCTCTTTTTTTAGGTTAGTGAAGTTTTCTTCTATGATTGTTGAAGATATTTACTGGTCCTTTGAGCTGGGTGTCTTCACTCTCTTCTATACCTATTATCCTTAGGTTTGATCTTCTCATTGAGTCCTGGATTTCCTGTATGTTTTGGACCAGTAGCTTTTTCTGCTTTACATTATCTTTGACTGTTGAGTTGATGATTTCTATGGAATCTTCTGCTCCTGAGATTCTCTCTTCCATCACTTGTATTCAGTTGGTGATGCTTGTATCTACAGTTCCTTGTCTCTTCCTTTGGTTTTCTATATCCAGGGTTGTTTCCATGTGTTCTTTCTTGATTGCTTCTATTTCCATTTTTAATTCCTTCAATTGTTTGATTGTGGTTTCCTGGAATTCTTTCAGGGATTTTTGTGATTCCTCTCTATAGGCTACTACTTGTTTATTTATATTTTCCTGGAATTCTTTCAGGGATTTTTGTGATTCTTCTCTGTAGGCTTCTACTTGTTTATTTATGTTTTCCTGTGTTTCTCTAAGGGAGTTCTTCATGTCTTTCTTGAAGTCCTCCAGCATCATGATCAAATATGATTTTGAAACTAGATCTTGCTTTTCTGGTGTGTTTGGATATTCCGTGTTAGTTTTGGTGGGAGAATTGGGCTCCGATGATGCCATGTAGTCTTGGTTTCTGTTGCTTGGGTTCCTGCGCTTGCCTCTCGCCATCAGATTATCTCTAGTGTTACTTTGTTCTGCTATTTCTGACAGTGGCTAGACTGTCCTATAAGCCTGTGTGTCAGGAGTGCTGTAGACCTGTTTTCCTGTTTTCTTTCAGCCAGTTATGGGGACAGAGTGTTCTGCTTTCGGGCATGTAGTTTTTCCTATCTACAGGGCTTCAGCTGTTTCTGTGGGCCTGTGTCTTGAGTTCACCAGGCAGGTCGCTTGCAGCAGAAAAGTTGGTCTTACCTGCAGTCCCAAGGCTCAAGTTTGCTCGTGGGGTGTTGCTTATGAGCTCTCCGTGGCGGCAGCAACCAGGAAGATCTGCGCCGCCCTTTCCGGGAGCTTCTGTGCACCAGGGTTCCAGATGGCATTTGGTGTTTTCCTCTGGAGTCAGAGATGTGGGCTGAGTGTAGACTCTTCTGGTTTCCCAGGTGTCTCTGCCTCTCTGAAGGTTTAGCTCTCCCTCCCACGGGATTTGGGTGCAGAGAACTGTTT
Source organism: Rattus norvegicus (assembly GCF_021556685.1). Classification (NCBI taxonomy): domain Eukaryota; kingdom Metazoa; phylum Chordata; class Mammalia; order Rodentia; family Muridae; genus Rattus; species Rattus norvegicus. The sequence continues at coordinate 8,702,286 of NC_141545.1, forward strand.
ATCCTGTCGGTCCCTTCAGGTTCCGGCGGTGTCTCAGACACAGCAGATTTCCTGCTCCTGTGCCCTTATCCAAAGGAACTCAGAGGCTGTATCCACAATTACTCTTATACCTAAACCACACAAAGACCCAACAAAGAAAGAGAACTTCAGACCAATTTCCCTTATGAATATCGACGCAAAAATACTCAATAAAATTCTGGCAAACCGAATCCAAGAACACATCAAAACAATCATCCACCATGATCAAGTAGGCTTCATCCCAGGCATGCAGGGATGGATTAATATACCGAAAACTATCAATGTGATCCATTATATAAACAAACTGAAAGAACAAAACCACATGATCATTTCATTAGATGCCGAGAAAGCATTTGACAAAATTCAACACCCCTTCATGATAAAAGTCCTGGAAAGAATAGGAATTCAAGGCCCATCCCTAAACATAGTAAAAACCATATATAGCAAACCAGTCACTAACATTAAACTAAATGGAGAAAAACTTGAAGCAATCCCACTAAAATCAGGAACGAGACAAGGCTGCCCACTCTCCCCCTACTTATTCAATAGAGTTCTTGAAGTTCTAGCCAGAGCAATCAGACAACAAAAGGAGGTCAAGGGGATACAGATCGGAAAAGAAGAAGTCAAAATATCACTATTTGCTGATGATATGATAGTATATTTAAGTGATCCCAAAAGTTCCACCAGAGAACTACTAAAGCTGATAAACAACTTCAGCAAAGTGGCTGTGTATAAAATTAACTCAAATAAATCAGTAGCCTTCCTCTACACAAAAGAGAAACAAGCCAAGAAAGAAATTAGGGAAACGACACCCTTCATAATAGTCCCAAATAATATAAAGTTCCTTGGAGTGACTTTAACCAAGCAAGTAAAAGACCTGTACAATAAGAACTTCAAGCCTGTGAAGAAAGAAATTGAAGAAGACCTCAGAAGATCGAAAGATCTCCCATGGTCATGGATTGGCAGGATTAATATAGTAAAAGTGGCCATTTTACCAAAAGCGATCTACAGATTCAATGCAATCCCCATCAATATACCAATCCAATTCTTCGAAGAGTTAGAACAATTTACAAATTCATCTGGAATAACAATAAACCTAGGATAGCTAAAACTAACCTCAACAATAAAAGGACTTCAGGCAGAATCACTATCCCTGAACTCAAGCAACATTACAGAGCAATAGTGTTAAAAACTGCATGGTATTGGTACAGAAACAGACAGATAGACCAATGGAATAGAATTGAAGACCCAGAAATGAACCCACACACCTACGGTCACTTGATTTTTGACAAAGGAGCCAAAACCATCCACTGGAAAACAGATAGCATTTTCAGCAAATGGTGCTGGTTCAACTGGAGGTCAACATGTAGAAGAATGCAGATCGATCCATGCTTATCACCCTGTACAAAACTTAAGTCCAAGTGGATCAAGGACCTCCACATCAAACCAGATATACTCATACTAATAGAAGAAAAAGTGGGGAAGCAACTTGAACACATGGGCACTGGAGAAAATTTCCTGAACAAAACACCAATGGCTTATGCTCTAAGATCAAGAATCGATAAATGGGATCTCATAAAACTGCAAAGCTTCTGTAAAGCAAAGAACACTGTGGTTACGACAAAACGGCAACCAACAGATTGGGAAAAGATCTTTACCAATCCTACAACAGATAGAGGGCTTATATCCAAAATATACAATGAACTCAAGAAGTTAGACCGAAGGGAGTCAAATAACCCTATTAAAAAAATGGAGTTCAGAGCTAAACAAAGAATTCACAGCTGAGGAATGTCGAATGGCTGAGAAACACCTAAAGAAATGTTCAACATCTTTAGTCATAAGGGAAATGCAAATCAAAACAACCCTGAGATTTCACCTCACACCAGTGAGAATGGCTAAGATCAAAAACTCAGGTGACAGCAGATGCTGGCGAGGATGTGGAGAAAGAGGAACACTCCTCCATTGTTGGTGGGATTACAGACTGATACAGCCATTCTGGAAATCAGTCTGGAGGTTCCTCAGAAAATTGGACATTGAACTACCTGAGGACCCAGCTATACCTCTCGTAGGCATATACCCACAAGATTCCCCAACATATAAAAAAGACACATGCTCCACTATGTTCATAGCAGCCTTATTTATAATAGCCAGAAGCTGGAAAGAACCCAGATGCCCTTCAACAAAGGAATGGATACAGAAAATGTGTTACATCTACACAATGGAATATTACTCAGCTATCAAAAAATGATTTTATGAAATTCATAGGCAAATGGAGGGAACTGGAAAATATCATCCTGAGTGAGGTAACCCAATCACAGAAAAACACACATGGTATGTACTCATTGATAAGTGGCTATTAGCCCAAATGCTTGAATTACCCTAGATGCACAGAACACATGAAACTCAAGACGGATGATCAAAATGTGAATGCTTCACTCCTTCTTTAGAAGGGGAACAAGAATACCCTTGGCAGAGAATAGGGAGGCAAAGATTAAAACAGAGGCAGAAGGAACACCCATTCAGGACCTGTCCCACATGTGGCCCATACATATACAGCTACCCAATTAGACAAGATGGATGAAGCAAAGAAGTGCAGGCCAACAGGAACCGGATATAGATCTCTCCTGAGAGACACCGCCAGAATACAGCAAATACAGAGGCGAATGCCAGCAGCAAACCACTGAACTGAGAACAGGTCCCCCACTGAAGGAATCAGAGAAAGGACTGAAATAGTTTGAAGGGGTTCGAGACCCCATATGAACAACAATGCCAAGCCACCAGAGCTTCCAGGGACTAAGCCACTACCCAAAGACTATACATGGACTGACACTGGGCTCCAACCTCATAGGTAGCAATGAATGGCCTAGTAAGAGCACCAGTGGAAGGGGAAGCCCTTGTTCCTGCCAAGACTGAACCCCAAGTGAACGTAATTGTTGGGGGGAGGGCGGCAATGGGGGGAGGATGGGGAGGGGAACACCCATATAGTGGGGGAGGGGGAGGGGCTAGGGGGATGTTTGCCTGGAAACCGGGAAAGGGAATAACATTCGAAATGTAAATAAGAAATACTCAAGTTAATAAAAAAAAAAGGAGTTTCGATGCTGATAATATGCAGACTGGTGTTTTTCAATTCTCTCCAAGTAAATAGCAATTAAATTAGGGTACTACAGAATACCTGCAGTTGAATACATAAGAAATAATAAGAATATGAGGTTTTAAAATACTTGCAAAATTAATTTAATTAAAAAATAAAAATAATTTTCTTCATTAAAAAAAAAGAGTTCTGTAACAAATAGTTGGCTCTCAGACACAATGTTCCTACATAGGCAGTGTAGACCATGAGACACTGTAGGTGTTTCTTTTTTCTTGGAACAGTTCCAAAGGTTTCCTGCACCAAGGATCAGGAGGAAACCTACAAGAAACTCACGCAACTGAAGACTGGAATAGGTGAGTGATGAGAGGCTGGTTGTCTGATGTTCTTAATGGACAATCCATGTGGGGACAATTTACGTGAGTTCTGACCTCTTTTTTTTTCACTTTTTTTTTTATTAACTTGAGTATTTCTTATTTACATTTCGAATGTTATTCCCTTTCCCGGTTTCTGGGCAAACATTCCCCTAATCCCTCCCCCTCCCCTTCTTTATGGGTGTTCCCCTCCCCATCCTACCCCCATTGCCGCCCTCCCCCCAACAATTACGTTCACTGGGGGTTCAGTGTTAGCAGGACCAATGGCTTCCCCTTCTACTGGTGATCTTACTAGGCTATTCATTGCTACCTATGAGGGCAGAGTCCAGGGTCAGTCCATGTATAGTCTTTAGGTAGTGGCTTAGTCCCTGGAAGCTCTGGTTGCTTGGCATAGTTGTTCATAAGGGGTCTCAAGCCCCTTCAATCGAGTTCTGACCTCTTTTAAGTCTCAGTTTTATTCCTTGTGAAATGGAAACAGGATAGCACCAAAAGGGGTCCTAGTGTTGACAAAAACATATATATATATATATATATATATATATATATATATATAATCATATATACATATATATATGATTAAATTATTCTATTTATTGAGAATGTAGAATGAAGCTCCTATTTCTCCTAGTGTGGATGAGATGGGGCAGAACACGTGGATTCCCACAGTACGAGGAAAATACTTAGGAAATGGAAAGGGTAATGTCTCTCATCTGTGGTACTTGGAGGTCCCTGATTCTGGAGGTTTTGAAGGCTGAGCAGACACAGTAATACAATCAAATTTGGGTTCATTCTAACTATCCCAACAGACCTCCCATCTCCTGGGACTGGATGCTTTTCAATGGAAATTGTTACTTCTTCTCCGTAACTAAACATAACTGGCATGATTCTCTCACTGCTTGCAAGGAAGTAGGGGCACAACTAATCATCATTGAAAGTGACGAGGAGCAGGTGTGACTGACTCTGGAGACATCCGTGCATGTTTTTATTACTAAGAAGTTAATGCATCACATCATGCTTCTTGAGTAAACATATTAACTACCTTCACATTCCCTTCTTATGGTGCCACCACTTTTGCTTTTCAATTATGTGTACTATCTCTTTCTTAAGTCATGGAGTCCCCTTAGTGCTGCCTACATGTCCACAAGTATAAGAATATCCACTGGAACTTGGATAGTCTCTCAGGAATTACATGTCTGAAAATACTTACTTTTCACCTTTCAGTTGTCAATAGGTCTTTAGTTAAGGGTGAGACTCCGTGAGACTTTCTCCTGCCTAAGCTAAGAGTTTAGCTGCCTTGATCTTGTGCAGCCAGTGTGAGTTCATGTGTGGAATTGCCCTGTTGTATTAGTTAACTGACAAATCTCATCGTGGAGTTTGCTATCCACCTCAATGGTTTATGTGCAAAAATGAAAGACACACACATACACAGTCTTTATATTTTAAGATGCCATGGTCAGCACAATAGCTAGGCAATTGCCTAGCCTCTATGCTGCTATGATCTGCCTCCCACTGAGAATTCTGAGTTAGTTCTTACTAACTGCTATGCTCCGTCTTAGCTACTCCATTTGTGGGTCACTCTGGGCCATGCCTTCTTGTCCCAGACCCCAGGGAACTCTCCTTGCTTCTCTACACCACAGAGGCCTCTATGTCTCTCCACATTCTCCTAAAACGTATTAGACTTTCTCATTATTTCCTGGTCCCAAGACCTAGAATCCTAAAATCCCACTGTGTCTGTCCTCCCCAGCTATTAACTGCTGTTTGATTTAATTACCAATCAAAACCAACTGGGGGCAGGTTTCCTGAAGGTATGTGCAGACACCCTTTTGCAAAGAGTTTTGGGGGAGCACAATTAGCATTTGCAATAGAAGCAGCAATATTGCCCGATCATTTCAGCTCAGATGTCCACTATATCTGTCTCTTAACAATCTTTCTGTCCCTCTTCCCCAATGATTTCAAAGCCTTGTAGAAGGAATTGTGATGTAGATGAGATGTGTGCATTTTACTACAGGAAAAGTAGTTTAAGATGGATAGACATTAATTTTCAAGGGAAAAGGGGAAAAAACAATTAGAGAATCAAAATGGCTTAAACACACACACACACACACACACACACACACAAACACATGCACACACATGCACGCACACACCAAACAACTCTTGTCCATGTGTGTAAGATTTCGAGGAAGCCTTGAAAATATAAAGAATGCTTATGATACATTGGCTACTACTTAGAAAATCACTTCATAGAGGGAAAACTCTGCTTTGTGCCATTGATCAATTGCTAGACTATGGCTCACACACATTCAGTCAATCATGGGAAAATCCAAAGAGGCATTCACAAAACTCACAAGTCAGAGAAACACGCAGTAAAAACAAGTATATACGACAAGATACCAACTGTGCACTTCTCCGTATGAGTCATTTGGCTATAGAGCACAGACATGGGAGGACTCAGATCTACTGAACACATGTTAGAAATCATGGTCAGACCTAGAAGGTCTGACTACAAACAAAACCTCCCCTCTAGAGTTTTTCAGGAACACTGGATGAAAATTCAAGTACTCAGCTCTGTATCAATTACTCTTCTCCCCTTTCAGACCCTTCTACAGAAGATGTGTAAGAGTATAGGAAATCTCTGGATTGGGCTCTCAGACATAAAAGAGGAAGGCTCATGGCAGTGGGTGGGTGGTTCACCTCTGTCACCAAGGTAGGTCAAGTAACAAGGGAAGAATGGAGGTGTGAGACTGATGTCTGAAACGCTAATGTGAAATATTCTTCCTGGGATTTTTGTCCCCTACACATGAAAGGATGTCACTAACTGAGTGGAAAGGGAGCTCATACTCAAGTTCAGGTAAGATGGTAGATAAATTGAAACTCCTGTAGTGGAGATTCCTGGAGAGCTTAGAGTCTGAGAAACAAATATAGTGTGGTATGAATAATCTAAAACCTAAGTGGTTGGCTCAGGAATTAGGATTATATATGGAAAAATCCAAAGAACATGAGTAAGGTTCCAAGCTCTCAAGTCAAGCATTTCAGTGCCACCTGTTACTCCAAGTGCAGGGGATCTAAATGGTGTACAAACCCCCGCCACACACATGCTCTCGCTCTCTCTCTCGCTCTTTCTCTAACACACACACACACACACACACACACACACACACACACACACACACACACCACAGAACACACACACACTTAAATTAAATCCTCAAAAATCCTCAAATAAGAACCTGCTCATTGATTAAGACAATAGATCTAAATAAATACATTTATCTCAGTTTGGATTAGCCAGTTTTATTTTCCTCCATCTTTATTAACATGGGTATTTCTTATTTACATTTCAATTGTTATTCCCTTTCCCGGTTTCCAGGCCTACATTGCCCTAACTCTTCTACCTCCCCTTCTATATGGGTGTTCCCCTCCCCATCCTCCCCCCATTACTACCCTCCCCCCAAAAATCACGTTCACTGGGGATTCAGTCTCCACAGAACCAAGGGCTTCCCCTTCCCCTGGTTCCCTTACTAGGCTATTCATTGCTACCTATTCAGTTGGAGCCCAGGGTCAGTCCTGGTATAGCCTTTGGGTAGTGACTTAGTCCCTGGGAGCTCTGGTTGGTTGGCATTGTTGTTCATCTAGGGTCTCAAGCCCCTTCGCGTTCATTAAGTCCTTTCTCTGAATCCTTCCAAGGGGGTCCCATTCTCAGTTCACTGGTTTAATGATGGCATTCGCCTATGTATAGTTCTATTAGTTTGAGTGTGTCTGCTTTGATGTGGAGGTCCTTGATCCACTTGGACTTAAGTTAAGCATCTATTTTTTATTGGAAATATTATTTATTTACATTTCACATGTTATCTCCTTTCTCGGTTCCTCCCTCTCCCATCCCCACTGGCTCTGCTTCTCTGAGGATGTTTCCCTTCCCACATAGGCACTTCCACCTAACACTCTGGCATTATCCTATGCTGGGCAAAGAAGTCAGCATCTCTTTCTTTAGATTAGGGATGTTTTCTTCTACACTTTTGTTTCAAGCTATTTACTGGAATTTTATTTTGAAAAATCTTTGTTATCTTCTGTACCTATTATCCTTAGGTTTGGTCTTCTCATTGTGCTGGATTTCCTGGATGTTGTGTATTAGGAGCTTTTTGAATTTTGCATTTTATTTAAACATTATGTCAATGTTTTCTATGGTACATTGTGCCTCAGAGATTCTTACTTCTATCTCTTATATTCTGTTGGTTATGCTTACGTCTATGACTCCTGATCTCTTTCATAGTTTTTCTATCTCTGGGATTGTCTCCCTGTGATTTCCTTATTGTTTCTATTTCCATTTTGTAGAACCTGAATTGTTTTTCTTTAATTCCTTCACCTGTTTGATTGTTTTCCTCTAATTCTTTAAGAGGTTTTTGTGTTCTCTCTTTAAGGCTTCTATGTGTTTATATATGTTCTGTATTTCTTTAAGGGAGTTATGCATGTCCTTTTTTAAAGTCCTCTATCATCCCAAGATGCGATTTTTAAAACCACATCCTGCTTTTCCCATGTTTTCAGTTAGTCAGGACTTGTTGTGGTGGGTAACTGTGTTCTGATGATGACACATATCCTTTGTTTCTCTTTCTTATGTTATTGACCTTGCCTCTTGCCATTTGGTTATCTCTCTTATTAGTTGATCTTCTCTCTGACTGGCGGCTGTCCCTCCTGTTGTCCTGTGAGCCTATGATGATAAGAGTGAGAGTGCTCCTGGTAGACCAGCTCTCTACTGATAGGATTTGGTTACAGGGTTCTGTGAGACAGCTTTAGCCATGGGCGAATATGAAGACTGGAAGGATCCTGTTTCCAGCTACTCCTCGGTTTCTGTGCCCTGTGTACTTCTGGTGGGTCCCTCTTGGACAGTTATTTGAGCAAAAGTGGTGGTCTCACCTGTGGGCTTAGGAGTGAGAGCAGTCCTGGGAGACCAGCTCTCTCTGTGCAGAATTTAGATATGGAGGGCTGTGGGATAACCTTAGCTCTAGGCACAGATAGAAACCAGAAGGATCCTGTCCATAATCTTAAATTTTTAAATTATTTTAAACATGGGAATTTGAAGGAAAGAAAACTTTGGATGGTTTCAATGAGTTTTTGTGCAGTCCAGGCTGTGAAAAAGGAATGAATATCAAGAAGGAACAGAAGTACTGTAAGTCGGCAGCACAGCACATATCATCAGCATCTGCTCACTGTCTCTGAATCTCTGTAGTGCCAGTCCAGGAAGGAGGCAGTTTAAGGTGCACAGAGCTCACAGTCACTAAAAGAAAGGAAACACAAATCTTAAAAAGGCACACTCAGAATTTAGTAGAGAGGAATTTCGTGAAAATAAAAACAAACAACAAACAGACATAAACGCACCCCCCCCACACACACACACACAGACAAAAAATGTCAATATGCTCTTGGGTATGCCATTTTCTTTCCCTGACTACATTTCTATTTTACTATTTTGTTCATTAATTAACTCACTCATTCATTGTGTGTGTATGCTCTTGTGTGTGTGTGTGTGTGTGTGTGTGTGTGCATGCACATGACACTGTGAGTGTGTGAAGGTCAGAAGATGACTTGGTAGAGTTGATTCTCTCCTTTCTATTACATAAGTCTTGGGAATCTTACTCAGGTCATGCATGACAGTAGTTTTACTCCCTGATCAATCTCCTTCAACCATTACATTACTTTAAAAAGCCATCAAATTTGACTTCCTACTGCCTTGCCCTGAACTTTTTCTCTGCATCAAAGCAAAGGAATTGGTTTCAAAGTAGTTGAAACCCTAAAAGTTGGCAGGAAATCTGTATGCTGCAATCAGTGACTACATGGGGCTGTACTCATCTCTAAATTCTAGATTATTTTTACCACAAATATTAAACAAGTGTAAATGGTGATGATTCAGTTCCCAGAATCAATCACTAGACCTTACTACAAATAAGAACATCAGCAACACAAGGCAGGGAATCCTAGAGTTGGGTTTCCAGGGAAGGAACTTGCTGATCTTCATCATAGGTCCAGGACACATAGCAAAACAGTCTTATTTTGCAAGTTGAATTTTTCTGTTTTTACTTTGCTATGTTTTGTCAAGAAGATTATGGTAATATATGCATATGGAGGCCTGAGGTTGATATGGGTATCATACTTGACTTCTATTGCACTTATTCCTTGAGGCAAGGCCACTCAATCAAGCCCAGAAGTCATCAAGTTGGCTAGTCTTTCTAGTGCTCTAAGATTTCACTGCCTCCAGTGTCCAAGGTTATGGTTAAATATGGGCTTCCATCTTCATACAAAAGACATTAAAATAAACATGCGGTTCAGTGGAAATAATTACATTTATAGGAGTGTGCAAATTGTCCATCCGTAAGTTGATAGGCGCTTCAGTAGGTTCCATTTCTGAGTTACTGTAAGTCCTGCAGCAATGAGCATGCGTGAATACAAACCTCTGTAGTAGGCTCCAGAGATCCTGATGTAGTTCCCCAGAATACGATGGCTGCATTGAGAGATTCTCTGCTAAAAGCATCAAAGAGATTGATCACTAACAGTGGAACAATACTCTCTACCCTGAGCTTCTAAACTATCTGCTCTCCCATGGAAACCAGGGACTAGTCTATGTCATCTATGTTTAATCTTCAGACTCCTTACCGTAGCTCTTGTGGTGACTATTACCACTTCCCTTTTACTCTTCCAGGTTGACTGTAGGTTTGAGGAGTGAGAAAAGGTTTGGTCAAAGAGAAACTGTGCTCCCCCAAATTCTACACATTTGTGGACAGCAGTGAAGATGAGCATATGCAATAGAGAAAGTAAGAAATATCTATGTTTCTTGGGTGAAACTAAGCTAAGACTCAGGGAGCTTAGGGATGAATGAGAGGGGTAGATCAGGAATCAGCATTTTTAGGCTCTAACTAATGCTCTAACCATCCAATGAATGATCTTGTAAACAGAATCAGTAGCCTTTTTAAAAAGCTTTGGAGCAGCTTTTTTTTTAAACTCTAAAAGGATAAAGATACTGAGAAGGGAACAGATGAGGTAATCCTTAATCCCCGGGAAAGAGAGACTGGAATAGTAAATATTTGGTTTCTAGAAAGATTAAGTCTGTGAATCTATTTCTAATGTCTGGGAAATGGAGGATGTGAAATTGGATCCATTGGAGGATGTGACTCAGAAGGTGATGAACACTTGAGATCTTGACTCCTGGACACTAGAAAGGTAGACCCTGGAGACTAGAGTCCTGAGTCCTAAGAAAATTGATTCAGAAAATCCACAATCCTGAAACCTGAGAAGGGTGAACTATTGGGCCTTAGAATCTTGCTTTTCAAAAGGTGCAAGCCAGGGTTAGAATTATTTCTCCTAATAAGGATGAGGTTTATTAATTGATTTCTGGGTTTTAGAGAGGGGGAAAGTGAGTCTATCCTCCTGTTCTTTGGAAATAGGGCATGTGTTAGGTGAAGTGAATACTGGGAACCTTCAGTTTGAGGGGGCGAGGATTGGAATAGGATGCCTGAGACTTGAAGTAGAGCTGGGGTCTGAAGTGTTGATTCTGTGGACGTGGCTTCTGACAGCTGACCTCCTGGTTCTTGGTGTAGTAGGGGCTGAACATCTTTCCTATTGGGTTCCAGGGAGTTCAAAACTGGCACACTGAAATGCAGGATCCAGAGATAGCTGAGGCTGGAAACAGACTTCTGATGCTCCTCTAGTGGATTATGGACAGGACAACTGAAGCCGAAGTAGAATGATGACTATCTGTAATTCTGCATTCAGAAAGGGAAAGAAGACACCAGGTTATCCCTGGTTTAGAGGGTGGTAGGAACCTTTGCCTGATGGGATCACTCTATTCTCTTTCCTCAGGGTGTCTGGGCCGTGAGCTATTCATCACTGTCCTGAAGTTCACCTCCATTGTGATCTTGGCTGCTCTCCTCATAGCTATCCTTGTCAAAGGTCAGAAAATTTCAATGTTAGAGCTTCCTGCTCTAGTCTCCTAGCACATGGGTGGAGTTGATACTGAAGCTGGGACTGTGGTCTTACATGTCTTCTGGGAACCAGCCAAGGGTTCTCTCAAGTGGAAGTAGTTTCAGAGGCGTGGTCTGACTCCTTTTACCCTTGTGGTCATGCTTCCCTGGGCCTCAAGATTCCTCATGATCAAATGAGACAGATTCAAGTAAGATTCTGGGATTTGGACATGATGGTCCTATGAACCCAGTACATGTTAGTTAGATCCTAGTTTGCCCTGCCTTTATAATTTATTTGTGAATTCCATACATGAATAAAATGTTTTGATCAATTCTAATATCTCCTCCCTGTCTTCAAGTTCTCCACCACTACTTTTCCCTCCCAGTTTCAAGAACTACTTCATGTTTATTATCCTCTGAATACTCTTAGTGTTCTCTATGTACATGGATTTAAGACCATTTACTGGAGCATTGGTAGTCTCCTGGGGCAAAAAAAAATCCCAATAACCCTCCATGCCTCCCGACTATCCTATCTTTCTTCCTCTTTCACTTTCACCCTCCTACTCTACCTCCCCCAGAAGCTTTAAGTTGCTGTTACAGAGCTACAGTTGAGGCTTCCTGTGCCCATTCTCCACCTTTGCGGTGATTCTGACTAGCTTGAGTTTCTGTAGGTTTGAACTACAGCCACAACACTGTGAGTTCCTATGAACAACATGTCGGAATCTCTATTTCAATCACAACTTACTACAAAAAGAAGCTTCCATAAGAAAGATTGAGAACTTGTGGTCACCTAAAAGCTGTTTGTCACAGCCTGAACTACTCAGAATTAACACCTGGTTCCTCCGTGTCTCTCTGTTTTTCCGTCTCTCTCTCTCTGTCTCTCTCTGTATCTCTCCAGCTCTCTGTCTCTATTTCTCTCTCTTTCTTTCTCTGTCTCTGTGTGAGAGAGTTAAGAAGCACCTGCATGTGGCTTACCAGACTCCTGTGTTATGATATCCAGCTTCTGTATGATCCTTTTCAAACATGCTATGCTGAACAAATCATGTCATATGAAACTTCATGTGCCTCCCTGAAAGTATAAGAGGTTCAGGTATTTCTCTTGTTTGGAGGAACATCTCGGAAGGCTCCTGTGGCCAAGTTCTACCATCCTGTCATGGCACCTAGCTCTCTGATTTTTATGGGAAGCTGTATTTGGGGTGTTAAGGGGAAACCTCTCCTGCTTTAAGATCCCATTTTATTGTTTTGCTTCTCACTCAGTTTTCTTTTTAAAGGCTCTCCAAACTAGAGGCATGTTCATAGTCTTGAAGCCATTTTAATAAAGCTAATCCCTCAAGGATGATTATTTGTCAGATCCTTTCCTGAACTCGCCTTACATTTATCAGCACTTTGTATTTTCATCGTCTTTTCTTTTCATAGGCACTGAGGTACTTAGATCCCAAGGTCGTGATCAGGAAAAGCAATACATTCACCAGAAACTGGACCAGCTGAAGGTTGGACTAAGTAAGTTAACAGAAAATGGATCTCCAAGAGCATGGAAAGGTTTCCACATGGGATGAAGTGACTGAAGAGACTGGTTCTCCAGTTACTTAATTTCTACCTGTGTTGAATGGGAACACCGAGGAACATTAAAGATCTAAGTAACTAGACACAATAGGCCTTGTCTACTGTCCCTTAGTTTTTAGATCTGTTGAATGGGAACTCAGATAAATATTTAAATTGGTACCTACTAGATTCATGGGGCCACTCACATAGAAGACACTCATTTAAACCAGACTCCTAATGTCTGTTTGAACATTTAAAATCTCTGCTATTCTATGTATTAGGGAGAGCTGTCCAAGATCTCCTGGGTTATCTTGGAGGGAAAAGACTCAGGAAGTTAAGAGGGGAATGGCTGTGACTGAGGAGGTAGATCAGTGAATAAAGTGCTAACCAAACAAGCTTGGGGACCAGAGTTTGGATCCACCACATCACATAGAATTGGAGCAGAGCCACACAGGCCTTAACACAGCAGTGGTGGGGTCCAGGCATAGCCCAGGGCTCACTTGCTAGTCTAGTCAAAACAGGGAGTCCTGTGTTCAGAAAGAGCAAGTCTCAAAAGTAAAAAAAAAAAACATGAAAAAGTTAGAGATAAAGGCATAGAGAGAAAGAGAGACAGATGAGACAGAGACAGAAGAGACAGAGACTGAAGCCAGGCTATACTGAATGGCAGCAAGGAACTAGATCAAGTACCCTGATAAAACTGCATGAAGAAGTTGACAGGGATGTGTGATAGGGCAGTTCTGACAGGAATCTGAAGAGAATGAGTGGGGTGTATTTGATCAAAAGATATTCAGTGTGTACAGACATTCAGTTTAAACCATTATGGATCTGAAGTAGAGTGAAAAATGCATACATAGGAGTGTTTGGAAGAAGGAAATTAAAGTAAGAAATGTTCTAATTGAAATACAATCTCAAAAATGAACAAGCCAAAAAGATATTGTCTGCATATAGCAAATAATCAAAATTAAATAAGAATACATTTCTAATTAGAAATTTTAGTTAAAATATAATTGTATAAATGCCCTCCTGCCCTCTGTCTACATTCCCATTCTAAGCACCCAAAACTCTCTCGAATATTTAGCCTTTTTAATTTCATTTTTGTTGTCTCATATACAGAAGCATTTTTAAAAAATAATGACAGTGATCGATGAAAATCTTTAATATCCACTCTAGCCTCTACTTGTACATACACAGAACAGTGCACAAACACATGTGCATATGCATGAACAACACACATCCAAGAAAATATCGGGAGAACGTAAGGAAATGGTTCCCCTTGTACAGTTTCAAGGAAGGAAAAAGATGTAATCTCAAGGATTTGAAAGTCTAAACTGATGCAGGTACCTTGGTAACTTTGTATATCCACCTGACTCATTTCATAAACAGAATGCCTGTGCCGCCCTTGCCCCTGGATGTGTTCGGAGGGAACCAGAGCTTGTTCCAAAGAAACTGTTATTTCTTCTCCAAATATAAAAGGAATTGGATGGAATCTGTCAAGGCCTGCAAGTACATGGGGGCACAGCTAGTGGTCATAAAAAATAATGAGGAGCAGGTATGTTGAGCTGGGCTTTTCTATTCTATGGGCACGATTCTAGTTAGATGGGATCCTTCTTACAAGGTATTTTTACTATACTTGAATAGGTGAGAATTGTACATTCAGATAAATACAAAGTGGTACCATGTATGTATGAATTAAGGAATAATTAATATGTAGGAATCTTTTGGAGTGCTGACCAGAGTTTAACAAACACTGCCATTCGTGTTCAATGCCCTGATTTGGGGCTCCAGGATGTCTTGATGGGTAAAAGTGCTCGCTGTGAAGCTCAGGAGTCTGGGATCCACACAATAAAAACAGAGTCAATTGTTAGAAGTTGGCCCCTGACCTACACACACACACACACACACACACACACACACACACACACACACACCTTGGCATCTACACACACACACACACATGAATTTTATTATTCTGAGGAGAGAAATCCTGAAGAAATGTTCAAAACCTATGAATCACCAGACTCTTGTAAGTTTGGAAAGCTGGCAGAAAGTTTCTCATATTATTATTTTAGTTGAAAAGCATAAGAGGAAAAGATGGGCCAGGAGCTTAAAATTAAGATCTGTCAAGTCACTCCACACACTGCTACTAAATTCTGAGTCCTCAAGGGAGCTATGTGACACCTGGCCTGATCTTTTAATGTCTAGGCCTGCATGTGTATATGAGTGTAAGTGTAAAGATGTGTAAGTATGTGTGTGTGTGTTTGTAGCAGTATGTGTCCACTGTGTGCATGTGTGTGTGTGTTTGTGTGTGTTTGTGAGTGTGTGTGTAGTGATCCCATCTAAGCACAAGTGTGCATTCATTGTTGTGGTATAAAGCTGGGGTCTGACTGCAAGCAAGAATTCTCTTCCTAGATACAAAGAGGACAAAATGTGAAAATGAGAGCAGAAGTCCAGCATGACTCCCCCCTTTCCCTTCCAGAGCTTCCTCAATAGGACCTCTAAGAAGAAAGGCAATTCCTGGATGGGTCTGTCATACAATAAGAAGGAAAGCAAGTGGCAGTGGGTGGATGGCTCACCATTGCAAGGGAGGTAATACAGTTTGTTGTGGGTGACTCCATGATGCAGGAATGAGTTGTGGTTTGTACACACTCTTTGGAGTCCTAGGCATGAGAGTCTGCCTGTTGGAATGTTATTAGATGAGTTCTGATATGATTTTGCAATTCTATCATGTGATCTGAGGGAGGACATTACAACATGGTAGATATTGCAGGAATTTCTTCTCCCTGAGGGAGGTGAGAATGAGATGGCTGTGACATGTGAGGACCTGATGGTCCTTCCCACACCCTCCTATAAGGAAATGTGAATTGTCCACAAACCCAAAGGACATGGACTTTACCAGAAGACCGAGCTATTCCAATGAAAATGGTGTTGGTTTTTTGAGGGATGCATTTCGCATGGTATTCATAGAGAATCTGAAACACAGGAGCATGCTTGCCTTCAAAATACAATTTGTCCATCATAAAGATCCATTTTACCGTTAGAGCTGCAAAGGAGTTGCTCCATACCATGAAGAACTTGAAAATAGACAGGTGGGAGGATCAAGGCCAGTGTTTTTCTTTTGATGTGTATGGAAAGAAATACATAAGATTGTATACCAGGGTAATTTGGAATGTTAGTGGGATCTTAAATGCCATAGTTTCCCATTTTCAGTAAGAGGCATGCTTAGTGGTCATTCAAAAACCAGGTGGCATTCACCTGGTTCTTGCCTGTCTAGGCAATCTTTATTCATATTAGGCTTAGCAAGTTACAGAGAAGCTAGCAATTGACTGAGACCATTTATCAGGGACAATGGGCAGAGGAATTTTAAGCCCTAGAATATTTGTTATACAAGGCTTTGTGCTCTGAATCAATAGGATGGAACGTTTTGGGAGGAGGCTGTACTAAACATTGGAAAAATGGTATCTTGATGAAGGACTAAGCCAGTGAAAAATAATCAAGGACAGACAAATGTAGAAAGGACGATAAAAACGACTGCTTTGCTTTAAATATTTGTGGCAGTTGTTTGTTTTGTTTCATTTGGCCTTCTGTCTAGTCCACCACCTGAATCCTCAAAACCTAAGATAAAACTGTCTCAATTTCACAATACGAGTCTGTGAATTCTGTATTATAGACTATTGGTTTCTCACAGAAATATCTTAGGCGTGCTGTCAGGGTCTGAGTGAAGTATGGCCTCCATATGCACATGAGACAGAGAAGGAATAATCCCAGTGCCAGAAGTTAGAAAAGGTTGACATCACGGGGCTGGGAAAGAAGCTCATGTTCTTTGGGGTTTTCAATTTCAGGAACCATTGGTTTGTAGGGGAACCCAAGATGCGAGGAAATAAAGATTGTGCAATACGTACAGACTATGGATGGAATGCCATCACATGTTCCCATGAGTCACTCCGGATCTGCATGAAGCCTGCACTGCCCTGCCCTAAGTGAATACTGTTCCCCTCCATGGTCTCCATACAGGGCTCTTCATCATCTAGTTGAATTTTAGTTCATTTTGCTTTTCTGTGGCACTTGGGTCTCAAAATTCCATCTGAATCCTATATTTCCAGACACCTTGTCTTTACACACTCGGTCCACTCCTGTGTCCTCTCCTGGGCCAAAATTTACGTCGGTTGGGGTCAGGGTTTTGCCATGTTCTTAGCTTTCTTCCTGGATTGAAATCTGGGTTGCTTATCACTCCCCTCACTTGCTGTTCTCACTCTTCCTCCTGAGTGTGGAAGGAAGTATGACCAGCCATCCTCCTGCATCTGTTGTCATGCCGTTACTTCCTCCAGCTGTTGCTATGCCTACACCAAGACCAAGATCATCAGCCAAAATAAATGGTTTCACCCATATGCTGCTTTCTGTCTGGTTATTTTATCAAAGTAACAGAAAAGTATTTCAATCAAATCTACTGCATAAGAAGTGGATTTGGTACAGAGGAATCAGGTGTGTTGAACCTATGGATCCTGGAACAGACCGGTCTATCACCATCTATCTTGAAGAACTCATATTTCCAAATGTTTTTATTAGAAGAGGGAGGTACAAAGAGAGCATGAGCAGTAAGCCTGTCTCCTGAACAAAATACTCTTATCTACAGCGTTTGTCTCCTTTATCCTCATCATTAGAAAATTGAAGTTTATTCTGGCCACTATACCAAGTGCTTTTAATTTTCTTTAAAGAGACATGTTTTATTTCATAAAATTAAACCTATCATCCCCTTACAGTATTCCCACAGGGAATGACTATGAACATACTAGCTAGCTCAATAAGAAAGTATTCTCACTCTGAATGGCAGACAAATATACGTCTCAAGGCCTCCCAAGATTCTGAGAATAAGTGCTAGTTGTGGACTTAGCATGAACAAAGACATAGACATGTTCACCCTTCTAAGGCATAGACAACATTACAGAAGAGATTAAAGAGTACCTAAGGCCTGCACTCTGAATTGACCCAGTGCCACAGCTCTCTGTATCCAGATCCCATGGGGATAGAGCTGGATTCTCAGAAGCGCGGCCCAACCTGAGAGCACAGATCCTGCCAGGAAAAAGCTGGTCCAGGAGTGCTGACACAGCTGAGAACCCAGATAAGACCATCACTTCTGTTCCAAGGGACATGCTAAGAGCCTTCAGGACACAGGAACCAAGGGACAGTCTGGGACAGGATTCTTCTGTTTTCCACCAATGCCTGAGCTGACCCTATGCCAAAGCTAGTTCCTCCTGGGAGAAAGCCTGTCTCCAGAAGTTCTGACACACAGGGTTACAGGAGGGTCATGCCACTGTCAGAGACAGCGAGACCTGCTAGCACCAGAAATAAGCAGATGGCAAGAGGCAAGGGCAAGAACCTAAGCAACAGAAACCAAGGCCACTAGGCATCATCAGGATCCATTGATGTGAATACTCTTGGTGTCATTTGGGGAAAGTTTTCTGAATTCTACAGCCAAAAAAAAAAAAAAACCCTCCATTATGTTTGATGACATAGGAAGAAATTTTATAATGAACCCACAAAATGGACTGAAGATAAGTTCTTTTCAGGAAAGCTTATCTAAACCATGATAAAGACAAGGAACTGGTGAAGCTCACTCAGTATCTCAAGGAGACAACCAAGCTTGATGACTTCCTGGAGCTGAATCACAAGTACTGGGAATGGTATCTATCTAAGAAGCAAAGACGGTAGTTACCAGTTACATTCACAATTGAAGATCCTTGAGATCCATGGACCTTCGTTTCTTTGCTAGGCATTAGCATGTTTGTGTTGGACACTGAAGTGGATGCCGGGCTGCCTAGCTGTGGTCTTCCAGTGCTTTGTAAATTTAATTTTGTATTTTTGAAGATCATAACAAAGCATTAAAAAGCAAAACAAAACAAAACAAAACGTTCTCTTCCCTCTGTGTTAATTTACTCTTAAAGAAATGTTCTCGGGCATTATTTACTGAGATGTTTCCCAAACCCTAAAAAATGCAAAAAAAGAAAAGTGGAGAAAAATATTTCTACCAGTGTCATCCTGTGACTTTGGAAATGAGTTTTGTCTTATGGTTTTATGCTTTTTTCTTCTTTTATAATCAGCTGCCTGAGTCTGAGACCAAATCTATCTCCAAACTAGCTAGTGTTCTCCCCCTTAAACGAAATGCAAAACCAAAAAACCCAGACCAGCTTTTAAGTAATGACCTGGTTTTTTATGCTGAAAACTCCCAAGAGTTGTCTTTCCTTGTCAGAGTTTCTGTACAGTCTACCACAAAGATCTTGAATCTGGAGTTGTCAGTGTTCTTTAAGAATGAAGGACATCTGTGTGATAAGACTGTGCCCTAGATGACACAGTAACAAGCAGACTGAAATAACACTGCAGGACAAGAATATGTTTCTTTTTGGTGGCTTGTTAGAAGAAGCACTTCTGCCTAAAATTGTCATCATGAGCACAGCTTACCACAGAATTAAAAAGGCACTGTCACCAACTCCACTCTCAGAAGCATGGATAACATTTCTGTGAACTCAACCTGGGTGCCATTGTAACCGCTAACACCAAAACATCTAACCTATGGATTAAAAAGACCTGATACTTGCAAGACTTAAGACTTCTGCAAGTATGTAATGTGACTGTTGTATTATATTGACAGTATTGCTTTATACAGTTCTTTCATTGAAGGGAATTGCTCCTTTTAAATGAACATGGTGTACATTGTTTTCATGGGACTATTTCAGTGGTGTAAACAATAAATATATTTTCTTAACAAAGAAAGAAAATGAGCTTTCACAGTTACAGTATGAGAGAAATAGAATTGGAACAAATATGTGTTCAAGGAAAAACATTTACATGCAAGGAAAAAGACATGGGTATGCACTATGATAAAACAAGGCCATGTAAAATTGTTGTTTTGAATGTATAATGAGCACATAGAATGAAACACTGCTATTAAATTAATATTAGCATCCTTCTGTAACTCCCATTTTGTTAACATTTTATCTGGGAGCTAATATTCTAAGAATTTTGTCTATGGAAATATTTTAAAGGCCAAGAAAACAAGGATGTGGAGAAAGAGGAACAATCCTCCATTGTTGGTGGGATTGCAGACTGGTACAACCATTCTGGAAATCAGTCTGGAGGTTCCTCAGAAAATTGGACTTTGAACTACCTGAGGGTCCAGCTATACCTCTCTTGGGCATACACCCAAAAGATGCCCCAACATATAACAAAGACACATGCTCCACTATGTTCATAGCAGCCTTATTTATAATAGCCAGAAGCTAGAAAGAACCCAGATGCCCTTCAACAAAGGAATAGATACAGAAAATGTGGTACATCTACACAATGGAATATTACTCAGCTATCAAAAACAATGACTTTATGAAATTCATAGGCAAATGGAGTGAACTGGAAAATATCATGCTGAGTGAGGTAACCCGGTCACAGAAAAACACACATGGCATGCACTCATTGATGAATGGATATTAGCACAAATGCTTGAATTACCCTAGGTGCACAGAACACATGAAACTCAAGACGGATGATTAAAATGTGAATGCTTCACTCCTTCTTTAAAAGGGGAACAAGAATATCATTGGCAGGGAATAGGGAGGCAAAGATTAAAAGAGGTAGAAGGAACACCCATTCAGAGCCTGCCCCACATGTGGCTCATACATATACAGCCACCCAATTAGACAAGATGGATGAAGCAAAGAAGTGCAGGCCGACAGGAACCAGATGTAGATCTCTCCTGAGTGACACAGCCAGAATACAGCAAATACATAGGTGAATGCCAGCAGCAAACCACTGAACTGAGAACAGGACCCCCGTTGAAGGAATCAGAGAAAGGACTGGAAGAGCTTGAAGGGGCTCGAGACCCCATATGAACAACAATGCCAACCAACCAGAGCTTCCAGGGACTAAGCCACTACCCAAAGACTATACATGGACTGACCCTGGGTTCCAACCTCATAGGTAGCAATGAATAGCCTAGTAAGAGCACCAGTGGAAGGGGAAGCCCTTGGTCCTGCTAAGACTGAACCCCCAGTGAATGTGATTGTTGGGGAGAAGGCGGTAATGGGGGGAGGATGGGGAGGGGAACACCCATAAAGAAGGGGAGAGGGAGGGGTTAAGGGGATGTTGGCCCGGAAACCGGGAAAGGGAATAACATTCGAAATGTAAATAAGAAATACTCAAGTTAATAATAAAAAAAAAAAGGCCAAGAAAAGAAATAAGGTTGTTGGCTTGAGGGTTTCTGCCCTATCCATCCAACAATACAAATGTCTATGTCTGTTTGCTTATATGTACATATGAAGGTATTTGTGTAAGTATGCAAGCATGCATGAACACTAGTGGTGCTGATGAGACAGATGGCTAGGCCCAGCCAGAGTGGGTGTATGTGAAAGTGTTTAAAAGCTATAAAAAGCTAAATAAATAATAATAAATAAAAGGTAATGTAGCCATTTCCTGCTTTGTTCAATGTGTGTGTGATTTCTGTGTGAGTGACTCCTTCTTTTCTGGTTTACATATGATTAACCAGTCAAATCAGTAAGGGGATTCTGGCTACCTGGACATAGAAGGGAGCACTAGCAATAAATACTTTACTTACCCCCATCCCCAACCCCTGTTGTTATCAACAAATATCAATAGGTCCAGAGGCCTGCAGCTTCAGGCCTCAGAGTAACTTAGTCAAGATAGGTATACATTATATCTAATCTCTCCCAAGGCCGAGTCTTTCCCCCACTACCTTCAAGAGAGAACCAGGGCTCCAGGTTTACCCTCTGACAAGGAACAAAGAGAGGCAGTGGATCCATCTCCACACACATCCATCTTGCAAGGTGTAAAACAAGGCTCAGTTGTAACAAGAGGGCCAGAGATGTATAGAGCTAAGCAGTCCCAAAGATGTGGCCTGAGCCTTCATCATTGTCTAAGCTCCAGTCTCTCTTGAGCTAGTCTGTCAAGTTGGAAGTGCAGTGTGAAATCTCTTCTTGGGGAAATGCCCCACCTGCAGCTGGCACCAGAATTACAGCCTTTGCTTTCTATTGAGATAATATTGCTTGGGAAGATTGAAATTTCCTGGATTCCTGCCAGTCTATGTAGAGGACACTGTCCATAGACATCTGAAGGTCTCTGGTCTAGCCAGACTGACCAAAGAGTTACAGCTCTTCAAGGGGAAGCCAGAGTAAGGCAAATTTCTGCACCCCTTCTGAGGCTACTACTACCCTGGAGTTGGTGGCAGTTGGCAGAACATAATGCCAGCTAGGGGCCAACATTTGATCCACCCAGCAGAAAGTGGCTGAGGTCAGGTTTGTGAACCCTGTTGGTTAGGCCAGTTCAAGGTCCAGCCTTGAAACCTTTGGGAGAAAAACATCTTCCCTGGAGTGTTATACCTTCATAAGACAGGCACTTTTACAATCTTTAGTGAAAGAACTCATACTTAATTCTTTGTGGATAGGGCCCTACAAACATTTGGGGGTGGGTTGGGATCTAGAAGCAGATGCTTTCTATTGACTTGGTGTGATATGTTAGGGATGCCTCATCTGCATGTGAAAGGACTTCAGGTGTTGTCTCTATATGACTGATTATCACAGTACTCTCAATGAGCTGTTGTGGTCAAGTGTTCCAGGATAGACAACTGGCCAGGAGTAGATTTAAGTGCCTACCATTCTCAATGATGAGAATTGCTGTGATTACTGAATCCATTTTACATTACCGGGTTTTCTGTCTGGAGGCACAGTCCACTACCCCACATGTTCAATATTTAGATACCTAGGAGAAGGCCTAAGTGTCTCTTTGAATAAATTCATTCTCCTGAGGGTTGTTAAATTACTGCCATCAAGAGCCATGAGATTCTGCAGTAAACTCTTGTCAGATGCCGTGGCTATCATGGCAGCAGACATGAGTGAGCCCCGCTCCTGGAAGCAGGCTATGAAGTGTCTGGTGGTGGGTGGGGGAGGCATGCTGCTAGAAAACAAGCAGAGCCAGAGCCAAAGCCAGTATGGGGAGGGCAGCCCAGGTACCTGGTTCTAAATATGTCTGGAGTGTCCCCTTAGATCAGGGCAGCAAGATGTCTAGGGGTCCATCATGCAGATGATTGGCTATTTCTCTTTTGTGAGCCTCCTGGCCTCCTGCCTGGACCTGGGGCTGTCAAGATGCAGAGCCATGCCCCCTAGAGGAGCTTGCACAAATCCCTCCTTCATTCAGTTTCAACTAGACATCTCTTAAGTCTACTTTCTGGCCCTGGCAGTGAACTGGCTCCAAGCCTCCTACCTGTATAAACTCTATCAGCAATACCACTTCCTCGAGGGTCAGATTGCTATCCATTACGGACCGTGGCCTTGTCTCCACGGTCCTCTTTTGTAAGGATTGGATTTGGGCCTGGTTACCTGGTAGATTGTTGGATAAAAACCTCTCCCATGAATTTACCACAAAAGAAGATAACAATCAGCTCAAACAAAATCCTTCTGAGTCTCTTGCAGGGTTTGACCCCTGCTGAGCCCTGCTGAAGCCTTTTGTTCTGAACTATGAACAGTCTGCTACTTCTCACCTGAGTCAGAATTAGGCTGGCCTTCCTGGTTATTTCCCTAATTTATTCAGGTCTCATAGTCAGTCTTTTGTTAAGTCTCCAGCCAGGGTTTCCCCACCTGCTAAGTGGTGTACTTGGGATATATAGTTTGGTCAATAAAGAAACCAGAGGCCTTTTCCTCTTCTGGCTTGACATGAATAACCTGTGTGTGTGTGTGTGTGTGTGTGTGTGTGTGTGTGTGTGTGTGTGTGTGTCTTTAATCCCACAGGCTTTCGCCCGATTCTCGGTACAGTGTCTGTGCTGGCACCGACACTCTTTGGCCTAGTAGCCTCCTCCCTGTGGACTAGCTGGATCATAAGAATTCCTGTGTCCTTTTCTCCCTCACTCTCTATGCTGCATAACCAAGCACATTCAGGACAAATTTGGGTTTCTGGAGGGAGTAGTTTGTGGGCTGTCCATTGTTCTCCTCTTCTCTGCCTTGAGGCCTGGTACATCCATGCACACGTGGAGAGGCATGACTATGCTGCTGAGTGGATCCCAGCTGTATTTGCCTGGGCTGCCTTCAGGAACCATGTGCTGGCTGTAGCAGCAGATGTGGCAGCTAAATATTTGGCTAGTTGGATGGAACTGCGGCCAGTAGCACCCCATGTGGCTGCCAACTTTTTTCTGGCTCGAGCGAGGGCCATGGGCCTTCGAAACTTGGGAGAGAATTATGACTGTCAGCAGTGCCTTCTCTGAGACCTGTGCTGGAGGCCTGTGCTGCCTCCTGTCTTACCGCTGGGTGTTGCTGCTGGGTGTCCTACAAGCCCTGTTTGAGAGTGTCAT
Source organism: Rattus norvegicus (assembly GCF_021556685.1). Taxonomy (NCBI): domain Eukaryota; kingdom Metazoa; phylum Chordata; class Mammalia; order Rodentia; family Muridae; genus Rattus; species Rattus norvegicus. The sequence goes on from NC_141545.1 coordinate 8,726,598, forward strand.
CTTCATCTTTATCTTTGTCTTCCTCTGGACACCTGTGCTAGACCTACCTGGGCTCCACTGGGCATTGTGTTCTCCAGATTCATGGCTGCCAGCCTTCTGGATTCTTCCCTGTACCAAATCGCTACCTCCAAGAGATACCACTTTAAAACCATGCACCTACTTTCCCTCGCTGTCCTCATTGTTGTCTTCTCTCTCCTCGTGTTGATTTTCTACTTCAGTCCAGGCCAAGAAAATCCTGTGGAATCCTTTGTCACCCTTTTACTTATTGAGGTGGCCGGTGGGCTCTACTTTCCCAGCATGAGCTTCCTGTGAAGGAAAGTGATCCCTGAGACAACACTGGCTGGTATTCTCAATTGGTTCTGAGGGCCCCTCCATTTACTCGCCTGTCTAGGGCTCCTTGTCTCCATGACAGTGATTGGAAAATGGGCATCAGGAATATGTTTAGCATCTGCTCTGCCATCATGGTGACACTGGCATTGGCAGGACTCTTCACAGTCGTGAGACACAATGCTGAGTTGTGGGGGCCCTGGCCCACCAGGGAGCCCTATGCTCCTGAGCTTTGCTTCTTTAAGACAAGGGGTCTGAGATGGGCTCTGGAACCCCACTTGCACACCTATGACTCACTTTGTGACTCTGTCCTGCAGCCCCTCTTGCCAGAGCTTTTTATTGGGAAGAACATGGGGAAATATTCCAAAAGCTGACCCTGTACTTTCCTTTCTCCTTGCTGTGTACAAAGAAACACATTTAATGGATCAGAAAAAAATACCAGAAGCATAAGATATCCACAATGTGCATTAGCTTCTGTTTCAAGTTATTGACACTTTTGGTAGTTGTTTCACCAAATGTCCAACTTTTCTTTATTTTTCTGTCGTAGTTTATGCACCAAGAAATAGGTGGCATTAAAATGGGAGTCTGGACTTCCACTATTTACTGGAATGACAAAGTCTCCTTGAAACTCAGGTCTGTCATGAGCTGCTTTGGAAGCCCCTGGTATGCTCTTTTAGGACACTGCGATTGTCTTCATTTCCTATCCAGAATTCTCTAGGATTACTGTGCTAGAATTGGAGGCAGGTGGTAGGACAGATCTGAGAAGTAAGGCTTTTTAATTTTTTAAAAACATCTATGTTGGGGATTGGTCTGTTGCTATGTGCTATAATGTTAACTTTGGTCTCCCAAGTGTTGGTTTTCCCAGAGACAAGAGAGTCCTAATGTAGACTATGGACACAATAATACTATATGAACTTAACCCCAAGTTATTTCTGATTGGTGAATAAAGATGGCAACATAAGCAGGGTTTAAGGTTCCTGTGCTTGAGGTCAGAGAAGAACTACAAGGGGGAGAAGGAGGGGGAGAGAGGAGATAGCTTCCATGGGTTAGGTGAGACATAAGCTAAAGGCCATCTGGGTTGGCTAATTAGAGAAGAGCAGTCCAGACAAAACATGGCAAATTATATACAGGATTATTCGCTTGGAATTAGAAAAAATAGCACAGAAGATAGATTTCTTCCCAGATCTTGCAGTGATTAAGACTCACTATAAATATAAAGGAGATGTGTGTCATTTATCTGGGAGCTAAATGGTCATAGGTGGGGTAGAAACCCCCGAATTGAGATTGAATAATTTTGACAGCACATCTATTTGTGTGTCCACCTGTATTCACACAAATATGCAGGCACTCACACATAAGCACATGCATTCACATATGTATATACATAAACCTGTACACACAAAACATATATGCATCTGCATGCAGACACACACACACATGTACCAGTATGTACACACATGTGCACCTGAATATACATATACAGCTATATGCACAAACTTACAAACATACTTGCATGTGCACAAACTCATATGTCTGTATGTGCACACATGCATCTGTGGGACCATAATGGCCCAGGCACACAGAGGAAGGGTTGGAACAGCTTCAATCCCAGAAACCTCAAAGACAGATTGGCAGGAGTTGGCTCTCTCCCCTCCTCCCAATCTGGATCCAGAAAGCCAGCTCTCCCACACCATTAACCCTAGTAAGAATTTACAGTCCTTATAGTTATTACACTCTACTCCTTGTTTGACTTTATAAGCCTATCTCCCTGAACTCTATTGCTGTGGAGTATGCAAATGAAGTACATGCAAACACACACACACACACACACACACACACACACACACACCTGAATACAAAGGAACACACTTGCTGTAGCACCATGTACACACACATCTGCATGTGCACACACTCATGCAAAGTGATTAACAATGGTAGGTGCTAAATAAACCAAGTACTGATGATTTACCTCTGTCTTTGAAGATAATTATGAGTGGAGACATCAGCAAATACAAACAGAAAACCATGGGCAGTGTTCTGTGGAGAGGGGGCATAGATAGTTGTGTCCCTCTTTAGTGCACCAGGTATAGTGAAGACGCTTCAGGGCAGGTTGTTGGTTTTATGCACAGCATGCCCGCCATTTTATCACACCACAAGTGACACATTCTTTGGTTCCTCACCCCACGACTTCTGAGATGGTATTCCTAAATGTTAACTTGGTTGGATTTAAGATCAGTCTAGAAACAAATCTCTGGGCATGTCTGTGAAAGGAAATGGGGCGGGGCGAGGGGTTCTAGGTGGTGGCAGTGTGCACAGCCTTCGTATGTCCTGGTCACTCTAACTTCCACACCAAGATGCAATATATCCTCAAGCTGTGAGCCAAAACCCAAACCAGAACAACTGTCTTCGTTCTTTTTGTCAGATATTTGGTCACAGCAATAAAAGAATTAATTAGCACACATCCACAGCCCTCGCTTAACTTGATGGAAAGTCTGACAAATGTGATGCTGTATCAGATGTTCAATGCTTCCTTCTAGATGCTTCCGGCACTGGAACTCACTTCCCTTTTTCTCTTTATGAGTTCACATTCAGAGAGTGAAGAAAGTAAAAGCTGATGTTGCCAGCAGGCCCCAGCACTGAAGGGCAGAAGCGAGGATGATTCTCTCCATGGAATTAAATGAGAAGCAGCAGCTAGGCCCCCTAGGTAAGGCAGGAATGGGGCTTGGTGGTTTGGTGGTTTGTAGCTCCAGGTCACAGCAATTCACCTCTGGTCTCCACACACGATTGCATATAGGTGCACACATGAACTCATATTTATGCATGCATCACACATTCCCATGTGCACACGCACACACACACACACACACACACACACACACTCATTCCTCTCTGTTCTCCACACAAAGTTGTGTGTGTGTGTGTGTGTGTGTGTGTGTGTGTGTGTGTGTGTGTGTGTGTGTGTGTTGAATTCCTTGGAGACAAGCTGGGGACAAGAGCCAAGAAGAGGTAGAAGTCTTTTCTAAGAGTCTTATATTCTGGAGATTTAAAGATTTCTCTGGTTTCCTGGAACGCAAAGGCTCAGACTTAGACTGGTTGCTGGTCTTTGTAGCACTAGAAGGGTAGAATCTGGGGCCTGAACTGCTGTTTATTGGGGAGTGACAGCCTTGTTGTGAAATACGCACTTTCTTCCACAGGGTGTGTGAGGCACAGCCATGGCCTTGTGGTGTTGCATCTGCTCTCCATCGTGCTCCTGGCTGGGCTTCTGGTGACTGTTCTCATTCAAGGTCTGGCAGAAATGGGACTGTGCACCTCTGGTCCGTCTCACCGGCTGTGAAAGCTGGATCTGGGTCATACTTAGGGGACTGAGAGAAAATAATGAGAATGGGTTGTACCATAGCCTCTAGTGTAGTTCCCACTTTGGAACATAAGATGGTAAGAGTAAAGGCATGACCCAGGTCCATTACTTGTGTTTCATTCATCACTAAGTGTCATTGTCTTCTCCTTAAATGTTATTAGAGAAGATTTCTGCTGCAAAGATCCAGAGCACTTTGTAACACACAGTAATCATTACAAAGTTTTAGTTTCTGGATTCTTTGTGCAGGTTTTAAGGATCCAAGCTCATCAGTGAATGAAAAAATCTACAAGCAACTGATGCAACTGGGGATTGGAGTGGGTAAGTGAGCAAAAATCAGTGTTGTGGAACCAAGAAGGTCACCTTGTGATGGCACTATGCTTGAGGATTTGATCCTTTCTATACCAAGGTTTTCACTCCTGTGGGAACTTGATGTCTTAGTTGGAAAAGTGCTTGCCATAAAGAAACTGAGCATGAGTCAAGAACCTACTTTTTTTAAGAACCTACTGTTTAATGGCATGGGGAGGTATGTTTTTAATGCCAGCATTGTAGAGTACCAGAGAATCACTGGTCATCCAGATTAGTGCAGTTATACACCTTCACAAACACAAATACATGAATACATCGGTCATCAGAAAACAAATTAATAGGAGCACAGGAAAAACAGCCAGGGTATCACCTTATGGTCTCAGGGGGAGACAACAAAGTAGGATCTCACTATTCTCAGAGGTCCTGGGGCTGTGCACAGAGTAGGCACTCAGTTTTCACAGTGACCATGCACACAGTAGTCAAGATATTCTCCTGGGCTCTGGTTTGAACTTTTAAGTGCCTGTTTTCCCCCAGGATGCAGTGTCAAGTGAGGGAGGGCCCTAATCTGGAGGGCTTGAGAAGATGCATGATCATGTGCATCCAAGCATTCATCTATCCTGATCCACCTCTCCCAATAGACAGCCTTTGCCGTCCTTGCCCTTGGGAATGGACATTCTTCCACGGAAGATGTTATTACTTCTCCAAATCCCAGCGTAACTGGAATGATTCTGTTGCTGCTTGCCAGGAAGTGGATGCTCAACTAGTCACTGTTGAGAGTGACGAAGAACAGGTATTCCTCATGGGTTCTTCGTCCTGGGATTGGGCACGATCATTGAATGTGAAAGCAATGGTTGGAAAGAAAGTGTTTCTGGTTAAGGGATGTTTGCTCCACTTGGAAAGGGGGCTATGTGGGAATGAGGGTACCTAGGATGCTCTGAGTAGATGCACCAATGCCTACATAATGCCTACATGAATGCTTCAGAGAACACCTAAAATATAAGTCATGGTCTTAGTAAAACTCTAACTCCAAGGGATCTGATGCATTCTTCTGCCCTCTATCACAACTGAACTCACACACAGACACATAAACATAATAGAAATAATATAATGAAATGTTGTAAAAGCAATTTAAGACAAAAGAGGCATTCATTGCTTAAGGTTCTGGGTTATAGTGCATGATGACCCAGAAATCACAGTCACAGGAGCTTAAGAGATCCAACCACATGGGACTCACAGTCAAGTAGAAAATAGTAAATGGTGATCCTCAGCTCACTTTCTTCATTTCCCAAGACCGAGGACTTGTACTCAGGGAATGAGTCTGCCCACAGTTAAAATGGCTTTTCTCACATGAATTAATATAGACAATACCTACCCATGCCAAGAAGCCTATCTCCTATATGATTCCCCGTTCGGTCAAGTTGAAAATTAAACCTATCACATAATCCCAGCTGGCATGCTAGATAAAAGATAGAATATTGTTCTCTTAGGGAAAATACTTAAGACTATGCTTTTCGCCAGTTTCTGTGGTATAAATCATGTAATCCCACTGCTCTTTGGATATCACTCCACACAGAGCTAAGAGATGCTGCACATTGCTAGCTGTGCTGAACCATCTGACTCTGGCACACTAAACCTCATAGATCAGTTTGTGTGGGCATGCATGTCACAAACACGGGCAACACTCGCAGGAACATGTGTGAAGACTTCAGCTGTGGACAATCAGTCAGCAGACCTTATTTGGCCATAGGATAGAGATGTAAGAGGGACTCAGACACTGGAGCATGTATCAGGGGCTCCTCTCAGGTATAAGAGTGAAAGTTGGGGAGACACTAGGTAGAAAATATTGGAAATGAAGTAGAAACTCTACTGACTTCTCTCTTTCCCCCACAGACATTCCTGGATACGTTCTTAAAGAATAAAGGACCTGCCTGGATGGGTCTCTCAGACTTGAAACAGGAAAGCACGTGGCAGTGGGTAGATGGCTCACCTTTGTCAGACAGGTAGACCTGGGGCAAGGGAACATTACAGAGAGTGGGATGGGGTTGTGCTCTACATGAGCTGAGCTCAAAGTTCCTTGTTACTCCCTAGCTGCCTTAGGCTTAAGAGTCCATGTTATTCACTGGGAGTCATGGTGTTAGTCTCCATATACATGTTCAGATAGATGGTGGGAATTTTAAATTCTATAATCAGAGTGGCAAAATCAATCTGAGGTTTGTTTGGGTTGTTTAAATATAGTGTGTTAAATAGCTGTGGAGGGAAATACTTCAGCCAGTAAAGTGCTGGCTTTGCCAAAATGAGCACCTGAGTTTGATTCCCCAGAACCCACTTTAAAAAAAAAAAAAAAAAAAAACACCAGCAGGGTTACTTGAGAGGAAGTTGAAGGCTTGTCATAAGACAGAGTAAAGGAGATGTTATCAAGAGAGAATTGATGACTTAGTGGGAAGAATGTCCATCATGCAAATATGAAGATCTGAGTTAAGATTCTCAACAGACAAAAGCATTTTAAAACCCTGGGTGGTGTTGTTAACATGTACGTGTAATACTGCTGCTGAGTGTGGTGTCACATGCATGTAATACTAGTGCTGAGGAAGCAAAGACAGGATAATTCCTAAAGACTACTGACCAGCTAGTTAGCTTCATTTGTTAACTTCCTGTTCAGCAAGAGACATTTTCTTTAAAAATAGAGGGTTGAGGCTAGTGAGACAGTTCATTTAGTAAGAGCCTAGCATGCAAGCATAAAGATTGAGTTTAAATTCACTGCACCCTCAAAAACTGGGGTGATAGCAACCATCTGTTATCCTAGCACAGACAGATCTCTGGTGCTCACTAGCCTAGGCAATCAGTGACCTACAGGTTCAGCAAGGAACCATGTTTCAAACTATGATGTGGATCGAGTACTCTTGTGGATTTTGGCACTGACTGAGGGGCAGGCATGTCTTCGAATTTGAAGCCAGCCTAATCTACACGGAGAGTTTCAGGACAGAGATCCAAAGGGAGAACCTATTTCAAAATAAATGTAGAGAGAAGAAACAAAGGAAGGTAGGAAGGAACGAAGGAAGGAAGGAAAGAAGGAAGGAAAAAATGAAGGAAGAAAGAAAGAAAGGACAGGAAGGAAAGAAAGCAGAAAGAAAAGAGGGGACAAAATAAGGAGAAAAATGGGAGTAACCAAAGCAGACACTCTATGTCAACCTCTGCACTCCAAATACAAGTATTCAAACATTTACACAAATATATATACATTACACTACACTACAAACACACACACATACACACACACACACACAGACACAACTGATGAAGACATTTATGTTGACATGTAGACACACGGTCATGCACTCATCTTCATGGATATACATGAGCAAACAAATGTACTCACACAACATCACACCCAACACACACAAACTGAGGTCAGATTTAGAGAAGGATTGAAATATAGATAAGAAACATTACCTTTTTATGTCATTTAATGGGTTCTGTGCAAGGGGTGTCTACAATGTGTTTCACAGAATATGGCTTAACACAGGCTCAAATTATTATGGGTGTAAAGTTTGTATGTGAAGCATGTGGACATTTTTGTGTATGAATGGGTGTGTAAAACTGCATGTATACTCATGCTTTTGTGTGTGTGCGTGTGTGCGTGTGTGTGTGTGTGTGTGTGTGTGTGTGTCTGCGTGCACGTGCACAAGGCCATAAATAGATGTATCATACCTTCCTCTATCACTCTCCATGAGTTCACTCTTACATGAGTTTGGAAAACTAACTTAGGTTATCTGGAAAAGCAGCAAGCATTCTTAATGTCTAAGCCATCTCTTCATACACATTTCATTGTATTTATACCCCAAGTGTGTATAAATGTATACCCAGAGCTGCTTGTTGTACTCAAAAGGCCAAAGAGAAGAAGCTTGTATCACCCCTTGATGGTGTGGCAGGAGACCAAGGACCTGACCTCTCGATGTGGAGATAACATCTGGATAAAGGCCTTGGTTGAAGTGTTAAAAAAAGAATTAGATGATGTTGGTCAAGGAGGCTTCAGAGTGGGTGTGTTAAAGTGTGTTAGTGAGTTCTAGGTGCTGTCTTTCCTAGCTTGCCATGTATTGATGTGGTGAAAACCATGACCAGAAACAGTGTGGGGAATAACAGATTTATTTCCTCTTACAACACCCTGGTCACATCCCATCACTGAGAGAGGTCAGGGTAGGGATTCAAGATAGGAAATAAAACAGAAATCAAAGAGGAACAAAGTCCACTTGCTTTTCACAGCTTACAGACTATGGCTGTGACGGAATCTCATGTCTCCTTGTCTTTGAAGTTTCAGGAAGTATTGGATAAAAGGGGAACCTAACAACCAGGGAAATGAAGACTGTGCAGAGCTCAGAGAAGACGGCTGGAATGACAACAAATGTGACAACAAGAAATTCTGGATCTGCAAAAAACCTGAAACGTCCTGCTCTAGCAAATGATGACAAACTCCCTCCATTGCCCCCACAGTCCCAAACCCCTGCCAGATAGTAGAACTTTACCCATAGCAATTCCAGTTTATTCTACTTGTCTGTGGCCATTGATATCTTGACCAGATCTGTGAGACATTTCTCTGGCAGGTACCTTGTCCCCTGCATTGCTCCTGGACCAGCATGTTTCCTTGACCTCTGCTGTATAGTCTTCTGATGTCTGCAGGGTCTCGTTGGGTTAGTGGTTGTGGCACTGTTCCACTGTTGCTGCTTAATGAAATGAACAGACATGATGTGTATACAGGTCCTTAAATGAGTTCCTTTCATCCCCTCTGTCTTCCTTTCTGAGGTCAGACAGTGCATTACCATGCATGATTGATGACACATCTTATGTGGCTTCATAGCATTTCTGAGTACTTTACTCCCATCTACTAAATTTTCATCCATCCACCCTGCACACATTTCTATGGGAGCCTTCTCAGATTTCAGGAGCTCAACCCATAGGCCAAAAGCTAAAAAGAACCAATTCCTTACTTCTGAGTCATGATCTGAAATTATTGTGTTAATACCCTGGCTCCATCTCCACCCCTTTGTGGACATGGTGAGCCTCAATGTTATAGACCCTGAGATTGACCTCCCAAATATTTATTGAATCTTCTCATTGACAATTTTTATACGTATGTATATATAAATATAAGTATAAAGCAACTCTGATTATTGCCATCCTTCACCCATCGTGAATCCCTCTTTTTTAACTGCTTCTTTTCTCCTTTTATGAACTTTTGTTTGGTTCTTGACCCACTGAATTTAACCAGGGCCATCTTCTGACCATGGGTTTGAAACTGTCCAGTGGAGACTTGTACGCTCATCATCAAGTAAAAACAATGGATATCCCTCTCCAAAAATCCTTCAGTAGCCAATAATTTAACAGAGAGTGAAAGGACCCTGTGAGTTCCTCTCTGATCCATAACTGACTGTTGGGAGGCCAGACTTTGTGCAGCCTCAGCCACTGTGAGATCACATCTGAACCTAAGAGCAAAATCAAAAACAAAAAACAGAATTTCACAGTTCTTCTCCAGCTTTTCTATATTTCCAACACCTCTTTCCTATCATTCCGTGAAATCTTCTTTCTTGGAGGAGGAACACAGTGCTCCAGGTCTTGGAAATTCTTCTCCCCTTTCCTTAACTGTCCCAGATCACTGCATCATCTGCCTTCTCTGAGGTCAGACTTCCTGGTGAAGCTCACATAGATGAGATACAACCATGTTAGGGTTAGCATGGGACAACTATACAGGATTCTTCAGGTTCCATAGCCCCCCATGAAGTCACCTGTATCTACTTTCAGACCTACGTTTGTAGACCTGTCCTTCTGCTAGTTTTGCTTTTATTTTACAAAATAATTGAAAATGGGTTGTTGTCTATGTTACTAAGTGATGGTTTTCTTTTCTTATTTACAATTCATACCATTGTACACTGTTGCATTTATGCCATTGAGTGACTTGGTCTAGAACAGAAAATCTCAGCATGGGTCCAGGCACCAAGAAAGCCAAAGAGGTGATTAAAGTCTAGAATGTTCGTCCACATACACCACCACCCAGGCATGTAGAGACTGAACTTTGTCAATCTCTAAGCCATAAAAAAACACATTTTGATAGACATCACTTTCTCCACTAGGATGACCACAAAAAAATTTGAATTTATGATTGAATACTAACATTTATCTCAGATAAGTCAAACTTCAACATGTAGTATACCTCAGAGACACTTTCCACAGTAACTCTCAGGAGCTCCTGGTTCTCTCCCTCCCTCGCTCCTTCCTTCCCTTCTTCCCTCTCTCTCTCTCTTTCTCTCTCTCTCTTGTGTGTGTGTGTGTGTGTGTGTGTGTGTGTCACTGGTATATACATAAAAGCTACAGTGACTTTTACAGTAATTAGATGGCTGTGAGCCAGAATGTGGGTGTTGAATCCTCTGCAAGACTTGGCTTTTGAAATAAAGTCTACCACTGAACATGGAACGTGCTGCCACACCTAGCTGACACATGTCTAACAGCACCGTGCAATCTACTGTTCTATGAGTTTCCCAGTACTGAGGTTAAAGTTGCCCATTAGGCTGAGGAGCCAAATTTGGGTCCTTATAATGTATCTGTGTGTCCCAGAGCATGCACACGCACATATGCACACACATGAGCCACCCTATAAGTGTGAAAGTCAAAAGATGCCTTTGTTCTCTCCATTGATATTTACACACCTTGCAGGGATGGAATTCAAATAATCAGGCCTGAGAAACAAATATGTTTCAGATGCCCTTCTTTGTGTTTTCAAACAGGGCCTCACATTATAGCCCACACTGTACTGAAACGTACTGTGTAGGCCAAGCTGAATCTACAACCTTCTGCCACTGCTTCCCCAGCACTGGGATAATAAACATGAGCCACCACTCTCAGCAGCTCACCACAACTTAATTTCTTTTTAGGCAAACTTAAACTTCCTAGCTTACAGCTATGTTCATCTTCTTTTTAATTTATCAAAAACATTATTTTCATTTTCCATGATTTAGTAAAACATTCCTGTAACTGACCTCTTACTCATCTAAGGAAGCTTTCTCTTATCTGTTGCTTGCTAATTTTATTTTTGCATGTTTAGGGATGCTGCATAGAAGCATCTCGTGATTGTAATGAGGAAAAGACAAAATCAAGATCAGGAAGGATGTAGGCCATGTGCCTGCCTCTTTATGAATCCTCCAAATGTACAAAACAACTCAATAGACTGTCAATGGCTCAACATGTGAAGGTTTTCTAATATTCTGAACACCATCTTTCAAAATGAAACTCCTTGGAGACAGACTCAAGAGAATGAGACCAGGCAGGAACAGAGCATCTTCTAAAATGTCCACTGTATTTGCTCCCTGTGCTTTCAAGAATGTCTAAATATCTAAGGACCAGAGAAATACACCGTGGGTAAGAGCACATCCTGCTCTTATTGGGGACCTGTGTTCAGTTCCCAGAACCAGTGTCAGGCAGCTCACAAGCACCTGTAACTCCAGTTCCAGGGGCTCCAACACCCTCTTCTGTTCCCCCATATCCTACAACAAGTACTCACAGACACAAATACACACACAAACTTCATAAATAAATATTAGATGATAGAAAGACAGAAAGATAGATAGATAAATAGATGATAGATAGGTAGATATATAGATAATAGAAAAATAGACAGACAGATGATAGATAGATAGGTAGATAGATAGATAGATAGATAGATAGATAGATAGATAGATAGATAGATAGATAGGGTTTTTTTTTAAATAAAATGATCTGGAGCTGGAAAAGTGACACAGCAGTTGAGATCACTGACTGCTCTTCCAGAGGTTCTGACTTCAATCCCCAGCAAGCACATGGTGGATTATAACCATCTATATGGAATTTGATGCCCTCTTCTAGTGTGTCTGAAGACAGATAGAGTGTACTCATACACATAAATAAATAAATCTGTACTAAGTTCTATTTTTTTTACATTTAAGTCATTACCTCCCTCCAAGTCTGTTCTCCCACAATTCCTCATCTCATTCCTCCTCCCTCTGTCTCCAAGAGGTTATCTCCCTCCTACTTGCCTCTGCACTTCTTGGGACCTCAAGTCTCTTGAGCATTAGGCCTATCTTCTCCCACTGAGGCCTGATCAGGCAGCCCACTGATGTATAAAACTAAATAAATGTTTTGGAAAAGATGATCTGATAGTGCCTCTGGACAAAGGAATATAGGAGCAGTACCCCCAGTAGGGCAACTGTCTAGATCTGAGCCAGGATCTGAACTGAAGTAGTCAAACAGCTCCCTACACTTAAATCCCATGTGGAGGAGAGCTAGACCCTCAGAAGTGTGGACAAAAGAAATTAAAGACTTCTTAGAATTTAATGAAAATGAAGATACAACATACTCATACTTATGGGACACAATGAAATTTGTGTTAAGAGGAAAACTCATAACTCTGAGTGCCTGCAAGAAGAAACAGGAGAGAGTATACATCAGCAGCTTGACAGCACACCTAAAACTCTAGAACAAAAAGAAGCAAATACACCTCAAATGGTGTAGAAGGCAGGAAACAATCAAACTCAAGGTTGAAATCAACCAAATAGAAACAAAAAGGACTATACAGAGAATCAACCAAAACAGGAGGCGATTCTTGGAGAAAATCAACAAGATAGATAAACCCTTAGCTAGACAAACCAGAGGGCACAGAGAGTATGTCTAAATTAACAAAATCAGAAATGAAAGGGGAGACATAACAACAGAATCAGAAGAAATTTAAAAAAAAATCTTCAGATCCTACTACAAAAGTCTATGTTCAACAAAACTTGAAAATTTGAAGGAAATGGATATTTTTCTAGACAAATAACAGGTACAAAATTTAAATCAGGAAAAGATGAACCATTTAAACAAACCCCTACTCCTAAAGATACAGAAGCAGTTATTGAAGGTCACATACCCAAAAAAAGCCCAGGACCAGATGGGTTTAGCACACAATTCTACCAGAACTTCATAGAAAATATCATACCAATACTGTCCAAACTATTCCAAAAATAGAACACTACAAAATTCCTTCTATGAAGCCACAATTGCTCTTATACCTAAACCACACTAAGATCCCACAAAGAAAGAGAACTTCACATCAATTTGCCTTTGAATATTGACACAACAATACTCAATAAAATTCTTGCCAACCGAATTCAAGAACACAATAAACTTGATCCATCATGATCAAGTAGGCTTCATCCCAGGTATGCAGGGATGGTTCAATATATGGAAAACCATCAACATAATCCACTATAAAAACAAACTCAAATATAAATGCCACATAATCATTTCATTAGATGCTGAGAAAGGATTTGACAAAATTCAACACACTTTCATGATAAAAGTCCTGGAAAAAACAGGAATTTAAGGCCCATGTTTGAACATAGTCAAAGCAATATACAGGAAACCAGGAGCTAACAGCAAACTAAATGAAGACAAACTATGCAATCCCACTAAAATCAGGGACTAGGAAAGGCTGTGCACTGCCTCCCTACTTATTCAATATAGTACTCAAAGTCCTAGTGAGAGCAATCAGACAACAAAAGGAGGTCAAAGGTATACAAATTGGAAAGGAAGAAGTCAAAATATCACTATTTGCAGATGATATGATAGTATACTTAAGTGACCCCAAAAGTTCCACCAGAGAACTACTTAACCTGATAAACAACTTCAGCAAAGTGTCCGGGTATAAAATTAACTAAAAAAAATCAGTAGCCTTCCTCTACTCAAAGTAGAAACAGGCTGAGAAAGAAATTATGGAAATGACACCTTTCATGATAGCCCCAAATAATATAAAATACCTCAGTGTGACTATAACCAAGCAAATGAAAGATTTGTATGATAAGAACTTCAAGTCTTTGAAAAAAGAAATTGAAGAAGATATCAGAAGGAAAGATCTCCCAGGTTCATGGATTGGCAGGACTAATATAGTAAAAATGGCCATTTTACCAAAAGCGATCTACAGATTCAATGCAATCTCCATCAAAATACCAATCCAATTCTTCAGAGAGTTAGACAGAACAATTTGCAAATTCATCTGGAATAACAAAAAACTCAGGATAGCTAAAACTATCCTCAACAATAAAAGGACTTCTGGGGGAATCACTATCCCTGAACTCAAGCAGTATTACAGAGCAATAGTGATAAAAACTGCATGGTATTGGTACAGAGACAGACAGATAGACCAGTGGAATAGAACTGAAGACCCAGAAATGAACCCACACACCTATGGTCACTTGATTTTTGACAAAGGATCCAAAACCATCCAATGAAAAAAAAAAAAGATCGCATTTTCAACAAATGGTGCTAGTTCAACTGCAGGTCAGCATGTAGAAGAATGCAGATCGATTCATTCTTATCATCCTGTACAAAGTTTAAGTCCAAGTGTATCAAGGACCTCTACATCAAACCAGATACACTCAAACTAATAGAAGAAAAAGTGGGGAAGCATCTCGAACACATGGGCACTGGAGAAAATTTTGTGAACAGAACACCAATGCCTTATGCTCTAAGATCAAGAATCGACAAATGGGATCTCATAAAACTGCAAAGCTTCTGTAAAGCAAAGGACACTGTCATTAGGACAAAACAGCAGCCAACAGATTGGGAAAAGATCTTTACCAATCCTACAACAGATAGAGGGCTTATATCCAAAATATACAAAGAACTCATGAAGTTAGATTCCAAAGAGCCAAATAACCCTATTAAAAATGGGGTACAGAGATAAACAAAGTTGAGGAATATTGAATAGCTGAGAAGCACCTAAATAAATGTTCAACATCCTTAGGTATCAGGGAAAGGCAAATCAAAACAACCCTGAGATTTCACCTCACACCAGTGAGAATGGCAAAGATCAAAAACTCAGGTGACAACAAATGCTGGCGAAGATGTGGAGAAAGAGGAACACTCCTCCATTGTTGGTGGGATTGCAGACTGGTACAATCATTCTGGAAATCAGTCTGGAGGTTCCTCAGAAAATTGGACATTGAACTACCTGAGGATCTAGCTATACCTCTCTTGGGCATATACCCAAAAGATGCCCCAACATATAAAAAAGACACGTGCTCCACTATGTTCATAGCAGCCTTATTTATAATAGCCAGAAGCTGGAAAGAACCCAGATGCCCTTCAACAGAGGAATGGATACAGAAAGTGTGGTACATCTACACAATGGAGTACTACTCAGCTATCAAAAACAATGATTTCATGAAACTCATAGGCATATGGATGGGACTAGAAAATATCATCCTGAATGAGGTAACCCAATTACAGAAAAACACACATGGTATGCACACATTGATAAGTGGATGCTAGCCCAAATGCTCAAATTAACCAAGATGCACAAACCACACGATACTCAAGAAGGATGACCAAAATGTGGATGCTTCACTCCTTCTTTAAAAGTGGAACAAAAATATTCATAAGAGGAGATAGGGAGTCAAAGTTTAGGGCAGAGACTGAAGGAATGGCCATTCAGAACCTGCCCCACATGTGGCCCACATATATACAGCCACCAAAACTAGATAAGATGGATGAAGCTAAGAAGTGCATGCTGACAGGAATCAGATATAGATCTCTCTTGAGAAACACAGCCAGAACATGTCAAACACAGAGGCAAATGCCAGCAGCAAAACACTGAAATGAGAACAGGATCCCTGTTGGAGGAATTAGAGAAAGGACTGAAAGAGCTGAAGGGGCTTGAGACGCCATAAGAGCAACAGTACCAACCAACCACAGCTCCCAGGGTCTGAACCACTACCCAAAGTCTATACATGGATAGAACCTGGGCTCTAACTTCATAGGTAGCAGTGAATAGCCTTGTTGGGTCACCAGTGGAAGGGGAAGCCCTTGGTCCTGCCAAGTATGGACCCCCAGTGTAGGGAATTGTTGGGAGGAGCAGTAATTGGGGGTGGATGGGGAGGGGAACACCCATATTGAAAGGGAAGGAGAGGGGTTAAGGGGCTGATGGACAGGAAACCGGGAAAGGGAATAACATTTGAAATGTAAATAAATACCCAATTTAATAAAAATGGGAGAAAAATGAACTACCCAATTTAATAAAAATGGAAGAAACAACAACAACAACAAAGATGATCTGAATTATATGATGGCACAACTTGATGAAGCTGAAATCCAGGCAAGATCGTTTTATGTATAACTCTTTTTTTTTTTTTTGGTTCTTTTTTTCGGAGCTAGGGATCAAACCCAGGGCCTTGTGCTTCCTAGGCAAGCGCTCTACCACTGAGCTAAATCCCCAACCCCTCGTTTTATGTATAACTCTTACACGTTTTATTTTTTCATAATAAGAAGCAAAGGCATGGAGCTGGGGAGATGACTTATTGGTATAGTACTAGTTATGAAAGCATGAGAACCTTAGTTCAGCTCAACAGTACTCACATTTTTAAAATAAAGTGTTGTAATCCTATACAGGTGAAGAAGTAGAAAAGGGAGAATCCCTGGACATCGCTGGCCAGACAGTTGAGCTATATTTTTTAGTCTCAGTTCAATGAGAGACCCTATCTCAAAAAAATGAGGTAGATACTGATTAAAGAAGACAATGAACATAAACTTCTGGCCACCATAAGCACATACACATATGCAGGTGTATGCAAGAGAGACTGAAACACTGAGAGACAGAAAGACAGAGAAAGAATTAAAATAAGCCACCAAATAGTGATATTCCATTTGTAATAAGCTGTCACTACAATCTGTCCAAGATAACTGTTAACCATCAGAATTTGTCTTAGGAAAAGAACAGATTTGAATTAATTCACCAGATCTAAATACTCCACTGAGGAGATGACTCAGTAGTGATGCATGCCGACTATAGTTCAAATATCAAGGACGCACCTAAATGCCAGATAGTGTAGAAGATTTACTTGTCATTCCAACTTCAGAAGGTAGAAATGAGAAACCTAGGGAAATCCTTGGGTTTGATGAAAGACTCTGCTTCACTGAATCATGTGGAAGTGTGATTGAAGATGATCTACATGTACATCCACATGCATACATACATGTGTGTGTGTGTGAAATACATACAAAAACAGGCATATGGAAACAGGAAGGGGTGGGGAACTCATTCATGTACCTGGGGAGTCAGAGGAGACTTTTCTGGAAGCATTGGTGCTTCAGTGGTGCTCTGGCCACAAAGCTAAAGAGACTGCAAGCTACAGAGGGCTCCTTGTCTTGAGGCTCAATCCTGGGTTCATTGCTTTCCCCATTAATGCAGAGCAAAACTCTCTGCTTGTTTTATATAGACTGGCCACAGCTGACACCTATCCTCAGATGAGTTCCCCTCTGTTCATCTTAGCACCTCTAGAGAAAGTGATTCTCTTAAGCCTCCAACTCTGCAGCTGATAACTGATTATCAATGTGGCAAAGTCCTGAATCATATAGGTACAAAAGCAAGGCTTTGGGCATGCCAGGGGTGGGGAAGCATTGATTAACTTGAAGTGGAAATACTCCCACTAAGAGTGGATGGCAAAATTCCATAGAGTTCAGTCATGGACTACATGAAAAGGAGAAAGCTGTAGTCTGGCAAGATGTCTCAGTTTAAACAAACATGCTGCCTAGCCAAATGACCTGAGTTCAATAACTTAGATCCATATGGTAGTAGAAAACTAACTTACAAAATTTGTACTTGACCTCCACACATACACACACACACACACACACACACACACACACTACCACCATCACCACCACCAAAAACAACAACAACCACTACAACAAAAACAAATCCACAATGAATACATAAATAATAACTGCCCACCCTTTCACCTAGGTGCAGTGGTATACACCTGTAATCTTACAACTCAAGAGGGTGAAATAGAAGTTTTTTTGATACAAAGGCAGCCTGGGATACACACAAATGAAAAATTATCACATTGCTTTAATATTTTGTAAATATGTGTATGTATGTGTATACATGTGTGTGTGGCATCTGAGGAGGCTAGAAAAGGGCTTTGGATTCCTGGGAATTGAAGTCACAAGAGACTAAGAGCCATCTATGGAAGCTGAGAAGTGAAATCTAGTCTTTGACAAAAGCCAAGTACTCTTAACCACTGAGCCATGTCTCCTACTTCTAACTACTTTGTTTATTGTTTGCTATTTTATTTAGTATAAGGTAACTTATATATCATTACTTGTGCTTCAAATCCTATCGAATTTAAGCTTTCCTAAAATGCATGTCCAATGTTCTATTTTGGTTTAGTTTTTGTGAACAGGGTCTTGTGTTGTCCAGACTGGCATTGAACTTGTAATACTTTTGTATAAACCCCAAGTGCTGGGTTCACACAACTGAATCACCACTTAAGTTGAGTCTCTTTTCTAGGTTTTGCTACTTCATTCCCTTGGCCTACTTTATCTGCTAATGACTGCAGGTTTTTTAAATTTGTATAAATACTTTCGCAGATTCTATAAAGCAAGTAATTGTCAGTTTTAGACGACGTGGCAATGAGGCCTTCTCAACCCCCACAAACACATCATATAGACGCTTGCCTCCTTTTGTATAGTCCAGGTCTACTTTCATGTCAGTTTTTTTTTTTTTTGAAATCCAGACTCTGCATAAAATAAAAATCATGTGATATTTTCCTTCACAACACTCTTCAGTTCCATCCATTTCCCTAATTTTTTAGGAAATTGCTTCCTTATTAATTAAAAAATACAACTCCATTATGTGTGTGTGTACCTCATTTTCTTTTTCCATTCATCTGCTAATGGACACCTAGGCTGTTCTATAACTTGACCAGTGTAAGTAGTGCTATAACAAGTGTGATGTGCTGACTGACAGAATCCTGTGTGTGTGTGTGTGTGTGTGTGTGTGTGTGTGTGTGTGTGTGTGTGTGTGCATGTTGGGATGAGAGGTTCCTGTGACACTATTCCTGAAGAGATGTGAACAAGGCTCTTCTCACATGGATAGGGAGCCAACAACAAACCAAAATAAAGATATCACCACTGAAGTCCAATGAGATAAACTAATGAGTTTATTGAGGAAATTTAAAGGAATGTGAGGAGTTTCTCACAGGAGCATGTACAATTTAAATGCAACTGAATAACTGAAGATCCATCTCATCCTGGGTGCTGACTTATGAAATCTGAAAGCCTGTAGCTCTCTACATAAATTGAAGGCCAGAGATCCCACTGAAATAAGGAACTAAATAGGAATGTCCACTATTCCCATTCCTTTTCAATATTGTGCTCAAAATACAATCTATAGCAATAAGGAAATTGAAGTGATGCAAACAGAAAAGGAAGTCAAATTTGCTCTACTTGATGTGATGCTATACATTAGAGATCCCAAGAATTCTACTAAAAAAGTTCTAGAACTGGTAAACAAATTTAACAGTGTGGCAAGATACAAAAATCAGCTTACACAAACCAATAGTGTTATCAACAAATACATAAAGGAGATGACATATACCCATTCATAATACCCTTAAAATAATCTAGAAATGAACCTAACTAAAGAGGTGAAGAACTTTTACAGTAAAAACATTCAACCTGTAAAGAAAGTTAAAGACACAGGAACTGAAGGGGAGGACGAACCATAGGATGATCAGCTGTCTCAACTAACCTGGACTACTGGGAACTCCTAGAGACTGAGCCACCAACCAGGCAGCATACATGGGCTAGCCCAAGGCACCCGCACATATACAGCAGAGGATTGCCTAGTCTGGCTTCAGTGGTTTCAGAAAATGTGCCTAATCCTTGAGGTCCCAGAGAAAGGAGGGAGGGAGAGGGGAGGGCACCCTCTTGGAAACAAGAGGGAAGAGAAATAGAATGAGGAACTGTGAGAAGGGAGGAATGGAGGGTAGTAATGGATAGAATGTAAACAATAACAACAACAAAAACAACAACAACAAAGTAATGAAGTCACTAGAAAATGTAAAGACGGCAGTCCAGACACTGCGTGGATCTGAAGGGAAGCAGTCAAACAGCTCCTTGCACCCAAACCCCATGGGAGGGAGAGCTAGACCTTCAGAGGGGAAGACACACTCAGAAAGCCGGAGGAGACTACTCTCTGCCCACATTTCTGACACTAGAGGAAAACGCCTAGCGCCATCTGGGCTCCCTGTGCACAGGGTCCAGAGCTAATCCTGGGAAGGCACTTCTGGTTGCTGCCCGCATGGAGAGCTGAAACCCAGATCTGAGAAGCTACTCCAGGCCAGAGACCAGAGGCAAGACCAACTTTTCTGCTCCAAGTGACCGTCCAGGTAAACACAGTACATATGCCCACAGAAACACCTGAAGACTGGTAGACAGGAATGACTACACGCCTGAAAACAGAACACTCTGTTCCCATAACTGGCTGAAAAGAGAACAGGAAAACAGGTATACAGCACTCTTGACACACAGGCCTATAGGATGGTCTAACCACTGTCAGAAATAGCAGAACAAGGTAACACCAGAGACAACATGATGTCAAGAGGCAAAAGCACGAACCAAAGCAACAGAAACCAAGACTACATGGCATCATTGGAGCCCAATTCTCCCACAAAAGTAAACATTGAATAACCAAACATGCCAGAAAAGCAAGATCTAGATTTAAAATCACCTTTGATCATAATGATGGGGGACTTCAAGAAAGACATAAAGAACTCCCTTAGAGAATTACACGAAAACAAAAATAAACAAGCAGAAGCTTATAGAGAGGAATCACAAAAATCCCTGAAAGAATTCCAGGAAAACACAATCAAACAGGTGAAGGAATTAAAAATGGAAATAAAAGCAACAAAGAAAGCACAAAAGGAGACAACCCAGGATAGAGAAAACAAAAGGAAGAGAAAAGGAGCAGTAGATACAAGAATCGTCAACAGAATGCAAGAGATAGAAGAGAGAATCTCAAGAGCAGAAGATTCCATAGAAATCATCGACACAACTATCAAAGATAATGTAAAATGGAAAAAGCTACTGGCCCAAAACATACAGGAAATCCAGGACACGATGACAAAATCAAACCTAAGGGTAATAGGTATAGAAGAGAGGGAAGACTCCCAGCTCAAAGGACCAGTAAATATCTTCAACAAATTCATAGAAGAAAACTTCCATAACCTAAAGAAAGAGATGCCCATAAACATACAAGAAGCCTACAGAATTCCACATAGATTGGACCAGAAAAGAAACTCCTCCCATCACATTATAGTCAAAACACAAAAATGCACAAAACAAAGAAAGAATATTAAAAGCAGTAAGGGAAAAAGGTCAAGTAATACATGAAGGCAGAACTATCAGAATTACACTAGACTTCTAACCAGAGACTATGAAAGCCAGAAGATCCTGGACAGATGTCATACAGACCTTAAGAGAACACAAATGCTAGCCCAGATTACTGTATCCAGCAAAGCTCTCAATTAACATAGATGGAGAAACCAAGATATTCCATGACAAAATCAAATTTACACAATATCTTTCTATAAATCCAGCACTACAAAGGATAATAAATGGTAAAGCCCAATGCAAGGAGGCAAACTACACCCTAGACAAAGCAAGAAACTAATCTTTTTGCAACAAAACAAAGAGAAGACAAACACAAATATAATCTCACATCCAAACACGAATATAACAGGAAGCAACAATCAGTATTCCTTAATATCTCTCAATAAAAATGGACTCAATTCCCCAATAAAAGACACAGATTAACAAACTGGATATGCAATGAAGACCCAACATTTTGCTGCCTACAGGAAACACACCTCAGAGACAAAGACAGACACTACAGCAGAGTAAAAGGCTGGAAAAGAACTTTCCAAGGAAATGGTCTGAAGAAGCAAGCTGGAATAAACATTCTAATATCGAATAAAATCAATTTTCAACCAAAAGTCATCAAAAAATATAAGAAAGGACACTTCACATTCATCAAAGGAAAAATCCATCAAGATGAACTCTCAATCCTAAATATCTATGCTCCAAATAGAGGGGCACCTACATACATAAAAGAAACCTTACTAAAGCTCAAAGCACATATTACACCTCACATAATAGTAGTAGGAGATTTCAACACTCCACTCTCATCAATGGACAGATCATAAAAACAGAAATTATACAGAGACATAAACAGACTAAGAGAAGTCATGAACCAAATGGATTTGCAGATATTTATAGACATTCTATCCTAAAACAAAAGGTTATACCTTCTTTTCACCACCTTATGGTACTTTCTTCAAAATTGACCATATAATCGGTCATAAAACCGGCCTCAACATATAAAAAAACATAGAGGCTGCCGCCGCAGAGAGCCCTTGGGCAGCACCCCGCGAGCAAACTTGAGCCTCGGGACCACAGGTAAGACCAACTTGTCTGCTGCAAGAGAGCTGCCTGGTGAGATCGGGACACACAGAGGCAGAGTTCATCTAGGACCGGGCACGTCCTGTGTTTGTCGGAGGTCCCACGCCCGCAGATCCCGGGCCCGCAGCAGCTCTCTGCTCCCAGACCCTGTGGGAAAGAGACCTCACCGCCTGATCAGGTGGGCACTCCTGAGGCTGCAGAGCGGAAGAGACCACCAGCACTGCCCACCCCAGCCCACATCCCTGGCCCAAGAGGAAACTGTATAAGGCCTCTGGGCTCCCGTAGGGGAGGGCCCAGGAGCGGCAGGACCCCTGCCTGAGACACCGCCGGAACCTGAGGGAAACAGACCGGATAAACAGTTCTCTGCACCCAAATCCCGTGGGAGGGAGAGCTGAACCTTCAGAGAGGCAGACAAGCCTGGGAAACCAGAAGAGACTGCTCTCTGTACATACATCTCGGACGCCAGAGGAAAACACCAAAGGCCATCTGGAACCCTGGTGCAATGAAGCTCCCGGAAGGGGCGGCACAGGTCTTCCTGGTTGCTGCCGCCGCAGAGAGCCCTTGGGCAGCACCCCGCGAGCAAACTTGAGCCTCGGGACCACAGGTAAGACAAACTTGTCTGCTGCAAGAAAGCTGCCTGGTGAACTCAAGACACAGGCCCACAGGAACAGCTGAAGACCTGTAGAGAGGAAAAACTACACGCCCGAAAGCAGAACACTCTGTCCCCATAAGTGACTGAAAGAGAGGAAAACAGGTCTACAGCACTCCTGACACACAGGCTTATAGGACAGTCTAGCCACTGTCAGAAATAGCAGAACAAAGTAACACTAGAGATAATATGATGGCGAGAGGCAAGCGCAGAAACCCAAGCAACAGAAACCAAGACTACACGCCATCATCGGAGCCCAATTCTCCCACCAAAACAAACATGGAATATCCAAACACACCAGAAAAGCAAGATCTAGTTTCAAAATCATATTTGATCATGATGCTGGAGGACTTCAAGAAAGACATGAACACACTTAGGGAAACACAGGAAAACATTAATAAACAAGTAGAAGCCTACAGAGAGGAATCGCAAAAATCCCTGAAAGAATTCCAGGAAAACACAATCAAACAGTTGAAGGAATTAAAAATGGAAATAGAAGCAATCAAGAAAGAACACATGGAAACAACCCTGGATATAGAAAACCAAAAGAAGAGACAAGGAGCTGTAGATACAAGCCTCACCAACAGAATTCAAGAGATGGAAGAGAGAATCTCAGGAGCAGAAGATTCCATAGAAATCATTGACTCAACTGTCAAAGATAATGTAAAGCGGAAAAAGCTACTGGTCTAAAACATACAGGAAATCCAGGACTCAATGAGAAGATCAAACCTAAGGATAATAGGTATAGAAGAGAGTGAAGACTCCCAGCTCAAAGGACCAGTAAATATCTTCAACAAAATCATAGAAGAAAACTTCCCTAACCTAAAAAAAGAGATACCCATAGGCATACAAGATGCCTACAGAACTCCAAATAGATTGGACCAGAAAAGAAACACCTCCTGTCACATAATAGTCAAAAGACCAAATGCACAAAATAAAGAAAGAATATTAAAAGCAGTAAGGGAAAAAGGTCAAGTAACATATAAAGGCAGACCTATCAGAATCACACCAGACTTCTCGCCAGAAACTATGAAGGCCAGAAGATCCTGGACTGATGTCATACAGACCCTAAGAGAACACAAATGCCAGCCCAGGTTACTGTATCCTGCAAAACTCTCAATTAACATAGATGGAGAAACCAAGATATTCCATGACAAAACCAAATTTACACAATATCTTTCTACAAATCCAGCACTACAAAGGATAATAAATGGTAAAGCCCAACATAAGGAGGCAAGCTATACCCTAGAAGAAGCAAGAAACTAATCATCTTGGCAACAAAACAAAGAGAATGAAAGCACACAAACATAACCTCACATCCAAATATGAATAAAACGGGAAGCAATAACCACTATTCCTTAATATCTCTCAACATCAATGGCCTCAATTCCCCAATAAAAAGAAATAGAATAACAAACTGGATATGCAACGAGGACCCTGCATTCTGTTGCCTACAGGAAACACACCTCAGAGACAAAGACAGACACTACCTCAGAGTGAAAGGCTGGAAAACAACTTTCCAAGCAAATGGTCAGAAGAAGCAAGCTGGAGTAGCCATTCTAATATCAAATAAAATCAATTTCCAACTAAAAGTCATCAAAAAAGATAAGGAAGGACACTTCATATTCATCGAAGGAAAAATCCACCAAGATGAACTCTCAATCCTAAATATCTATGCCCCAAATACAAGGGCACCTACATATGTAAAAGAAACCTTACTAAAGCTCAAAACACACATTGGACCTCACACAATAAGAGTGGGAGATTTCAACACCCCACTCTCATCAATGGACAGATCATGGAAACAGAAATTAAACAGAGATGTAGACAGACTAAGAGAAGTCATGAGCCAAATGGACCTAACGGATATTTATAGAACATTCTATCCTAAAGCAAAAGGATATACCTTCTTCTCAGCTCCTCATGGTACTTTCTCCAAAATTGACCATATAATTGGTCAAAAAACGGGCCTCAACAGGTACAGAAAGATAGAAATAATCCCATGTGTGCTATCGGACCACCACGGCCTAAAACTGGTCTTCAATAACAATCAAGGAAGAATGTCCACATATACTTGGAAATTGAACAATGCTCTACTCAATGATAACCTGGTCAAGGAAGAAATAAAGAAAGAAATTAAAGACTTTTTAGAATTCAATGAAAATGAAGGTACAACATACCCAAACTTATGGGACACAATGAAAGCTGTGCTAAGAGGAAAACTCATAGCGCTGAGTGCCTGCAGAAAGAAACAGGAAAGAGCATATGTCAGCAGCTTGACAGCACACCTAAAAGCTCTAGAACAAAAAGAAGCAAATACACCCAGTAGGAGTAGAAGGCAGGAAATAATCAAACTCAGAGCTGAAATCAACCAAGTAGAAACAAAAAGGACCATAGAAAGAATCAACAGACCCAAAAGTTGGTTCTTTGAGAAAATCAACAAGATAGATAAACCCTTAGCCAGACTAACGAGAGGACACAGAGAGTGCGTCCAAATTAACAAAATCAGAAATGAAAAGGGAGACATAACAACAGATTCAGAGGAAATTCAAAAAATCATCAGATCTTACTACAAAAACTTATATTCAACAAAACTTGAAAATCTTCAGGAAACGGACAATTTCCTAGACAGATACCAGGTACCAAAGTTAAATCAGGAACAGATAAACCAGTTAAACAACCCCATAACTCGTAAGGAAATAGAAGCAGTCATTAAAGGTCTCCCAACCAAAAAGAGCCCAGGTCCAGACGGGTTTAGTGCAGAATTCTATCAAACCTTCATAGAAGACCTCATACCAATATTATTCAAACTATTCCACAAAATTGAAACAGATGGATCACTACCGAATACCTTCTACGAAGTCACAATTACTCTTATACCTAAACAACACAAAGACACAAAAAAGAAAGAGAACTTCAGACCAATTTCCCTTATGAATATCGACGCAAAAATACTCAACAAAATTCTGGCAAACCGAATCCAAGACCACATCAAAACAATCATCCACCATGATCAAGTAGGCTTCATCCCAGGCATGCAGGGATGGTTTAATATACGGAAAACCATCAACGTGATCCATTATATAAACAAACTGAAAGAACAAAACCACATGATCATTTCATTAGATGCTGAGAAAGCATTTGACAAAATTCAACACCCCTTCATGATAAAAGTCCTGGAAAGAATAGGAATTCAAGGCCCACACCTGAACATGGTAAAAGCCATATACAGCAAACCAGTTGCTAACATTAAACTAAATGGAGAGAAACCTGAAGCAATCCCACTAAAATCAGGGACTAGACAAGGCTGCCCCCTCTCTCCCTACTTATTCAATATAGTTCTTGAAGTTCTAGCCAGAGCAATCAGACAACAAAAGGAGGTCAAGGGGATACAGATCGGAAAAGAAGAAGTCAAAATATCACTATTTGCAGATGATATGATAGTATATTTAAGTGATCCCAAAAGTTCCACCAGAGAACTACTAAAGCTGATAAACAACTTCAGCAAAGTGGCTGGGTATAAAATTAACTCAAATAAATCAGTTGCCTTCCTCTATACAAAAGAGAAACAAGCCGAGAAAGAAATTAGAGAAACGACACCCTTCATAATAGACCCAAATAATATAAAGTACCTCGGAGTGACTTTAACAAAGCAAGTAAAAGATCTGTACAATAAGAACTTCAAGACACTGAAGAAGGAAATTGAAGAAGACCTCAGAAGATGGAAAGATCTCCCATGCTCATGGATTGGCAGGATTAATATAGTAAAAATGGCCATTTTACCAAAAGCAATCTACAGATTCAATGCAATCCCCATCAAAATACCAATCCAATTCTTCAAAGAGTTAGACAGAACAATTTGCAAATTCATCTGGAATAACAAAAAACCCAGGATAGCTAAAGCTATCCTCAACAATGAAAGGACTTCAGGGGGAATCACTATCCCTGAACTCAAGCAGTATTACAGAGCAATAGTGATAAAAACTGCATGGTATTGGTACAGAGACAGACAGATAGACCAATGGAATAGAATTGAAGACCCAGAAATGAACCCACACACATATGGTCACTTGATTTTTGACAAAGGAGCCAAAACCATCCAATGGAAAAAAGATAGCATTTTCAGCAAATGGTGCTGGTTCAACTGGAGGTCAACATGTAGAAGAATGCAGATCGATCCATGCTTATCACCCTGTACAAAGCTTAAGTCCAAGTGGATCAAGGACCTCCACATCAAAGCAGACACACTCAAACTAATAGAAGAAAAACTAGGGAAGCATCTGGAACACATGGGCACTGGAAAAAATTTCCTGAACAAAACACCAATGGCTTACGCTCTAAGATCAAGAATTGACAAATGGGATCTCATAAAACTGCAAAGCTTCTGTAAGGCAAAGGACACTGTGGTTAGGACAAAACGGCAACCAACAGATTGGGAAAAGATCTTTACCAATCCTACAACAGATAGAGGCCTTATATCCAAAATATACAAAGAACTCAAGAAGTTAGACCACAGGGAAACAAATAACCCTATTAAAAAATGGGGCTCAGAGCTAAACAAAGAATTCACAGCTGAGGAATGCCGAATGGCTGAGAAACACCTAAAGAAATGTTCAACATCTTTAGTCATAAGGGAAATGCAAATCAAAACAACCCTGAGATTTCACCTCACACCAGTGAGAATGGCTAAGATCAAAAACTCAGGGGACAACAGATGCCGGCAAGGATGTGGAGAAAGAGGAACACTCCTCCATTGTTGGTGGGATTGCAAACTGGTACAACCATTCTGGAAATCAGTCTGGAGGATCCTCAGAAAATTGGACATTGAACTGCCTGAGGATCCAGCTATACCTCTCTTGGGCATATACCCAAAAGATGCCCCAACATATAAAAAAGACACGTGCTCCACTATGTTCATTGCAGCCTTATTTATAATAGCCAGAAGCTGGAAAGAACCCAGATGCCCTTCAACAGAGGAATGGATACAGAAAATGTGGTACATCTACACAATGGAATATTACTCAGCTATCAAAAACAACGACTTTATGAAATTCGTAGGCAAATGGCTGGAACTGGAAAGTATCATCCTGAGTGAGCTAACCCAAACACAGAAAGACATACATGGTATTCACTCACTGATAAGTGGCTATTAGCCCAAATGCTTGAATTACCCTAAATGCCTAGAACAAATGAAACTCAAGACAGATGATCAAAATGTGAATGGTTCACTCCTTCTTTAAAAGGGGAACAAGAATACCCTTGGCAGGGAAGAGAGAGGCAAAGATTAAAACAGAGACTGAAGGAACACCCATTCAGAGTCTGCCCCACATGTGGCCCATGCATATACAGCCAACCAATTAGACAAGATGGATGAAGCAAAGAAGTGCAGACCGACAGGAGCCGGATGTAGATCGCTCCTGAGAGACACAGTCAGAATACAGCAAATACAGAGGCGAATGCCAACAGCAAACCACTGAACTGAGAATAGGACCCCCGTTGAAGGAATCAGAGAAAGAACTAGAAGATCTTGAAGGGGCTCGAGACCCCATATGTACAACAATGCTAAGCAACCAGAGCTTCCAGGGACTAAGCCACTACCTAAAGACTATACATGGACTGACCCTGGACTCTGACCTCATAGGTAGCAATGAATATCCTAGTAAGAGCACCAGTGGAAGGGGAAGCCCTGGGTCCTGCTAAGACTGAACCCACAGTGAACTAGACTGTTGGGGGGAGGGGGACAATGGGGGGAGGGTGGGGAGGGGAACACCAATAAGAAAGGGGAGGGGGGAGAGGGATGTTTGCCCGGAAACTGGGAAAGGGAATAACACTCGAAATATATATAAGAAATACTCAAGTTAATAATAATAAAAAAAACCATAGAAATAATCCCACGCGTCCTATCAGACCACCACGGGCAAAGGCTGGTCTTAAATAACAATAAGGAAAGAATACCCACATATACATGGCAGTTGAATAATGCTCTACTCAATGATAACCTGGTCAAGGAAGGAATAAAGAAAGGAATTTAAGACTTCTTAGAATTTAATGAAAATGAAGGTACAATATACCCAAATTTATGGGACCTAATGAAAGCTGTACTAAGAGGAAAACCCATAGCTTTGAGTGCCTGCAGAAAGAAACAGGAGAGAGAATATATCAGCAGCTTGAAGGCACACTTAAAAGCTCTAGAACAAAAAGAAACAAACACACCCAGAAGGAGTAGAAGGCAGGAAATAATCACACTCAGAGCTGAAATCAGCCAAGTAGAAACAAAAAGGACTACACAAAGAATCAACAAAGACAAAACCTGGTTACTTGAAAAATCAACAAGATAGATAAACCCTTAGCCATACTAATGAGAGGACACAGAGAGGGTGTACAAATTAACAAAATCAGTAATGAAAAGGAAGACAGATACAGAGGAAATTCAAAAAATCATCAGATCCTACTATAAAAGCCTATATTCAACAAACCTTGAAAATCTGGAAGAAATGGACAATTTCCTAGACAAATACCGGATACCAAAGCTAAATCAGGAAGAGATAAACCATTTAAACAACCCCATAACTCCTAAAGAAATAAAAGTAGTCATTAAAAGTCTCCCAACCAAAAAGAGCCCAGGTCCAGATGGATTCAGTGCAGAATTCTATCAGACCTTCATAGAAGACCTCATACCAATACTATCAAAACTATTCCACAAAATTGAAACAGATGGAATGCTACCGAATTCCTTCTATTATGCCACAATTACTCTTATACCTAAACCACACAAAGACCCAACAAGGAAAGAGATCTGCAGATCAATTTCCCTTATTAATATCAACACAAAGATACTCAATAAAATTCTTGCAAACCGAATCCAAGAGCACATGAACACAATCATCCATCATGATCAAGTAGGCTTTATTCCAGGGATGCAGGGATGGATTAATATACAGAAAACCATCAACCTAATCCACTATATAAACAAACTACTGAAAGATAAAAATCACATGATCATTTCATTAGATGCTGAGAAAGCATTTGACAAAATTCAACACACATTCATGATCAAAGTCCGGGAAAGAACACAAATTCAAGGCCCATACCAAAACATAGTAAAAGCCATATACAGCAAACCAGTAGCTAGTATTAAAGTAAATGGAGAGAAACTTGAAGCAATTCAACTATAATCAGGGACTAGACAAGGCTGCCCACTCTCTCCCTACTTATTTAATATAGTTCTTGAAGTCCTAGCCAGAGGAATCAGACAAAAAAAAGGAGATCAAAGGGGAAATGTTTGGAAAGGAAGAAGTCAAAATATCACTATTTGCAGATGATATGATAGTATACTTAAGTGATCCCCAAAGTTCCACCAGAGAACTACTAAACCTGATAAACACCTTCAGCAAAGTGGCTGGGTATAAAATTAACTCAAATAAATCAGTAGGCTTTGTCTATACAAAAGACAAACGAGCCAAGAAAGAAATTAGGGAAATGACACCCTTCATAATAATCCCAAATGATATAAAATATCTTGGTGTGACTTTAACCAAGCAAGTGAAAAATCTGTATGATAAGAACTTCAAGCCTTTGAAAAAAGAAATTGAAGATCTCAGAAGATGGAAAGATCTCCTATGATCATGGATTGGCAGGATTAATATAGTAAAATTGGCCATTTTGCCAAAAGCGATATACTGATTCAATGCAATCCCCATCAAAATTCCAACCCAATTCTTCATAGAGTTAGACAGAACAATTTGCAAATTCATTTGGAAAAACAAAAACCCAGGATTGCTAAAAATATTCTCTACCATAAAAGGGCAACTTGGGGAAAAACTATCCCCGAACTCAAACAGTATTATAGAGCAATAGTGATAAAAACTGCATGGTATTGGTACAGAGACAGACAGACAGTGGAATAGAATTGAAGACCCAGAAATGAACGCACACACTTATGGTCACTTGATTTTTGACAAAGGAGCCAAAACCATCCAATGGAAAAAAAGATAGCATTTTCAGCAAATGGTGCTGGTTCTACTGCAGGTCAGCATGTAGAAGAGTGCAGATCAATCCATTCTTATCACCCTGTACAAAGCTTAAGTCCAAGTAGATCAAGGACCTCCACATCAAACCAGATACACTCAAACTAATAGAATAAAAAGTGGGGAAGTGTCTCAAACACTTGGGCACTGGAGAAAATTTCCTGAACAAAACACCAATGGCTTATGCTCTAAGATCAAGAATAAATAAATGGGATCTCATAAAACTGCAAAGCTTCTGTAAGTCAAAGGACACAGATGTTAGGACAAAATAGCAACCAACAGACTGGGAAAAGATCTTTACCAATCCTAGAACTGATAGAGGGCTTATGTCCAAAATATACAAAGAATTCAGAAGTTAAACTGCATGGAGACAAATATCCCTGTTAAAAAATGGGATCAGACTCTCTCTCCTCTGCTCTCTTACCCTATTCTCCTTTGTCCCTTCTCTCCCCACTCCCCATCCCCCTTCCCTCCACATACTCATGGCTGGCCTTTACTTCTCCCCTCTTCTACTCTTCTTCTCTTATTAAACCATTCCACGTGGGGGAAAAGAATGGGTTCAGAGCTGAACAAAGAATTTACAGCTGAGGAATGCCGAATGGCTGAGAAATACCTAAAAAATGTTCAACATCTTTAGTCATAAGGGAAATGCAAATCAAAACAACCCTGAGTTTCTAGCTCACACCAGTCAGAATGGCTAGGATCAAAAACTCAGGTGACAGCAGATGCTGGTGAGGATGTGGAGAAAGAATTCACTCCTCCAATGTTGGTGGGATTGCAGACTGGTACAACCATTCTGGAAATTAGTCTGGAGGGTTCTTCAGAAAATTGGACATTGAACTAATTAAGAACCCAGCTATACCTCTCTTGGGCATATACCCACAAGATGCCCCAACATATAACAAAGACACATGCTCCACTATGTTCATAGCACCCTTATTTATAATAGCCAGAAGCTGGAAAGAACCCAGATGCCCTTCAACAGAGGAATGGATGCAGAAAATGTGGTACATCTACACAATGGAATACTACTCAGCTATCAAAATAATGTGTTTATGAAATTAATAGGCAAATGGATAGAACTGGAAAATATCATCCTGAGTGAGGTAACCCAATCACAGAAAAACACACATGGTATGCACTCATTGATAAGTGGCTATTAGCCCAAATGCTTGAATTACCCTAGATGCACAGAACACATGAAACTCAAGAAGGATGACCAAAATGTGAATGCTTCACTCCTTCTTTACAAGGGGAACAAGAATACCCTTGGCAGGGAATAGGGAGACAAAGTTTAGAACAGAGGCAGAAGGAACACCTATTCAGAGCCTGCCCCACATGTGGCCCATACATATTCAGCCACCAAACTAGATAAGATGGATGAAGCAAATAAGTGCAGGCTGACAGGAACAGGATGTAGATCTCTCCTGAGAGACACAGCCAGAATACAGAAAATACATAGGCGAATGCCATTACTAAACCACTGAACTGAGAACGGGACCCCGTTGAAGGAATCAAAGAAAGGACTGAAAGAGCTTGAAGGGGCTTGAGACCCCATATGACCAACAACGCCAACCAACCAGAGCTTTCAGGGACTAAGCCACTACCCAAAGATTATACAGGGACTGACCCTGGGCTCCAACCGCATAGTTAGCAATGTATAGCCTAATAAGATCACAGGTGGAAGGGGAATCCCTTGGTCCTGCCAAGACTGAACCCCCAGTGAATGTGATTGTTGGGGGGAGCGCGGTAATTGGGGGAGGATTGGGAGGGGAACACTCATATAGAAGGGAAGGGGGAGGTGGTCAGGGGGATGTTGGCCCGGAAACTGGGAAAGGGAATAACAATCAAAATGTAAATAAGTAATACCCAAGTTAATAAAGATGGAGAAAAACAAAAATAAAAATAAATCATGTTAAAAAAAAGAAAATGTAAAGACATCCCATGTTTATGATGATCTTTCTTATTTTATTCTGAAATAAAAATCTTTTATATTTATTATTGTGAAAATGATTGTACCAGAAGCTTCTTACAGATTCTCAGTTGGTTTCTCCTGATTTGTACTTTCTTGGTCAAATACTTTTAGAACTGTCTTATATTGTAAATAATTGCTCCTTTTCATAGGCAATTTGTAATCCCCAGCAACACAAAAATTTATTCCATTAAACATTTTTTCCTAAGGTATTTGTTTCTGGATCACAAATAGCATATCGTCCATATAATAGCAAATCATGGTTTGAGGAAACTGCTTACTAATTATTTCTAATGGCTATTGTATAAATATTGGCATAAGGTAGGACTATTCAATATTCCCTGTGGCAAGACTGTTCAATGATATCTGTTTAATGGAAAACACCTATTAAAAGTAGGTACTGGGAAAGCACACCATTCCCTGTCATGCTGATGTAACAGAATCATGAAAAGGCAGTCTTTTAAACAAATCACTATAAGAGACCATAAATTAGGTAACAAGAAAATCAATGGGATTCCATGCTGTGAAGGGCCAATTGGCTGAATGGTTTTATTAATTTCTTTCTGATCTGTCAACATCCTCCATTTGCCAAATTTCTGTTTAATTACAAATACAGAAGTATTCCAACTGCTTTTGCACCCTTCTATTGTTCGAGCCTCTAGTTGTTATTGGGCTAGCTAGTCTAGCACCTGAAACATTTCTTTTCTCAAAGGTCATTTTTCTTTTCAAACAGGCTTATCAATTTGCCATTTCAGTAGTCAGGCAGCTGGAGATGGATTGGTAATGGCTTCCCTATATGAAGTTGAAGAGTCAACCTCTACCATGTCCTACTGGCAGACAGCATGGGCAGTGTAACTGACTTTGATAACATTTAAAAGTTTTTTAATAGGAAAATCTCCTCTTTTATACCATATAAAGTTGGATGAATGCTAATCTGTGTTTTCAGCTGTTGCAATAGGTCTCTTCCCCTTAGGATTGTGGCAATATTAGCCACATATGGCCTTAATTTTCTTATTTAACCTTCTGGTCCTATGCACTTAATTGATTTTAGACTTGTTTTTTACCTGAGATAATGTCACAGTTCCTAGCAGCTATGTAGAAACCCTTTGAAGTGGGCAAAATGTATTATAGAACCCTTTGAAGTATATTCTAGAAATCTTGTGATACTATAATTGTATTAGCTCCTGTGCTCACAAATCCTTCAATCTCAATTCCATCTAATTGTAATTTCAACTTTGTTCTCTTATCATTTATAATAGGTTGCCAAAACATCTGTTGGGTGGTTTTTTTAGGTATCTTTAGAATACCTCACTTTAGATTTAGCATCTGTTATTGTATTCATAGGAGTGACTCTACTACTGTTAAATAATTTAATTTTAAGCAGCTCTGTTTGTTCTATCCAGCTTTGATTTTCCTAGTTTTGTTCTTAGAATACACTTTCTTTGGAAACGAAACAAATTGCTCATTTTGTTGTTGTTGCTGTTCTTGTTGTTGGGCTTTGATCAAAGCCACTTAGTTAGTTTTCCGACATTAAGGAATTGCCTTGAATATCTTTTGATGTCCTACATCATCATCATTAGGTCTGTTCTTTGCATATCTTCTATTTTTCCCAGGAAACTTTCTCTCTGAAGTATGATTACTATAGAAGAATTTATCCTTAGAAACTCATTGTTACAGTCCTTTAGGGACTGACCTAATCTTTCAGAATGAAGAAACTGGCATTTTGTGTTTTTATATCTTTTGTCATGGCTTGTCAACCATAACTGAATTTTGAACATTAAGCTCTATATCTGCAGTAGTTTTAATCCATTCATAAAGAGGTGTAGCATTTTCAAAAGCCAAATATTCAGTTTAAAATTATCTAGCAGTTGGAGTTGATATTGCTCTATTTAGAGCTGTGGGTAATCTTTGTAAAAAAAAGTCCGTGAAAGATTCATTGGAACCCCTGGTTGTATTTGTACACAATTCAGTTCATTCCTTCCCCCAAACATTTAAGGCTATTGTACAACATTGTTCTCGGATAATATCATCAAGGGCAATCTGAACTCTCAATTCTGACTATAGGCTCTCCTCTAATAATTGATTCTTGACAATAGCAATGCCTTTAGTCAAATTTCATTGCTTCATAATTGAAGTCTCATCTCACCCCCATGTTAGCCACTGTAATTGATAGCTGACCCTAAAATGACTGTCATCAAATCTCTCCAATGTTTTGAAATTCTAAAAATTTTTTCATGGCCCAGTTATTAAGCATCTGTGTGACATATGGTTAATATAAACCATAGGCTATTGTTACTTCTTTAAATCTTTTAAAATCTCATCTCTCTACAAGTTGCTACTTGAATTTTTGATAATCTTGTGGAATTCCTTTATCAAGACATTATCT
This sequence comes from Rattus norvegicus, assembly GCF_021556685.1. NCBI lineage: Eukaryota > Metazoa > Chordata > Mammalia > Rodentia > Muridae > Rattus > Rattus norvegicus. Next base: position 8,761,920 of record NC_141545.1, read on the forward strand.
TCCTCACTTTTATTCATAATTTTTCTAATATTTTCTTCTAAGTTTTATATCTATCATTTTTTATATTTTCAAAATAAGGACCATCTTAAGTCATTCTATCTGCATAAACTCAAGTTAGTCAAATATGTTATTTAGCTTAAGCAACTTGACACAGTCTTGGTCACCTAAGCATGTGTAATGGGGAGTCTTATTTGAGTGTCATTATCAGGTTGCTCTGCCAAGGGCTGCATAGATTAGCAATTCAGTTAGGAGAGACCAGAACACTGTGGGAGGCATCTTTTCTGTCTCTCATGTCTTTTTGTTTCACTTTGAGTCTTATAGTCACACAGGGTTGTCTTTATGACCTGGGTTTGGAACTATCCTTTGGAGTCTCTCAAGGTATTACATGCATAGCCACATGAAGATAATGACAGCCTCCTCAGATCCATGGCATCATGCCGTCCAGTGGGTTCTGGAGGAGGGTGGTTACATGGTATTTTTAACCTATTCACTGATATTACCACTCTTTGTACACTCCTGCTCCTCTTCATATTTTTCTTCATAAACACTTATTCTAATCTCCCCCCTCTCTCAGAATCAGTGAGTTTGATTAATATTATTTTCAGAAGCATGTGACCTTACCAGTGTTACACCACAGAAGAAAACTACTCCACCAGCCACAAGTAACTGCCTGTATATCCACAAGGATGAGTGTGGTCTCATGAGCCTTCCCAAGGGACTTCCTAAATGTGCATATATAATACAGGGGGTACATAGATATATGTGCTCAGACTTGGCCAGATCCAGATCTTTATTTTTCTGTACCCCTTCAAGCTAATCCAGAAGAAGTGTGGCATTGAAAAAAACAATTTTCTGTGTCAATTCAGGAATGAAAGTACTGGCAGGTGACAGCTATCTACAACTGAACTCTCAATAGTTGGGGCAACATAGGTTTTTTTTTAAAATGAGGTGCTTTAGTGGATTAAGATACTCATTGCCAAGCCTGATGGCCTGACTTTGATCCCTGGTGTCCAGAATGTAGTGGCTGCCTAGCCACACCCTGAAATTCATATGATAGGAGAAACCAACTCCAATAAGTTGTTCTCTGACATCCATACATGTGTTCTGATGCACATACCTACACATGTGCACAAATAAATTTAATAATATTTTCAAATCTCTTAGAAGTGTAGATCCCTTGTTGAGTGTATCCCTTACCCCTACTCCATCCTTCCCTCCTCCCATCATTCTTCCCTTGTTCCCCTAGGCAACGTCATTTCTATTTTCACTAATATATGCATACATGATCTTATGTAACTGTATATGAACCACAATTTGGATAACATACATTTGTCTTCTTGAGACTGCCTTGGTTCACTCAATGTGGTTATCTCTAGTTGCATCCATGATCTTGCAGAGAGTGTTGACTGTATTCTTTATGACTGAGAAAAATTCTATTCTGTTGTGATGGCCAGTTTTTTCTTCTCAACTGGACACAAGTTAAGGTAATTTATAGAAAAACAATGTTAATTGAAAAAAGTGTGTTCTGTAGGCAAGTGTGTAGGGCATTTTCTTTATTGGTGTTCGATGTAGGAAGTCCAATATCACAATGATTATTGACATATCTAGGCTGGCAATCTTGGGAAATATGTGAAAGCTGGCTCAGCAAGCTATGGCGAGCAAGACAATAAAGAGAATTCCTCCATAACTTTTGTGTCAGTTTGTGCTTTGAGCTCTTGCTCTGATTTCCTTTGATGATGTAAGATGAGGTGTAAGGTGAAATGAACCCCAATGTCCAGGAGATGCCTTTGGTCATGGTATTTATCACAGCAACAGAAACCTTTATTCTTCCATTGCTGGCTACCAAGGTGGGCTCCCTAACTTAACTATTATGAATAGTGGGGCAAGAAACATATTTAAGTACCTCCATGACGGCAACATGTCTTTCCTTAAAGAGAGATGTGGGAGACCCATATGTCACACCACTACCAATGGAAGAGAGAGTCGATACCCAAAACATTGTTTGATTGGTGGATTAATCCACGGATGCACTCAGGCTGCAGATAGGACTGAAATAATTGGGGAAACTTATCAGAAGTTTTGTACAGGAGGAGACGGATGGACGATGAATGGATGGAAGGTGAAGATGCAGGGATGGGATAGTGTAGAGACTCTGGTGTTATAGAGCAAAGCATGGCAATACCGACTCTCCAATCTCAGCAAGGAAATCAACATTTGTATTATAAATGCATAGTCCCTGAGGATGTATCACACCTAGCCATTGTATTAAATTGCAAAGAAAGACCATGTCAACAACCAATAAGCCAAGTGGGGTCTGGAGATATCTGAGGAAAGATAGGAATGAACCAGCACCTGAGAAGATAAGAGACATAAGAGAAGACAACAGCTGAGCTATTAAGGGTTCCTTGATGCAAATATGGAGACATGGTCACCACAAGTGTAGGTAAAGTCTGGTCAGTTTTCAGGGAGGGTGGAGCTGCAAGGGATGAGGGGAGGACCTGAACATCAATTTTTGAAGCACGATATTGACGATTTCTTGCAGATCCAGAAATTCTTCAATGTACAATTGTTGTCATTCCAGCCATCATTTGTCAGCTCTACACAGTCTTTCTCTGAAGCATTTTTGGTTTCCCACGGGGTCCAATATTTGTTTTTAAAGCTGCAAAGCACATACATAGTGTTAATCTGTGTCTCTACACTCATTTATGAGTGGTTTGGAAACTTCTGAAAACTAGATGTTTTCATGTTTGTCCTGGTCCCTATAACTTACTTAGTAATCTTCTGCCTAGCGTTAGAGAGAGAATTCTTCCTGCTGAAGGTATATTTACACACAAATTAATAAGCTGAGAATTTACAATTCAACATCATTATCAAGCTTTCATAACTCTGGATTTTATGCAACTACTTTAACTAAACCAAGTAAAAGGAGATAGGTAGGAATATAGTTTATAGAAATGATTAAAACTGGCTAATCCAAACTGAGATAACTGTATTAAATTAAAGCTATTGGCTTAATCAAAGAGCAGGTTCTTATTTGAGGATTTATTTTAATTTAAGTGTGTGTGTGTGTGTGTGTGTGTGTGTGTGTGTGAGAGAGAGAGAGAGAGAGAGAGAGAGAGAGAGAGAGAGAATGTGTGTGTGTGTAGAGGGGGGGTGTACACCATTTAGATTCCCTGAACTTGGAGTAACAGGTGGCACTGAAATGCTTGACCTGAGAACTTGGAATGTAACTCATATTCTTTGCAAAATCCACACTATTACTAATTCCTGAACCAACCACTTAGGTTTTAGACTATTTATACCACACTATATTTGTTTCTCAGGCTCTAAGTTCTTCCTGAATCTCCACTACAGGAGTTTCAGATCATCTACCATCTTCCCTGAACTTGAGTATTAGCTCCGTTTCCACTAAGTTAATGACATCCTTTCATGTGTAGGAAACAAAAACCCCAGGAAGAATATTTCACAATAGCGTTTCAGACATCAGTCTCACACCTCCATTCCTCCCTTGTTACTTGACCTACCTTAGTGACAGAGGTGAACCATCCACCCACTGCCATGAGCCTTCCTCTTTTATGTCTGAGAGCCCAATCCAGAGATTTCCTATACTCTTACACATCTTCTGTAGAAAGGTCTGAAAGGGGAGAAGAGTAATTGATACAGAGCTGAGTACTTGAATTTTCATCCAGTGTTCCTGAAAATCTCTAGAGGGGAAGTTTTGTTTGCAGTCAGACCTTCTGGATCTGACCATGATTTCTAACATGTGTTCAGGAGATCTGAGTCCTGCCATGTCTGTGCTCTATAGCCAAATGACTTGTACAGAAAAGTACACAGCTGGTATCTTGTCATATATACTTGTTTTTACTGCGTGTTTCTCTGACTTGTGAGTTTTGAGAATGCCTATTTGGATTTTCCCATGATTGACTGAATGTGTGTGAGCCATATTCTAGCAATTGATCAATGGCACAAAGCAGAGTTTTCCCTCTATGAAGTAGTTTGCTAAGTAGTAGCCAACCTAGCATAAGAATTCTTTATATTTTCAAGGCTTCCTCGAAATCTTACACACATGGACAAGAGTTGTCTGGTGTGCATGCGTGTGTGTGTGTGTGTGTGTGTGTGTAAGTTATTTTGATTCTCTAATTGCTTCTCTTCCATTTTCCCTTGAAAATTTATGTCTATCCATCTTAAACTACTTTTCCTGAAGTAAATTGCATACCTCTCATCTACATCAGAATTCCTTCTCCCAGGCTTTGAAATCATTAGGGAAGAGGAACAGAAAGATTGTAAGAACTGGAAATAGTGGACATCTGAGGTGAAATGTACAGGTCAATCTTGCTGCTTCTATTACAAATGCTAATTATGCTACCCCCAAACTATTTGCACAAGGGTGTCTGCACATGCCTTCTAGAAACCTGCCCCCAGTTGGTTTTGATTGGTAAATCAAAATGCCAGCAGTCAATAGCTGGGGAAGACAGATACAGTGGGATTTTAGGATTCTAGGTCTAGGGACCAGGAGATAAGGAGGGTGAAGATCTAATATGTTTTAGGAGAATGTGGAGAGTGGAGAGACATAGAGGCATCTATGGGGTAGAGAAGCAAGGAGAGTTCCCTGGGTTCTGGGCCAAGAAGACATGGCCAAGAGGGACCCACAAATAGAGTAGCTAAGACAGAGCATAGCAGTTAGTAAGAACTAACTCATAATTAGTGGGAGGCAGATTCTAACAGAATAGAGGCTAGGCAATTGCCTAGCTATTGTGCTGACCATGGCATCTTAAAATATAAAGATTGTGTGTGTGTGTGTGTGTGTGTGTGTGTGTGTGTGTGTGTGTGTCTTTCATTTTGGCTCAAAAATCATTGAGGTGGGTAGCAAACTCTACAATGAGATTTGTCAATTAACTAATACAACAGGGTAATTGCACATATGAACTCACAGTGGCTGCACAAGATCAAGCCAGCTAAACTCTTAACTTAGACAGGAGATAAGCTCACGGTGGAAAAATAAGTATTTTCAGACATGTAATTACTGAGAGACTATCCAAGCTCCAGTGGATATTTTTATACTAGTGGACATGTAGGCAGCACTAAGGGGACTCCATGACTTTAGAAAGAGATAGTACACATAATTAAAAAGCAAAAGTGTTGGCACATTAAGAAAGGAATTGGAAGGGAGGTAATATGTTTACTCAAGAAGCATGATATGACACATTAAGTTTGTAGTAATAAAAACATGCATGGATGTCTCCAGAATTAGGCATACCTGCTCCTCATCACTTTCAATGATGATGAGTTGTGCCCCTACTTCCTTGCAAGCAGTGAGAGAATCATTCCAGTTATGTTTAGTTATGGAGAAGAAGTAACAATTTCCATGGAAAAGCATCCAGTCCCAGGAGCAGGGACGACATAGGAGGTCTGTTGGAATAGTTAGAATGAACCGACAATTGATTGTTTGTATTACTGTGTCTGCTCAGACTTCAAAACCTCCAGAATCAAGGACCTCCAAGTACCACAGATGAGAGACATTACCCTTTCCATTTCCTAAGTATTTTCCTCATATTATGGGATTCCAAGTATCTTGTCCCATCTCATCCACACTAGAAGAAATAGGAGCTAATTTCTACATTCTCAATAAGTAGAAAAATTGGATCATTACATATATATTGTCAACGCCATGGCCCCTTTTTGTGCTATCCTGTTTCCATTTCACAAGTAATAAAACTGAGATATAAAAGAGATCAGAATTCAAGCAAATTGTCCCCACATGAATTGCCTACTAAGAACCTCAGACAACCAGCCTCTCATCACTCACCTATTCGAGTCTTCAGTTGTGTGAGTTTCTTGTAGATTTCCTCCTGATCCTTGGTGCAGGGCACCTTTGGAACTGTGTCAAGAAAAAAGAAACACCTACAGTGTCTCAGGGTCTATACTGCCTATGTAGGAACATTGTGTCTAAGAGCCAACTATTTGTTACAGAACTCTTGAAGAAGAGGAATACTGGACTGGAAAGATGATTTACTTGGTAAAGTACTTGCATGCAGGCATGATGACCTGAATTCAATATTCCAGAACCTACATTTAAAAATCAGGCATGCTAGTGTATACACTCATAATCACATTTTTGGGGATTAAAGGACAGATGGATCCCTTGTCCAACCAGACTAGATTTCTTGAAAACCTTAGGACAGTAAGAAATATTTTCTCCAGAAAAGTGGACAGAGTCTGAAAAATGACCCCTGAGGCTGTCTCCTGGCAACTACATATTGCATATATACATGTATGCTTATCTACACAGATCCACGTGCATGCAAATACATGTGTGTATGTGGATACATGCACATAGATACATGAGGGAGAGAGAGACAGAGAAAGGTACAGAGGGGAGAGAGAGGGAGAGGGAGAGACAGAGAGACAGAGAGACAGAGGGACCGATCTTGTCACACAGAAAGATAGCAAGTGGAGTGAAGACATTCTTTCTTTTTTTTTTTTTTTTTTGGAGCTGGGGACTGAACCCAGGGCCTTGCGCTTGCTAGGCAAGCGCTCTACCACTGAGCCAAAACCCCAACCCCTGAGTGAAGACATTCTTATGTTCCTCTTCAATTTCCCTTTCTCTGTAAGTTAGAGGGTCCTGATACATGTTTAGAAGCCATAGAAGAATCGAGTTCCATCTTCAGGCTTGTCATGCTCCTACATGTGTTTTTCCTAGATTCCCCCCCCAAAAAAGAACAGCATTAAGGACCCAAGTACTCAGGGATGTCTGACCTTGGAGAAGAAATGTCACAAGGACCCCAGAGAAGAGAGTGAAGAAAAGCAGCTGCAGCACCAAGGGAACAAGGCCATGTCTCACACACCCTGTGGAGGAGAAAGATGGGATTTCAGCAAACATGTGCCCTTGTATTGTCTGGGCCTAGTGACACACAAGCCACCAGCATACTTCTGCCCAGACACAGGGCTTTAATACTTAAACTTCCAGCTTCCCATAGCCAAAAGTCTAGGTATCAACTGTCCAGGATCCATGACGGCAGAATTCCCTCTTGCATTTCATAGAAACATGTTTGTAGAAAGTATTCACACCTGCTCAGCCTCACTTCGTGCAGTGAGTGCAAAACTCAGTTTCTCCTGTGTTCAACTCAGAGAAGGAAAAGTAAGAGTCTGGTCATATTGCTCTTGGTTACTCAATAGAAACTGTTGGTAAAAATCATTGCTGACGAGACCCCACAGTTTGATCAGAGGATGTGGAAAAATTTAACTGGCAGTGATAGGGACACTTCTTTCCCACTAATTAGTTTCTATAGTCCAGGAAGATTCCATGCAAGCTTCTAGGGGTAGAAAAGTCATCAACAGTCTCATCTAGATATGAACCATGAGAACTACAGTGTTGACTAATGTGGCAAGATATGACCACTGATAACAGTGGCAGTAATATTATACACTTTCTGAATAAAAACCTGCTTCATAAAATGGAATTCAGGCCTGACAATCCAGCCAAAAATGTGTACTTGACCAGTTTCTAAAGCCCTAGGAGTGATATGCTAATTATTTTTACCAATGGACATGGTATAAAACTGTCTTATAAATACTCTATATTTGTAGATTAGTTATCTCTTAGCTATCATCAGGTAAATTTGTTTGGCAGTGAATGATGGTTAATACACAGATTCATAACTGTTTAAAGTGCAGAAAACGAATGTTTATGAAGTGCTCAGCTACAAATTGGACATCTAGGTCACAACTGTCTCTACCTGGTGTAGGAAACACAGAGAAAGGGAGGTTATCTGGACTGGGTAAAATAACATCTTCTGGACATGACAAGACCATACCACTCATGAATGGCAGCTGTGGTTTCTTGCAAAAGGCCTGAAGAACAGTGAACCAGTCAACATTAACATGAACGTGAGCTCATGAGCTCACACCACAAATTGAGAATTTATTAACAACTATGGCTGCTACGAAATATAGAGTCAGTTTTCTTCATGATTTGTCTCCTGGAAGGGTTGCCAGACTTCAGTGGATAGCTTCACACCTACGTGCATGTGAACAGCACTAATTGGTCTCTGTGGACTTTTTTTTAAAGGTACAGAAACGGACATTGGGGGACCTAGGATCAGTTGGAGGGGGAAGTAGGGATGAATATGATCAAAATTCTCTTTTGCATAAGCATGTGTCATATATATGTGTGTGTATAATTATTTTAGTCATATGCACGCTAACTTGTGCCTATAAATAATATAGAAAGTAGATTTTTGAGTGAAATTATCAAAAAATTCATTTTCAAAAATTAAAAAAAGTGCCCAGTTAGAATAAAGCTGAGTTATTTCCCTCTTGAGCTTTAAAAATTCCAACCCAACATCACCTAGGGGCTCAGCTGCAACCTTACTTCCTTGGAGGCCCTCATAGTGAATTCATGATCCTAAATCATGGAAACTGTTATTGCACAATGTTTATTTGCCTCTCTATGTCCCTCAGTCACTGAACTCACTCACACTAAGGAAGAATTATGGAAGAGTTGGTATATAGCTAGGGAGGGCAAGTGTAGAAATAGTTTATACATTCACACTCATTTTCAGACAAAGAAGCACCCTTGTGGGTGGTTTGTGGTCAAATAAATCCTAGAATGTATATTAGAACTAGAAGGAAATGAGACATTTCAGTCCAAGTCTATTTCAGCTGCATTGTACAGCAAGGAAACATCTGACTTCTGAGCAAACGTTTAGAAAAAAATCTTTTTTCCACCATATTCATATGCATCTGTGAACATACATTTAATTAAAATAATGATATATATGACCCATGCCTTTCCCATCAGTGTACTGGGAGGTTAACAGATCAGAAGAAATGAATCCAAAGCCTGTCCCCAAATTGTAGAACAAAGGTGTTTGAGCAAAACAGCTACCATGCTAATCCTTGTGTTTAGCAAGTAGAGCCAGGTAGATCACTATGTGTTCAAGGTCAACCTGGTCTGCATAGTGAATTCCACAATAACAAGAGCTACATAAATAGAGTCTGTTTAAAAACAAACAAACAAACAACAACAACACACACATGCACACACACACACACACACACACTCACTCGCTCACTCACACAATGTCAGTATTTCCATCTGTTGTGGCTACTTATAAGATTCTATCAAAATGGGACTTATTCACAATCTCTCATGGGAGATGAGAAACATCATTGGACCCTTACCTGAAATTCCAACAGCTCTTCCCAGCCAGCCATTTGTATAAAATTCTAACCTAATTACACATAGCCTTCGGGGTTTCAGGGTTGTGCAAGCTTAAATAAGGAAGGCTCCTTCTATGCTAGACCAACAGACTGTATAAAGACCATCAGTATATATGATTGGGGTTACTCATGTTTCTGTGACTAATTACTCACTCATGCTCTGTAATAAACTCTTTGGTTCTTAGGTGTAAACTTTAGTGGAATTGTTCTTTGAGTTGAGACCTTATGATGAGGGAGTTTATGTCTCCCTGTGGGAGGAGTTCTCACAACATCCTAGGAACTTCCCCTTCAGGTCCCATGAATGGGGGACCCAGAACTTTTGAGTAATCTCCGTGAAGCTCACTGATCCTTTGCAATGTAGATACTTCCTTCTCTGAATAATATTTTACTACTTTTTGCAAGCAATTCTTCAGTATTTGAACATGATGCAAAGAACCTATGTTAGAACCAGGTAATAGGTAACACAAGAGACCAAGATATGATTTAGAAAGCCATGTACTAGATGTTTGGTGATTGCTAATGAGACATTTGGAGGTATTTAAACACAAATTTTGATTTAGCTGTGTGGTATTGTGCATGCCTTTCATTCCAGCACTTGGGTGGCAGAGGCAGGTGGATTTCTTTGAATTCAAACTCAGTCTTTACTACAAAGTGAATTCCAGAATAGCCAGGGCTACACAGAGAAACCCTGTTACACACACACACACACACACACACACACACACACACACACACTCTGGTGTTTTCTTCAGCCATGTAGACAAGTGAATGTCACCTACAGAGAAATAGGTGAAAACGAACATTATTATTCTAAACAAAATAAGCCTGAGATAACTATCTGTCTCTCTATCTCTCTATCTCTGTCTGTCTGTCTGTCTGTCTATCTGTCATGGTTTGAATATGCTTCCACAAGGTTGTGGCACTTTTTGGAGGTGTGGCCTTGTTAGAGTAGGTTGTCACTGTGGGAGTGGGCATTAAGACCTTCATCATAGCTTCCTGGAAGTCAGTCAGTATTCTGCTGGCATCTTCAGATGATGATACAGAACTCTCAGCTCAGTCTGAACCACATGTTCCTAGATGCTGTCATACTCCCACCTTGATGACGCTTGACTAAATATTTGAACCTGTAAGGCAGTCCCAATTAAATGCTGTCCTTAGAAGACTTGCCTTGGTCATGGTGTCTGTTCACTGCAGTAAAACTTTAAGATAAAAGTTGGTTTCAGGAGTTGGGAATTGCTGTGATATTCTTGACCATGCATTTGTTTAGAGGAATGTGGATTTTTGGACTTTGGAAAGCAGTGGGATGCTTTAAGTTGGTCTTAATGGGCTATCCTAGGAGGAAGTTGTTGTTGAATATGATTTGAACTCTGCAGACCTGGTTCAAAAGGTTTAAGTGGAGAGCTTCAGAATGTGGCCTAGAGACTGTTTTGTGGTATTTTGGTTAAGAATGTGGCTGCTTTTTGTTTTAAGAGTCTACCTGAGTCTAAGGTAAAGAGACTAGTATTAATTGCATTGATAAAGGAAGTCTCAAAAAAGCCCATTATAGATTTTGTTTTCTGTTCAAGTCTAATGAAGAGCATTTTGAACAAGAATAGCAAGCTTAGAAAAGAAAAATATAAAACACATGACTCAAGTATTAATGGGGCATCAGGAACTGAATCCTATGTTCTAGGAGATAACAGATTAGGGGATTTGGGGACAAGGTCCTACCCAGATAAATTTAGATTTAGACATGGTGGATGGTGGTACACAAAGCTTAATAGATCTCTGAGTTTCGGAAACCAGGAAAGGGAATAACAATCGAAATGTAAATAAGAAATACTCAAGTTAATAAAGATTAAAAAAAAAAAGATCTCTGAGTTCAAAGCCAGGCTGGGATAAAGCAGGTGTTAGGTGAAAAAAAGCTTAAATCCAGGCATGGTGTTACATGCCTTTAATCCCAGCATTACAAGAGACAGAGTCATAGTTCCAGGAAAACCAATCTTAGACAGAGAGGGAGAAATCTGATAATAGAATAGGGGAGGGGGGCATTCTCCAGCCCAGTAGAACACGACAGCTTCGGCCATGTGCCACTGGCTTTAGAATGAAAAACAGAAGGGACTACTGGGGCAATTGATGCTGGTTAACTGAAGCTAAGGAATTAACAATGATTAAGAAGAATAACAACAATATCAATCTTCTGGGGAATGTTTTCTGACAGCACAAAAAAGCTTTGTTTCAGAGATAACAAAGGTGGTACCGCATGCTGCAGCTGTACTTAATAATGTGTAAGAATCACCCCAGTGGTACTGGTTTTGAAGGAATGAAGGGGTCATGAAGAGCAGCTGAGGCTTGGGACTGTGAGAGTCTATGTAAGACCATTGGTGAAGGTACAGCCTCAGCTGCAGTTTATAACCCAGGACTGAAGGGGACAGGCAGAGTACTTCAAGCTTGGTACCATGAAGAGAACCATGAAGAGAACCCTTGAGAGGCTGTTGGTGAATTCTAGTTGCAGTATAAGACCCAAGCATATTGGAGGTGCCAGTGCCATGTCACGATCACCAAGAACAGCAGCAGCAGTGGAGTGGATCAACCTGAGCTTAGAGCGCTACAGAGGACGGAGCTGGAGAAGTGATACTAACCCTTTCGAGGAGCCCAGGAGATGATGTGTCCCCAAACATTGAAACAGGAAGCTGTAACATTGAAAGCTGCCTTGGAGATCCCAAGATTTTTGAGATTCCAGAGCCATAGGATATCTCCAAAGTAAAGGTGCTGACATGGAGTGGAACCAGCCCAGGAAAAGATATTTATTGCAGACAACAAAGATAAAAAGGAGTTGGAGATGTGAAAGCTGCTTTGACATCAGACATGGAGATGCAGAGTTTGGAGTTTTCCCAGCTCCTTTCCTATCTTGCTTTGGGGATTACAGTTAAGTGATTGGATGGATTTCAGAAGAGACTTTTTACTTTGTACTTTTTACTGTAAACATTATTGATACTGCTCTAGGCTATGGGGACTTCGCAAGTTGTAATTAATGTACTTTTTTATTTTCTTATGGCTATATATGGCCCCCGTAGACTCATGTGTTTAAACAAACCCATGAGGCGCCAGGAAATGGAAGTCATAGTTTAAATGTGGTTGGTCCAGGGAGTGGTACTATTTGGAGGTGTGGTCTTGTTGAAGTAGGTTTGTCACTATGGGAGTGGGCTTTATGTCCCTTATCCTATCTATCTGAAAGTCAATATTCTGCTAGCAGCCTTCAGATGAAGATATAGAACTCTCCCGGCTTAGCCTACACCATGCCTGCCTGGACACTGTCATACACCCTCCTGTCTTGATGATACTGTACTGAACCTCTGAACCTGTAAGTCAGTCCCAATTAAATTGTGTCCTTGTAAGACTTGCCCTGGTCATGGTGTTTGTTCACAACAGTAAAACCCTAACCAAGACACTGTCTTTCCATGTATCAGCTATCTATACATCTATCTATCTATCTATCTATCTATCTATCTATCTATCTATCTATCTATCCACCCATCTGTTTTTCTACCTTCCTCTCGATCTATTTGTCAATATGTCTGTCTATATATCATCTATCCACATATCCAAAAATAGAAGGGGAATGGGAGTGACAAGAAGGGACTGTGGGAACAAGAATCTCAATTAAAGAAAATATCTCATGGTATATTTTCTACATGAAATATACACATGCATATGACATAAAAACAATGAAACTCTTTGGGGTATACATCCTTATGTGTGTAGGGAAACAGAGTGGTAATAGGGCAACTATGAAAAAAATCTAATACTATACCCTGTAGAAAATGTCATAAAGTAACTCATTGTATTATACACCTTCTACAACAATTTATAAAACCTGTAGAAGAACTCCAGAGTTAATACTGTTCCTTGACAGGGAAGCCATAGGAAGCTGCACTATGACCAGCTACTCTCTATGTCCAGGAGAACATAATTATTCTTGCCCCATGTCTTTCAAAATGAGGGAAGTAAGGACTTTATAATTCTGACAAAATCCAAAATACTGTCCCTGTACATGGATATCTGTGAATAACTTGTGCCTCCTCAATGTTCCTCTGTGTCTCTATTTCACAGTAGAAACAAGTAAGGCATGATGGAAGCTTTACTTCCAGAGACACAAGCAACCGCACCACAAATGTATCTGAATTGGAGGACAGAGATAAAAGCAACCGTATCACAGAGATATCTGCAGGCACGTGGGGAGTTGGTTTCTAGTCACTCACCAATTTTAGGTTTTACCTCTGTCACTTCAGTATAGATATGCTCTTCACTCTGGGAACTGGAGACACTGACAACTGTGCCAAAAAAAAAAGGAGTTATTGCTCATCCCTCATAATCAGTAATTAAAATGTGATGCATACACAGTAGAATTTTATTCGGTGGTAAATAAAGATCAAGTTTGTAAGAAATGATTGACTCTGGAAAATACACTATTGAATGTCATGGGAAGCAGAGAACAAGATCCTGTATCAAGGTAGCAGATGAGCACTGACTTCAGCAAATTGCACTATATTCTACTGGTACATGCATTTACACAGACACATCATTAAACTCAGGCATGTGCACATTCACACACTTTCAAGTGCATAAAATTCAAAGATCAACCACCCAGCCATCATTTATCACCCCAATGTCACCGCTTAGTCCAGTGGTGTAAGCATTCACTATCCAGGACCTAGAAGCCCAGATTTCTAAACTCAGCCTCCCTAGACCCAGGAATTTAGAGAAACAATCTACTTAAAAACCTACAGATACAGGTATATGGGAGAAACTGCCTAGTCCCCAGCCTCTTATCCATGCTGTACCTGAAAATCTATAAAGTTCAAAACTTGGCTGGAGCCCAGAGCCCTTAGAGGAAGATCTGATGCCACTGGTCTTCAATTCCTGCTCAGATCGAAAAGAACATCAGTACAGAGCTAGGAAGATATCTGAAATGCCCTCAGTGGAGCGCCCACTCCCCCACTCCACCTTACTCAGAGGGGCTATGCTCACCCTGACTTTCTTGGAGTTACTCATGGTCACAGCTGTCTCTTGGTGTGCAGGAATCCTGGACAACAGCTTTTAATTGTCACACCCTGTTACTCAGTCCCCAAGTCTAACTTCAGTAAGACAAATACGGAAGTGGTTTTACACTGACAAAGATAAGAGTGGAGGTTGAGCTTCTTAGATGGCATGGTACTTGCTAAATATTTTAGAAAATTGGTCTGAGAAAATTTGACATCTTTACCAGAAAGAACTACTTTCTCATGGTATGACCAAGGGGTGTGTTGCCTTTAATAATTTCAGTGACTTCCGAAAGAAATTGTTTCATTAATTCCATTTATTCATGGCATCTATTCATCCAACAAGTGTTTAACTTCCTTGGTTTGCCATTGTCCTTACTCATGGTGACTTCTGTTCACTGAATCATTGTTGCAGAGAGTGCCTGATATCTTGTCATGTTTATAGCTGCTCTCCTCTGTTCATTCATTTACTTTTCACATACTGACAGTTAATTCACTATAAACTTAGCAGGTAAGGAGAACCAATGCACAGTAAGTCAGGATTCAGACTATCAGCAATACAGCTCCTTTATGGGAAATTCAGAATTTGTTTCCCCATTTTTAAAAAAGAAAACTTATATTCATTCTTTGACAATTCCATACATTTATACAATTTGTCTTTATTATATTGACCCCTAACTTCCTTTTTCACCTACCCAGGTTATACCCCAATACACCTCCCTCCTACTTTCATGTCCTCTTTTCTTTTTTTCTTTTATGTAACCCACCAAGTCCAATTACTTCTGTTGCCTGCTAAAATGACTGGTTCAGCTGGCTTGAATTTGTCCAAGACTTCTGCAAGTAACCATAGCTGCTATGAATTCACTAGTGCAGCAGCCATGTTGTATCCATAAGACAGCATTTTACAGCACCTACCCAGGCTCCGGATCTTTCATTTTTGCTCCCCTTCTTTCTCATAGAAGCCTTGTAATAGTTGAAAATTGATGTTGTATTTATGACTGAACTTTCAGTAGTTATTCTAGACCTTGTTCTATGCACTTTTACTAGCTATGGGTCTTGGGCATTGTTGCCTTCTGCGGAAGGAGGCTGAGAGCAGCATTAACCCATGTATATAAACATGAATATTTAAAATATATAAAATATTTAGCAAAGCAACTGTAGCAAGTTCCCCTGCTTGAGAACATGACCTCCTGGGACATGGGCTTTTGATCATGTTTAAAATGTTGATGAATTGCCTACTGGAGTGCAGACCTCAGATCCAATCAGAAAGCAGTTTATGACTCCTGTATCGTTTTGTCCACTATTGCATGAGTGGAAAAAATTAAGAATATCATGATTTACATGGATAATGTGACTAATGTCAAGAGACATTAATAGTGTGCATACCAATTTCCTTAAAGGACCCACTATCAATCCTGCCCAAGTGGCAATCAAATTTCAATGTGAATTTCGGGTGAACACAAAAGCTGCATTCAAACCACAGCCCTTTTTCGGTGTATTCCCTCAAATGCTTGTTCTTCTGTAACTGCAATGATTTGATCCCAATGGTCTACAAAGCCTTTTTGTTCCAGCTTCAACTCAAAAGCCCCAAAATTCAAACTGCTAGTCTATACATCCAAACCAACAACTTTAAATTATAATGGTGATGCTATCATATCCAAGTATCCTGTATACTGTCTCCTGCTTACTGTCCCCTGACCCCAAACCTCAATGCTTGGAAGATGGGAATTAGTTAAACAAAGCAAAGCAAAACAACAAAACCCAAATAATATTTATTCAAGTGATAATCATTTGAGAACTGATAAGGTGACAGAATGTCTGAGAAAATCAATATACAGTAGAGACATTTATTTTTGGCTCATTGTTTCAGAGGTTTCCGTCTGTGGTCCTGTAATGCTTCTGGCTTGTTATGAAGGATAATGTCATGACTAGGAGCATGTGGTGGAACACAGATGCTCAACTCATGACAGCCTGCAAAGAAGAGAGTGGTAGTGGTAGTGGTGGTAGTGGTGGTAGTGGTAGTGGCGATGGCGATGGCGATGGCGATGGCGATGGCGATGGCGATGATGATGATGATGATGATGATGATGATGATGATGATGATGATGATGACAGCAATGATGACAACAATAATAACTACAATGGTGACAACAACAATGATGATAAGGAGAAAGAGAAGAAGGAAGAAGAGCTGCAGAGGCGATGTGAAGACTGCACTTAACCTCAGGATAGGTGCAAGGCGCTCAGTTCAATGTCTCTCAACAGCTTCAAAGGTACCATATCAGAGTGAGGACCAGATTTAGTATAAGTTAGGCTCACAAGAGCACAACCAGTGATACATGTCCCAGAAGCTTTTGCAGAAGTTATGTGCCTAGGATATGATTATATTGGACTTGTCATTTGTTCCACAGGTGCATAGAAAGTTCTATATCCTATACCAACTTCAACATGAGGTATGGATATGGGTGGGAACAGGATGTGATTCTGAGTAAGCCACACCTGTGTGTGCAGGAATGGGGAGTGTTCCACATCTCATAGAAAAGCCGTGACCCAGGAATGAGGCATTAGATAACATAGGACAATATCTCATAAGAAAACTTAAGATAGAGCTTAAATAAAGAAAGAAACCCTAGAAATTAATAAAAATGGACTTAATAGATGTCTACAAAGCATTCCACCCAAGCATTAAAGAACTGTTTTAATTGTTGTTACTATTGATGTGTTGGAACACCATAAATTAAAAGAAATTTAAGGAGGAAAAGGTTTACTTTGCTCAGTTTCACATTTCAGACATAGTTCATCATGAGAGGCAGTGAGGGAAAGGGCATAAGTAGGACAGCAACCTGGATGTAGGAGCTAATGTGGAGGCCATAAAAGAGTGAAAATGACTGGCTTATTCACCACGACTTGCTCAGTCTTCTTATAGAACCCAGGAGCACCAGCCCAGGGAAGGCGGCATCCACAGCGGGGTGGCACCTCCTCATCCATCATCAATTAAGGAAATGCCCAATAGCCAGATTTTGTGGACGCATTTTCTAAATTATGAAAAACAAATGAAACAAACTCTTTTAGGTAAAGTTTGGAAAATTGAAATCACATCCTCCATTCCATGTGACCACAACGGAATGAAGTTAGACGTCAGCAGCGATAGAAATTCCAGAAAGTGCAGGGAAACTAAAGAAGAAACTGCTGAACAACTGAGTAGAGGGATAAATCAAGTAAAAAAATTAAATTCCCATAATTGAATGACACAAACAAACAAAACCAAAACCTGTGTGATCCAATGAACAATCCTGAGCAGTGAGTTTATAGCACTAAATACCTACATCAAAGAACTGAGGGACCTCTGTTTAATCTTTTAATGATGTACTGTTATGATTTGTGAAAATAAGAGCAATCAAATGCACAAGTCGATATACAAAAAAGAAATAATAACCAAATTCAGGGCTGAACTTGAAATAAAAATAAAAAATATAATCAATGAAATGAAGAGCAACTTCATTGGAAAGGTTAACAGGACTGATAATCCTGTAGTTAAATTAACCAAAAGAAAAGAAAAGAAAATGATTCAAATTAAAATTAGATACAGTAGGGGAGCTGTAATAGTAGACACTGAGGAAATGACAGAAATTTTTAGCATATACTTCAAAAATTGTATTCCACATCTCCATCTTTCGGTCCATACAACTACCTGCAATTTTTTATCAGAACCTCATTACCCAGATCAGAGCTCTGTCTTCCTCCAGGGAAGCCTGCTACCATCCATAACAACAAGTCTGAGAAGCCTGCTACTCCCAGGGAGTTTCAGGCCTGCTAACACTTGAGACAATGAGATGGCTAAAGGCAAATGGAAGAACATAAACAACAAAGCCAGTGCAATATAACACCATCAGAAACCAGCTCTCCTAATACAGCAAGACCTGGATATCCTAACACACCTGAAGAACATCCTGTGAAGAAGATAGAGACCTTTAAAGAGGAGACAAATAAATCTCTTAAAGAAATACGGGAAATGCAATTGAAAAGATGAAGGAAACAAATAAAATTAAAGACGAAAATGGAAATAAAAGCAAGAAAGAAAACACTAACTTAGACAAACTGGAGATGGAAATCTAGTAAGAGAACAGGAACTACAAACACAAGCATCACCAACAAAATACGAGAGATATAAGAGAGACTCTCGAAGATACAATACAGTAAATTGGTGCATCAGTAAAAGAATATGCCAAACGTACAAAGTTCTTAACAAAAAACTTTCAGGAAATTTGGGATGGTGTGATAACACAGCACCTCTCAAGAATAGTTGGAGGTCCATGACAAAATTCCCAGTTCAACAACTCAGAACATATTTTCAACAAAAAATTTTTAAATATTTATTTATTTATTATCTATAAGTACCCATTAACTGTCTTCAGACACACCAGAAGAGGGCATCAGATCCCATTACAGATGGCTGTGAGCCACCACGTGGTCGCTGGGAATTGAACTCGGGACCTCTGGGAGAGCAGTCGGTGCTCTTAACTGCTGAACCATCTCTCCAGCCCACAACAAAATTTAAAAAACAAAACAAAACAAAACAAATGAACCAACCAAACAACCACAACAAAAATGAACAAACTCTGTACCTTAAAGAAAGATGGCTATGAACAGATGAGAAGGTAACAGAATACTAAATAGATGGGGCCAGAAAAGAAAATCTGTCCTCCACATAATAATCAAAAGACTAAAAGTACATAACAAAGAAAGAATATTAAAATCAGCAGGGGAAAAAACAACATATAAAGGCACACATATCATAATTACACCTGACTCCCCAACAGAGACACCAAAATCCAGATGGGCCTGGAGAGGTGTCTTGGAGAACCTAAGAGATTACAGATGTCAGCCTAGACTACTATACCCAGCAAAACTTGCAATCACCATACATAGAGAAACCAAGGTATTTCATGACGAAAGCAAATTGAAACAATATCTTTCCACTAATCCAGACCTACAGAGGATATGAGAAGGAAAACTCTAACATAAGTGAGCAGGGAGGGCATCTGTAGGATGTGCCTGAGTTCGGGGCTGGGGTGCAGGCACCAGAAAGCCCATGGGGGTTATTTTTGTGATACTTTTAGCTGTGGGGAATATGGTACCTAGAATACGGCACCAGACTCCCAGTGGAGGGATAAAGACCACAAAATCTATAGGTGTCCTGCCTATAAGACGTGCAGGAGCAAAGACGCAGCAGAGACAGAGTGAATGGCCAATCAATGACTGGCACAAATTAAGACCCACTTCATGGGCAAGAATCAATCCCTGAAATTATTAACTTTAATAATTACTTTGTTATGTTTACAGACAGGGTTCCAGACAAACTGTTCTCTGAAAGGTTCCACCAATGAAAAAAGATGCAGAGATCCACAGATGAGCATTAGTTAGAGCTTGGGGAGTCTTGTGGAAGAGTTGGAGGAATGAGTGAGGGACCTGAAGGGGATAGGAACACCACAGGAAGACCAACAGATTTAACGAACCTGGACCCTTTGGGACTCCCAGACTATGAACCACCAAGCAAAGAGTGAGCATGGGCTAGACCTAGACCTCCCCAAACATATGTAGCAGATGTACAACTTGATCTTCATTCAGGTCTCCCAAATAAACTGGAACAGGCACTGTCTCTCAACCTGTTACCCACCTTTGAATCCAGTTTCCATAACTGGGTCTCTTTGTCTGGCCTTATTAGGAGAGGATGTACCCAGTCCTGCAGGAACCTGGTGTGCCAGGTTGGAGTCACATAGAAGGGGGTCCTCAACCCACTCAAAGGTGAAAAGAAGGGGTCAGTAGGGGAGGGGCAGGAACTGTGTGGTTGTGATATTGGGAGAAGGGTGCCTGACTTTGGGATGTAAATTGAATGAATGAATGAATAGAAACAGATGATAGATAGATAGATAGATAGATAGATAGATAGATAGATAGATAGATAGATGATGGATAGGTAGATAGATAGATAGATAGATAGATAGATAGATAGATAGATAGATAGATAGATAGGTAGGTACGTAGGTAGATAGATAGATAGGTAGATAGATAGATAGATAGATAGATAGATAGATAGATAGATAGATAGATAGATAGATGATGGATAGGTAGATAGATAGATAGATAGATAGATAGATAGATAGATAGATGATGGATAGGTAGATAGATAGATAGATAGATAGATAGATAGGTAGGTAGGTAGATAGATAGATAGATAGATAGATAGATAGATAGATAGATAGATAGATAGATAGAATCTAGGAATTTTATCTCAACAGTGGGCTGAAGATGCAAACGGGTTGCCGCTGCAGATCACAGAAGGCTTATTTGAGAATGTGATGACAATGTCTTCTCAGCTGGCTTGGGAATGCAAGTCTAGTACTCTGGATGTGAAATGCCTCCAGCTTCATATAGAGAACCAGTGGAATGTGTGCATCCCATGATTTGTCTCCAAGGAATTATGAGCCAACAAAAACGTTTTGAACATAGAAGCTGAAAGAGGAACTCTCACTGATCCAGAAACAACTAAGAAACAACAATGGAAGGTCAGAGGATGTACGACTAAAGCTGAGTCCCTAACTATTCCATCCAGGGGATTTTTTAAGTGCTTCTCAGAGAAAATTTTATTTTGTAAGAACTATGAAGCAATATCTATAATGACTGAGAAGATCTGCCAAAAGAATAGTCTCCAACCCAAGTTCTGTTCTTTACCCCGCCATCAAAAAGTAGCAAATATTATCCAGAGAAGATTTGATTGGTAGTTTATTATATAAGTAATTCTATGAAGAAGATGAGCATTATGGTTGTATTGTATTGGGTGAGACAGTGTTAACAAGTTTGCAGAAGATTTGTATCTTGCCGCTACCCCCTGTCCCTACGTTTGCAATATCAGTTTTTAGGTAAATATGAAATTTATTTGCTTTTCAAGAAAAAAAGAAATGGGCAAAACATAAACTTGGGTGGGAAGTGGGAGAGTGTCTGGAAGGACTTGAAAAAAGAGAAAGAATACAATCAAAATATGTTGTGTAATTTTAAAAATGTGAAACACAATAAAAATTTAAACATTTAAACACCAATAAAGATCAGAGTAATGGGGAGAAAAACATTAACCTGTAGCAATACTTGACTACACTCCTTTGGCTCCTGGGGGTCGCACCTGCCCAGGAGATATCTGGATTCACATACACATGCACACACACACACACACACACACACACACACATGCACATGTGTGTGCACATACAGTGGGAGAAAGAGGGATGAGGGGAGAGAAAGAGAGAGAAAGAGAAAGAGAGAGAGAGAGAGAGAGAGAGAGAGAGAGAGAGAGAGAGAGAGAGAGAGAGAGATGGGTATTTTTTAAATCGCTTGGCTAGCTCAAAGACTGGATAGTTCTAATCCTCCCCACAACTAGCATGCATCTGACTCTTGTAATCCTGGCTTAACACCCTCCAATTCTAGATTTAATCTTTGTTGCTCTGGCTCCTTCTGGGTGGTTTCCTAGTCTTTGCTGCACAAGATGCTTCTGGGCAGCCTTCCAGGGACTGCATTCCTTCTCACATATATTTCAGATTATTTTCCTTCTGCAGATCTAAATCTGATCCATCTCCCTCTGAATCATGGCAATTTTTCTCCTTCTCCCAGTTTCTAACCTGACCAAATCCAAAGGTCCTAGCTTATTCTACTTGCCTAGCCATTGGCCATTGGCTCTTTATTGATCGATTGACAATAAAGCAATCAGCTTTTGGACATGAAGATTCCTGATTTTTGGGGCCAGATTAATTAAAAACATTAGAACCAATTCCCAACATTAACCATATTCCAACACAAAGAAATAATCAATGTCAGAAACCACATAATCATTCATTAGATGCAAAAAAACCTTTGACACAATTCAAAATATTTCTATTATAAAAACCCTAGAAAGTCTAGGAATGGGGGCAATACATCACACCATAGTAAAGGCATCATATAACAAACCCACAGTTAACCTAATCCTAAATGGATAAAAACTTGAAACATTTTGACTAAAATCAGAAACAAGACAATCGTGTCACTCTCCTTATTCCAATTCAAGATGGCATGGTATAGAAACAGAGAAGTTGATCAATGAAATAAAATGAAAGAACCAGAAATAACTTCATACAGCTATGTACACTTGATTTTGATGAAGAAGCCAAAAACATACAAAGGAAAGAAGGCATCTTCAAGAAATGATGCTGGTCTCACTAGACATCTGCATGTAGAAGAATGCAAATAGATTCATATTTATCATCCTGCACAAAATTCAAGTCCAAGCGAATCAAGGACCTCAACATAAAACCAGATACACTAAATCTCATAGAAGATAATGTGGGAAATATCCTTGAACACTTTGATACAAGAGACAATTTTCTGAGCAGAAAACCAATGTCTCAGACTCTAAGACCAACAATTAATAAATGGAACTGCATGAAACTAAAACACTTCTATAAGGCAAGGACACTATCAATAGGAAAAAACAACAGCCTGGATAAGATTTTCACTAACCCCACATCTAATCAAGGGTTAATATTCAATGTATGTGAAGATCTCAACAAAACAAATAACCAAATTAAAAATGGGTAAGGAGATTAAACAGAGACTTTTTAATTTTTTTATTTACTTGTTTATTCGTTTGCTTGTTTTTACACTCCAGATTCCACCTGGTCCACCCCCTGACTGTTCCACATCCCAAACCTTCCCCTTCTCCCCTACCTGCACAAGAATATCCCCACCAGACCCACCCCACCAGACCTCTAAACTTCCTGGGGCCTCCAGTCCCTTGAAGGTTAGGTGCATCTTCTCTGACTAAACCCAGACCTGGGAGTCTTCTGCTGTATATGTGTATTGGACACCTCTTCTCAGCTGGTGTATGTTGCCTAGTTTGTGGTTTAGTGTCTGAATGATCTCTGGGGTTCAGATTAGTTGAAATTTCTGGTCCTCCTACAGGGTTGTCCTCCTCCTCAGCTTCCTCCAGCTTTTCTGTGATTCAACCAGAGAGGTCAGGACCTTCTGTTCATTGGTTGGGTGCCCATATCTGCATCTGACACTTTCAGCTGCTTGTTGGGTCTTTTGGAGGGCAGTCATGATAGGTTCTTTCTGTGAATGCCCCATAGCCACAGCAATGGTGTCAGATCTTGGGGCCTCCCCTTGAGCTGGATCCCACTTTGGGCCTGTCGCTTGAGCTTCTTTTCCTCAGGCTCTTCTCAATTTCCATCCCTGCATTTCTTTTAGACTGGAAGAATTATGAGTCATTTGACTGTGGGATAGCAACTCATTTGATGCCCTATCTTTCTGCTGGAAGTGGGTTCAATAAGTTTCTTCTCGCCACTGTAGGGCATTTCATCTAGTGTCCCAGACTTTGAGTCCTGTGGATCTCTCATTTCCCAGGTCTCTAGTACATTCTAGAAAGTCCTCCCAACCTCCTTCCTCCTGAGGTTGCCATTTTCAATTATTTCTGCTGGCCCTCAGGACTTCAGTCCTTTTCCCCCACCCAATACCAGATCATGTTCTCCTCTCCCCCAACATCCATCCCCTTTCTCTCCCCTGTTCCTCCATCCCTCCTTGCCCCCTTGGTGTTGCTTTCTTCTCCCTCCCAAATGGGACTGAGGCCTCCTCACTTGGGCCCTTCAGCTTGTTGAACTTTTTGAGTTTTGTGGACTATATCTTGGGTATTCTATACTTTTATCTTGGCCAATATTCAATCTAGTGAGAACATACCATATATCTCCTTCTGGTTCTGAGTTACTTCACTCAGTATAATATTTTCTAGTTCCATCCATTTGTCTACAAAACTCAGGATGTCTTCATTCTTAATAGCTGAGTACTATTCCATTGTATAAATGAATCACATTTTCTGTATCCATTCTTTTGTCATGGGACATCTTGGTTGTTTCTAGCTTCTGGCTATCACAAATAAGGCCACTATGAACAGAGTGGAACATGTGCCTCTGTGGCATGGTGGGACATCTTTTGGGTATATTCCCAAGAGTGATAATGCTGGGTCTTTAGGTAGGACTATTTCCAATTTTCTGAGGAAACTCCAAAATGATTTCCAGAGTGATTTTACCAGTTTATAATCCTACCAAAAATAGAGGACTGTTCCTCTTTCTCCACATCCTCACCAACATGTATTGTCACCTGAGGTCTTGATCTTAGCTCTTCTGACTGGTGTAAGGTAGAATCTCAGGGTCCTTTTGATTTGCATTTCTCTGATCACTGAGGACTTTGAACATTTCTTTAAATGCTTCACAGCCATTTGAGATTCCTCTGTTGTGAATTCTCAGTTTAGTTCTATATCCCAGTTTTGATTGGGTTGTTTGGTTTTTTTGGTGGTGACCTTCTTAAGTTCTTTATATATTTTGGATATGAGCCCTCTGTTGGATGTAGGGTTAGTGAAGTTTTTCCCAATCTGTAGGATGCCGATTTGTTTTATTGACTATGTCCTTTGCCTTACAGGAGTTTTCCAGTTTCAAAAGTCCCATTTATCAACTCTTGATCTTAGAGTCTGAGCCATTGGAGTTCTGTTTAGGAAATTTCCTCCTGGGCCAATGAGTTCAAGTCTCTCTCACACTTTCTCTTATGTTAGATTTAGTGTATCTGGTATTATGTTGAGGTCCGTGATCCACTTGGACTCGAATATTGTGCATGGTGATAAATATGGGTCTATTTTCATTTTTCTACATGCAGACAGGCAGTTAGACCAGCACCATTTATTGAAGATGGTTTCTTTTTCCATTGTATATTTTTGGCTTCTTTGTCAAAGATCAAGTGTGCATAAGTGTGTGGTTTTATTTCTGAGTCTTCAACATTATTCCATTGATCAATGTGTCTGTCTCTGTACCAATACCATGCAGTTTTTATCACTATTGCTCTATTGTAGAGCTTGAGTTCAGGGATGGTATTTCCCTCAGAGGTTCTTTTATTTTTAAGAATTGTTTTCACTACTCTGTGTTTTTTGCCATTCCAGATTAATTGGAGAATTGCTCTTTCCATGTCTTTGAAGAATTGTGTTGGGATTTTAATAGGGATTGCATTGAATCTGTAGGTTGCCTTTGGTAGGATGGCTATTTTTACTATGGTAATTCTGCCAATCCATGAGCATGGGAGTTCTCTACATTTTCTGAGATCTTGTTCTATTTCTTTCCTGGGAGACTCGAAGTTCTTATCATAAAGAACTTTCCCTTGTTTGGGTGGAGTTACCCCCAAGATATTGTGAAGGGAATTGTTTCCCTAATTTCTTTCTCAGCCTGTTTATCATTTGCATAAGGGAAGTCTACTGATTTATTTGAGTTAATTTTATATCTGGCCACTTTGCTGAAGTTGTGTAACAGCTGGAGAAGTTTTCTGGTAAGATTTTTGGAGTTCTTTATGTAGACTATCATATCATCATCATATTATCAATAGTGATACCTTTAATTCATCTTTCCCAATTTATATCCTCTTGATGTCTTTATGTTGTCTTATGGTTCTAGCTAGCACTTTGAGTACCATATTGAATAGATATGGGGAGAGTAGGCATCCCTGGCTTGTCCCCGATTTTAGTGGTATTGCTTCAAGTATCTCTCCATTTAATTTGATATTGGGTGTTGGTTTGCAGTAAATTGCTTTTATTTTGGTGTGAACCTGGAATTCCTGATCTCTCCATTACTTTTATAATGAAGCGGTGTTGTATTTTATCAAATGCTTGTTCTGCATCTAAGGAGATGATCATGTGGTTTTTTTTCTTTGAGTTTGTTTATATGGTGGATTACTTCAATGGATTTTTGTATAGTGAACCAACCATGCATCCTTGGAATAAATCCTACTTGATCATGATGAGTGATGGATTTGATGTGTTCTTGGATTCAGTTTGCAAGAACTTTTTTGAGATTTTTGCAACAATATTCATAAATAAGATTGGTCTTAAGTTCACTTTTTGGTAGGGTCCTTGTGTAGTTTTGTTATCAGTGTAATTGTGGCTTTATAGAATGAATTATGTAGTGTTCCTTTTGTTTCTTTTTTATGGAATAGTTTTGAGAAATATTGGTATCAGGTCTTCTTTGAAAGTCTGGTAGAATTCCGGAATAAATCCATCCGGCCCTGGGCTTTTTTGCGGGGGTTGGGGGGTGTTGGGAGGGTTTTAATGACTTCTTATATTTCCTTATGGGATATGGGCCTGTTTAGAAAGTTTACCTGATCTTGATATAACTTTGGTATGTGGTATGTGTCTAGAAAAACCATCCATTTCATCTAAATTTTCCAGTTTTGTTAAGTATAGGCTTTTTGTAGTAGGATCTGATGATTTTTTGAATTTCCTCCATTGTTATGTCTCCCTTTTCATTTCTGATTTTGTTAATTTGGATACTATCCCTAGGCCCTTTAGTTAGTTTGGCTAGGGGTTTATCTATATTGTTAATTCTCTCAAAGAACTGACTTTTGGTTTTGCTCATTCTTTGTATTGTTCTCTCTATTTCTATTTCATTGATTTCAGCCCTGAGTTTAACAATTTCCTCTGTTTATTCCTCTTGGACGTGTTTGCTTCTTTTTATTCTAGAGCTCTTAGGTGTCCTGTTAAGTAACTAGTGTAAGTTGTCTCCAATTTTGATGCTAGTGCATGTAGTGCTATGAATTTTACTCTTAGCAAAACTTTTATTGTGTCCCATAAGTTTGGGTATGATCTGTCAATATTTTCATTAAATTCCATGAAGTCTTTAATTTCTTTCTTTATTTCATCCCTGGCCAAATTGTCATTGAGTAGAGAGTTGTTCCTTTTCCACATGTGCCTGGGTTTTCTGTTGCTTTTGCTGTTATTGAAGATCAGCTTTAGGCCTTGGTATAATAAGATGCATGGTATTATCTCAATCTTCTTGTATCAGTTGTGGGTTGTTTTGTGACCACTTTCATGGTCAGTTTTGGAGAAGGTACCATGAGGTGCTGAAAAGAAGGTGTATTCCTTTTTGGAAGGTGGAATGTCCTATAGATAGCAGTTAAATACATTTGGTTCATAATCTCTCTTAGTTTCACTGAGTCTCTGTTTAGTTTCTGTTTCAGTGACCTGTACTTTGGTGAGAGTGTGGTATTGAAGTCTCCCACAATAATTGTGTGGTGTTCAATGAATGTTTTGGGGTTTAATAAATTTTCTTTTATGAATGTGGGTACCCTTGCATTTGGGGATTAGTTGTTCAGAATTGAGACACTCTCTTGGTGGAATTTCCTTTTGATGAGTATGAAGTGACTTTCCTCATCAGAGAATTTTTAATAGAAAAATCTCAAATTGTTGAGAAGCACTTAAAGAAATGTTCAATATCCTTAGTCATCAGGGAAATGCAAATCAAAAGGACCCTGAGATTCCACTTCATACCAATGAGAATGGCTACAATAAAAAAAACTGAAGCAAAAGGATACTGGCAAGCATGTTGAGAAAGATGAACACTCCTCTATTGATGGTGGGAGTGCAAACTTGTATCGTCACTCTGGAAATCAATCTGGTGGTTTCTCAGAAAATTAAAAATAGTTCCACCTGAAAACCTAGATATACCACTCCTAGGCATGTACTCCTTGATTCATAGGATTATTATTTTGAGAATGGCCATCTCACCAAAAGCAATCTACAATTTTAATGTAATTCCCATCAACATTCTGATGCAATTCTTCTTAGAATGAAAATATACTACTGTAGAAACTTTATGAAATATATAGATATACACATACAAGAAGAGTTTAAATAGAGTTCTCTATAATAGGACAACAAAACACTATCACACACCAAACTCTAACAAATAAAATGCCAGGTACAGGGAATGTGTAGCCTTTCTTGAGCTGCTATCTAATAAAAATTGAATAGATTTCCTCCAAAACTTGATGTTAGGACCCTACTATTTAAGACACCTATATTAATCAGGGTTCTCTAGAGTCAGAGAACTTCCAGAGTATATCTAAATATTAAGAGGATTTATTGTAATGACTTACATTCTTCAGTCCAACTAACCCAACAATGGGCCACTGTGAATGGGAAGTTCAAGAATCAAGTATTTCCTCAGTCTCATGAGGCTAATTGTTTCAGCTAGTCTTCTGTATAAGCTGAAATCCTGTAGACATAGATACCAACACAAGTGCAATCAGGCAAAGAAGAGTGAGAATTCCTTCTTTCATTTTTTTTTTTTTCGGAGCTGGTGACTTAACCCAGGGCCTTGCGCTTGCTAGGCAAGCCCTCTACCGCTGAGCCAAATCCCCAACCCCAAGACTCCCTTCTTACAATGTCTTTATGTAGGCCTCCAGCAGAAGGTGTGGCCCAAATTAAAGTTGTGTTCCTCCTCACCTGAATTTGCAACTTGCTCTGTCTCAGGCTGGCCTTGAACACAGAGATTTTCTTGCCTCACTCTCTTGGGATTAAAGGTGTGGACTACCTTACACGGGCCTAAGATTCTCTTGGCCACTATGTCTCAAGATATGGATCAAAAGCATATTCCATCCATGTCAAGACCCTGGTCAGAAGCCTGTGTCTTCCAGCCTCAAGATCTGGATCACAAATGTGCCCTCCATCTCTAGATTGTAGTTTATTCCAGATGTAGAGATGTTGATAACTAGGAATAGCCAACACAACACCACCTACTTGCGGCATAGTTTTTGGAGAAATCATGCTGATATTCACATAAAAGTTTACCCCTAGGGGTTAGCAATCAGTGTTGGAATGTGCTATGAGTGTTCCTAGGGGTAAAAAGTAGTCACAGATCTCACTCAACTGTGAATTCTCAGAGTATCACTTAATGCTGACTGGGAAAGATAGGTACACTGCTATAATACTTGCTTAAATGTCAGAGGAGTATTCAACAACTTCCTGACTGAACTTCAAGTCCACCTCAAAGTGGGCACTGTTATCTGGACCAAATCTGGTGCCATTATTAGGGTCAATAACCTATGGCTATTTGGACCAAACCTGAGACCTGTATTTGGACCAATACATGTTGCTAGATAAGTCATAGGCCTGTAAGAGAATCTAATGCTATTAACCTGCAAAATGGGCATAGTAATTAGTCTGTCACCCAAATTCTTACATTTATATTTAGAGTTCCATTCATCTCTCAACTCTCATAAAGGAAGCTCCATTCATGGAAAGGTGGTGCTAATAATGAGGGACATAGTAGGTAAACATGTAGAGAATAACAATCTGGTATTCTTAGCTCTAAATAGGACATCTGTATCATACTGCCATCCAGGGATTAGTGATCATCTAGGGACGGGTAGAAAGATTTAATAGTCAACGGTAGTGATTCTCCTCAACAAAACATTTTCTCACCATGAGAGAGTTATTGTATACATGAACACAAACTGTAACTGCATGAATCACAAGATCAAGTCAGAAAAAAATCCCATCTTGGACATGAAATGATACCATGAAACTATTGAACCTTCCTGGGCTTCCTCAGTTATAGGCTCCCTGCTGAGCCTTGCTGATGCATGTGGAAGTTTTTGTTCTTAACAAAAGAACATCTTGGCCTTTTCTGTTTGGCCATGGGCAGCACACCAGGGTAGTAACCGTTGAGTCAGTTCCTGGTTTTTTGCTCCTGTTTATATCCTGAGGGCATAGACTTGTTTTTCCACTGTGCTTCCTGGTATTTTCAACCTCGTGGACTTGGTGTATTTATACTGTGGACCCTACTTAAAGCTTTTGTATTCTTGTAGCATGAATGACCCAAGTCTGCCTTTTCTTAACCCTGTCCACCCCGCCCCAGGCCTATGCCTGGTTCTTAGTACCATGGTGGTACGGGCATCATCATGAAGCCACACTACTAGCTGCTAATCTATGAGCAATTGATAGTTCCCAAGGAGGGAGAACGGGTTTCCTTCAGGGATTCAGGGTTCTTCAGGGATGGTCTTTCACCTATGTACATAGACCCAAGCACTAAATGGTGTAAGTGCTTTGTGTTGTATTTAGCATTTTGCTACATAACCTTAGGTCCAGGAATAGGCCATGCTACCACCCTCCACCCAGCTTCCCTTGAATCCACAGATAAAACACACACACACACACACACACACACACACACACACACACACACACAAGTGTTCATGTGCAACTTACTTGCCTTTTGGCACAATTGCTGGGTATTACTATCTCTCAAATGGGAAGGCATGACTTTATCAATTTCTTATCTCTGTACCTCCCACCCTCCCTAAACTTTAGTTGCTAGGATACATCTAGTCTCTGCCAAAATTTCTTACCACACACTTGTAGGAGTGGCCACAGCTCCTCCGGAGATCTCATGTGGTTTCAGGGTTCCTCTCTCTCCAAAGCATGGTGAACCTCTTCTCCCCTGCATCTCTGCTTTTCTCCAAAAACACCAAAATCCCACCTATTCCTTCTGCCCAGGAAATGCCCCATGGCTTTCTTTACTGACAGATTAAAAACCAATTGGGGGCCCTTCCGGTCTCCATCTGTATCACAGCCTTCAGACCCCAAACCTGACTGCAGAGAGTTGATCTGCCAGGAGTGCTCTCCCTCCTCAACCCACAGGTAGGACCCAACTTTCTCTCTACTGACTATCCAAAGAGAAACCTGCCAGGAGTGCACAGGGCCCAGGAGAAGCAGGGAGGCCTGTGATGTAACCCTTCCAGTCCCCATCTGTGTCCAGAGTAAAGCTGTCCCACAGCTCTTAGATGCAAAACCTGCCAACAGAGAGCTGGTCTGCCAGGAGCACTCTCCCTCCTAGGTCCACAGCCCACAGCCCACAGGTGGGCCCCCACTTTCTCTCCACATATTATCCAAAGAGAGAACTGCCTACAGCGCATGTAGTACAGGAGTCCCAGGATGGCCTAGGACAGGACCCTACCAGTCTTCATCTGCACCCAGAGCTAA
Source organism: Rattus norvegicus (assembly GCF_021556685.1). NCBI lineage: Eukaryota > Metazoa > Chordata > Mammalia > Rodentia > Muridae > Rattus > Rattus norvegicus. The sequence goes on from NC_141545.1 coordinate 8,793,039, forward strand.
GGCTGTCCCTCAGTCCTTCAGACTCAAAACCTGCCCTGAGAGAGCTGGTCTGCTGGGAGTGCTCTCCCTCCTAAGCCCATAGGTGGGACCCCATGATCACTCCACTGACTGTCCAAGTAGAAACCCACTGACAGTGTGCAGGACATGGGAGCCACAGAACAACCTGCGACAGGAAGCTTCTGGTATCCATCTACACCCAGAGCTAAAGCTGACCCACACCACTTAGAACCAAAACCTGTCCAGAGAAAGCTGGTCTCCAAGGAGTGCTCTCACTACTAAGATCACAGGCTTACAGGCCCACAGGCCCACAGAAGGTACAAGCTCCAGTCAGAGACAGCAAGACCAACTAACTTCAGAGATAACCAGATGGTGAGAGGAAGCACAAGAACCTAAGCCATAGAAACCAAGACTACTTGGAATCATCAGAACCCAGTTCTCCAACCACAGCAAATACTGGATATTTCAACACACTGGAAGAGCAAGATTTGGATTTGAAATCACATCTGATGGTGATGATAGAGGACTTTAAGAAAGATATAAATAAACCCCTTAAACAAATGCAGGACAACACAGGTTAAAAAAAAGTAGAAGCCTTGAGAAAGGAAACCAAAAAAAAAAATCCCTTAAAGAATTACAGGAAAACACAACCAAACAGATAAAGGAATTACACAAAACTATACAGGATCTAAAAATGGAAATAGAAACAATAAGGAAATCACAAAGTGAGACAACACTGGAGATAGAAAATGTGGGAAAGAGATCAATAGTCATAGATGCAAGCATCACCAACAGAATACAGGAGATAGGAGAGAGAATCTCAGGTGCAGAAGATGCCATAGAATACATTGACAGAATAGTCAAAGAAAATGCAAAAGCTCCTAACCAAAAACATCCAGGAAATCCAGGACACAATGAAAAGACCAAACCTAAGGATAATAGGTATAGAAGAGAATGAAGATTCACAATTTAAATGGCCAGTAAATATCATCAACAAAATTATAGAAGAAAACTTCCCTAACCTAAAAAAAAAAAAAAAAAAAGATGCCCATGAACATACAAGAAGCCTGTAGAATTCCAAAAAGATTGGACCAGAAAAGAAATTTGTCCCATCAAATAATAGTCAAAACACCAAATACACAAAACAAAGAATATTACAAGCAGTAACAGAAAAAGGTCAAGTAACATATAAAGGCAGACCTATCAGAATTACTGCGGACTTCCTGACAGAGACTATGAAAGATAGAAGATCTGAGGCAGATGAATTCCAGACCCTAGGAGAAAACAAATGCCAGCCCAGGCTACTATATCCAGCAAAACTATCAATCAACATTGAAGGAGAAACAAAGATATTCCATACAAAACAAAATTTGTACAAGATCTTTCCACAAATCCAGCCCTACAAAGGATAATAGATGGAAAACTCCAACACAAGGAGGGAAAGTACACCCTAGGAAAAGCAAGAAAGTAATCATCTTGCAAGAAACCCAAAAGAAGATAGCAAAACAAACATACTTCCACCTCTAACAACAAAAATAACAGGAAACAACAATCACTATACTTTAACATCTCTTAACATCAATGGACTCAATTCCTCAATAAAAAGACATAGACTAAATGACTGGATTCATAAACAAGACATAGCATTTAGGAAATACACCACAGTGACAAAGACAAACACTACCTCACAGTAAAAGGCTGGGAAACTTTTTCCAAGCAAATGGTCCCAAGAAACAAGTTGGACTATCCATATTAATATCGAATAAAATTGATTTTCAACCACAAGTTATCAGAAAAGGAAGGACACTTCATATTCATCAAAGGAAAAATCTACCAAGATGAATTCTCAATTCTGAACATGTATGCTCCAAATACAAGGGCACTCACATTCATAAAAGAAACTTTACTAAAGCTCAAAGCATACATTGTACCTCACACAATAATAGTGGGAGACTTCAACACACCACTCTCATCAACACAGAAACTAAACAGACACAGTGAAACTAACAAGTTATGAACCAAATGGATTTAACAGACATCTATAGAACATTTCATCCTAAATCAAAAGAATATACCTTCTTCTCAGAACCTCTTGGTACCTTCTCTAAAATTGACCATGTAATTTGTCAAAAATAGGCCTCAATAGATACAAGAAGATTGAAATAATCCCATGCTGCCTACTAGATCACCATGAACTAAGTCTGCTCTTCAATAACAACCAAAACAAAAGAAAGCACACAAATACATGGAACCTGAACAATGCTCTACTCAATAACTACTTGGTCAAGGATGAAATAAAGAAAGAAACTAAAGACTTTTTAGAATTTAATGAAAATGAAGGCACAACATACCCAAACTTATGGGACACAAGGAAAGCAGTGCTAAGAGGAAACCTCATAGCTTCAAGTGCTCCAAAAAGAAAATGGAGAGAGCAAAAAACTAACAACTTGAGACCACACCTCAGACCTCTAGAATAAAAAGAAGCAAATTTAACCAAGAGGAGAAGATGGCAGGAAATAATCAAACTCATGGCTGAAATCAACCAAGTAGAAACAAAAAGAAGTATACAAAGTACCAACAATCCAGGAGCTGGTTCACTGACAAAATCAACAAAATCGATAAGCACAGAGACAGTGTCCAAGTTAATAAAATCAGAAATGAAAAGAGATACGTAATAGAAACTGAGGAAATTCAAAAAATGATCAAATCCTACTATGAAAGCTTATATGTTCCAATAAAAATAAAAAAAGGGGCAGAACCAGTTCACTTATGGACACTCACAGTCATGCTCTCTTGCTAGTTCTGACTCAGGTGAACCATTGTAGCTAGTACAGGTTTGTCTCAGTGACTCCAAGCTGCCCACATCTATTTCCTGACCCGCTGTCAGTGAGCCATTCAAACACCCCACCCTGTAAGGCTGCTCCACCCCCTCTCACAGCTCTCTTGGCTGGCTTCCAGCACTCCAGACATACATATCCCAATTCTGTGGTGGACCAGGTGTATCAGGCCACAATACACTCTCTTGAACTCAATTAAGTTGCCACATGACAGAACAAATCATACAATGTCCAGTGATCCAATTGATAAGATATAATTTGCTTATCTAGACAACACAAAATCCTATACACATCCATCCCTTAAGAATAGTCCAACACTCCACTGTATTCATAGCAGCCTTATTTGTAATAGCCAGAAGCTGGAAAGAACACAGATGTCCTTCAACAGAGGAATGGATACAGAAAATGTGGTACATTTACACAGTGGAATACTATTAAACACTATTAAATACTATTAAACACAATGACTTCATAAAATTCTTAGGCAAATAGATGGAACTAGAAAATATCATCCTGAGTGAGGTAACCCAGTCACACAAATACACACTCGTCATGCACTCACTGATAAGTGGAAATTAGCCCAAAAGTTCTGATTACCCAAGATACACTCCACAGACCACATGAAGCTCAAGAAAAAGGATACCAAAGTTCAGATCTTTCAATCCTTCTTAGAAGGGGGGGCAAAAATACTTACAGAAGGAAATACAGAGACAAAGTTTGGAGCAGAGACTGAAGGAAAGGCCATCCAGAGACTGCCCTCTTGGGTATCCAGTCCACATACATACAGTCACCAAATCCAGACAATATTACTGATGCAAAGATGTGCATGCTGACAGGAGCCTGATATAGCTGTCTTCTGAGAGGCTCTGCCAGAGCATGACAAATACAGAGGTGAATGCTCGCAGCCAATCTTTTTTTTTTTTAACCTTTGACCCAAATGGTAAGATATAATTGCCCACTTAAACATACAAAGCCCAGTACCATCCATCCCTTAGGAACATTAATAACAACCTGTAAATACACAGAACAGAATCTTAACATGACCTGCCATGGCTTCTCACCCTCTCCTCTCTCCTGTCTCCTTTCCATTCCAGTCTCCTCCTCTTCCTTCAAACTTCTCTCCCGCCCATCCTTCCTTCTCCTCCAATGACAGGCTTCCTTCTATCCTGTACCTGTCCCTCACCTGTACTTTACAAATTCGTTGGGGAGGTGGTTCTGTTGAAGTCACCTGAGTTCTGAGTACTGGACTAGGCAGCTGTCCTTGGGGCAGTGGAATTAGCATCAAAATACAGATAACTTCATGGCAAACCACAACATTTCCCCCTTTTCGTCCAGTTAAAAAGCCTTTTCACTTATATATAAATTGAGTACAATTATTACCATTCTACAATTTACAAAGCCTATGATATACTCAACACTCAGTCCATCACTATATCAGTTAGACAGAACATTTAGTTATTCATTCCAGCTTAAGAAAGGCTTAAAATCTGTATTATATCTTGGCTAGCTTGTATACTATCTGATAACTATCCAATAAAATATGTATATTCAGAGTTATACAGCCTGATAGGCTATGAGACTATAACCAGTCTTCAACCCCGTCAGAAATCTGAGAATGACCAAATATCTATACACATAGGAAGCCTAACATGGCTTCTGGAACTGAGAGATTGTAGAGACAAACCTCCACTAGCACAGTCCCCTGTTAGCAACACGTGAGCACAAGTCTTCAGCCTTCTGGCCCAAAATCAACTGACAGACTCTTGAAATGCAGATTTTGAAGGGCTGATCACCCTGTCTTGGCAGAGTTTATCAGTCAACTATTCTGCATAATTTGTCCTTTTTTGGACAGTATTAGTCTGTAGATGAAACAGGCAGTTTTGTGCAGTGGCTGCCTAGCCACAAAGTATTGCTTCACCTGGAGGTAGAGATGTTCAAATTCTTGGTTAAATCCACCAAAGGGGAACTATTAGGAGCAGATGTGTCTCAACAAAAGATAAATAACTTTAAATCTCAAATTTTGTGGATTTCTGACGTTTTTGAAAACCATCTATCTATATAAGACAGTCTGAACTGTTGTCTTTATATTTTAATATTATCTTGAAAGTTCTCTCACAAAGTCAGTAATATGTTTACTATTTGGCCCTTAACTCACATGTGTAATCAACTCAGAAGCTTGTAATGACATCAATAGAAGGACTGGCTCTAAACCTTGTACTTTTAAACTTTTAACAAATAAATTCCATATCAAAGCAAAGATATGATTTTAGCTTAGTTAACAAATGAGATTATGACTGTATAAGTCAATCTACCTAATTCCTCCCTGTTAAATTACAACCGTTCCTAAATTCCTTATAAAAAACAACTTTAGAATAACCACTTTCAGCCCCCCAAAGTCCAGGGAATTGGGGCAACGACTCCTCCATAACTTCTTCAAGCTGTACATGGGCGTTGAGATATACTTGGGAGTAGGGGGTAGGAAGAATAAAGCAAATGATGTAGCCAATGTATCCTGACTGGACCCAGCTGAAAGTCCTTGAGACCAGGAAACCAAGTAGGCACACTCTGTAAAATACAACTCTCAAGACAAAAGTTTAGAATCGAGGTATCTTTTTGTTTGATTCTCCTGAATAAATTTTTCAGGCGGTCTACCTCTATCAAATCTGATCAGTATGACTCTGCAAGGTTTCTAGAGCCTAAACACACTTTTTAAAAACATAAAGACAAAATCTTTCTCCCAAAATACTGTGTTCCTTAGTCTGAAACCAGAAAAGCTTGTATCTTGCACTCTCTCCCAGTGTAATAATATAACCATAAAACTCAAAGTCACACCCATCATGAAGACTAAACAATTTAAGAAGGAAGTAAGCTAAACAATGAACCTGATAGGCTTTAGTACTCTGTGATATCAGGAAATTAACCCAAAGTTCCCATGGAGCCCAAGTTAAGAGAATCCGAGCTTCCTGTGTGGTAAATATCAAAAGTAACCACAAACCCTCGCTAGCCGGCATCAACGAGCCATATGGCCTTTAGCGGTGTAATTCATAAAACAAACCAAATACTTTTTATCAATTCCAATATCAATAAGCAACATATCAAACCAGGACTTTAGCCCAAAATATCTCAATCTGTCAAGCTCTCTACCCGGAGCCACAGATTTTTCTTTAACCTTAATAACTTCTATAATATATGCCTGCATTCACTCTCCCTGGTGTTACAGACATTTATCACAACTCTCTACTTGGAGTTAGTGACCAATTTTTCCCTATCTAAATTCCGAACCATAGATGAAAATCCCCCACGTGATTCGGGTAATCTCTTTACTCTCCTTAAAACAAACTTAAATACCTTCTATCAATTGTAAAACCAATAAGCAACTTAAAACTAAGGACTTTAGCCCAAAATATATCCATCTGTTAAGCTCTCTACCTGGAGCCACAGATTTTTATTTAACCTTAATAACTTCTATAATATATGTCTGCATTCACTCTCCCTGGTGTTAGAGACATTCATCACAACTCTTTACTTGGAGTTAGTGACTAATTTTTTCCTATCTAAGCTCTGAACTGTGGATGAAAATCCCCACCTGATTCAGGTAATTTCTTTACTCTCTTCTTTCTAAAAACAAACTTAATCACCTTTTAATAATACCTGTAATTAAGAAGTAGCTTGTCTAACTAGGATTTCAATCTAAAATTCCCGTGGAGCCCACGTTAAAAAGAATATGAGTATCCTGAAAGACTTTCTAAACAACTTTCTTTAAAACCTTTTAATCTCTAACTCTCTGAGCTGCCATTACTTATCACACAGCATGGGACCTACAACCTGCCAGCCCAGGCAGCTTCCCTGTTTCATTGTTTGAATTCCCCATCCTTAAGATATCACATGACTTAACATGGCACCGGCCTCCTCTTACTTAGAAAATAAAACTTTCTCTCAACTTTTAGGATTACTAGTGGATTCTTGCCTATCACATTAGTTCACCATCTGTTGTTGTAAAAATATAAAAAATAAAAAACAGTATTGTCTTTTACCCCACTAGGTCCACTCCACGATGACCCAAGATATCTGCTAGATATCTTGGCAGAAACACATCCCAACTTCGCGGCCGCCCAGTGTCTCTTGCTACCACACACTTTTCTACACTCAAACCGTCACATAAAAGAACACACAACACAATAACCTTTGACCCAAATGGTAAGATATAATTGCCCACTTAAACATACAAAGCCTGGTACCATCCATCATTTAGGAACATTAATAACAACCTGTAAATACACAGAGCAGAACATCACCTGCCATGGCTTCTTACCCTCTCCTCTCTCCTGTCTCTTGCAGCCAATCTTTGAACTGAAAACAGAGTCTGCATTGGAAGAATTAGAGAAAGGATTGAAGGAGATGAAAGGCTTTACAACCCCATAACAACAATACCAACCAACCAGAGATCCCAAAAAGCACCATCCAAAAAGCACACATGGACAGACCCATTGCTCCAGCTGCATATGTAGCAGAGGATGGCCTTGTTGGGTACAAATAAGAAGAGAAGCTCTTGTTCCTTCCAAGGCTCCATGCCTCACTGTAGGGTAATTTCAGGGTGAGAAGGCAGGAAGGGATAGGTGGGTGCATAGGGGAGCACCCTCGCAGAAGAAGGGGGGAAGGGGAATGGGATAAGGCGTTATGGATGGGAAATGAGGAAAGGGAATAACATTTGAAATGTAAGTTTAAAAATATCCAATTTTGAAAAAAAAAAGTCATAACATACGTGCAGAGAGGAATCACAACATCTGCTGCCATGTTCTCCCAGGACCCTCCTCCTCACTCAGCCCTCCTCTGCATCTTCAAAACTTTTCTCCCATCCATCCATCCTTCTCATACAATAACAGACCTCGTTCTAGCCTATACTTGCCTTCACCTGCATAATGACATCAATCTACACGTTACCCTTTCTGTCTAATGAAAAAACATTTCTCTCTCAAATATAAGCAGAGCACAACTATTATCATTTTGTAATTTAAAAGTATAAAATGTACCTAACACCCAATACAACATTTATCAGTTAAACATAACATTTAGTTATCTATTTTATCTTAATAAAGGCTCAAAAATCCATGTTATATCCTGGCTAGTTTGTATACTACCTGATAAGTATCTATTTAAATATGTATTCTCAAAGTTAACAGCCTGTGTAGGCTATGAGACTATAATCAGTCTTCAACCCCATCAGAAATCTAAGAATGACCAATATATCTGTAAATATAGAAAGCCTGACACAGCTTCTAGAACTGAGACAGTTTGTAGAGACAAGTTTCTACTTGCACAGTACCCTGTCAGCAATATGTGAGAAAAAGTCTTCAGCCTTCCGTCCTAGGATCATCTGACAGATTTTTAAAACAAAGAATCTTGAAGGGCTGATCCCTCTGGGCTTGGTACATATTATCAGCCAGCTTATTCTATACTGTGTCCTTTTCTGGACAGTATTTAGTCTGTAGATGAATAGAGGCAATTCTTGCCAAGTGGCTGTCTTGCCACAATTCATTACCTCACCTGGAAGTGGAGATGTTCAATTTTTTCTTTGAATCCACCAAAGGGGAGCTGGTAGGAGTAGACATGTCTCAACAAAATTTAAATAACATTGAATGTCAGATTTTGGGGATTGCTGACATTTTTGGAAACCATCTAACCATGTAAGTAATCTGGACTATTGTCCATTAATTATCTTAATAAATTATCTTGAAAGAACTCTAACAATAAACTTAGAGTCATGAATTTACTATTTGGGCCTTAACTCACGTGCTTAATCATCTCAGCTTCGTTTTTTGAGAGCAGTAAGGACCAGGTATAAACCTTATATGCTTAACTGTGTTTATGGACCCAATGCATATACATGAGAGCAACAATATTCATTTTAAATTGATAAAAAAAATTATATCAAAGAAAATCTAAACCTGTAGCAAATAAATTCTGGACCAATGTAAAAGATTATAACTTTAGCTTAGTAATAAATATAAGTATTTCTACCAAATGGGATTATGGCTGTATAATACATTTGAGCTAATTTTTCCCTGTCAAATTATGACCATTTCTAAATTCCTCAGAGAAACAACTTTATAATAACCACCTTCCCCCCACCAAAGTCCAGGAAATTGGGGCAATTACCCTTCAATGGCTTCTTCAAGTTGTGCAAGGGCATTGAGATATCTAGGCGGGGAGATGAGGAAGCTGGCCACACCTACAATTATTGTATTCTGTAATGTCTGTCTGGGACTGGATCCTAAGGATCAGGAGTTCAAGCTGGTATGACAGTGAGACTCACCAAAGCTCTATATTCTTTGATATATAAATTTCAAACAAAACTTTAGTATCCTGAAGATATCTCTATGAGTTGACTCAGTCAGTGGAAGATGTACATATTGGTTAGGAAGAAATTTTGTTCATTTTTTTTATTTTATTCTCCTGAATCTACTTCTTCACACAGTAACCCTTTATCAAATCTAATCCATATTACTCTGGAAGGTGTTGAGAGCTTAATAATCTTTTTTAAAATGGTGAAGACAAAACATTTCTCCCAAAATACTGTATTCTTTAGTCTGAAACCTGAAAAGCTTGTATCCTGCACTCTCTCCCAGAGGAAGACTAGAACAAGACTCAAAATCACATCTGTTACGAACATTAAAACCATTTTAAAAAACAATATAGGCTGCCTTCACAGAGAGCTGAATCCCAGCTCTGAGGAGCGACTTCAGGCCCAAGATCAGAGGTAAGACCAACTTTTCTGCTCCAAGTGACCTGCCTGGTGGACTCAGGACACACAAAGGCAAAGTTCCTCTCAGACTGGGCACTTCCAGTTTCTGGCTGGGGACGAACCTCACTGATCCCAGCCCACAACTCCCTGCTCCCAAACCCCAAGGGAGAGAGAGCTCACCGCCCAGACAGGTGGGCGCTCCTGAGACTGCAGGGCAGGAGGGACAGCCAGTACAGCCAAATTTTGCACACATCCCTGGCCCAAGAGAAAACTGTATAGGGCCTCTGGGAACAGGAAGATAGGAGCACACAAGCTGCAGGAATGCTGCGATCCAAACTCTGCAGGAATCTGAAGGGACCCGATTAAGCAGTTCCCTGCACCCAAATTCCATAGGAGGGAAAGCTAGACCTTGAGAGGGGCAGACACCCCTGGGAAGCCAGAGGAAACTACACTCTGTCCACATTACTGACTCTAGAGGAAAACGCCTAGCTCCATCTGGGCACCCTGTGCACAGGGTCCTGAGAGAAAGCAGGGCAGGCCCTTTTGGTTGCTGCCCTCACGGAGAGCTGAAACCTGGGTCTAAGGAGTGACTTCAGGCCCAAGACCAGAAGTAAGACCAACTTTTCTGCTCTAAGTGACCTACCTGGTGGACTCAGAACACACACCCACAGGAACACCTGAAGACCAGTAGACAGGAATAACTACACGCCTAGAAGCAGAACACTCTCTCCCCATAACTGGCTGAAAGAAAACAGGATAACAAGTCTACAGCACTCATGACAAACAGGCCTATAGGACAGAATAACCACTGTCAGAAATAGCAGAACAAGGTAACACCAGAGACAAAGTAATGGCAAGAGGCAAGCACAGGAACTCAAGAAACAGAAACCAAGACTACATGGCATCATTGGAACCCAATTCTCCCTCCAAAGCAAACACTGAATAACAAAAAAAAAAAAAAAAAACAGGAAAGCAAGATCTACATTTAAAATCACATTTCATCATTATGATGGAGGAGCTTAAGAAAGACATAAAGAACTCCATTAGAGAATTACAGGAAAACACAAATAAACAATCAGAGGACTTTTGAGAGGAAACACAAAAATCCCTGAAAGAATTCCAGGAAAACACAATCAAATGGGTGAAGGAATTAAAAATGGAAATAGAAGCAATAAAGAAAGCACAAAGGGGGAGAATCTTGGATATAGAAAACCAAAGGAAGAGACAAGGAGCCGTGGATACAAGCATCACAAACAAAATACAAGAGATAGAAGAGAGAATCTAGGAGCAGAAGATTCCATAGAAATCATTGACACAATGGTCAAAGACAATGTAAAACAGAAAAAGATACTGGTCCAAAATATACAGGAAATCCAGGACTCAATGAGAAGATCAAACCTAAGGATAATAGGTATAGAAGAGAGTGTAGACTCCCAGTTCAAAGGACCAGTAAATATCTTCAACAAAATCATAGAAGAAAACTTCCCTAACCTAAAGAAAGAGATGCCCATAAACATACAAGAAGGCTACAGAACTCCAAATAGATTGGACCAGAAAAGAAAATCCTCCCGTCACATAGTCAAAACAGCAAATGCACGAAATAAAGAAAGAATATTAAAAAGCAGTAAGGTCAAGTAACATATAAGGTCAAGTAAAAAGGAAAGTTCAAGTAACATATAAAGGCAGACCTATCAGAATCACACCAGACTTCTCACCAGAGACTATGAAAGCCAGAAGATCCTGGACAGATGTCATACAGACCCTAAGAGAACACAAATGCCAGCCCAGGTTACTGTATCTTGCAAAACTCTCAATTAACATAGATGGAGAAATCAAGATATTCCATGACAAAACCAAATTTACACTATATCATTCTACAAATCCAGCCCTACAAAGGATAATAAATGGCAAAGCCCAACATAAGGAGGCAAGCTACACCTTAGAAAAAGGAAGAAACTAATTGTCTTGACAAAAAAACAAAGAAAAGAAAAGCACACAAACATAATCTCACATCCAACTATGAGTATAACAGGAAGCAATAATCACTATTTCTTAATATCTCTCAACATCAATGGTCTCAAAACCCCAGTAAAAAAATAGATTAACAAACTGGATATGCAATGAGGACTCTGCATTCTACTGCCTACTGGAAACACACCTCAGAGACAAAGACAGACACTATCTCAGAGTCAAAGGTTGGAAAACAACTTTCCAAGGAAATGGTCCGAAGAAGCAAGCTGGAGTAACAATTCTATACTGAATGAAATCGATTTTCAACCAAAAGTCATCAAAAAAGATAAGGAAGGACACTTCATATTCATCAAAGGAAAAATCCACCAAGATGAACTGTCAATCCTAAATAACTATGCTCCAAATACAAGCGCACCTACATACATAAAAGAAACCTTACTAAAGCTCAAACACACATTGTACTTCACAAAATGATAGTAGGAGATTTCAACACCCCACTATCATCAACGGACAAATCATGGAAACAGAAATTAAACAGAGACACAGACAGACTAAGAGAAATCATGAACCAAATGGACTTAACAGATATTTGTAGAACATTCTATCCTAAAACAAAAGGATATACCTTCTTCTCGCCACCTCATGGTACTTTCTCCATAATTGACCATATAATTGGTCATAAAACAGGCCTCAACAGACACAGAAAGATAGAAATAATCCTGTGCGTCCTATCAGACCAGAACAGGCTAAAGCTGGTCTTCAATAACAATAAGGTAAGAATGCCCACATATACATGGAAGTTAAACAATGCTCTACTCAAGGATAACCTGGTCAGGGAAGAAATAAAGAAAGAAATTAAAGACTTTTTAGAATTTAATGAAAATGAAGGTACAACATACCCAAACTTATGGGACACAATGAAAACCATGCTAAGTGAAAATTCATAGCTCTGAGAGCTTGCAGAAAGAAACAGGAGAGAGCATATGTCAGCAGCTTGACAGCACACCTAAAAGCTCTAGAACAAAAAGAAGCAAATACACCCAGGAGGAGTAGAAGGCAGGAAATAATCAAACTCAGAGCTGAAATCAACAAAGTAGAAACAAAAAGGACCGTACAAAGAATCAACAGAACCAAAAGTTGGTTCTTTGAGACAATCAACAAGATAGATAAACCCTTAGCAGACTAACGAGAGGACACAGAGAGTCTGTCCAAATAACAAAACCAGAAATGAAAGGGAGACATAACTACAGAATCAAAGAAAATTCAAAAAGTCATCAGATCCTACTACAAAAGCCTATATTCAACAAAACTTAAAAATCTGCAGGAAATGGACAATTTCCTAGACAGATACCAGGTACCAAAGTTAAATCAGAAACGGATAAAGTATTTAAAAAACCCCATACCTCCTAATGAAATAGAAGCAGTCATTAAAGGTCTCCCAACCGAAAAGAGCCCAGGTCCAGATGGGTTCAGTACAGAATTCTATCAGACCTTCGTAGAAGTCCTTATAACAATACTATCCAAAATTTCCACAATATTGAAACAGATGGAGCACTACTGAATTCCTTCTATGAAGCCACAATTACTCTTATACCTAAACCACAAAAAGACCCAATAGGAAAGAGAACTTCAGACCAATTTCCCTTATGAATATCGACACAAAAATACTCAATAAAATTCTGGCAAACTGAATCCAAGAGCACATCAAAACATTCATCCACCATGATCAATTAGTCTTCATCCCAGGCATGCAGGGATGGTTTAGTATATGGAAAACGATCAACATGATCCATTATATAAACAAACTGAAAGAACAACAGCACATGATCATTTCATTAGATGCTGAGAAAGCATTTGACATAATTCAACACCCCTTCATGATAAAAGTCCTGGAAAGAATAGGAATTCATGGCCCATACATAAACATAGTAAAAGCCATATATAGCAAACCAGTTGCTAACATTAAACTAAATGGAAAGAAACTTGAAGATATCCCACTAAAATCAGGCACTAGACAAGGCTGCCCACACTCTCCCTACTTATTCAATATAGTTCTTGAGGTTCTAGCCAGAACAATCAAACAACAAAAGGAGATCAAAGGGATACAGATTGGAAAAGAAGAAGTCAAAATATCACTATTTGCAGATGATATGATAGTTTATTTAAGTGATCCCAAAAGTTCCACCAGAGAACTACTAAAGCTGATAAACAACTTCAGCAAAGTGGCTGGGTATAAAATTAACTCAAATAAATCAGTAGCCTTCCTCTACACAAAAGAGAAACAAGCCGAGAAAGAAATTAGGGAAACAACACCCTTCATAATAGTCCCAAATAATATAAAATACATCGGCGTGACTTTAACCAAGCAAGTAAAAGATCTATACGATAAGAAATTCAAGCCTCTGAAGAAAGAAATTGAAGAAGACCTCAGAAGATGGAAAGATCTCCCATGCTCATGGATTGGCAGGATTAATATAGTAAAAATAGCCATTTTACCAAAAGCGATCTACAGATTCAATACAATCCCCATCAAAATACCAATCCAATTCTTCAGAGAGTTAGACAGAACAATTTGCAAATAAATCTGGAATAACAAAAAATCTAGGAGAGCCAAAGATATCTTCAACAATAAAAGGACTTCTGGAGGAATCACTATCCCTCAACTCAAGCAGTATTACAGAGCAATAGTGATAAAAACTGCATGGTATTGGTACAGAGCCAGACAGATAGACCAATGGAATAGAATTGAAGACCCAGAAATAAACCCACACACCTATGGTCACTTGATTTTTGACAAAGGAGCCAAAACCATCCAATGGAAAAAAGATAGCAATTTCAGCAAATGGTGCTTGTTCAACTGGAGGTCAACATGTAGAAGAATGCAGATTGATCCATGCTTATCACCCTGTACAAAGCTTAAGTCCAAGTGGATCAAGGACCTCCATATCAAACCAAATACACTCAAACTAATAGAAGAAAAAGTGGGGAAGAGTCTCGAACACATGGGCACTGGAAAAAATTTCCAGAATAAAACACCAATGGCTTATACTCTAAGATCAAGAATCGACAAATGGGATCTCATAAAACTGCAAAGCTTCTGTAAGGCAAAGGACACTGTTCTTAGGACAAAATGACAACCAACATATTGGGAAAAGGTCTTTACCTATCCTACAACAGATAGAGGGCTTATGTCCAAAATATACAAAGAACTCAAGAAGTTATACCACAGGGAGACAAATAACCCTATTAAAAAATGGGGTTCAGAGCTAAACAAAGAATTCACAGCTGAGGAATGCCGAATGGCTGAGAAACACCTAAAGAAATGTTCAACATCTCTAGTCATAAGGGTAATGCAAATCAAAACAACCCTGAGATTTCACCTCACACCAGTGAGAATGGCTAAGACCAAAAACTCAGGTGACAGCAAATGCTGGCGAGGATGTGGAGAAAGAGGAACACTCCTCCATTGTTGGTGGGATTGCACACTGGTACAACCATTCTGGAAATCAGTCTGGAGGTTCCTCAGATAATTGAACATTGAACAACTACCTTAGGACTCAGGTGTGCCTCTCTTGGGCATATACCCAAAAGATGACCCAAAATATAACAAAGACACATGTTCAACTATGTTCATAGAAGCCTTATTTATAATAGCCAGAAGCTGGAAAGAACCCAGATGCCCTTCAACAGAGTAATGGATACAGAAAATGTGCCATTTATACAATGGAATATTACTCAGCTATCAAAAACAAAGACTTTATGAAATTCATAGGCAAATGAATGGAACTGAAAAATATCATCCTGAGTGAGGTAACCCAATCACAGAAAAACACACATGGTATTCACTCATTCATAAGTGGCTATTAGCGCAAATGCTTGAATTGCCCTACATGCATAGAACACATGAAACTCAAGAAGGATGACCAAAATGCAAATGCTTCACTCCTTCTTTAAAAGGGGAACATGAATACTCTTGGCAGGGGATAGGGAGGCAAAGTTTAAAACAGAGGCAGAAGGAACACCCATTCAGAGCCTGCCCCACATGTGGCCCATATATATACAGCCACCCAATTAGACAAGATGGAAGAAGCAAAAAAGTGCAGGCTGACAGGAAACGGATGTAGATCTCTCCTGAGAAACACAGCTAGAATACAGCAAATGCATAGGCAAATGCCAGCAGCAAACCACTGAACTGAGAATGGGACCCCGTTGAAGGAATCAGAGAAAGAACTGGAAGAGCTTGAAGGGGCTCGAGACCCCATATGTACAACAATGCCAAGCAACCAGAGCGTCCAGGGACTAAGCCACTACCCAAAGACTATACATGGACTGACCCTGGACTCTGACCTCATAGGTAGCAATGAATAGCCTAGTAAGAGCACCAGTGGAAGGGGAAGCCCTTGGTCCTGCCAAGACTGAACCCCCATTGAACGTGATTGTTGGGCGGAAGGTGGTAATGTGGGGAGGATGGGGAAGGGAAGCCCATATAGAAGGGGAGGTGGAGGGATTAGGGCGATGTTGGTCTGGAAACCGTGAAGGGGAATAACAGTCAAAATGTAAATAAGAAATAGTCAAGTTAATAAAGATTAAAAAAAAGAAGCATTCATTAAAAGTCTTCTAAGCCTAGAGCCAGATGAGTTTAGTGCAAAATTCTATCAGACCTTCAAAGAAGACATAACACCAATTCTGTCCAAACTACTATACAAAATAAAAAGAGGAAGAACACTACCCATTCATTCTTCAAAGCCACAATTGTGCCTATACGTAAACTACACAAAGACCCTACAAAGAAAGAGAGCTTCAGAACAATTTCACTCATAAATATCGATTCAAAAATACTCAGTAAACTTCTTGAAAACTGAATCCAAGAACACATCAAAATAATCATTCACCATGACCAAGTTGGCTTCATCCCAGATATGCAAGGACGGTTCAATATATGGAAATCCAATAACGTAATCAACTACATAAACAAACTCAAAGAAGAAAATCACATGATCATCTCATTAGATGCTGAGAAACATGTGATAAAATTCAAGACCTCTTCAAGATAAAAGTTTTAGAATGATCACAAACTCAAGGCCCATATCCGAACAGAGTAAAAGCAATATACAGCAAATCAGTAACCAACATCAAACTAAGTGTAGAGAAACTTGAAGCCATCCCACTAAAATCAGGGACTAGACAAGGCTGCCCACTCTATCCCTACATATTTAATATGGCACTTGAAGTCCTATCCAGAGCTATTAGACAACAAAAGGAGGTCAAATGGATACAAATTGGAAAGGAAGAAGTCAAAATATCACTATTTGCAGATGGTATGATAGTATACTTAAGTGACCCCAAAAATTCCAACACAGAACTCTTAGAGCTGATAAACAACTTCAAAAAAGTGACTGAGTATAAAATTAACTCAAACAAATCAGTAGCCTTGCTCTACTCAAAAGATAAACAGGCTGAGAAAGAGATTAGGGAAATGAAACCCTTCACAATAGCTACAAATAATATAAAATGCTTCAGTGTGACTCTAACCAAGCAAGTGAAAGATCTGCATGACAAGAACTTCAAGTCTCAGAAGAAATAAATTGAAGATCTGAGAGGATGGAAAGAACTACCATGCTCTTAGAGTGACAGGATTAATAAAGTAAAAATGGCCATCTTGCTGAAAGAAATCTGCAGATTCAATGGAATCCCCAACAAAATTCTAACTCAATTCTTCATAGAGTTAGAAAGAGCAACTCTTACATTTATTTGGAATAACAAAAAAAAAACCCAGATAGCAAAAACTATTCTCAACAATAAGATAACTTCTAGGGAAATCACCATCCCTGACCTCAAGCTGTATTACAGAGCAATCATGATAAAAAAACTCTATTGTACCGGTACAGAGACTGGCAGGAAGACCAATGGAATAAAATTGAAGATGCAGAAATGAACCCACACACCTATGGTCACTTAATCTTTGACAAAGGAGCTAAAATTATCCAATGGAAAAAATGACAGGATTTTCAATAAATGGTGATGGTTCAACTGGAGGTCAGCATGCAGAAAGAAGAATGCGAATTGACCCATTCTTATCTCCTTATACAAAGCTCAATTCCAAGTGAATCAAAAACCTCTACAAAAATGAGATACACTGAAAATAATAGAAGAGAAGCTGGGGAGGAGCCTCAAACACGTAGACTACAGGGGAAATGTTTTCGAACAGAACACCAATGGAACTTCATAAAATTGCAAAGCTTCTATAATGTAAAAGACATTCTCATTAGGACAAAATGGCAATCAACAGATTGGGGAAAGATATTTACCAATCGTACCTCAGTAGAGGCCTAATATCTAATATATACAAAGAACTCAAAAGTTAGGCTCCAGAGAATCAAATAATGTTATTAAAAATGGGGCACAGAGTTAAACAAAGAACTCTCAACTGAAGAATACTGAATGGTTGAGAAGCACCTAAAGAAATGTTCCACATCCTTAGTCATCAGGGAAATGCCAACCAGTCAGAATGGCTAAGATCAAAAACTCAGGTAACAGTAGATGCTGGCAAGGATGTGGATATATAGAAACATGCCTCCGTTGCTGGTGGGATTGCAAGCTAGCACAACCCCACTGAAAATCAATCTACCAGTTCTTTACAAAATTGGACATAGTACTACCTGAGGACCCAGCTATCCCATTCCTGGAGAAACACCCAAAAGATGCTCCAACATATAACAAGGACACCCACTCCATTATGTTCATAGCAGCCGTAATTATGATAGTCAGAAGCTGGAAAGAACCCAGATATCCTTCAACAGACGAGTGGATACAGACAATGTGTTACATCTACACAATGGAGTACTACTCAGATATTAAAAAAAATGAAGTCAAGAAATTCTTAGGCAAATGGAAGGAACTAGAAAATATCATCCTGAGTGACATTCTACACTCATAAAAGAACACAAATGGTATGCACTCACTGATAATTGGCTATAATCCCAAAAGTTTGGAATACCTAATAAGAATTCACAGATCTTATGAAACTCAAGAAATAGGAAGACCAAAAGGTGGATGTTTCAGTCCTTCTTAAAATGGAGAATGAAATAATTACAGGAGGAAATACAGGGACAAAGAGTAGAGCAGGGACTGAAGAAAATGTCATCCAGAGACTGCCCTACCTGGAGATTCATCCCATAGTCAGCTACCAAGTCCAGTGACTATTGCTGATGCCAAAAATTACTTCCTTAGAGCAGGCTGCTTGCAGCTAACCATTGTGCTGAGTATGGGTACCGCAGTGGACAAGTTAGAGAAAATACTGAAGGAGCTGAAAGGGTTTGCAACCCCATAGGAAGAAAAACATTTCAATCAACAAGACTCCACCAGAGCTCCCAGAGACTAAATCACCAACCAATGAGTACATATGGAGGGATCCAGGGCTCCAGCCACATATGCAGCAGAGGATGGCATTGTCTAACATCAATAGGGGGAAAAAACCCTTGGTCCTCTGAAGGCTCATTTCCCCAGTATAGGGGAATGCCAGGGTGTTGATGTGGGAGTAAGTAGTTCAGGTTGGAATCATCCTCATAGAAGCATGGGGAAGGGGTATAGAGATGGACATAAAGGAGATAACTTTTGAAATGTAAATGCATAAAACATCCAAGAAAAGTAAAATTTTAAAAATGGAGAACAGTACCATAGCATCAGAACCTCCCCTGTGGTTTTTTTCCCTACATAAAGCTGGGAGGGAAAAGTGAGGGGAGGGATAGACGGGTATTAGAGGGGAAGGACAGGGGTGAACTTAATAAAAAAAAACAGTACAAGCAGGTGTGATACCCTGGAATAATAAAACATCTAATGAAAAGATGAAGAAAGTAGAGAGGATAAAATTTGGAAGATGAAAGGAAGAAAGGACACAAATTAAAAGGAAAGGTGATGACAAGATGTACCTTCTGTGTCTATCTCCATTGACCTACTTCCTCCATCTATAGGCCACCTCTGAAGAGTTCATTCAGCTATACATTAAAAATACACCAATAGATTTATCAACTTGTCAGTCTCATATGTATAAATAAGTCCTAATAATTTGATTACCTCTGGATGAAGGATCTCTGATAACTGCTGTTGCATTGAGTACCAACCTTCAAGGTATACTGATTTGGAGGATACCGTGTATCTGCAAAATAAAATCCCAAAATAAGGTTGTCTAAGGTAAACATATGAGTCTTTTAGGAAGAAATGAAGCCTCAAGAGACAGAAAACAGGGTGACCACATGCCACTCCATGTTTTTATCGTCATTTTCCTACAGTACTTTTCCCTTCTACTTGAATATTCTTAGGACAACTTAGCCTACTTTGGCTTCCTATTGCTATGACAAAATATCCTGCAAAGCAACTTTATGGAGCCAAAGGGTCCTTTGGATCTAAGTTCCATGTTCTACTCCATCAAAGCAGAGAAGTTACAGTGCCATGAGCTTTTAGACACTGATCACATCGATAATCAGGAACAGAATAATTAACCTATGAATGGTAGTAGTCAGCTTGGTTTCTACTCTTAAACAGTTCAGAGTCCTCTGCTTTGGGAACAGTGTCACTCACAGTGGGTGTGTCTTACCACATCAATTGAGGCAATGAAGACCATCACAGACATAGACACAGGTGTGCATGCAATGTAGTGCAGCACATGCACACATGTACCAGTGCGTGTTCAGGGTGACAAAAGTGGGGATGTCAGGTATCCTGTTCTGTCATGTTACACATTACTGCCTTTAGAATGGCTGTCTAACTGAACCGAAAGCTCGGATGGAAACACACAAGCTCCAGTAGTCATATCAACACACACACACACACACACACACACACACACACTGACACACACACACACAGACACACAGACACACACACACATACAGACACACACACACATACAGACACACACACACACACACAGACAGACACACACACACACAGACACACACACACACACACAGACACACACTGAGACACACACACAGACACACACACACAGACACACACACAGACACACACACACAGACACAAACACACACAGACACACACACACAGACACACACAGGCACACAGACACACACACACAGACAAACACACACAGACACAAACACACACAGAGACAAACAGACACACAGACACACACACACACAGACACACACAGGCACACAGACACACACACACAGACACACACACACAGACACACACACAGACACACAGACACACACAAACACAGACACACACAGACATACACACACACAGACAAACACACAGACACACACACACACAGAGACACACACACAGACACACACACACAGACACACACACAGACACACACACACAGACACACACAAACACAGACACACACAAACACAGACACACAAACACAGACACACACAGAGACACACACACAAAAAGACACACACACACACAGACACACACACACACACACACACACACACACACACACACACAGTGACCGGATTACAGAACCTGCCTTCCTTATGTAACAAGCACACTTACTGCTGAGCCATCTCCTCAATTCCTGTTACACCAATCTAAAAAACATCAAGATTAGCAAGTTTCAACCCGCGGATCCCGGCCCGCAGCAGCTCTCTGCTCCCAGACCCGGTGAGAGAGAGACCCAACCGCCTGGTCAGGTGGGCACTCCTGAGGCTGCAGAGGGGAAGAGACCAACAACACTGCTCACCCCTGCCCACATCCCTGGCCCAAGAGGAAACTGTATAAGGCCTCTGGGCTCCCGTGGAGGAGGGCCCAGGAGCAGCAGGACACCTGCCTGAGACACCACCGGAACCGGAAAGAAACAGACCGGATAAACAGTTCTCTGCACCCAAATCCCGTGGGAGGGAGAGCTAAACCTTCAGAGAGTCAGACAAGCCTGGGAAACCAGAAAAGACTGCTCCCTGCACACACATCTCGGACGCCAGAGGAAAAAGCCAAAGACCATCTGGAACCCTGGTGCACTGAAGCTCCCGGAAGGGGCGGCACAGGTCTTCCTGGTTGCTGCCGCTGCAGAGAGCCCCTGGGCAGCACCCCACGAGCGAACCTGAGCCTCGGGACCACAGGTAAGACCAAATTTTGTGCTGCAAGAAAGCGGCCTGGTGAACTCAAGACACAGGCCCACAGGAACAGCTGAAGACCTGTAGAGAGGAAAAACTACACGCCTGAAAGCAGAACACTCTGTCCCCATAACTGACTGAAAGAGAGGAAAACAGGTCTACAGCACTCCTGACACACAGGCTTATAGGACAGTCTAGCCACTGTCAGAAATAGCAGAACAAAGTAACACTAGAGATAATCTGATGGCGAGAGGCAAGCGCAGGAACCCAAGCAACAGAAACCAAGACTACATGCCATCATCGGAGCCCAATTCTCCCACCAAAACAAACATGGAATATTCAAACACACCAGAAAAGCAAGATCTAGTTTCAAAATCATATTTGATCATGATGCTGGAGGACTTCAAGAAAGACATGAACACACTTAGGGAAACACAGGAAAACATTAATAAACAAGTAGAAGCCTACAGAGAGGAATCGCAAAAATCCCTGAAAGAATTCCAGGAAAACACAATCAAACAGTTGAAGGAATTAAAAATGGAAATAGAAGCAATCAAGAAAGAACACATGGAAACAACCCTGGATATAGAAAACCAAAAGAAGAGACAAGGAGCTGTAGATACAAGCTTCACCAACAGAATACAAGAGATGGAAGAGAGAATCTCAGGAGCAGAAGATTCCATAGAAATCATTGACTCAACTGTCAAAGATAATGTAAAGCAGAAAAAGCTACTGGTCCAAAACATACAGGAAATCCAGGACTCAATGAGAAGATCAAACCTAAGGATAATAGGTATAGAAGAGAGTGAAGACTCCCAGCTCAAAGGACCAGTAAATATCTTCAACAAAATCATAGAAGAAAACTTCCCTAACCTAAAAAAAGAGATACCCATAGACATACAAGAAGCCTACAGAACTCCAAATAGATTGGACCAGAAAAGAAACACCTCCCGTCACATAATTGTCAAAACACCAAACGCACAAAATAAAGAAAGAATATTAAAAGCAGTAAGGGAAAAAGGTCAAGTAACATATAAAGGGAGACCTATCAGAATCACACCAGACTTCTCGCCAGAAACTATGAAGGCCAGAAAGCCTGGACTGATGTCATACAGACCCTAAGAGAACACAAATGCCAGCCCAGGTTACTGTATCCAGCAAAACTCTCAATTAACATAGATGGAGAAACCAAGATATTCCATGACAAAACCAAATTTACACAATATCTTTCTACAAATCCAGCACTACAAAGGATAATAAATGGTAAAGCCCAACATAAGGAGGCAAGCTATACCCTAGAAGAAGCAAGAAACTAATCGTCTTGGCAACAAAACAAAGAGAAGAAAAGCACACAAACATAACCTCACATCCAAATATGAATATAAAGGGAAACAATAATCACTATTCCTTAATATCTCTCAATATCAATGGCCTCAACTCCCCAATAAAAAGACATAGATTAACAAACTGTATACGCAACGAGGACCCTGCATTCTGCTGCCTACAGGAAACACACCTCAGAGACAAAGACAGACACTACCTCAGAGTGAAAGGCTGGAAAACAACTTTCCAAGCAAATGGTCAGAAGAAGCAAGCTGGAGTAGCCATTCTAATATCAAATAAAATCAATTTCCAACTAAAAGTCATCAAAAAAGATAAGGAAGGACACTTCATGTTCATCAAAGGAAAAATCCACCAAGATGAACTCTCAATCCTAAATATCTATGCCCCAAATACAAGGGCACCTACATACGTAAAAGAAACCTTACTAAAGCTCAAAACACACATTGCACCTCACACAATAATAGTGGGAGATTTCAACACCCCACTCTCATCAATGGACAGATCATGGAAACAGAAATTAAACAGTGATATCGACAGACTAAGAGAAGTCATGAGCCAAATGGACCTAACAGATATTTATAGAACATTCTATCCTAAAGCAAAAGGATATACCTTCTTCTCAGCTCCTCATGGTACTTTCTCCAAAATTGACCATATAATTGGTCAAAAAAATGGGCCTCAACAGGTACAGAAAGATAGAAATAATCCCATGCGTGCTATCGGACCACCACGGCCTAAAACTGATCTTCAATAACAATAAGGGAAGAATGCCCACATATACATGGAAATTGAACAATGCTCTACTCAATGATAACCTGGTCAAGGAAGAAATAAAGAAAGAAATTAAAAACTTTTTAGAATTTAATGAAAATGAAGATACAACATACCCAAACTTATGGGACACAATGAAAGCTGTGCTAAGAGGAAAACTCATAGCGCTGAGTGCCTGCAGAAAGAAACAGGAAAGAGCATATGTCAGCAGCTTGACAGCACACCTAAAAGCTCTAGAACAAAAAGAAGCAAATACACCCAGGAGGAGCAGAAGGCAGGAAATAATCAAACTCAGAGCTGAAATCAACGAAGTAGAAACAAAAAGGACCATAGAAAGAATCAACAGAACCAAAAGTTGGTTCTTTGAGAAAATCAACAAGATAGATAAACCCTTAGCCAGACTAACGAGAGGACACAGAGAGTGCGTCCAAATTAACAAAATCAGAAATGAAAAGGGAGACATAACTACAGATTCAGAGGAAATTCAAAAAATCATCAGATCTTACTATAAAAACCTATATTCAACAAAATTTGAAAATCTTCAGGAAATGGACAATTTCCTAGACAGATACCAGGTACCAAAGTTAAATCAGGAACAGATAAACAAGTTAAACAACCCCATAACTCCTAAGGAAATAGAAGCAGTCATTAAAGGTCTCCCAACCAAAAAGAGCCCAGGTCCAGACGGGTTTAGTGCAGAATTCTATCAAACCTTCATAGAAGACCTCATACCAATATTATCCAAACTATTCCACAAAATTGAAACAGATGGAGCCCTACCGAATTCCTTCTACGAAGCCACAATTACTCTTAAACCTAAACCACACAAAGACACAACAAAGAAAGAGAACTTCAGACCAATTTCCCTTATGAATATCGACGCAAAAATACTCAATAAAATTCTGGCAAACCGAATTCAAGAGCACATCAAAACAATCATCCACCATGATCAAGTAGGCTTCATCCCAGGCATGCAGGGATGGTTTAATATACGGAAAACCATCAACGTGATCCATTATATAAACAAACTGAAAGAACAAAACCACATGATCATTTCATTAGATGCTGAGAAAGCATTTGACAAAATTCAACACCCCTTCATGATAAAAGTCCTGGAAAGAATAGGAATTCAAGGCCCATACCTAAACATAGTAAAAGCCATATACAGCAAACCAGTTGCTAACATTAAACTAAATGGAGAGAAACTTGAAGCAATCCCACTAAACAAGACTAGACACTAGAGTGGACTAGACAAGGCTGCCCACTCTCTCCCTACTTATTCAATATAGTTCTTGAAGTTCTAGCCAGAGCAATCAGACAACAAAAGGAGATCGAAGGGATACAGATCGGAAAAGAAGAGGTCAAAATATCACTATTTGCAGATGACATGATAGTATATTTAAGTGATCCCAAAAATTCCACCAGAGAACTACTAAAGCTGATAAACAACTTCAGCAAAGTGGCTGGGTATAAAATTAACTCAAATAAATCAGTTGCCTTCCTCTATACAAAAGAGAAACAAGCCGAGAAAGAAATTAGGGAAACGACACCCTTCATAATAGACCCAAATAATATAAAGTACCTCGGTGTGACTTTAACCAAGCAAGTAAAAGATCTGTACAATAAGAACTTCAAGACACTGAGGAAAGAAATTGAAGAAGACCTCAGAAGATGGAAAGATCTCCCATGCTCATGGATTGGCAGGATTAATATAGTAAAAATGGCCATTTTACCAAAAGCAATCTACAGATTCAATGCAATCCCCATCAAAATACCAATCCAATTCTTCAAAGAGTTAGACAGAACAATTTGCAAATTCATCTGGAATAACAAAAAACCCAGGATAGCTAAAGCTATCCTCAACAATAAAAGGACTTCAGGGGGAATCACTATCCCTGAACTCAAGCAGTATTACAGAGCAATAGTGATAAAAACTGCATGGTATTGGTACAGGGACAGACAGATAGACCAATGGAATAGAATTGAAGACCCAGAAATGAACCCACACACCTATGGTCACTTGATTTTTGACAAAGGAGCCAAAACCATCCAATGGAAAAAAGATAGCATTTTCAGCAAATGGTGCTGGTTCAACTGGAGGGCAACATGTAGAAGAATGCAGATCGATCCATGCTTATCACCCTGTACAAAGCTTAAGTCCAAGTGGATCCAGGACCTCCACATTAAACCAGACACACTCAAACTAATAGAAGAAAAACTAGGGAAACATCTGGAACACATGGGCACTGGAAAAAATTTCCTGAACAAAACACCAATGGCTTATGCTCTAAGATCAAGAATCGACAAATGGGATCTCATAAAACTGCAAAGCTTCTGTAAGGCAAAGGACACTGTGGTTAGGACAAAACGGCAACCAACAGATTGGGAAAAGATCTTTACCAATCCTACAACAGATAGAGGCCTTATATCCAAAATATACAAAGAACTCAAGAAGTTAGACCGCAGGGAAACAAATAACCCTATTAAAAAAATGGGGTTCAGAGCTAAACAAAGAATTCACAGCTGAGGAATGCCGAATGGATGAGAAACACCTAAAGAAATGTTCAACATCTTTAGTCATAAGGGAAATGCAAATCAAAACAACCCTGAGATTTCACCTCACACCAGTGAGATTGGCGAAGATCAAAAACTCAGGGGACAACAGATGCCGGCAAGGATGTGGAGAAAGAGGAACACTCCTCCATTGTTGGTGGGATTGCAGACTGGTAAAACCATTCTGGAAATCAGTCTGGAGGTTCCTCAGAAAATTGGACATTGAACTGCCTGAGGATCCAGCTATACCTCTCTTGGGCATATACCCAAAAGATGCCTCAACATATAAAAGAGACACGTGCTCCACTATGTTCATCGCAGCCTTATTTATAATAGCCAGAAAATGGAAAGAACCCAGATGCCCTTCAACAGAGGAATGGATACAGAAAATGTGGTACATCTACACAATGGAATATTACTCAGCTATCAAAAACAACGAGTTTATGAAATTCGTAGGCAAATGGTTGGAACTGGAAAATATCATCCTGAGTGAACTAACCCAATCACAGAAAGACATACATGGTATGCACTCATTGATAAGTGGCTATTAGCCCAAATGCTTGAATTACCCTAGATCCCTAGAACAAACGAAACTCAAGACAGATGATCAAAATGTGAATGCTTCACTCCTTCTTTAAATGAGGAAAAAGAATACCCTTGGCAGGGAAGGGAGAGGCAAAGATTAAAACAGAGACTTAAGGAACACCCATTTAGAGCCTGCCCCACATGTGGCCCATACATATACAGCCACCCAATTAGACAAGATGGATGAAGCAAAGAAGTGCAGACCGACAGGAGCCGGATGTAGATCGCTCCTGAGAGACACAGCCAGAATACAGCAAATACAGAGGCGAATGCCAGCAGCAAACCACTGAACTGAGAATAGGTCCCCTGTTGAAGGAATCAGAGAAAGAACTGGAAGAGCTTGAAGGGGCTCGAGACCCCAAAAGTACAACAATGCCAAGCAACCAGAGCTTCCAGGGACTAAGCCACTACCTAAAGACTATACATGGACTGACCCTGGACTCTGACCCCATAGGTAGCAATGAATATCCTAGTAAGAGCACCAGTGGAAGGGGAAGCCCTGGGTCCTGCTAAGACTGAACCCCCAGTGAACTAGTCTATGGGGGAGGGCGGCAATGGGGGGAGGGTTGTGAGGGGAACACCCATAAGGAAGGGGAGGGGGGAGGGGGATGTTTGCCCGGAAACCGGGAAAGGGAATAACACTTGAAATGTATATAAGAAATACTCAAGTTAATAAAAAAAAAAAAAGATACTAAGGAAAAAAAAAAAAGGTTAGCAAGTTTCTGGACTGTTCTCTGATTGGATATGAAGGCCATTACAGATTCTGAGCTCTGAAAGACAAAGCAACCTGCTGACCAGGGTTTATCTATTTCCTTTTCCTGTAATGTTTCACAGCAGTAGTTAGAATGTATATCACTCAAAGGAAAACTTCTTAAAGTTTACAATATTGCTGAATAGGAGAGACAAAAAAATATTTACAAAGGTCAATTCGCCAACTACAAAGGGTCTAAAGCAGTAAAGTGAAGCTTGATTTACATTTTGTTCTTGACAATGTATTTGATGAGGTACTTCAATTTCCAGA
This sequence comes from Rattus norvegicus, assembly GCF_021556685.1. Taxonomy (NCBI): domain Eukaryota; kingdom Metazoa; phylum Chordata; class Mammalia; order Rodentia; family Muridae; genus Rattus; species Rattus norvegicus. The sequence continues at coordinate 8,820,945 of NC_141545.1, forward strand.
GTTTTGTTGTTGTTCTTCTTATTGTTGTTCCCAACAATAATGGACTATAACCTGGAACTGTAACCTAAATAATCTTTCTTTTTCATGAACTTGTTTTGTCCCAGCACCAGAAATAAAACGAGCAAATTTCCCACAGAGACATAACTTTAGGTTTACCACTTAGAAAGCTTGGGAATCAGTCTCTGCCAAAGAAAATCTTTTTCATGCAGCTAAGCTGGTGAATAGTAACATTTATTGACCATAATAAAATTGTTCTTGGGATACTTTTCCTCTCATTGGTTGACTTCTTCAGTCTGATCCAATCTATTTGGAGTTCTGTGGGCTTCTTGTATGTTCATGGGCATCTCTTTCTTTACGATAGGGAAGTTTTCTTCTATATTTTGTTGAAGATATTACTGGCCCTTTTAGGTTGGGAAGTTTCACTCTCTTCTATACCTATTTTCCTTAGGTTTAATCTTCTCATTCTGTCTGTTTTCCTGGATGTTGTGGGTTAGGACCTTTTTTATTTTTACATTTTCTTTGACTATTGTGTCAATGTTTTCTATGGCAAATTCTGCCCCTGAGATTCTCTCTTCAATCTCTTGTATTCTGTTGGTGATACTTGCATCCATGACTCCTGATCTCTTTCCTACGTTTTTTATCTCCAGTGTTGTCTCACTTGTGGTTCCTTTATTTCTATTTTCATTTTTAGATACTGGATGGTTCTGATCAATTTTCCTTTTTTGATCTGTATGGTTTTGTTCAATTCCTTTACCTATTTGGTTGTGTATTCCTTTAATTCTTTATGGGATTTTTGTGTTTCCTTTTTAAATGTGTCTACTTGTTTACTTGTATTGTCCTGTATTTCTCTAAGGGAGTCATTTACATTTTCCTTAAAGTCCTCTATCATCATCATGATAAGTGATTGTAAATCCACATCTTGCTTTCCCAGGATGTGGGGTGTCCAGGACTTGCTGTGCTGGGAGAACTGGGTACTGATGATACCAAGTGTCCTTTGTATCTGTTGCTTCGGTTCTTGCCCTTGCCTCCTGCCATCTGGTTATGTCTGATGGTAGTTGGTCCTGCTGTCTCTGACTGGAGCTTGTTCCTCCTGTGGGTCCATGAGCCTGTGATCTTAGAAGTGAGAGCATGCCTGAGAGACAAGCTCTGTCCGGGCGGGATTTGGATATGGAAGGCTGTTTGACAGCCTTGGCTCCAGGCTCAGATGGAGACCAAAAGGATCCTGTCCATAATCTTACATTTTTAAATTACTTTAAACTTGTGTATATGAAGGAAAGAAAACTTTGGTTGGTCCTCAATGGGTTATTTCCAATCCAGATTCTGAAAAAGGGAAGAATATCAAGAAAGACCAAAGGCAACAGAAGTAGGCAGCAGGCCACATATCCATCAGCATCTGTTTACTGTCTCTGAATCTCTGTAGTGCCAGTCCAGGAAGGAGGCAGTTTAAGGTTCATAGAGTTCACTGTCACTAATGGAAAGGAAACACAAATCTTAAAAGACACACGCAAAAGTTAGCAGACAGAAACATATTTAGAAAAAAAATAACAAACAAACTAACAAACCTCCAAGAATCCTGGAAAGCAATGATATTCCAAAAGTTTCCAAAAGTCACTATTAAAACATTTAGCTAAAAATCTTTAAGAAGCTCTTGGGTATGCCTTTTTCTTTCCCTGAGAACATTTCTATTTTTCTATTTTTGTTCATTCATTCCCTCATTCATTAACTTATTCATTGTTGTGTGTGCAAACTCATGTGTGTGTATGCCCATGCCAGAGTGAGTGTGTGACGGTCAGGAGGTCAGAATACAGCTTGTTAGAGTTGATTGTCTCCATCAATCACATGGGTACCAGGCATCGAACTCAAGTCAGGCTTGACAGTAAGGTTTTACTCCCTGAGCCATCACCTCCAACCACTACATTACTTTTAAAAATCCTCAAATTTGACCTCATACTGCCTTGTCCTGAAGTTGTTCTTCGTATCAAAGCCAAGGATCTGGTTTCACATTAGGTGAACCCCTAAAAGATGAATGGAAATCCTTGGGGGGCTATTGGTGACAATATGGGACTGTGCCAGTCTCTAAATTGTTGGTTATTTCCAAAACAAATATTAAATGTAAATGTTGATGATTCAGTTCTAAGGGTCAATCACTAGGCATTACCATGAATAAGAAGATCAGCAACACAAGGCAGGGAATCCTAGATTTGAGATTGGGTTTCCAGAGAAGGAACTTGCTGATCTTCACCATATGTCCAGAACACATAACAAAACAGTCTTACTTTGCAAGTTGAAATTTTCTGTTTTCATTTTCCTAGGTTTTAACATGAAAGATGTGGTACACAAGCACGTGGAGGCCTGAGGTTGATATTGTATAGCATGATTGACTTCAATTCCACTTATTCCTTGAGGCAAGACCACTCAGTCAAGTCCAAAAGTCATAGTGATGGCTACTCTTTCTAGCCAGTGTGCTCTAAGATTTCACTGTCTCCACTTCCAATTGCATTTTCAATTTCCAAGGCTATGATTGTACATGGGCTTCCATTTTCATACAAAGGCATTAAAATACATATGAGGTTCAGTGGGAATAATTATAATTATAGGAATGTGCAAAAACATTACCATTGTCCATCCAAAGTTGATAGGTGCTTCAGTAGGTTCCATTTCTGAGTTACTGTAAGTCCTGCAGCAATGAGCATGCGTGAATACAAACCTCTGTAGTAGGTTCCAGAGATCCTGATGCAGTTCCCAAGAATACGATGGCTGCATTGAGAGATTCTCTGCTAAAAGCATCAAAGAGATTGATCACTAGCAATGGACCAATACTCTCTACCCTGAGCTTCTAAACTTTCTGCTCTCTCCCAGAAACCCAGGAACTAGTCTATTTCATCTATATTTAATCTTCAGTCTCCTTACCGTAGCTCATGTAGTGACAGTTACCACTTCTCTTTTTCTCTTCCTGGTTGAGTGTAGGTTTGAGGACTGAGACGATGTTTTCGCAAAGAAAAAGTGTGCTTCCCAAAATTCTGCACATTGGTGGACAGCAGGAAAGATGAGCATATGCAACAGAAAGAATGAGAAACATCTGCATTCGTTGGGTGAGGCTTGGCTAAGACTCAGGGAGCTTAGGGTTGAGCGAGAGGGGCAACTCAAAACTCAGCATTCTCAGGCTCTAACTGATGCTCTAACCACTCACTGAAGAAGCATGTAAACAGAAACAGTAGCCTTTGTGAGAAGCTTTGGACCAGGGTGGGTTTTTTCATTTGGTTTCTTTGGGGGTTTGGGGGGGCTATACAAGGATTAAGAAGGTACTGGGATGGGAAGAATATTAAGCAAATTATTAATCAAATAATATTTGATTTCTAGAAGGATTAGAGATGTTAGTCTATTTCAAATGTCTGAGGACTGGACGATGTGCAGTTGGAAACTAGGTCATGAACACATGAGGGCTTGATTTCTAGAGGCTGGGGACTAGAGTCCTGAGTCCTAAGAACACTGATTCTGAAACCCAGAACCCTGTGACCTGAGAAGGGCAAGCTGATGGTTTCTAGATTCTTGCTTTTCACGGAGGTGAAGGCTAGGGTCAGGATTCCTTGCTCATGCAGAGGAGGAGGAGGTTGATTAATTGTTCACTGTGATTTTGGGGTAGGGGGAGTGAGCCTGTCCTCTTGTTCTTGGGAAGTGAGGCAGGCATTAGGTGAGTTGAATGCTGGGAAACAGGAATCCTCAATTTTGTGGGGGAAAGGGTAGGTACAGAATGCCTGAGGCTTGAAGTAGATCTGAGGTCTAAAGTGTCGATTCTGTGGATGTTGAATCTGGAAACTGAACTCCTGACTCTTGGTGTGGTAAGTACTGAACGCCTTTCCCATTTTGTTCAAAAGATTTGAAAACTAATGGATTGATATTCCGGATCCTGGGATAGCTGAGGCTGGAAACAGACTTCTGATGCTCCTCTAGTGTACTATGGACAGGACAACTGAAGCACTGCTAGAATGATGACTATCTGTAATCCTGTATTCAGAAAGGGAAAGAAGACACTAGGCTACCCCTGGTTTAGAGTATGATAGGAACCTTGCCCTAACGGGATCACTCTATTCTCTTTCCTCAGGGTATCAGGAACATGAGCATTTCATCACTGTGCTGCAGCTCATCTCCATTGTCCTCTTGGCTGCTCTGCTCATGGCTATCCTTTTCAAAGGTCAGGAAACTTTACTGCTAGAGCTTCCTGCTCTAGTCTCCTAGCACGTGGGTGGAGGTGATACTGAAGCTGGGACTCTGGTCTTACATGTCTTCTAGGAGGTAGTCAAGGGTTCTCTCAGACTCCTATGTAACAAGAAGGAAGTAGTTTCAGAGGCATGGTCTGACTCCATTTACCTTTGTGGTCAGACTTCCCTGGGCATCAGGATAACTCATAATCAAAATGAGACACATTCAAATAAAATTTGGGGATTTGGACATGATGTTCCTGGGAACCCAGCACGTATTAGTTAGAGCCCAGTCTGCCCTGGTTTACAATTTATTTGTGGATTCCATACATGAATAAAATGTTTTGATCAATTCCATTACCTCCTCCCTGTTTTCAAGTTCCTCCCCCGTTCTCCACCACTACTTTTCCCTCCCAGTTTCATGAACTACATGTTTATAATCCACTGAATACACTTAGTGTTCTCTATGTACATGGCTTAAAGACCATTTACTGGAGCATGTGTCATCTCCTGGAGTACAAAATCCCAATGACCCACCCTACCTACCTTTCCTGCTTATCTTTCTCCCTCCGTCTGTCTCTTCTTCCCACTCTCTGTCTCCCAGCAGTTTCAAGTTGCTAATTATTACAGAGCTAGAGCTGAGGCTTCCTGTGCCATTCTCTACCTTTGTTGGGATTCTATCTAGCTTGAGTTTCTGCAGGTTTGAGCTGCAGTCACAACACTGAGAGTCCACATGAATCACAGGTCTGTGGGGTCCAGAAAACACTGTTTTGCAGCAGTCCTCCACTACCTATGGCTCTTACAGTCTTTAAGACTGCTTGTGTTAGATATGTCCTGTCTTCATCTGAGCTCTCCACAGGAGCTGATTCTATGTGCATTGAACAGTTCTGAGTCTCTATGTCAACCGCAACTTACAACAAAAAGAGTCTTCCATGACAAATATTGAAAACTTTTGGTCACCAAAAGGCTGGATCTCATAACCTGAGTTAATCAGACTTAACACCTAGTCACTCCCTATCTCTCTGTCTCTGTCTCTCTGTCCCTCTGTCTCTCTCTGTCAGTAAGAGAGTTAAGAAGCATGTGCATGTGACTTACAGGCATCCTGGGTTATGATGCCCAGCTTCTGTATGATCTTTTCCAAAAATGCTATACTGAACTAATCATGTGGTATAAAATGCAATGTGCCTTCCTGTAAGTATAAGAAATTCAGATATTCCCATTGTTTGGAGGAACATCTCTGTTGTCTCCTGTGCCCTAGCCCTACCACCCTGTCATGATAGCTAGCTCTCTGACTTTTATGTGAAGCTCTAGTCTAGGTGGAAACAAGAAGACTCTCTGGCTTTAAGGTCCCGTTTTATTGTTTTTATTATAGCTGTGTTTTATTTTTAAAGGCTGTCTAAACTGGAGGCCTGGTCATAGTCTTGAAGCCATATTATAAAACAAACCCCTCAAGGATGGTCATGTGTCAGCTCTTGTCCTGTACCAGTTACTTACACTCTTCATAGATTTATCATCATTTACTATTTTCATTGTCTTTTCTTGACATAGGTTCTGAGGTTCCTACATCCCAAGAGCACGATCATGAAAAGCAACGTATTCACCAGAAACTGGATCAGCTGAAGGCTAAACTAGGTATGTGACCAGACAGTGGATCTCTAAGAGCATGGAAATGTTTCCACATGGCATGAAGTGACTGCAGAGGTTGGACCTCCAGTCACTCAGTTTCTACATATGTTGAATGGGAACACTGAGGAACATTAAAGATATAAGTTACTAGACACAACAGGCCCTGCCTACAGTCCCTTAATTTCTAAATCTGTTGAATGGGAACTCAGATAAATATTTAAAATGGCACTTACTGGATACATGGGGCCATTCACACAGAAGACATTCTCTTAATCCAGACTCCTAATGTCTGTTTAAACATTCTCTATTTAGGAGAGCTATCCAAGACCCCCTGGGTTATCTTGAAGGAAAAAGACTCAGGAAGCTAAGCGGGGATTGGCTGTGCTTAGGGAGATAGATCAGTGAGTAAAGTGCTCGCCAAACAGCATGGGGACCAGAGTCTGGATTGATCAACACATAGAATTTGAACATATGTACACATGCCTTAACATAGCAGTGGCGGGTACAGGCATACCCCAGGGCTGACTAGAGAAATCAGGGAGTTGTTTGTCCATAAATAACAAGTCTCAAAAGTAAAAAAAAAAATGAGTCAGAGATAAACCATAGAGAGAAAGAAAGACAGAGAGAAATAGAGACAGAGAACGTGAGACAAAGAGAGACACAGACTTAGACAAATTAAGACAGAAGTCAGGCATAGCTACAGCGGCCGGCAGTAAGTAACTGGATTCAGTACCCTGATACAACAGCTCATGAAGACGTTGACTGGAATGTGTGAAAGGGCAGTTCTGACAGAAATCTGAAGAGAGGGAGTGGAGTATATCTTATCAACAGATATTGAGTGTGTACAGACATACATGCAATAACATTCACTTTAAACCATCATGGATTCAAAGTATAGTGAAGATGCATACATGGGAGTGTTTAGACAAAGGAATAGAAAATAAGACATGTTCTAATTGAAATATAATCCCAAAAATGAACAAGCCAAAAAATATTGTCTGCATAGACCAAGTATTCAAAATTAAATTAGAATGTATTCCTAATTAGAAAGTTTACTTAAATATAATTCCATAAATTCCCTCCTGGCCTATGTCAGCATTCCAATTCTATGCACTCACAACTCTCTCAAATTTGTAGCCTCTTTAATTTCATTTTTGTTGTTTTATATACAGAAGAGGTTTTTTTTTAAATACTGAGAGTGATGGATGAAAGTCTCCAATATCCACTCTGGCCTCTACTTGCAAAAACACACAGAACAGTGCACAAACACATGTGCATACACATGAACAAAGCACCTACAAGAAAAATATCAAGAGTATGTAAAGAAATGGTTCCAGTTGTGCAGTTTTGAGGGAGGTGAGGACCAAAACTCAAGGACTCGAGAGACTTAACTGATAGAGGTACACTGATAACTTAGTGTATCAATCTGACTCACTCTGCCAACAGACCACCTGTGCCGTCCCTGCTCCTGGGACTGGATGTTCTTCCAAGGAAACTGTTACTTCTTCTCTACATTCCAAGAGAAATGGAAGGAATCTGTCAAGGCCTGCAAGGACATGGGGGCACAGCTAGTGGTCATAAAAAGTAATGACGAGCAGGTATGTTGAGCTGGGCTTTTCTATTCTATGGGCACGATTCTAGCTAGATGGAATCCTTCTTACAAGGTATTTTTTACCACACTTGAAGAGATGAAAATGGTACATTCAGATAAATACAGAGTGGTAACGTGGATATATGCATTAGCAAACCTTTAATATGTAGGAATCTTTTAGAGTCCAACCAGAGTTTTAAAAGCACTTCCATGGTGTTAAATGTCCTGATTTGGGGCATATAGGATGACTTGATGGGTAAATGTGCTTGCTATGCAGTTCAGAGATCTGGGGTCCACACAATAGAAACAGAACCAATTCTTATAAGTTGTCCTCTGAACTGCACACACACACACACACACACACACACACACACACACCTCTTTGAATCTGCACACACACATATGAAGTTTATTTTTCTGAATAGAGAATTCCTAAAGAAATGTCCAAAACCAAAGAATCACCAGACTCCTTTAAGTTTGGAAAGTAGGCAGCAAGTTTCTCTTCCCATTGTTTTAGTTCAACAAAGCATATGAGAAAATGGGAGTGGGGGTTAGTTGCTAAAAAGAAATAAGATTTGTCAAGTCACATCACACACTGCTTCTAAATTTTGTGCTCAAGAGAGAGCTTGTGTGATTGATACCTGGCCTGATCTCTTTATGTCTATGGCTACATGTATGTATGAGGATAAGTGTAAAGATCTGTGTGTGTGTGTGTGTGTGTGTGTGTGTGTGTGTCTGTGTCTGTGTCTATGTCTGTGTCTATGTCTGTGTGTGTGTTGATTCCATCTAAACACAAGTGTGCATTCCTTGTTGCAGTAGAAAGCTGGGGTCTGACTGCAAGCATTAATTCTATGCCTAGATACCAAGAGGACAAAATGTGAAAATGATAGCAAAAGTCCAGCATGACTTCCTCCTTTCCCTTCCAGAGCTTCCTCCAGAGGACTTGTAAGAAGAAACGCAATACCTGGATGGGGCTCTCAGACAGAAAGGAAGAAGGCCAATGGCTATGGGTGGATGGCTCACCGCTGCAATGGAAGTAATACAGTTTGCTGTGGGTGGCTCCATGATACAGGAAAGAGTTGTGGTTTTTACTTTCTCCTTGGAGTCCTAGCATGAGAATCTGCTTGTTGGAATATTATTCAGATGAGTTCTGATATGATTTTGGAATTCAATCCTGTGATCAGAAGGAGGACATTAAAACATGGTAGATATTGCAGGAATTTCTTCTTCCTGAGGGAGGTGTGAATGGAATGACTGTAATCACATGTGAGGACCTGATGATCATTTTTCCCTCTCCTATAAGGAAATGAGAATTATACACAAGACCAATGGACATGGGTTTTACAAGAAGACCCAACTACTCCAATGAAAATGGGGACTGTTTTCTCTGAGTATTTTGTATGGTATTTTGCATGGTATTCATAGAGAATCTGAAACATGGGAGCATTCTTGCCTTCACATAAATACAATTTTTCAGGCAAAAAGATCCATGATACCATGAGAGTTGCAAGGAATTGCTCCAAATGATGGAGAACTTGAAATTAGACCGGTGGGAGGATCAAGGCCAGTGTTTGTCTTTTGATGTGTATGGATAAAAATATATAAGAAGGTATAACAGGCTAATTTGTAATGTCAGTGAGATCTTAAATGTCAGAATGTCCCGTTTTCGGTAAGAGGCATGCTTAGAGGTCATCCAAAAGTCACAACTGAGTGGAATTCACCTGGTTCTTGCTCATCTAGCCATTCTTTATTCATATTAATGTTAGCAAGTTACAAAGAAGCTGCTAATTGACTGAGACCATGTATCAAGGATGATGGGCAGAGGAATTTAAAGCTCCAAGATATTTGTTAGGAAAGGCTTTGTGTCCTGAATGACTAGGGTGGGAAATTTGGAGAGCAGACTATACTGAGCACTGAGAAAATGGTACCTTGCTGAAGAACTTAGCCAATGAGGAATAGAGAGGGACAGAGAAATATAATTAGGACTATAAAAACTACTGCCTTGCATCAAATCTTCATGGCAACGATTTGTTTTGTGTTGTTTTGTTCTGTTTCGTTTTGCCTTCTGTCCAATCTGATTCTCCAAAACCTAAGGTAAAACTGCCTCAATTTCACAATTGGAGTCTCTTGAATTCTTTATTACAAAATATTGGTTTCTCACAGAAATAACGTAGGCATGCTGTCAGGGTCTGAGTGATGTATGGCCTCCATATGCACATGAGACAGATAAGGAATAATCCCAGTGCCAGAAGTTAGAAAAGCTTGACATCACGGGGCTGGGAAAGAAGCTCATGTTATTTGGGGTTTTCAATTTCAGGAACTATTGGTCTGCAGGAGAACCCAACAACCAGGACAATGAAGATTGTGCAGTATTTTCAGGTTCTGGATGGAATGATATCACATGTTCCCATGAGGCATTCTGGGTCTGCAAGAAGCCTGCATCGCCTTGCTCTAAGTAAAATCTGTTCACCTCTGTGGTCTATACACTGAGCTATTTATCATCTACTCGAATTTTAGGTATTCTCATTTCAGTTTCTTTTGTCTTTCTGTGGGCACTTGGGTTTAAAAAATAGATTTGAATTCTACTTTTCCAGACACCTTGTCTTCAAACACTTGGGCCACTCTGTGCCAATAATTTACTTTGTTTTGGGTTGGGGTTTTTGCCATGTTTTCTGCTTTCTTCCAGGATTAAATTCTGAGTTGCTTGTCACTCACCTCATTTGCTGTTCTCACTCTTCCTCCTGTGTGTGAATGAAAATGTGACCAGGCATATCCTGCTCCTGTTGCCATGCTTTCCTTCCTCTACTTGTTGCTATGCCTCCCCTCCACAAATAACTCTATCTCTTTGGTACCATGAGCCAAAATAAACTGTTTCATCCATATGCTGCTTACTTTCTGGTTATTTTAACATACCAACACTAAAAGTATTTCAATTAAATATAATGCATAAGAAGTTAAGTTTGTTCAAAGGAATCTGGTGTAGTGACCATTTGTATTTCAAGAATAAACAGGCCCGTGGGAGAGAGACCTCACCGCCTGGTCAGGTGGACACTCCCGAGGCTGCAGAGCAGAGGAGACCGCCAACACTGCCCACCCCTGCCCACATCCCTGGCCCAAGAGGAAACTGTATAAGGCCTCTGGGTTCCAGTAGGGGAGGGCCCAGGAGCGGCAGGACCCCTGCGCCTGAGACACCGCCGGAACCTGAAGGAAACAGACCGGATAAACAGTTCTCTGCACCCAAATCCCGTGGGAGGGAGAGCTAAACCTTCAGAGAGGCAGACACGCCTGGGAAACCAGAAGAGACTGCACTCTGCACACATCTCTGACGCCAGAGGAAAACACCAAACTCCATCTGGAACCCTGGTGCACGGAGGCTCCCAGAAAGGGCGGCGCATATCTTCCTGGTTGCTGCAGCCGCAGAGAGCTCATGGGCAGCACCCCGCGAGCAAACTTGAGCCTCGGGACCACAAGTAAGACCAACTTTTCTGCTGCAAGTGACCTGCCTGGTGAACTCAAGACACAGGCCCACAGGAACAGCTGAAGACCTGTAGAGAGGAAAAACTACACGCCTGAAAGCAGAACACTCTGTCCCCATAACTGGCTGAAAGAAAACAGGAAAACAGGTCTACAGCACTCCTGACACACAGGCTTATAGGACAGTCTAGCCACTGTCAGAAATAGCAGAACAAAGTAACACTAGAGATAATCTGATGGAGAGAGGCAAGCACAGGAACCCAAGCAACAGAAACCAAGACTACATGGCATCATTGGAGCCCAATTCTCCCACCAAAATAAACATGGAATATCCAAACACACCAGAAAAGAAAGATCTAGTTTCAAAATCATATTTGATCATGATGCTGGAGGACTTCAAGAAAGACGTGAAGAACTCCCTTAGAGAACAAGTAGAAGACTACAGAGAGGAATCGCAAAAAGCCTGAAAGAATTCCAGGAAAACATAAATAAACAAGTAGAAACCCATAGAGAGGAGACACAAAAATCCCTGAAAGAATTCCAGGAAAACACAATCAAACAGTTGAAGGAATTAAAAATGGAAATAGAAGCAATCAAGAAAGAACACATGGAAACAACCCTGGATATAGAAAATCAAAAGAAGAGACACGGAGCTGTAGATACAAGCTTCACCAACAGAATACAAGAGATGGAAGAGAGAATCTCAGGAGCAGAAGATTCCATAGAAATCATTGACTCAACTGTCAAAGATAATGTAAAGCAGAAAAAGCTATTGTCCAAAACGTACAGGAAATCCAGGACTCAATGAGAAGATCAAACCTAAGGATAATAGGTATAGAAGAGAGTGAAGACTCCCAGCTCAAAGGACCAGTAAATATCTTCAACAAAATCATAGAAGAAAACTTCCCTAACCTAAAAAAAGAGATACCCACAAGCATACAAGAAGCCTACAGAACTCCAAATAGATTGGACCAGAAAAGAAAGACCTCCCGTCACATAATAGTCAAAACACCAAACGCACAAAATAAAGAAAGAATATTAAAAGCAGTAAGGGAAAAAGGTCAAGTAACATATAAAGGCAGACCTATCAGAATCACACCAGACTTTTCGCCAGAAACTATGAAGGCCAGAAGATCCTGGACAGATGTCATACAGACCCTAAGAGAACACAAATGCCAGCCCAGGTTACTGTGTCCTGCAAAACTCTCAATTAACATAGATGGAGAAACCAAGATATTCCATGACAAAACCAAATTTACACAATATCTTTCTACAAATCCAGCACTAAAAAGGATAATAAAGGGTAAAGCCCAACATAAGGAGGCAAGCTATACCCTAGAAGAAGCAAGAAACTAATCGTCTTGGCAACAAAACAAAGAGAAGAAAAGCACACAAACATAACCTCACATCCAAATATGAATATAACAGGAAGCAATAATCACTATTCCTTAATATCTCTCAACATCAATGGCCTCAACTCCCCAATAAAAAGACATAGATTAACAAACTGGATACGCAACGAGGACCCTGCATTCTGCTGCCTACAGGAAACACACCTCAGAGACAAAGACAGACACTACCTCAGAGTGAAAGGCTGGAAAACAACTTTCCAAGCAAATGGTCAGAAGAAGCAAGCTGGAGTAGCCATTCTAATATCAAATAAAATCAATTTCCAACTAAAAGTCATCAAAAAAGATAAGGAAGGACACTTCATGTTCATCAAAGGAAAAATCCACCAAGATGAACTCTCAATCCTAAATATCTATGCCCCAAATACAAGGGCACCTACATACGTAAAAGAAACCTTACTAAAGCTCAAAACACACATTGCACCTCACACAATAATAGTGGGAGATTTCAACACCCCACTCTCATCAATGGACAGATCATGGAAACAGAAATTAAACAGAGACGTAGACAGTCTAAGAGAAGTCATGAGCCAAATGGACTTAACGGATATTTATAGAACATTCTATCCTAAAGCAAAAGGATATACCTTCTTCTCAGCTCCTCATGGTACTTGCTCCAAAATTGACCCTATAGTTGGTCAAAAAATGGGCCTCAACAGGTACAGAAAGATAGAAATAATCCCATGCGTGCTATCAGACCACCACGGACTAAAACTGGTCTTCAATAACAATAAGGGAAGAATGCCCACATATACGTGGAAATTGAACAATGCTCTACTCAATGATAACCTAGTCAAGGAAGAAATAAAGAAAGAAATTAAAAACTTTTTAGAATTTAATGAAAATGAAGGTACAACATACCCAAACTTATGGGACACAATGAAAGCTGTGCTAAGAGGAAAACTCATAACGCTGTGTGCCTGCAGAAAGAAACAGGAAAGAGCATATATCAGCAGCCTGACAGCACACCTAAAAGCTCTAGAACAAAAAGAAGCAAATACACCCAGGAGGAGCAGAAGGCAGGAAATAAACTCAGAGCTGAAATCAACCAAGTAGAAACAAAAAGGACCATAGAAAGAATCACACAGAACCAAAAGTTGGTTCTTTGAGAAAATCAACAAGATAGATTAACCCTTAGCCAGAATAATGAGAGGACACAGAGAGTGTGTCCAAATTAACAAAATCAGAAAAGAAAGGGGAGACATAACTACAGATTCAGAGGAAATTCAAAAAATCATCAGATCTTACTATAAAAGCCTATATTCAACAAAACTTGAAAATCTACAGGAAATGGACAATTTCCTAGACAAATACCAGGTACCGAAGTTAAATCAGGAACAGATAAACCAGTTAAACAACCCCATAACTCCTAATGAAATAGAAGCAGTCATTAAAGGTCTCCCAACCAAAAAGAGCCCAGGTCCAGACAGGTTTAGTGCAGAATTCTATCAAACCTTCATAGAAGACCTCATACCAATATTATCCAAACTATTCCACAAAATTGAAACAGATGGATCACTCCCGAACTCCTTCTATGAAGCCACAATTACTCTTATACCTAAACCACACAAAGACCCAACAAAGAAAGAGAACTTCAGACCAATTTCCCTTATGAATATCGACGCAAAAATACGCAATAAAATTCTGGCAAACCGAATCCAAGAGCACATCAAAACAATCATCCACCATGATCAAGTAGGCTTCATCCCTGGCATGCAGGGATGGTTTAATATACGGAAAACCATCAACGTGATCCATTATATAAACAAACTGAAAGAACAAAACCACATGATCATTTCATTAGATGCTGAGAAAGCATTTGACAAAATTCAACACCCCTTCATGATAAAAGTCCTGGAAAGAATAGGAATTCAAGGTCCATACCTAAACATAGTAAAAGCCCTATACAGCAAACCAGTTGCTAACATTAAACTAAATGGAGAGAAACTTGAAGCAATCCCACTAAAATCAGGGACTGGACAAGGCTGCCCACTCTCTCCCTACTTATTCAATATAGTTCTTGAAGTTCTAGCCAGAGCAATCAGACAACAAAAGGAGGTCAAGGGGATACAGATCGGAAAAGAAGAAGTCAAAATATCACTATTTGCAGATATGATAGTTTATTTAAGTGATCCCAAAAGTTCCACCAGAGAACTACTAAAGCTGATAAACAACTTCAGCAAAGTGGCTGGGTATAAAATTAACTCAAATAAATCAGTAGCCTTCCTCTACACAAAAGAGAAACAAGCCGAGAAAGAAATTAGGGAAACGACACCCTTCATAATAGACCCAAATAATATAAAGTACCTCGGTGTGACTTTAACCAAGCAAGTAAAAGATCTGTACAATAAGAACTTCAAGACACTGAAGAAAGAATTTGAAGAAGACCTCAGAAGATGGAAAGATCTCCCATGCTCATGGATTGGTAGGATTAATATAGTAAAAATGGCCATTTTACCAAAAGCGATCTACAGATTCAATGCAATCCCCATCAAAATACCAATCCAATTCTTCAAAGAGTTAGACAGAACAATTTGCAAATTCATCTGGAATAACAAAAAACCCAGGATAGCTAAAACTATCCTCAATAATAAAAGGACTTCAGGGGGAATCACTATCCCTGAACTCAAGCAGTATTACAGAACAATAGTGATAAAAACTGCATGGTATTGGTACAGAGACAGACAGATAGACCAATGGAATAGAATTGAAGACCCAGAAATGAACCCACACACTTATGGTCACTTGATTTTTGACAAAGGAGCCAAAACCATCCAATGGAAAAAAGATAGCATTTTCAGCAAATGGTGCTGGTTCAACTGGAGGTCAACATGTAGAAGAATGCAGATCGATCCATGCTTATCACCCTGTACAAAGCTTAGGTCCAAGTGGATCAAGGACCTCCACATCAAACCTGATACACTCAAACTAATAGAAGAAAAACTAGGGAAGCATCTGGAACACATGGGCACTGGAAAAAATTTCCTGAACAAAACAACAATGGCATATGCTCTAAGATCAAGAATCGACAAATGGGATCTCATAAAACTGCAAAGCTTCTGTAAGGCAAAGGACACTGTGGTTAGGACAAATCGGCAACCAACAGATTGGGAAAAGATCTTTACCAATCCTACAACAGATAGAGGCCTTATATCCAAAACATACAAAGAACTCAAGAAGTTAGACTGCAGGGAGACAAATAACCCTATTAATAAATGGGCTTCAGAGCTAAACAAAGAATTCACAGCTGAGGAATGCCGAATGGCTGAGAAACACCTAAAGAAATGTTCAACATCTTTAGTCATAAGAGAAATGCAAATCAAAACAACCCTGAGATTTCACCTCACACCAGTCAGAATGGCTAAGATCAAAAACTCAGGTGACAGCAGATGCTGGCGAGGATGCAGAGAAAGAGGAACACTCCTCCATTGTTGGTGGGGTTGCAAACTGGTACAACCATTCTGGAAATCAGTCTGGAGGTTCCTCAGAAAATTGGACATTGAACTGCCTGAGGATCCAGCGATACCTTTCTTAGACATACACCCAAAAGATGCCCCAACATATAAAAAAGACACGTGCTCCACTATGTTCATCGCAGCCTTATTTATAATAGCCAGAAAATGGAAAGAACCCAGATGCCCTTCAACAGAGGAATGGATACAGAAAATGTGGTACATCTACACAATGGAATATTACTCAGCTATCAAAAACAACGGCTTTATGAAATTCATAGGCAAATGGTTGGAACTGGAAAATATCATCCTGAGTGAGCTAACCCAATCACAGAAAGACATACATGGTATGCACTCACTGATAAGTGGCTATTAGCCCAAATGCTTGAATTACCCTAGATGCCTAGAACAAATGAAACTCAAGATGGATGATCAAAATGTGAATGCTTCACTCCTTCTCTAAAAGGGGAACAAGAATACCCTTGGCAGGGAAGAGAGAGGCAAAGATTAAAACAGAGACTGAAGGAACACCCATTCAGAGCCTGCCCCACATGTGGCCCATACATATACAGCCACCCAATTAGACAAGATGGATGAAGCAAAGAAGTGCAGAC
This sequence comes from Rattus norvegicus, assembly GCF_021556685.1. NCBI lineage: Eukaryota > Metazoa > Chordata > Mammalia > Rodentia > Muridae > Rattus > Rattus norvegicus. The sequence continues at coordinate 8,837,310 of NC_141545.1, forward strand.
CGACAGGAGCCGGATGTAGATCGCTCCTGAGAGACACAGCCAGAATACAGCAAATACAGAGGCGAATGCCAGCAGCAAACCACTGAACTGAGAATAGGACCCCCGTTGAAGGAATCAGAGAAAGAACTGGAAGAGCTTGAAGGGTCTCAAGACCCCATATGTACAACAATGCCAAGCAACCAGAGCTTCCAGGGACTAAGCCACTACCCAAAGACTATACATGGACTGACCATGGACTCTGACCTCATAGGTAGCAATGAATATCCTAGTAAGAGCACCAGTGGAAGGGGAAGCCCTGGGTCCTGCTAATACTGAAACCCCAGTGAACTAGACTGTTGGGGGGAGGGCAGCAATGGGGGGAGGGTTGGGAGGGGAACACCCATAAAGAAGGGGATAGGGGAGGGGGATGTTTGCCCGGAAACCAAAGAATTATTATTAAGTATTAAATAAATTTAAAAAAAAAACAAAAAACAAAAAAAAACAAACAAAAAAAGAATAAACAGGACTATCACCATCTAAGTTTCTTCTTGGGGAACTCACATATCCAGGTATTTTTATTAGGAAAAGGAGGTACAAAGCGGGCACGAACAATAAGCCAGTTTCCTGAATGAAACATTTTTATCTATAGCATTTGTCTCATAATTCGAGCACTGATGTTTATTCTGGCCAATGTATCAAGTTCTTATAATTTTCTTCAAAGAGATATACTATTTTTCATAAAGTTAAACCCAAAATCCTCTTACAGTATTCACACAGCGAATGTCTATAAACATACTAGGGAGGACATTAAGATCATATTCTTACACTACATAGCAGGAGAATACACAGTCTCAAGGCCACCCAAGATTCTGAGAATAAATCATAGATGTGGGCTTAGCAATAACAAAGACATAGGCATGCCCCCCACCAAGTCTTAGGCAACATTACAGAAGAGAATAAAGAGTACATAAAAGATAAAAAAAAAATACAGTCAAGAGCTGCAAAATGTCATTCTCTAAATTCCATACAGATATTGCAATCATTAACTCACAACAGAAGTTCCCTGGACTGGACCCATGCAAGACTTACAGTATCAGTCCAATAATGGGAACAATAATGCTAACAGGGCCCTACCTATTACCTCTGAAAAACTATTAATAGATTCTGAGAGAGGGAAATCATTGTCTGTAGTTGTGTACCTACTGCAGAATCCACCAGGTTCCAATAAAAAGCAGCATACCCATGGTAACACAAATTACCCTGGTCAGACTAGGCAAAGTACAAACAAAATAAACAGTTATGGGCATGAGATTTATGGAAGGATAGGGAATGGACAGAGATGGTAGAAAGATGAAGGATGTTAAGGATGAGACTAGTTAATGCCCACTTTATACATGTATAAAATTAAGGAAAAATTTATTTAACAGTTGTAAAAGAAAGCCACCAGAGAATTGTGAGATGGCAGAGTGGTCAAGAGTGCTTATTGTTCTTGATGAAGACCAGGTTCAATTTCATGCACCCACATTGGGTGGTCCACAAGGACCAGCAGCTGCTTCTATTCTCATGGTAATTACGTTTTTCCAAAAACTTGATTGTAGTGTCCCATGGGTAAGACTGAGGGACCCTGCCCCCAGTTGGTTTTCATTGGGAAATAAAATTGTGGTGGCCAATGGGTGGGCAGGGAGACAGAGGCAGGACTTTTAGGAGTCTCAGGCATAAAACAAAGGAAGAAGGAGGGATAAGCCTTATGTCTAGGATGTAAAGGAGACACCACGCCTGCCTGAGAGGTGCAGAAGAGAAAGATCGTCATCATGTAAGCATCAGGGATTGTGGCCCAAATGGGTTGAATGTCTAGATCAAGGGCAGCAGGGATGGAATATAGATGTTGGTAAAAACTCAGGAATTTTGGAGTACATGTGTGGACATCAGCCATGTGAAAGTTAGGAGGTGGCCCAGCCTTTAGCTGTTTAAGGTATATTACAATATAAAGGCTGTGTGCACATGCATGTGCCTTCATTCAGGAATCCAGAACATTGGGGCAGGTAGGGTGCTGCTGCCACCAAGGTCAAATAAAGTAGCATTTATTGGGTTCAGCAACCATTGTTGGCAATGTGTAAATAAGAACTCACTCATAAAAAGTAATTGTAAATTACTGAATAAAAAACACGTATCATATCTTAAGATTAGGAGGTGGGGGGAATTGGTATATCAGAGCTGCACAGCTTTTGCCCAAGCCATGTGGGTTTGGGACCAGGTCAAAAGACATACTAGTTTGTAATGCATTATTCTGGGGTATGGGGCTTAAGGCTGGGACACACCCAGGCTGACCCAGGGACATGGGCAGTAGACCTGGAATTCAGCCAAAGGCTCTTTCAGGTTCTACAAGAGCTCAAGCTACAAATGCTAAACGTTTTCCCTGGGAGAAGGGAGGCAACAAAGAGCAGGCAGCTCCAACTAGGAGAGGCAAAGAGCAGTATGAGGAGAGAACAGGCCACTGAGAGCAAGTCTAAATAAAATACAGAAATGGAGGAATTAATGAAATTTAAGAAGTGTGTGCTGTCCTAAACAACTGTGTTCTTTAAACATGGTCTCCATGAGAATTCTAGGATTGCTTAGCCTAGCATATAACACATTGTAGGCTTATATAATAAATATAAGAAAATTAAATTGAAGTTTAATAGGACATGATACTAATTCAATTCATATAAAGAGAAAGGTAATATAGCTATATATAGCCACAGAGATATTAATCTCCACAGAAAGGAAAAATAAATAAAATTGCTTAATTGTTTTTAAATATAGATGGATGAATAAATAAACTTAGGCCTTTGAACTCATGTAGGAACAAAGACGAGAGATAGTGAAGAAGCACTGTCTCAAACAGATGAAATACATTCAGGTGCTTGATCTTAAAAATGCAGGGAAAAAGGCAGGGGCAAGGAATATGAGAAAGACCTTATCTCAAACAAGATAATAGAAACTTAAGCCTTTGATCTCATGTAGGAACTAAGGCAGGAGATGGAATTCTGTCACAAGAGATAAAATAAATTCAGGTATTTGATCTCAATTGGAGAGACATTCTGTTTTGGGAGAGAGGCTCTGTATCTCTTTGTGATATCTTTATGTTATCAAGAAAAATGAAGCAGCTTTGGACCTCTTCCAAAGTGATATGGATCAGATATGATAGAAAACCCTTGAAGATCTTGGATAGAGACAGAAAAGAAAATTTCAAGAAGAACAAACAGGAAAAGTAACATGATTTGCTGATTCTCCACATAGGAATAGCCCTTAAAATGGCTTAGACATAAAAATGTGTCTAGCCAAAACTTCATCTAAAATTAGCCAATCTTATTGGTTATGGAATCCTTAAGATTCATCATGCCATCCTTCACATGATCTGTGCACCTTTCACAATTCATGTAAATATTTTTATAGTACTCAAAATTTGGTTGTAAGATTCATATACTGCAGAATGAAACATTGAGATGCAGCTATGATAAGATTTATCTTGGGGATGCTGAAATGACCTGATGTTCCAGTTCCTTTCCTCTTGAAATTGTTTCCAGAGCCTTGTTCCCAGAACAGCTTCAGGAATAGCTGGTGATTTCCAATGACCTTGGTTCATCCAGATTTTCAGATGGATCCAGTCAGAACTCCAGTTAGGACCTGAGCTTTGTAGGCATATAGAGACTAGATAACAAATGCTAAACCTAGCTTTCTTTTCTAACCAATTCTTACAATTTTCCTACTCCTTCCAACCCCTTAAAAAAAGTTAATTGCCCAAATTCAGGAGGAAGAAGCTATGGAGAGTTGTCATCCTGATTCCCTGAGTTTGGGTGTCTGGTTATTATGATTTTGTAAATTATAGATAGCTTGTCATTTTAAGTGATAATGTGGAAATGGTCATAACTTTGAACACAAGGAAACTAGGGAGACTGGAGTCTGGGATTTGTATCTTTTCTTTACTCTTCTCTATCCTTTCTTTTTTTGTTAAGGAAAGGAGGTTGAAAATAAAAATGGGAGGTAGAGTAATATTATAGGACATTGATGGGTCTCCATCTATGCCCAGGGCTAAGATTGTCCCACATCCCCCAAACCCCCTGGTTACAAAACCTGCCTGGAGAGAGCTTAACTCCCAGAACTACACTTCTACACTTTCTCCTAAGCCAATAGATGAAAGTCTACTTTAGCTTGATTAACTCAATGCTTGGACTTGCCAAGAGCATGAACTGCAGAGCAGTCTGGGACAGGATCCTCATCTCCATCTGTACCCAGAACTAAAGTTGTCCCACAGCCCCCTAGACAAAAAAATCTTCCCTAAGAGTGCTGGTCTGCCAGGAGCCCACTAACTCCTAAGCCAAGAGGTAAGACCCCACTTTTGCTTCACTAACTCTCCAAAGAGGGACTCAAAAGGATTGCAAAGGGCATGGTAACTACATACAAGCCTAGGACATAATCCTTCTGGTCTCCACTTACGCACAAAACTAAGGCTGGCCCACAGCCATCAAGACATAATGTCTGCTGCGAAGGAGATGGTCTCCTAACAGTTCTCTCACTCCTAGGATCACAGGCTCACAAGCCATCAGGGGGAACAACCAGTAGAGACAGCAAGACCAACTAACAACAGAGATAACTAGATGGCGAGAGGCAAGCACAAGAACCTAAGCAACAGAAACCAAGACTACTTGGCATCATCAGAACACCCACTATAGCAAGTACTGGATACACCGATACACTGTAAAATGAAGATTCTGACTTAAAATCCCATATCAGGATGGTGATAGAGGACTTTAAAAGAGACATAAATAACTACCTTAAAGAAATAAAGGAGAACACGGGTGAAAAAGTAGAAGCCCTGAAAGAGGAAACACAAAAATCCCTTAAAATGTTATATAAAAATACAACCAAATATGTGAAGAAATTTAATAAAACCATCAAGGATCTAAAAATAGAAATAGAAACAATGAAGAAATCACAAAGAAAGACAACCCTGGAGATAGAAAACCTAGGAAAGAGATCAGGAGCCGTAGATCCAAGCATCACCAACAGAATACAAGAAATTCAAAAGGGAATCTCAGGGGCAGAAGATAGCATAGAAAATATTGATACAATAGACAAAGAAAATGTAACATGCAAAAATATTGTAGTCCAAAACATCCAGGAAATCCAGGACACAAAAAGAAGACCAAACCTAAGGATAATAGGTATAGAAGAGAGGGAAGATTCCTGACTTGAAGGGTCAGATATATATTCAACAAAATTATGGAAGAAAACTTCACTAACATAAAGAAAGTGATGACCATGAATATGCAAAAGGCCTACAGAACTCCAAATAGATTGGAGCAGAAAAGGAATTCTTCCCATCACACTCAACACTCTACACTATGATAATTTGGTCAAGAAAGAAATAAAGAAAGAAACTGAAGACTTTTTAGAATTTAATGAAAATGAATGCACAACATACCAAAACTTATGGGACTTGATGAAAGCAGTGCTAAGAGGAAAACTCATAGCTCTGAGTGCCTGCAAAAAGAAATAGGAGAGAACGTACATCAGCAGCTTGACAGCACACCTAAAAGCTCTAGAACAAAAAGAAGCAAATACAGCCAAGAAGAGCAGAAGGCAAGAAATAATCAAACTCAGGGCTGAAATCAACCAAGTAGAAACAGAAAGGACTATATAAAGAATCAACAAAACCAGGAGCCAATTCTTTGAGAAAATCAACAAGATATATAAACCCTTAGCCAGAATAAACAAAGGGCACAGAGACAGTATCAAGATTGCAAACTCAGAAATGAAAAGGGAGACATAATAACAGAATCTGAGGAAATTCAAAAAATCATCAGATCCTACTATGAAGGTATATATTAAACAAAACTGGAAAATCTGGAGGAAATGGATAATTTTCTAGACAAATATCAGGTTAAATCAGGAACAGATAAACCATCTAAACACCCACACAACTCTTAAAGAAATAGAAGCAGTTATTAAAAGTCTCACAACCAAAAAGAGCACAGGACCAGATGGGCTTAGTTCCAGAATTCTATCAAACTTTCATATAAGACCTCATGCCAATACTATCCAAAATATTCCACAAAATAGAAACAGACAGAGCACTACCCAATTCCTTCCATGAAATGAAAAATACACTTATAACTAAACCACAAAAAGACCCAACAAAGAAAGAGAACTGCAGACCAATTTCCATTATGAATATCGATGCAAAAATACTCATTAAAATTCTCACAAACTGATGTGAAGAACACACCAAAAAGATCATCCATCATGATCATACTTCATCCCAAGGAAGTAGGGATGGCTCAATATATGGAAATCCAACAATGTAATACATGATATAAGTAAACTCAAAGAAAAAAATCCACATGATCATCTAATTAGATGCCAAGAAAGCATTTGACAAAATTCAAAATCCCTTCATGATCAAAGTCTTGGAAAGATCAGGAATTCAAGGCCTATACCTAAGCATCGTAAAAGCAATATGAAGCAGACCAGTTGCCAACTAAATGGAGAGAAACTGGAAGCAATCCCACTAAAATCAGGTACTGGACAAGGCTTTCTATTCTCTCCCTATATATTCAATATAGTGTTTGAAGTCTAGCCAGAGCAATCAGACAACAAAGGAAGGTCAAATGTATACAATTTGGAAAGGAAGAAGTCAAAATATCAATATTTGCAGATGATATGAATGTATACATAAGTGACCCCAAAAGTTCCACCAGAGAACTACAAAGTCTGATAAACAACTTCAACAAAATGACTGGGTACAAAATTAACTCAAAAAAATCATTAGCCTTCATCTACTCAAAGGATAAACAGGCTGAGGAAGAAACTAGGGAAATGATACCTTTCACAATAGTCACAAGTTACATGAAATACCTCGGTGTACTTCTAACCAAGCAAGTAAAAGGTCTCTATGACAAGAACGTCAAGTTTTTGAAGAAAGAAATTGAAGATTTAAAAAGATGGAAAGACCTTTCATGCTCATGGATTGGAAGGAGTAATATAGTAAAGCTGGCATTTTGCCAATATTAATCTACAGATTCAATGCAATCCCCACCAAAATTCCAACTCAATTCTTCATTGAGTTAGAAAAAACCCAGGATAGCAAAAATGATACTCAAGAATGTCTGGGGGAATCACCATCTCTGACCTCAAGCAGTATTACAGAGCAATAGTGATAAAAAATTGTATGGTATTGGTACAGAGACAGGCAGTTAGATCAGTGGAATAGAATTGAAGACCCAGAAATGAACCCACACACCTATGGTCACTTGATCTTTGACAAAGGACTTAAATCGATCCAGTGGAAAAAAGATAGCATTTTCAACAAATGGTGCTGGTCAGCATGTAGAAGAATATAAATCTATCCATTCATATTGCCCTGTGCAAATCTTAAGTCAAAATGGATCAAGGACCTCCATATAAAACTACATGTACTCAAACTAATAGAAGAAAAAGTGGAGCTTTGAACACATGTTCACAGGGGACAGTTTTGTGGGCAGAACACCAGTGGCTTATGCTCTAAGATCAAGAATCAACAAATGAGACTTCATAAAATTGCAAAGCTTCTATAAGGCAAAGGACACTGTCATTAGGATAAAACAGCAACCAACAGATTTGGAAAATATCTTTACTAACCCTACATCGGATAGAGGGCTAATATCCAATATCTATAAGAAACTCAAGAAGTTAGACTCCGGAGAGCCAAATAACCCTATTAAAAATAGGGTACAGAGCTAAACAAAACATTCTCAGCTGAGGAATATTGAATGGCTGAGAAGTACCTAACTAAATGTTCAAAATCCTTAGTCATCAGGGAAAAGCAAATCAAAACAACCCTGAGATTCCACCTCACACCAGTCAAAATGGCTAAACTATAAAACACAGGTGACAGCAGACATTAGCAAGGATGCGGAGAAAGATGAATATTCCTCCATTGTTGGTGGGATTGCAAACTGGTACAACTACTCTGATAATCAGTCTGGAGGTTCATCAGAAAACTGGATATTCCGCTACCTGAAGACCCAGCTATACCTCTCCTGGGCTAAAGGATGCTCCAACATACAACAAAGGCACATGCGCCACTATGTTCATAGCATATTATGAACAGCCTTATTTATAATAGTCAGAAGCTGGAAAGAACCTAGATGCCCTTCAACAGAGGAATGGATTCAGAAAACGTGGTACATCTATATAATGGAGTACTACTCAGCAATAGAAAACAATGATATTGTGAAATTCATAGGCAAATGGATTGAATTAGAAAATATCCTAAGTGAGGTGACCCAATTACAGCACAACACACATGGTATGCACTCATTGATAAGTGGATAAGAGCCCAAAAGCTTGAATTACCCGAGTCAATCCACAGACCACATGAAGCTCAAGAAGAAGGATGACCAAAGTGTGGATGTTTCACTTCTCCTTAAAAGGAGGAACAAAAACATTCATAGGAGGGGATATGGAGGCAAAGTTTAGAGCAGAGACTGAAGGAACGACCATTCACAGCCTGCCCCACATGTAGCCCATATATATACAGCCACCAAAACTAGATAAGATTGATGAAGCTAAGAAATGCATGCTAACAGGAACCGGATATAGATGTCTCCTGAGAGACACAACCAGAGCATGTCAAATACGGAGGCAAATGCTAGCAGCAAACCACTAAATTGAAAACAGGATCCCCATTGGAGGAATTAGAGAAAGGACTGAAAGAGCTTGAAGGGGCTTGAGACCCCATATGAACAACAATGCCAAGCAACCAGGGCTTCCAGGGACTAAGCCACTACCGAAAGACTATACATGGACTGACCCTGGACTCTGACCTCATAGGAAGCAATGAATATCCTAGTAAGAGCACCAGTGGAAGGGGAAGCCCTGGGTCCTGCTAAGACTGAACCCCCAGTGAATGTGATTGTTGGGGGGAGGGCGGCAATGGGGGGAGGATGGGGAGGGGAACACCCATAAAGAAGGGGAGGGATTAGGGGGATGTTTGCCCGGAAACCAGGAAAAGGAATAACACTCGAAATGTAAATAAGAAATACTCAAGTTAATAAAAAAAAAAAATCCTGAATGATTGAATGATAAAACAACTTTGGGAAGAATCACCATTTCTGACCTCAAGCTGTACTACAAAGCAATAGTGATAAAAACTGCATGATCTTGGTACAGAAACAGACACATCGATCAATAGAATCGAATCGAAGATCCAGAAATAAACCCATACTCTATGGATGTTTTATTTCTGATACAGAAACCAAAACCATACAATGGAAAATGAAAGTATCTTCAACAAATGGTGCTGGACTAACTAGAAGTGTACATGTAGAATGAAAATAAATCCATACTTATCACCCTGCGCAAAAATCTAGTCCAAGTGAATCAAGTACCTCAAGGTAAATCCAGATACACTAAAATCTCATATAAGAGAAGGTGGGAAATACCTCTGAACCCATTAGTACAGAAGACTATTTCCTGAACAAAACAACAGTGACTCAGGTTCTAAGATCAACAATTGATAAACGGGACCTTAAGAAATTGCAAAGCTTCTGTAAGAAAAGGACACTGTCAATAGGACAAATCAGCAACTGGCAGATTTGGAAAGGATCTTCACCAACCCTAAAACTGATAGATGTCTAATATTCAAAATTTAGCAAAAAAAAAAATTTTAAAAAAGACTCAGTAAATTTAACACAAACAACCCAAGTAACCCTATTAAAAATGAGGTACAGACCTAAACAGAGACAACAGAGGAATCTTGAATGGCCAGGAAGCATTAAAAGTCCTTAGTCATCAGGGAAATGCAAATCAAAACTATGAAGTTTCTTCTTACATACATCAGAACAGCTAAGTTCAAAAACTTAAAAGATAGCACATGCTGGCAAGGATGTAGAACAAGGGGTGTAGGGAGCTGCGAAGTGTCGCGCCTCAAAGATGGTGCTGGTTTCCACCTTCCACCCTCCTGACGGTGAGCACTCCTTGTAGTAAACAAGTCCTTATTTGGCTATGCCTGCCTGGCCTGCTAGCTTCTGCATAGTGACAGCCTATCTGCATGATCCACATGGCACATTGGGGTCGGTTGGTGTTGGGTACTTAAGCTGATGTAGGGAGTTCCCCGGGGAAGTAGTAGAAGATTGTATCAAGGTTCCTGAATAAACTGCTTGAAGAAATCTCCTCTGGTCGTGTCTTCCTTGCTGGTCAAGGTTGGTTGCAACAAAGGGGGCATACTCCTCCATTGCTGGTGGAAATGCAAACTTGTATAACTATTTGGAAATCAATTTGGTGTTTTCTCAGAAAACTTGGAATAGTTCTACCTCAAGACCCAGCTATACCACTCCTGGTCATATACCCAAAAGATGCTCCATCATCCCACAAAGACACTTGTTTAACTATGCTCATAACTGCTTTATTCTTAAACTGGAGTCAACCTAGATGTCCCTCAACTAAAGAATAGATAAAAAAAAATGTGGCGTACAATGGAATACTATTCAGTTATTTAAAACAATTATGAATTTTGCAGGCAAATGGATGGAACTAGAAAATACCATCCTGAGTGAGGTAACCTAGTCCCAAAAGGGCATGCATGGTTTTTATTCATGGATATTATAAGAAGATATTAGCCACAAAATATAGGTACCATGTTACTCTACACAGTTACAAAGTAGCTAAACAAGAAGGAAGGCCCAAGTGAGGAAGCTTTTATCTCACTTAGAAGGTAGAATAAAATAGTCATAAGAGACAGATAGAAGGAGGGAACTTGGAGGAGGGCTGATGAAAAGGGTAATGGAGGGTTCAAGATTAGGTGTGGGGAAGGACAGGAGAGATGGATAAATGTCCGTGAAATGAGTGGAAACCTGCAACTGATGGGGGTGAGGAGATGGGAGGCACCTCCAGGATGAAACATGGGATAAGGAAAGTGCCTAAAAATCAATGGGGATGACCTTAGCTGTGACTCACTATACTGGGGATATGGGAACTGAAGAGGTCACCTCCTGTAGCTAGACAGCAAGCCCTTTGAAGCAATAAAGACATCACCTGACCCACAAAATTTTCAACCCAAAATCGATCTTGTCTACTAGAAATTCAGGCATGGGGGATGGAGCAGAGAGACTGAGATACTGGACAACAGTAACAGGCCCAAATTGAGACCCATCCCATGGGCAATCGCTAATCCCTAACACTATTACTGATAATCTGTTATGCTCACAGACAGGAGCATGTTGTCCTCTGAGAGGCTCCACCCAGCAGCTAACTCAAAGATACAGACAGCCACTCCCAAACCGTGGGTGGAACTTGGGGACTCCTATGGAAGAATAGGAGGAAGGATTGCAGACCCCAAAGAGGATAGGAACTCCACAGAATAAGAAACAGTCAACTAACCTGGACCCTTGGGGCTCTCATAGACTGAACCATCAGCCAAACCAGGCCTCTCTGCTTACATGTAGGAGATATGGCCCTTGGCCTTCACCTGGGTCCAAAACAACTGGAGCAATGGCTAGTCCAAAAGCAGTTGCCACTATGTGTTCGATTAGCTGGACTGCCTTATCTGGCCTCAGTGGGAGAGGATGCACCTAACCTACCAGAGACTTGAAGTGCCAAGGTGGGAGGGGGAATACCAAGGGGGCCACATGCACTAAAAGGAGAAGTAGAGGGGAGAAAGGGAAAGGTTTGTGGTAGAGGAGATTGGGAGAAGACAATGAGCATGATGTCAAGTGACTAGGTAAAATATTTTTAAAAAAAAGAGAGAACAAATTGGCTTCTAAGGAAAAATACTAATTTTACAAATTTTAAAAGGCATGGAATGCATAAATTATGTTAACATCATTTAAGTCTTATAATCTGTTAAATTACTCACAAAAAATGGCAAATTCTAAATTTTGCTACAAGAGTCTTAAAGTTCAAAGAAATAATATTAAAATATGCAGCTCCAGACACCGACCAGACCTGAAGGGACCAGATCAACAGTTCTCTGCACCCAAATCCCATGGAAGGGAGAACTAAACCTTCAGAGGGGCAGACACGCCTGGGAAGCCAGAAGAGACTACACTATGCCCACATTTCTGACTCTAGAGGAAAACACCTAACACCATCTGGGACCCCGGTGCACGGGGGCTCCCGGAAAAGGCGGCACAGGCCCTGCTGGTTGCAGCCCTCATGGGGAGCTCAAAAGCAACCCCCCACAAGCAAACTTGAGCTGCGGGACCACAGGTAAGACCAACTTTTCTGCTCCAAGCAACCTGCCTGGTGGACTCAGGACACACAGAGGCAAAATTCCTCTGGGACCAGACACTTCTGGTTTTTAGCTGGAGCCCCAACCTCTCTAATCCCAGCCCACAGCTCACTGCTCCCAAACCCCTTGGGAGAGAGAGCTCACCGCCCGAACAGGTGGGCACTCCTGAGACTCCAGAGCGGAAGAGACCACCAACACTGCTCACACCTACTGACGTCCCTGGCCCAAGAGGAAACTGTATATGGCCTCTGGGAACCAGAAGATAGGGACACTGGAGCTGCAGGTCCCCCTAGCTCCAGACACTGACCGGACCTGAAGGGACCTGTTCAACTGTTCTCTGCACCCAAATCCCATGGGAGGGAGAGCTAAACCTTCAGAGGGGCAGACATGCATGGGAAGCCATAAGAGAATATACTCTGCCCACATTTCTGACTCCAGAGGAAAACACCTAACACCATCTAAGACCTCAGTGCACAGGGGCTCCAGGAAAAGGCAGCACATGCCCTCCTGTATGCTGCCCTCAGGCAGAGCCCAAAAGCAGCTGCCCACAAGCAACTTGAGTTGTGGGACAAAAGGTAAGACCACTTTTTTTGTTCCAAGCGACTTGCCTGGTAGAATCAGGACACAGGCCCACAGGAACAGCTAAAGACCAGTAAACAGGAAAGACTACATGCCCGAGAGCAGAACACTCTGTTCCCATAACTGGCTGAAAGAAAACAGGAAAACAGGTCTTCAGCACTCCTGACAAACAGGCCTATAGGACAGTCTAGCCACTGTCAGAAATTGAAGAACAAGGTAACACCAGAGACAACCTGATGGCGAGAGGCAAGTGCAAGAGCCCAAGCAAAAGAAACCAAGACTACATGGCATCATCAGAGTCCAAATCTACCACCAAAGCAAACACTGAATATCCAAACACACCAGAAAAGCAAGATCTAGACTTAAAATCATATTTGCTCATGATGATGGAGGACTTCAAGAAAGACATGAAGAACTCCCTTAGAGAAATGCAGGGAAACAAATAAACAAGTAGAAGCCTATAGAGAGAAATCACAAAAATGCCTGAAAGAATTTGAGGAAAACACAATCAAACAGGTGAAGGAATTAAAAATGGAAATAGAAGCAATAAAGAAAGGACACAGGGAAACAACCCTGGATATAAAAAACCAAAGGAAGAGATAAGGAGCCATAGATACAAGCATCGCCAACAGAATACAAGAGATAGAAGAGAGAATCTCAGGAGCAGAAGATTGAATAGGAATGATTGACACAACTGTCAAAGATAATGGAAAATGGAAAAAGCTACTGGTCCAAGACATAGAGGAAATCCAGGACACAATGAGAAGATCAAACCTAAGGATAATAGGTATAGAAGAGAGTGAAGACTCCCAGCTCATAGGACCAGTAAATATCTTCAACAAAATCATAGAAGAAAACTTCCCTAACCTAAAAAAAGAGATACCCATAGGCATACAAGAAGCCTACAGAACTCCAAATAGATTGGACCAGAAAAGAAACACCTCCCGTCACGTAATAGTCAAAACACCAAACGCACAAAATAAAGAAAGAATATTAAAAGCAGTAAGGGAAAAAGGTCAAGTAACATATAAAGGCAGACCTATCAGAATCACACCAGACTTCTCACCAGAGACTATGAACGCCAGAAGATCCTGGACAGATGTCATACAGACCCTAAGAGAACACAAATGCCAGCCCAGGTTACTGTATCCTGCAAAACTCTCAATTAACATAGATGGAGAAACCAAGATATTCCATGACAAAACCAAATTTACACAATACCTTTCTACGAATCCAGCACTACAAAGGATAATAAATGGTAAAGCCCAACATGAGGAGGCAAGCTACACCCTAGAAAAAGCAAAAAACTAATTGTCTTGGCAACAAAACAAAGAGAAGAAAGAAGCACAAAAACATAATCTCACATTCAAATATGAATATAACAGGAAGCAATAATCACTACTCCTTAATATCTTTTGACATCAATAGTCTCAACTCCCCAATAAAAAGACATAGATTAACAAACTGGATAGGCAATGAGGACCCTGGATTCTGCTGCCTACAGGAAACACACCTCAGATGCAAAGACAGACACTACCTGAGAGTGAAAGGCTGGAAAACAACTTTCCAAGCAAATGGTCTAAAGAAGCAAGCTGCAGTAGCCATTCTAATATCGAATAGAATCGATTTTTAATTAAAAGTCATCAAAAAAGATAAGGAAAGACACTTCATATCCATCAAAGGAAAAATCCACCAAGATGAACTCTCAATCCTAAATCCTATGCTCCAAATACAAGAGCACCTACATACATAAAAGAAACCTTACTAAAGCTCAAAACACACATTGCACCTCACACAATAATAGTAAGAGATTTCAACACCCTACTCTCATCAATGGACAGGTCATGGAAACAGAAAATATACAGAGACATAGACAGACTAAGAGAAGTCATGAACCAAATGGACTTAACAGGTATTTATAGAACATTCTATCCTAAAGCAAAAGGATATACATTATTCACACAACGTCATGGTACTTTCTCCGGAATTGACCATGTAATTGGTCATAAAACAGGCCTCAACAGATACAAAAAGATAAAAATAATCCCATGCATCCTATCAGACCACCATGGACTAAAGTTGGTCTTCAATAACAATAAGGAAAGAAAACCCACATATACATGGAAGTTGAACAATGATCTACTCAATGATAACCTGGTCAAGGAAGAAATAAAGAAAGAAATTAAAGACTTCTAAGAATTTAATGAAAATGAAGGTACAGCATACCCAAACTTATGGGACACAATGAAATCTGTGCTACGAGGAAAATTCATAGCTCTGAGTGCCTGCAGAAAGAAACAGAAGAGAGCATATATCAGCAGCTTGACAGCACACCTAAAAGCTCTAGAACAAAAAGAAGAAAATACACCCAGGAGGAATAGAAGGCAGGAAATAATCAAACTCAGAGTTAAATAAACAACGTAGAAAAAAAAGGCCACAGAACAAATCAATAGAAACAAAAGTTGGTTCTTTGAGAAAATCAATAAGATAGATAAACCCTTAGCCAGACTAGTGAGAGGACACAGAGAGTGTGTCCAAATTAACAAAATCAGAAATGAAAAGGGAGACATAACTACAGAATCAGAGGAAATTCAAAAAATCATCAGCTCCTACAACAAAAGCCTATATTCAACAAAACTTGAAAATCTGCAGGAAATGGACAATTTCCTAGACAGATACCAGGTACCGAAGTTAAATCAGGAACAGATAAAACGTTTAAACAACCCCATAACTCCTAATGAAATAGAAGCAGTCATTAAAGGTCTTCCAACCAAAAAGAGCCAAGGTTCAGACAGGTTCAGTGCAGAATTCTATCAGACCTTCATAGAAGACCTCATATCAATACTATCCAAACTATTCTACAAAATTGAAACAGATGGAGCACTAACGAAATCCTTCTATGAAGCCACAATTACTCTTATACCTAAACCACACATAGACACAACAAAGAAAGAGAACTTCAGACCAATTTCGCTCGTGAATACCGACACAAAAAAACTAAATAAAATTCTGGCAAACCAAATCCAAGAGCACATCAAAACAATCATCCACCATGATCAAGTAGGCTTCATCCCAGGCATGCAGGGATGGTTTAATATACGGAAAACCATCAACGTGATCCATTATGTAAACAAACTGAAAGAACAAAACCACATGATCATTTCACTGGATGCCGAAAAACCATTTGACAAAATTCAACACCCCTTCATGATAAAACTCCTGGAAAGAATAGGAATTCAAGGCCCATATCTGAACATAGTAAAAGCCATAAACAACAAACCAGTTGCTAACATTAACCTAAATGGAGAGAAACTTGAAGCAATCCCACTAAAATCAGGGACGAGACAAAGGTGCCCACTCTCTGCCTACTTATTCAATATGGATCTTGAAGTTCTAGCCAGAGCAATCAGACAACAAAAGGAGATCAAGGGGATAGAGATTGGAAAAGAAGAAGTCAAAATAGCATTATTTGCAGATGATATGATAGCATATTTAAGTGATACCAAAAGTTCCACCAGAGAACTACTAAAGCTGATATACAACTTCAGCAAAGTGGCTGGGTATAAAATTAACTCAAATAAATCAGTAGCCTTCCTCTACACAAAAGAGAAACAAGTTGAGAAAGAATTAGGGAAACGATACCCTTCATAATAGTCCCAAATAATATAAAATACCTCGGTGAGACTTTAACCAAGCAAGTAAAAGATCTTTACAATAAGAACTTCAAGACTCTGAAGAGAGAAATTGAAGAAGACTTCAGAAGATGGAAAGATCTCCAATGCTCATGGATTGACAGGATCAATAAAGTAAAAATGGCCATTATACCAAAAGCGATCTACAGATTCAATGCAATCCCCATCAAAATACCAATCCAATTCTTCAGAGAGTTAGACAGAACAATTTGGAAATTCATCTGGAATAACAAAAAACCCAGGATAGCTAAAACTATCCTCAACAATAAAAAGACTTCTGGGGGATCACTATCCCTGAACTTAAGCAGTATTGCAGAGCAATAGTGATAAAAACTGCACGATATTGGTACAGGGACAGACAGATAGACCAATGGAACAGAATTGAAGACCCAGAATTGAACCCACACACCTATGATCACTTGATTTTTGACAAAGGAGCCAAAACCATCCAATGGAAAAAAGATAGCATTTTCAGCAAATGGTGCTGGTTCAACTGGAGGTCAGCATGTAGAAGAATGCAGATCGATCCATGCTTATCACCCTGTACAAAGCTTAAGTCCAAATGAATCAAGGACCTCCACATCAAACCAGATACACTCAAACTAAGAGAAGAAAAAGTGGGGAAGAGTCTCGAACACATGGGCACTGGAGAAATTTTCCTGATCAAAACACCAATGGCTTATGCTCTAAAATCAAGAATCGACAAATGGGATCTCATCAAACTGCAAAGCTTCTGTAAGGCACAGGACACTGTTGTTAGGACAAAACATCTACCAACAGATTGGGAAAAGATCTTTACCAATTCTACAACAGATAGAGGGCTTATATCCAAAATGTATAAAGAACTCAAGAAGTTAGATGACAGGGAGACAAACAACCCTATTAAAAAATGGGGTTCAGAGCTAAACATTCACAGCTGAGGAATGCTGAATGGCAGAGAAACACCTAAAGAAATGTTCAACATCTTTAGTCATAAGGGAAATGCAAATCAAAACAACCCTGAGATTTCACCTCACACCAGAGAGAATGGCTAAGATCAAAATCCCAGGTAACAGCACATGCTGGCGAGGATGTGGAGAAAGAGGAACACTCCTCCATTGTTGGTGGGATTGCAGACTGGTACAACCATTCTGGAAATCAGTTTGAAGGTTCCTCAGAACATTGGACATTGAACTACCTGAGGACCCAGCTATACCTCTCTTGGGCGTATACCCAAAAGATGCCCCAACATATAACAAAGACACATGCTCCACTATGTTCATAGCAGCCTTATTTATAATAGCCAGAAGCTGGAAAGAACCCAGATGCCCTTCAACAGAGGAATGGATACAGAAAATGTGGTACATCTACACAGTTGAATATTACTCAGCCATCAAAAACGATGACTTTATGAAATTCATAGGCAAATGGTTGGAACTGGAAAATATCATCCTGAGTGAGCTAACCCAATCACAGAAAAACACATATGGTAGGCACTCATTGATAAGTGGCTATTAGCCCAAATGCTTGAATTACCCAAGATGCACAGAAAACATGAAACTCAAGAAGGATGACCATAATGCAAATGCTTCACTCCTTCTTTAAAAGAGGAACATGAATACCCTTGACAGAGAATAGGGAGGCAAAGTTTAAAACAGACACAGAAGGAACACCTATTCAGAGCCTGCCCCACATATGGCCCATACTTATTCAACCACCCAATTAGGTAAGATGGATGAAGCAACGAAGTGCAGGCCAACAGAAACCGGATGTAGAGCTCTCCTAAGAGACACAGTCAGAATACAGCAAATACATAGGCAAATGCTAGCAGCAAACCACTGGACTGAGAAAAGGACCCCTGTTGAAGGAATCTTAGAAAGGACTGAAAGAGATTGAAGGGGCTTGAGACCCCATTTGAACAACAATGCCAAGCAACTAGAGCTTCCAGGAACTAAGTCACTACCCAAAGACTATACATGGACTGAACCTGGGTTCCAACCTCAAGGGTAGCAATGAATAGCCTAGTAAGGGCACCAGTGGAATGAGAAGCCCTTGTTCCTGCCAAGACTGAACCGCCAGTTTACGTGATTGTTGCAGGGAGGGTGGTAATGTGGGGAGGGTGGGAAGGGAACATCCATATAGAAGGGGAGAGGAAAGGTTAGGGGGTTTTGGCCCAGAAACCCGGAAGGGGAATACAATCGAATTGTAAATAAGAAATACTCAAGGTAATAAAGATTAAAAAAAATAGTTGTAAGAACTATTATGCAGAGAGAAATCTTATCATTTGCTGCCATGTTGTACCAGATCCCTCCTCCCCACTCTGGCCTCCTCTGCCTCTCCAAAACTTTTCTCTCACCTATCCTTCCTTCTTGTCCAATGACAGGCATCGTTCTATCCTGTCCCTACCTTCCACTGCATAATGACATCAACCTATACCTATACTCAACTAAGCTTGAAAATCTGGAAGAAATGGACCATTTTCTACATGGATGCCAGGCAGCAAAGTTAAATCAGCATCTGATAAACCATCTAAATAATCACATAACCCCTTAAGAAGTAGAAGCAGTCATTAAAAGTCTTCGAAGCCTAGGGCCAGATGAGTTTAGTGCAAAACTCTATCAGTCCTTCAAAGAAGACATAACACCAATTCTGTCCAAACTACTCTACAAAATAGAAAGAGGAAGACCACTACCCAATTCATTCTTTGAAGCCACAATTGTGCTACACAAAGTCCCTACAAAGAAAGACGGCTTCACAACAATTTCATGCATAAATATCAATTCAAAAATACTCAGTAAACTTCTTGAAAACTGAATACAAGAACACATCAAAATAATCATTCACCATGACCACGTTGGCTTCATCCCAGATATTCAAGGATGGTTCAATATATGGAAATTCAGTAACATAATCTACTACATAAACCAACTCAAAGAAGAAAACCACATTCTCATCTCATTAGATGCTGAGAGAACATGTGATAAAATTCAAGACCTCTTCAAGATAAAAGTTTTAGAATGATCACAAACTCAAGGCCCATATCCAAACAGAGTAAAAGCAATATACAGCAAATCAGTAACCAACATCAAACTAAGTGTATAGAAACTTGAAGCCATCCCACTAAAATCAGTGACTAGACAAGGCTGCCCACTCTATCCCTACATTTTTAATATGGCACATGAAATCCTATCCAGAGCTATTAGACAACAAAAGGAGGTCAAATGGATACAAATTGGAAAGGAAGAAGTCAAAATATCACTATTTGCAGATGGTATAATAGTATACTTAAGTGACCCCAAAAATTCCACCACAGAACACTTAGAGCTGATAAACAACTTCAAAAAAGTGACTGAGTATAAAATTAACTCAAACAAATCAGTAGCCTTGCTCTACTCAAAAGATAAACGAGCTGAGAAAGAGATTAGGGAAATGAAACCCTTCACAATAGCTACAAATAATATAAAATGCTTCAGTGTGACTCTAACCAAGCAAGTGAAAGATCTGCATGACAAGAACTTCAAGTCTCAGAAGAAAGAAATTGAAGATCTGAGAAGATGGAAAGAACTACCAAGCTCTTAGAGTGACAGGATTAATAAAGTAAAAATGGCCATCTTGCTGAAAGAAATCTGCAGATTCAATGGAATCCCCAACAAAATTCTAACTCAATTCTTCATAGAGTTAGAAAGAGCAACTCTTACATTTATTTGGAATAACAAAAAAAACCCAGATAGCAAAAACTATTCTCAACATTAAGATAACTTCTAGGGAAATCACCATCCCTGACCTCAAGCTGTATTACAGACCAATCATGATAAAAAACTCTATTGTATCGGTACAGAGACTGGCAGGAAGACCAATGGAATAAAATTGAAGATGCAGAAATGAACCCACACACCTATGGTCACTTAATCTTTGACAAAGGAGCTAAAATTATCCAATGGAAAAAATGACAGGATTTTCAATAAATGGTGATGGTTCAACTATAGGTCAGCATGCAGAAGAATGCGAATTGACCCATTCTTATCTCCTTATACAAAGCTCAATTCCAAGTGGATCAAAAACCTCCACATAAAATGAGATACACTGAAAATAATAGAAGAGAAACTGGGGAGGAGCCTCAAACACGTAGACTACAGGGGAAATTTTTCAAATAGAACACCAATGGAACTTCATAAAATTGCAAAGCTTCTATAAGGTAAAAGACATTGTCATTAGGACAAAATGGCAATCAACAGATTGGGAAAAGATATTTACCAATCGTACCTCAGTAGAGGCCTAATATCTAATATATACAAAGAACTCAAAAGTTAGACTCCAGAGAATCAAATAATGTTATTAAAAATGGGGCACAGAGCTAAACAAAGAATTCTCAACTGAAAAATACTGAATGGTTGAGAAGCACCTAAAGAAATGCCAACCAGTCAGAATGGCTAAGATCAAAAACTCAGGTAACAGTAGATGCTGGCAAGGGTGTGGATATATAGAAACATGCCTCTGTTGCTGGTGGGATTGCAAGCTAGCACAACCCCACTGAAAATCAGTCTGGCAGTTCTTTACAACATTGGACATAGTACTACCTGAGGACCCAGCTATCCCATTCCTGGAGAAACACCCAAAAGATGCTCCAACATATAACAAGGACACCCACTCCATTATGTTCATAGCAGCCATAATTATGATAGTCAGAAGCTGGAAAGAACCCAGATGTCCTTCAACAGATGAGTGGATACAGACAATGTGTTACATCTACACAATGGAGTACTACTCAGATATTTAAAAAAATGACGTCAAGAAATTCTTAGGCAAATGGAAGGAACTAGAAAATATCATCCTGAGTGACATTCTACACTCATAAAAGAACACAAATGGTATGCACTCACTGATAATTGGCTATAATCCCAAAAGTTTGGAATACCTAATAAAAATTCACAGATCTTATGAAACTCAAAAAATAGGAAGACCAAAATGTGGATGTTTCAATCCTTCTTAAAATGGAGAATGAAATAATTACAGGAGGAAATACAGGGACAAAGAGTAGAGCAGGGACTGAAGAAAATGTCCTCCAGAGACTGCCCTACCTGGAGATTCATCCCATAGTCAGCTACCAAGTCCAGTGACTATTGCTGATGCCAAAAATTACTTCCTTAGAGCAGGCTGCTTGCAGCTAACCATTGTGCTGAGTATGGGTACCGCAGTGGACAAGTTAGAGAAAATACTGAAGGAGCTGAAAGGGTTTGCAACCCCATAGGAAGAAAAACAGTTCAACCAACAAGACTCCACCAGAGCTCCCAGAGACTAAATCACCAACCAATGAGTACATATGGAGGGATCCAGGGCTCCAGCCACATATGTAGCAGAGGATGGCATTGTCTAACATCAATAGGGGGAAAAAACCCTTGGTCCTCTGAAGGCTCATTTCCCCAGTATAGGGGAATGCCAGGGTGTTGATGTGGGAGTAAGTAGTTCAGGTTGGAATCATCCTCATAGAAGCATGGGGAAGGGGTATAGAGATGGACATAAAGGAGATAACTTTTGAAATGTAAATGCATAAAACATCCAAGAAAAGTAAAATTTTAAAAATGGAGAACAGTACCATAGCATCAGAACCTGCCCTGTGGTGTTTTTCCCTACATAAAGCTGGGAGGGAAAAGTGAGGGGAGGGATAGACGGGTATTAGAGGGGAAGGACTGGAGTGAACTTAATAAAAAAACAGTACAAGCAGGTGTGATACCCTGGAATAATAAAACATCTAATGAAAAGATGAAGAAAGTAGAGAGGATAAAATTTGGAAGATGAAAGGAAGAAAGAAGGACACAAACTAAAAGGAAAGGTGATGACAAGATGTACCTTCTGTGTCTATCTCCGTTGACCTACTTCCTCCATCTATAGGCCACCTCTGAAGAGTTCATTCAGCTATACATTAAAAATACACCAATAGATTTATCAACTTGTCAGTCTCATATGTATAAATAAGTCCTAATAATTTGATTACCTCTGGATGAAGGATCTCTGATAACTGCTGTTGCATTGAGTACCAACCTTCAAGGTATACTGATTTGGAGGATACCGTGTATCTGCAAAATAAAATCCCAAAATAAGGTTGTCTAAGGTAAACATATGAGTCTTTTAGGAAGAAATGAAGCCTCAAGAGACAGAAAACAGGGTGACCACATGCCACTCCATGTTTTTATCGTCATTTTCCTACAGTACTTTTCCCTTCTACTTGAATATTCTTAGGACAACTTAGCCTATTTTGGCTTCCTATTGCTATGACAAAATACCCTGCAAAGCAACTTTATGGAGCCAAAAGGTCCTTTGGATCTAAGTTCCATGTTCTACTCCATCAAAGCAGAGAAGTTACAGTGCCATGAGCTTTTAGACACTGATCACATCGATAATCAGGAACAGAATAATTAACCTATGAATGGTAGTAGTCAGCTTGGTTTCTACTCTTTTTTTTTTTTTTTTAACAAACAGAGCTTTTTATTAACTTGAGTGTTTCTTATTTACATTTCCCTTTCCCCGGTTTCCAGGCAAACATCCCCCTAATCCCTCCCCCTCCCCTTCTTTATGGGTGTTCCCCTCCCCACCCTCCCCCCATTACTGCCCTCCCCCCAACACTCACGTTCACTGGGGGTTCAGTCTTAGCAGGACCAAGGGCTTCCCCTTCCACTGGTGCTCTTACTAGGATATTCATTGCTACCTATGAGGTCAGAGTCCAGGGTCAGTCCATGTATAGTCTTTAGGTAGTGTCTTAGTCCCTGGAAGCTCTGGTTGCTTGGCATTGTTGTTCATAAGGGGTATCGAGCTCCTTCAAGCTCTTCCAGTTCTTTCTCTGATTCCTTCAACAGGGTCCCGTTCTCAGTTCAGTGGTTTGCTGCTGGCATTCGCCCCTGTATTTGCTGTATTCTGGCTGTGTCTCTCAGGAGCGATCTACATCCGGCTCCTGTCGGCCTGCACTTTTTTGCTGCATTCATCTTGTCTAATTGGATGGCTGTATATGTATGGGCCACATGTGGGGCAGGCTCTGAATGGGTGTTCCTTCAGTCTCTGTTTTAATCTTTGCCTCTCTCTTCCCTGCCAAGGGTATTCTTGTTCCCCTTTTAAAGAAGGAGTGAAGCATTCACATTTTGATCATCTGTCTTGAGTTTCATTTGTTCTAGGCATCTAGGGTAATTCAAGCATTTGGGCTAATAGCCACTTATCAGTGAGTGCATACCATGTATGTCTTTCTGTGTTTGGGTTGGCTCACTCAGGATGATATTTTCCAGTTCCATCCATTTGCCTATGAATTTCATAAAGTCGTTGTTTTTGATAGCTGAGTAATATTCCATTGTGTAGATGTACCACATTTTCTGTATCCATTCCTCTGTTGAAGGGCATCTGGGTTCTTTCCAGCTTCTGGCTATTATAAATAAGGCTGCAATGAACATAGTGGAGCACGTGTCTTTTTTATATGTTGGGGCATCTTTTGGGTATATGCCCAAGAGAGGTATAGCTGGATCCTCAGGCAGTTCAATGTCCAATTTTCTGAGGATCCTCCAGACTGATTTCCAGAATGGTTGTACCAGTTTGCAATCCCACCAACAATGGAGGAGTGTTCCTCTTTCTCCACATCCTCGCCAGCATCTGTTGTCCCCTGAGTTTTTGATCTTAGCCATTCTCACTGGTGTGAGGTGAAATCTCAGGGTTGTTTTGATTTGCATTTCCCTTATGACTAAAGATGTTGAACATTTCTTTAGGTGTTTCTCCGCCATTCGGCATTCCTCAGCTGTGAATTCTTTGTTTAGCTCTGAGCCCCATTTTTTAATAGGGTTATTTGTTTCCCTGTGGTCTAACTTCTTGAGTTCTTTGTATATTTTGGATATAAGGCCTCTATCTGTTGTAGGATTGGTAAAGATCTTTTCCCAATCTGTTGGTTGCCGTTTTGTCCTAACCACAGTGTCCTTTGCCTTACAGAAGCTTTGCAGTTTTATGAGATCCCATTTGTCAATTCTTGATCTTAGAGCGTAAGCCATTGGTGTTTTGTTCAGGAAATTTTTTCCAGTGCCCATGTGTTCCAGATGCTTCCCTAGTTTTTCTTCTATTAGTTTGAGTGTGTCTGGTTTGATGTGGAGGTCCTTGATCCACTTGGACTTAAGCTTTGTACAGGGTGATAAGCATGGATCAATCTGCATTCTTCTACATGTTGACCTCCAGTTGAACCAGCACCATTTGCTGAAAATGCTATCTTTTTTCCATTGGATGGTTTTGGCTCCTTTGTCAAAAATCAAGTGACCATAGGTGTGTGGGTTCATTTCTGGGTCTTCAATTCTATTCCATTGGTCTATCTGTCTGTCTCTGTACCAATACCATGCAGTTTTTATCACTATTGCTCTGTAATACTGCTTGAGTTCAGGGACAGTGATTCCCCCTGAAGTCCTTTTATTGTTGAGGATAGCTTTAGCTATCCTGGGTTTTTTGTTATTCCAGATGAATTTGCAAATTGTTCTGTCTAACTCTTTGAAGAATTGGATTGGAACAGTTCAGAGTCCTCTGCTTTGGGAACAGTGTCACTCACAGTGGGTGTGTCTTGCCACATCAATTGAGGCAATGAAGACCATCACAGACATAGACACAGGTGTGCATGCAATGTAGTGCAGCACATGCACACATGTACCAGTGCGTGTTCAGGGTGACAAAAGTGGGGATGTCAGGTATCCTGTTCTGTCATGTTACACATTACTGTACACATTAGAATGGCTGTCTAACTGAACCGAAAGCTCGGATGGAAGCACACAAGCTCCAGTAGTCATATCAACACACACACACACACACACAAACACACACACAGACACACACAGACACACACACACACAGACACACACAGACACAAACACACAGACACACACACACAGACACACAGACACACACACACAGACACACACTGACACACAAACACACACACACAGACACACACTGACACACATACACACACACACAGACACACACAGACACACAGACACACTGACACACACACACACAGACACACACACACACAGACACACACACACAGACACACACACACAGACACACAGACACACAGACACAAACACACACACAGACACACACAGACACAAACACACACACAGACACACACACACACAGACACAAACACACACAGACACACACACACACACAGACACACACAGACACACACACACACACAGACACACACACAGACACACACACAGACACAGACACACACACACAGACACACACACAGACACACACACACACACAGACACACACAGACACACACACACACACAGACACACACACACACACACACAGACACACACACACAGACACACACAGACACACACACACATACACACACACAGACAAACACACGGACACACACACACAGACACACACACACAGACACACACACACACAGACACACACACACACAGACACACACACACAGACACACACACACAGACACACACACACAGACACACACAAACACAGACACACACACAGAGACACACACAGACACACACACAAAAAGACACACACACAGACACACACACACAAAAAGACACACACACACACAGACACACACACACACACACACAGACACACACACACACACACACACACACACACACACACACACACACACACAGTGACCGGATTACAGAACCTGCCTTCCTTATGTAACAAGCACACTTACTGCTGAGCCATCTCCTCAATTCCTGTTACACCAATCTAAAAAACATCAAGATTAGCAAGTTTCTGGACTGTTCTCTGATTGGATATGAAGGCCATTACAGATTCTGAGCTCTGAAAGACAAAGCAACCTGCTGACCAGGGTTTATCTATTTCCTTTTCCTGTAATGTTTCACAGCAGTAGTTAGAATGTATATCACTCAAAGGAAAACTTCTTAAAGTTTACAATCTTGCTGAATAGGAGAGACAAAAAAAATTTACAAAGGTCAATTCGCCAACTACAAAGGGTCTAAAGCAGTAAAGTGAAGCTTGATTTACATTTCGTTCTTGACAATGTATTTGATGAGGTACTTCAATTTCCAGAGTTTTGTTGTTTTTGTTCTTGTTGTTGTTCCCAACAATAATGGACTATAACCTGGAACTGTAACCTAAATAATCCTTCTTTTTCATGAACTTGTTTTGTCCCAGCAGCAGAAATAAAACGAGCAAATTTCCCACAGAGACATAACTTTAGGTTTACCACTTAGAAAGCTTGGGAATCAGTCTCTGCCAAAGAAAATCTTTTTCATGCAGCTAAGCTGGTGAATAGTAACATTTATTGACCATAATAAAATTGTTCTTGGGATACTTTTCCTCTCATTGGTTGACTTCTTCAGTCTGATCCAATCTATTTGGAGTTCTGTGGGCTTCTTGTATGTTCATGGGCATCTCTTTCTTTACGATAGGGAAGTTTTCTTCTATACTTTTGTTGAAGATATTACTGGCCCTTTTAGGTTGGGAAGTTTCACTCTCTTCTATACCTATTTTCCTTAGGTTTAATCTTCTCATTCTGTCTGTTTTCCTGGATGTTGTGGGTTAGGACCTTTTTTATTTTTACATTTTCTTTGACTATTGTGTCAATGTTTTCTATGGCAACTTCTGCCCCTGAGATTCTCTCTTCAATCTCTTGTATTCTGTTGGTGATACTTGCATCCATGACTCCTGATCTCTTTCCTACATTTTTTATCTCCAGTGTTGTCTCACTTGTGATTCCTTTATTTCTATTTTCATTTTTAGATACTGGATGGTTCTGTTCAATTTTCCTTTTTTGATCCTGTATGGTTTTGTTCAATTCCTTTACCTGTTTGTTTGTGTTTTCCTTTAATTCTTTAAGGGACTTTTGTGTTTCCTTTTTAAATGTGTCTACTTGTTTACTTGTGTTGTCCTGTATTTCTCTAAGGGAGTCATTTACATTTTCCTTAAAGTCCTCTATCATCATCATGATAAGTGATTGTAAATCCACATCTTGCTTTCCCAGGATGTGGGGTGTCCAGGACTTGCTGTGCTGGGAGAACTGGGTACTGATGATACCAAGTGTCCTTTGTATCTGTTGCTTAGGTTCTTGCCCTTGCCTCCTGCCATCTGGTTATGTCTGATGTTAGTTAGTCCTGCTGTCTCTGACTGGAGCTTGTTCCTCCTGTGGGTCCATGAGCCTGTGATGTTAGAAGTGAGAGCATGCCTGAGAGACAAGCTCTGTCCGGGCGGGATTTGGATATGGAAGGCTGTTTGACAGCCTTAGCTCCAGGCTCAGATGGAGACCAAAAGGATCCTGTCCATAATCTTACATTTTTAAATTACTTTAAACTTGTGTATGTGAAGGAAAGAAAACTTTGGTTGGTCCTCAATGGGTTGTTTCCAATCCAGATTCTGAAAAAGGGAAGAATATCAAGAAAGACCAAAGGCAACAGAAGTAGGCAGCAGGCCACATATCCATCAGCATCTGTTTACTGTCTCTGAATCTCTGTAGTGCCAGTCCAGGAAGGAGGCAGTTTAAGGTTCATAGAGTTCACTGTCACTAATGGAAAGAAAACACAAATCTTAAGAGACACACGCAAAAGTTAGCAGACAGAAACATATTTAGAAAAAAGAATAACAAACAAACTAACAAACCTCCAAGAATCCTGGAAAGCAATGATATTCCAAAAGTTTCCAAAAGTCACTATTAAAACATTTAGCTAAAAATCTTTAAGAAGCTCTTGGGTATGCCTTTTTCTTTCCCTGAGAACATTTCTATTTTTCTATTTTTGTTCATTCATTCCCTCATTCATTAACTTATTCATTGTTGTGTGTGCAAACTCATGTGTGTGTATGCCCATGCCAGAGTGAGTGTGTGAAGGTCAGGAGGTCAGGACACAGCTTGTTAGAGTTGATTGTCTCCATCAATCACATGGGTACCAGGCATCGAACTCAAGTCAGGCTTGACAGTAAGGTTTTACTCCCTGAGCCATCACCTCCAACCACTACATTACTTTTAAAAATCCTCAAATTTGACCTCATACTGCCTTGTCCTGAAGTTGTTCTTCATACCAAAGCCAAGGATCTGGTTTCACATTAGGTGAACCCCTAAAGGATGAATGGAAATACTTGGGGGGGGGGGCTATGGGTGACAATATGGGGCTGTGCCAGTCTCTAAATTGTTGGTTATTTCCAAAACAAATATTAAATGTAAATGTTGATGATTCAGTTCTAAGAGTCAATCACTAGGCATTACCACGAATAAGAAGATCAGCAACACAAGGCAGGGAATCCTAGATTTGAGATTGGGTTTCCAGAGAAGGAACTTGCTGATCTTCACCATATGTCCAGAACACATAACAACACAGTCTTACTTTGCAAGTTGAATTTTTTCTGTTTTCATTTTCCTAGGTTTTAACATGAAGGATGTGGTACACAAGCACGTGGAGGCCTGAGGTTGATATTGTGTAGCATGCTTGACTTCAATTCCACTTATTCCTTGAGGCAAGACCACTCAGTCAAGTCCAAAAGTCATAGTGATGGCTACTCTTTCTAGCCAGTATGCTCTAATATTTCACTGTCTCCAATTCCAATTGGATTTTCAATTTCCAAGGCTATGATTGTACATGGGCTTCCATTTTCATACAAAGGCATTAAAATACATATGAGGTTCAGTGGGAATAATTATAATTATAGGAATGTGCAAAAACATTACCATTGTCCATCCATAAGTTGATAGGCACTTCAGTAGGATCCATTTCTGAGTTACTGTAAGTCCTGCAGCAATGAGCATGCGTGAATACAAACCTCTGTAGTAGGTTCCAGAGATCCTGATGCAGTTCCCAAGAATACGAAGGCTGCATTGAGAGATTCTCTGCTAAAAGCATCAAAGAGATTGATCACTAGCAATGGACCAATACTCTCTACCCTGAGCTTCTAAACTTTCTGATCTCTCCCAGATACCCAGGAACTAGTCTATTTCATCTATATTTAATCTTCAGTCTCCTTACCGTAGCTCATGTAGTGACAGTTACCACTTCTCTTTTTCTCTTCCTGGTTGAGTGTAGGTTTGAGGAGTGAGACGATGTTTTCGCAAAGAAAAGCTGTGCTCCCCAAAATTCTGCACATTGGTGGACAGCAGGAAAGATGAGCATATGCAACAGAAAGAATGAGAAACATCTGCATTCGTTGGGTGAGGCTTGGCTAAGACTCAGGGAGCTTAGAGTTGAGCGAGAGGGGCAACTCAAAACTCAGCATTCTCAGGCTCTAACTGATGCTCTAACCACTCACTGAAGAAGCATGTAAACAGAAACAGTAGCCTTTGTAAGAAGCTTTGGACCAGGGTGGGTTTTTTCATTTGGTTTTTTTGGAGGTTTGGGGGGGCTATACAAGGATTAAGAAGGTACTGGGGTGGGAAGAATATTAAGCAAATGATTAATCAAATAATATTTGATTTCTAGAAGGATTAGAGATGTTAGTCTATTTCAAATGTCTGAGGACTGGACGATGTGCAGTTGGAAACTAGGTCATGAACACATGAGGGCTTGATTTCTAGAGGCTGGGGACTAGAGTCCTGAGTCCTAAGAACACTGATTCTGAAACCCAGAACCCTGTGACCTGAGAAGGGCAAGCTGATGGTTTCTAGATTCTTGCTTTTCACGGAGGTGAAGGCTAGGGTCAGGATTCCTTGCTCATGCAGAGGAGGAGGAGGTTGATTAATTGTTCACTGTGATTTTGGGGTAGGGGGAGTGAGCCTGTCCTCTTGTTCTTGGGAAGTGAGGCAGGCATTAGGTGAGTTGAATGCTGGGAAACAGGAATCCTCAATTTTGTGGGGGAAAGGGTAGGTACAGAATGCCTGAGGCTTGAAGTAGATCTGAGGTCTAAAGTGTCGATTCTGTGGATGTTGAATCTGGAAACTGAACTCCTGACTCTTGGTGTGGTAAGTACTGAACGCCTTTCCCATTTTGTTCAAAAGATTTGAAAACTAATGGATTGATATTCCGGATCCTGGGATAGCTGAGGCTGGAAACAGACTTCTGATGCTCCTCTAGTGTACTATGGACAGGACAACTGAAGCACTGCTAGAATGATGACTATCTGTAATCCTGTATTCAGAAAGGGAAAGAAGACACTAGGCTACCCCTGGTTTAGAGTATGATAGGAACCTTGCCCTAACGGGATCACTCTATTCTCTTTCCTCAGGGTATCAGGAACATGAGCATTTCATCACTGTGCTGCAGCTCATCTCCATTGTCCTCTTGGCTGCTCTGCTCATGGCTATCCTTTTCAAAGGTCAGGAAACTTTACTGCTAGAGCTTCCTGCTCTAGTCTCCTAGCACGTGGGTGGAGGTGATACTGAAGCTGGGACTCTGGTCTTACATGTCTTCTAGGAGGTAGTCAAGGGTTCTCTCAGACTCCTATGTAACAAGAAGGAAGTAGTTTCAGAGGCATGGTCTGACTCCATTTACCTTTGTGGTCAGACTTCCCTGGGCATCAGGATAACTCATAATCAAAATGAGACACATTCAAATAAAATTTGGGGATTTAGACATGATGTTCCTGGGAACCCAGCACGTGTTAGTTAGAGCCCAGTCTGCCCTGGTTTACAATTTATTTGTGAATTCCATACATGAATAAAATGTTTTGATCAATTCCATTACCTCCTCCCTGTTTTCAAGTTCCTCCCCTCTTCTCCACCACTACTTTTCCCTCCCAGTTTCATGAACTACATGTTTATAATCCACTGAATACACTTAGTGTTCTCTATGTACATGGCTTAAAGACCATTTACTGGAGCATGTGTCATCTCCTGGGGCAAAAAATCCCAATGACCCTCCCGCCCTCCCTTTCCTCCTTATCTTTCTCCCTCCGTCTGTCTCTTCTTCCCACTCTCTGTCTCCCAGCAGTTTCAAGTTGCTAATTATTACAGAGCTAGAGCTGAGGCTTCCTGTGCCATTCTCTACCTTTGTTGGGATTCTATCTAGCTTGAGTTTCTGCAGGTTTGAGCTGCAGTCACAACACTGAGAGTCCACATGAATCACAGGTCTGTGGGGTCCAGAAAACACTGTTTTGCAGCAGTCCTCCACTACCTATGGCTCTTACAGTCTTTCCACCCCACTGCTTGTGTTAGATATGTCCTGTCTTCATCTGAGCTCTCCACGGGAGCTGATTCTATGTGCATTGAACAGTTCTGAGTCTCTATGTCAATCACAACTTACAACAAAAAGAGTCTTCCATGACAAATATCGAAAACTTTTGGTCACCAAAAGGCTGGATCTCATAACCTGAGTTAATCAGACTTAACACCTAGTCACTCCCTGTCTCTCTGTCTCTGTCTCTCTGTCCCTCTGTCTCTCTCTGTCAGTAAGAGAGTTAAGAAGCATGTGCATGTGACTTACCAGCATCCTGGGTTAAGATGCCCAGCTTCTGTATGATCTTTTCCAAACATGCTATACTGAACTAATCATGTGGTATAAAATGCAATGTGCCTTCCTGTAAGTATAAGAAATTCAGATATTCCCATTGTTTGGAGGAACATCTCTGGAGTCTCCTGTGCCCTAGCCCTACCACCCTGTCATGATAGCTAGCTCTCTGACTTTTATGTGAAGCTCTAGTCTAGATGGTAACAAGAAGACTCTCTGGCTTTAAGGTCCCCTTTAATTGTTTATATTATAGCTGTGTTTTATTTTTAAAGGCTGTCTAAACTGGAGGCCTGGTCATAGTCTTGAAGCCATTTTATAAAACAAACCCCTCAAGGATGGTCATGTGTCAGCTCCTGTCCTGTGCCAGTTACTTTCTCTCTTCATAGATTTATCATCATTTACTATTTTCATTGTCTTTTCTTGACATAGGTTCTGAGGTTCCTACATCCCAAGAGCATGATCATGAAAAGCAACGTATTCACCAGAAACTGAATCAGCTGAAGGCTAAACTAGGTATGTGACCAGACAGTGTATCTCTAAGAGCATGGAAATGTTTCCACATGGCATGAAGTGACTGCAGAGGTTGGACCTCCAGTCACTCAGTTTCTACATATGTTGAATGGGAACACTGAGGAACATTAAAGATATAAGTTACTAGACACAACAGGCCCTGCCTACAGTCCCTTAATTTCTAAATCTGTTGAATGGGAACTCAGGTAAATATTTAAAATGGCACTTACTGGATACATGGGGCCATTCACACAGAAGACATTCTCTTAATCCAGACTCCTAATGTCTGTTTAAACATTTAGGAGAGCTATCCAAGACCCCCTGGGTTATCTTGAAGGAAAAAGACTCAGGAAGCTAAGCAGGGATTGGCTGTGCTTAGGGAGATAGATCAGTGAGTAAAGTGCTCGCCAAACAGCATGGGGACCAGAGTCTGGATTGATCAACACATAGAATTTGAACATATGTACACATGCCTTAACATAGCAGTGGCGGGTACAGGCATACCCCAGGGCTGACTAGAGAAATCAGGGAGTTGTTTGTCCATAAATAACAAGTCTCAAAAGTAAAAAAAAAAAATGAAAGAGTCAGAGATAAACCATAGAGAGAAAGAAAGACAGAGAGAAATAGAGACAGAGAACATGAGACAAAGAGAGGCACAGACTGAGACAAATTAAGACAGAAGTCAGGCATAGCTACAGCGGCCGGCAGTAAGTAACTGGATTCAGTGCCCTGATACAACAGCTCATGAAGAAGTTGACAGGAATATGTGAAAGGGAAGTTCTGACATAAATCTGAAGAGAGGGAGTGGGGTATATTTTATCAACAGATATTAAGTGTGTACAGACATACATGTAATAACATTCAGTTTAAACCATCATGGATTCAAAGTAGAGTGAAGATGCATACATGGGAGTGTTTAGATGAAGAAATAGAAAGTAAGGCATGTATGTTCTTTTTTCTTTTTTTTTCTTTTTTCTTTTTTTTTCTTTTTTTTCGGAGCTGGGGACCGAACCCAGGGCCTTGCGCTTGCTAGGCAAGTGCTCTACCACTGAGCTAAATCCCCAACCCGGCATGTATGTTCTAATTGAAATATAATCTCAAAAATGAACAAACCAAAAAATATTGTCTGCATAGAACAAATATTCAAAATTAAATAAGAATACATTTTTAATTAGAAATTTTAAATATAATTCCATAAATTCCCTCCTGCCCTCTGTCTACATCCCATTCTATGCACCCACAACTCTCTCAAATTTGTAACCTTTTTAATTTCATTTTTGTTGTTTTATATACAGAGGAGGTTTTTTCTTAATAATGAGAGTGATGGATGAAAATCTCCAATATCCACTCTGGCCTCTACTTGCAAAAACACACAGAACAGTACACAAACAAACACATGTGCATATACATAAACAGAACACATACAAGAAAAATATCAAGAGTATGTAAAGAAATGGCTCCAGTTGTGTAGTTTCAAGGGAGGAAGAGGACCAAATCTTAAGGACTCTAGAGGCTTAACTGATAGAGGTACATTGGTAACTTAGTATATCCATCTGACTCACTCCGCCAACAGACCACCTGTGCCGTCCCTGCTCCTGGGACTGGATGTTCTTCCAAGGAAACTGTTACTTCTTCTCTACATTCCAAGAGAAATGGAAGGAATCTGTCAAGGCCTGCAAGGACATGGGGGCACAGCTAGTGGTCATAAAAAGTAATGACGAGCAGGTATGTTGAGCTGGGCTTTTCTATTCTATGGGCACGATTCTAGCTAGATGGAATCCTTCTTACAAGGTATTTTTTACCACACTTGAAGAGATGAAAATGGTACATTCAGATAAATACAGAGTGGTAACGTGGATATATGCATTAGCAAACCTTTAATATGTAGGAATCTTTTAGAGTCCAACCAGAGTTTTAAAAGCACTTCCATGGTGTTAAATGTCCTGATTTGGGGCATATAGGATGACTTGATGGGTAAATGTGCTTGCTATGCAGTTCAGAGATCTGGGGTCCACACAATAGAAACAGAACCAATTCTTATAAGTTGTCCTCTGAACTGCACACACACACACACACACACACACACACACACACACACACATAGGAAGTTTATTATTCTGAAGAGCGAAATCCTAAAGAAATGTCTAAAAGCAAGGAATCACCAGACTCTTGTAAGTTTGGAAAGTCGGCAGCAAGTTTCTCATCCCATTATTTTAGTTCAACAAAGCATATGAGAAAATGGGGGGGGGGGAGGTCAGATGCCAAAAATAAATAAGATTTGTCAAGTCACACCACACACTGCTTCTAAATTTTGTGTTCAAGAGAGATCCTGTGTGTCACCTGGCCTGATCTCTTTATGTCTTTGGCTACATGTGTGTATGAAGATAAGTGTAAAGATTTGTGTGTGTGTGTGTGTGTGTGTGTGTGTGTGTGTGTGTGTGTGTAGTGATTCCATCTAAACACAAGTGTGCATTCATTGTTGCAGTAGAAAGCTGGGGTCTGACTGCAAGCAAGAATTCTCCTCCTAGATACCAAGAGGACAAAATGTGAAAATGAGAGCAGAAGTCCAGCATGACTTCCCCCTTTCCCTTCCAGAGCTTCCTGCAGGGAATTTCTAAGAAGAAAGGCAATTCCTGGATGGGTCTGTCATACAATAACAAGGAAAGCAAGTGGCAGTGGGAGGATGGCTCACAGCTGCAAGGGAGGTAATACAGTTTGTTGTGGGTGGCTCCATGATGCAGGAAGGAGTTGTGGTTTGTACACATTCCTTGGCGTCCTAGGCATGAGAATCTGCTTGTTGGAATGTTATTGAGATGATCTCTGATATGATTTTGCAATGCTATCATGTGACCTGAGGGAGGACATTACAACATGGTAGATAGTGCAGAAATTTCTTCTTCCTGAGGGAGGTGTGAATAGGATGGCTATAATCACAAGTGAGAACCTGATGATCCTCTCACCATTTCCTATAAGGAAATAAGAATTGTACACAAGACCAGTGGACATGGGTTTTGCAAAAAGACCCAACTATTCCAAAGAAAAATGGTGACCATTTTCTCTGAGGGTTGTATTTTGCATGGTATTCATAGGGAATCTGAAACACAGGAGCATGCTTGCCTTCAAAATACAATTTTTCAGGCAAAAGATCCATGATACCATGAGAGCTGCGAAGAATTGCTCCAAATGACAGAGAACTTGAAAATAGACAGGTAGGAGGATCAAGGCCAGTGTTTGTCTTTTGCTATGTACGGATAAAATATATAAGATTGTATACCAGGCTAATTTGTAATGTCAGTGAGATCTTAAATGTCATAATGTCCTGTTTTCACTAAGTCATGCTTGGAGGTCATCCAAAATCACACCTGAGCAGAATTCACCTGGCTCTTGCTCGTCTAGGCACTCTTTACTCATATTAGGGTTAGCAAGTTACAGTGAAGCTGACTGACTGAGACAAGTATCAAGGATGGTGGGCAGAGGAATTTAAAGCTCCAAGATATTTGTTAGAAAAGACTTTGTGTCCTGCATGACTAGGGCGGAGAATTTGGAGAGGAGGCTATACTGAGCACTGAGAAAATTGGACCTTGCTGAAGAACTTAGCCAACGAGGAATAAAGGGGGACAGAGATATATAATTAGGACTATAACAACCACTGCCTTGCATCAAGTCTTCATGGCAATTGTTTATTTGTTTTGTTTTGCTTTGCCTTCTGTCCAGTCTAATTCTCTAAAACCTAAGATAAACCTGCCTCAATTTCACAATTGGAGTCTCTTGAATTTTCTTTTAGAAAATACTGGTTTCTCACAGAAATAACTTAGGCATGCTGTCAGGGTCTGAGTGATGTATGGCCTCCATATGCACATAGGACAGATAAGGAATAATCCCAGTGCCAGAAATTAGAAAAGCTTGACATCATAGGGATGGGAAAGAAGCTCGTGTTATTTGGGGTTTTCAATTTCAGGAACTATTGGTCTGCAGGAGAACCCAACAACCTTAACAATGAAGACTGTGCAGTAGTTTCAGGTTCTGGATGGAATGATATCACATGTTCCCATGAGGCATTCTGGGTCTGCAAGAAGCCTGCATCGCCTTGCTCTAAGTAAAATCTGTTCACCTCTGTGGTCTATACACTGAGCTATTTATCATCTACTCGAATTTTAGGTATTCTCATTTCAGTTTCTTTTGTCTTTCTGTGGGCACTTGGGTTTAAAAAATAGATTTGAATTCTACTTTTCCAGACACCTTGTCTTCAAACACTTGGGCCACTCCTGTACCAATAATTTACTTTGTTTTGGTTGGGGTTTTTGCCATGTTTTCAGCTTTCTTCCAGGATTAGATTCTGAGTTGCTTGTCACTCACCTCATTTGCTGTTCTCACTCTTCCTCCTGTGTGTGAATTAAAATATGACCAGCCATATTCCTGCTCCTGTTGCCATGCTTTCCTTCCTCTACTTGTTGCTATGCCTCCCCTACCACAAATAACTCTATCTCTTTGGTACCATGAGCCAAAATAAACTGTTTCATCCATATGCTGCTTACTATATGGTTATTTTATCATACCAACACTAAAAGTATTTCAATTAAATATAATGCATAAGAAGTTAAGTTGGTTCAAAGGAATCTGGTGTAGTGACCATTTGTATTTCAAGAATAAACAGGACTGTCACCATCTAAGTTTCTTCTTGGGGAACTCATATATCCTAGTATTTTTATTAGGAAAAGGAGGTACAAAGAGGGCACGAACAATAAGCCAGTCTCCTGAATGAAACATTTTTATCTATAGCATTTGTCTCATAATTCGAGCACTGACGTTTATTCTGGCCAATGTATCAAGTTCTTATAATTTTCTTTAAAGAGATATACTATTTTTCATAAAGTTAAACCCAAAATCCTCTTACAGTATTCACACAGCGAATGTCTATAAACATACTAGGGAGGACATTAAGATCATATTCTTACACTACATAGCAGGAGAATACACAGTCTCAAGGCCACCCAAGATTCTGAGAATAAATCATAGATGTGGGCTTAGCAATAACAAAGACATAGGCATGCCCCCCACCAAGTCTTAGGCAACATTACAGAAGAGAATAAAGAGTACATAAAAGATAAAAAAAATACAGTCAAGAGCTGCAAAATGTCATTCTCTAAATTCCATACAGATATTGCAATCATTAACTCACAACAGAAGTTCCCTGGACTGGACCCATGCAAGACTTGCTGTATCAGTCCAATAATGGGAACAATAATGATAACAGGGCCCTACCTATTACCTCTGAAAAACTATTAATAGATTCTGAGAGAGGGAAATCATTGTCTTTGGTTGTGGACCTACTGCAGAATCCACCAGGTTCCAATAAAAAGCAGCATACCCATGGTAACACAAATTACCCTGGTCAGACTAGGCAAAGTACAAACAAAATAAACAGTTATGGGCATGAGATTTATGGAAGGATAGGGAATGGACAGAGATGGTAGAAAGATGAAGGATGTTAAGGATGAGACTAGTTAATGCCCACTTTATACACGTATAAAATTGTTTAAGGAAAAATTTATTTAACAGTTGTAAAAGAAAGCCACCAGAGAATTGTGAGATGGCAGAGTGGTCAAGAGTGCTTATTGTTCTTGATGAAGACCAGGTTCAATTTCATGCACCCACATTGGGTGGTCCACAATGACCAGCAGCTGCTTCTATTCTCATGGTAATTAGGTTTTTCCAAAAACTTGATTGTAGTCTCCTACAGGTAAGACTGAGGGACCCTGCCCCCAGTTGGTTTTGATTGGGAAATAAAATTGTGGTGGCCAATGGGTGGGCAGGGAGACAGAGGCAGGACTTTTAGGAGTCTCAGGCATAAAACAAAGGAAGAAGGAGGGATAAGCCATATGTCTAGGATGTAAAGGAGACACCACGCCTGCCTGAGAGGTGCAGAAGAGAAAGATCATCATCATGTAAGCATCAGGGATTGTGGCCCAAATGGGTTGAATGTCTAGATCAAGGGCAGCAGGGATGGAATATAGATGTTGGTAAAAACTCAGGAATTTTGGAGTACATGTGTGGACATCAGCCATGTGAAAGTTAGGAGGTGGCCCAGCCTTTAGCTGTTTAAGGTATATTAAAATATAAAGGCTGTGTGCACATGCATGTGCCTTCATTCAGGAATCCAGAACATTGGGGCAGGTAGGGTGCTGCTGCCACCAGGGTCAAATAAAGTAGCATTTATTGGGTTCAGCAACCATTGTTGCCAATGTGTAAATAAGAACTCACTCGTAAAAAGTAATTGTAAATTACTGAATAAAAAACACGTATCATATCTTAAGATTAGGAGGTGGTGGGAATTGGTATATCAGAGCTGCACAGCTTTTGCCCAAGCCATGTGGGTTTGGGACTAGGTCAAAAGACATACTAGTTTGTAATGCATTATTCTGGGGTATGGGGCTTAAGGCTGGGACACACCCAGGCTGACCCAGGGACATGGGCAGTAGACCTGGAATTCAGCCAAAGGCTCTTTCAGGTTCTACAAGAGCTCAAGCTACAAATGCTAAACGTTTTCCCTGGGAGAAGGCAGGAAACAAAGAGCAGGCAGCTCCAACTAGGAGAAGGCAAAGAGCAGTATGAGGAGAGAGCAGGCCACTGAGAGCAAGTCTAAATAAAATACAGAAATGGAGGAATTGATGAAATTTAAGAAGTGTGTGCTGTCCTAAACAACTGTGTTCTTTAAACATGCTCTCCATGAGAATTCTAGGATTGCTTAGACTTGCATATAACACACTGGCAGCCTGTAGGCTTATATAATACATATAAGGAAATTATATTGAAGTTTAATAGGATATGATACTAATTCAACTCATATAAAGAGAAAGGTAATATAGTTATATATAGCCACAGAGATATTAATATCCACAGAAAGAAGGAATAAATAAAATTGCTTAATTGTTTGGTTTTTTTTTTTTAGTATTTCTTATTTACATTTCGATTGTTATTCCCTTTCCCGGTTTCTGGAGAAACATCCACCTAACCCCTCCAACTCCCCT
Organism: Rattus norvegicus; assembly: GCF_021556685.1. Lineage (NCBI taxonomy): Eukaryota > Metazoa > Chordata > Mammalia > Rodentia > Muridae > Rattus > Rattus norvegicus. The sequence continues at coordinate 8,876,737 of NC_141545.1, forward strand.
TCTTTATGGGTGTTCCCCTCCCATCCTCCCATCTTTACCACCCTCCCCACATCAATCATGTTCACTAGGGGTTCAGTCTTAGCAGGACCAAGGGCTTACCCTTCCACTGGTGCTCTTACTAGGCTATTCCTTGCTATCTATGAGGTTGGAGCCCAGGGTCAGTCCATGTATAGTCTTTGGGTAGTGGCTTAGTCCCTGGAAGCTCTGGTTGGTTGGCATTTTCATATGAGGTCTCAAGCCCCTTCAAGCTCTTTCAGTCTTTTCTCTGATTCCTTCAATGGGGGTCCCGATCTCAGTTCAGTGGTTTGCTGCTGGCATTCGCCTATGTATTTGCTGTATTCTGGCTGTGTCTCTCAGGAGAGATCTACATCCGGTCCCGTCAGCCTACACTTCTTTGCTTCATCCATCTTGTCTAATTAGGTGGCTGTATATGTATGGGCCACATGTGGGGCAGGCTCTGAGTGGGTGTTCCTTCTGCCTCTGTTTTAATCTTTGCCTCCCTATTCTCTCCCAAGAGTATTCTTGGTCCCTTTTTAAAGAAGGAGTGAAGCATTCGCATTTTGGTCATCCCTCTTGAGTTTCATGTGTTCTGTGCATCTAGGGTAATTCGAGCATTTGGGCTAATAGCCACATATCAATGAGTGCATACCATGTGTGTTTTTCTGTAATTGGGTTACCTCACTCAGGATGATATTTTCCACTTCCCTCCATTTTCCTATGAATTTCAAAAAGTCTTTGTTTTTGATAGCTGAGTAATATTCCATTGGGTAGACGTACCACATTTTGTGTATCCATTCCTCTGTTGAAGGGCATCTGGGTTCTTTCCAGCTTCTGGCTATTATAAATAAGGCTGCAATGAACATAGTCTAGCATGTGTCTTTGTTATATGTTGGGGCATCTTTTGGGTATATGCCCAAGAGAGGTATAGGTGGGTCATCAGGTAGTTCAATGTCCAATTTTCTGAGGAACCTCTAGACTGGTTGTACCAGTCCGTATTCCCACCAACAATGGAGGAGTGTTCCTCTTTCTCCACATCCTCACCAGCATTTGCTGTCAACTGAGTTTTTGATCTTAGCCATTCTAACTGGTGTGAGGTGAAATCTCAGGGTTCTTTTGATTTGCATTTCCCTTATGACTAAAGATGTTGAACATTTCTTTAGCTGTTTCTCAGCCATTCTGCATTCCTCAGCTGTGAATTCTTTGTTTAGCTGTGAACCCCATTTTTAATAGGGTTATTTGTCTCCCTGCAGTCTAACTTCTTGAGCTCTTTGTATATTTTGGATATAAGCCCTCTATCTGTTGTAGGATTGGTAAAGATCTTTTCCCAATCTGTTGGTTGCCGTTTTGTCCTAACCACAGTGTCCTTTGCCTTACAGAAGCTTTGCAGTTTTATGAGATCCCATTTGTCTTCATCTTAGAGCATAAGCCATTGGTGTTTTGTTCAGGAAATTTTCTCCAGTGCTCATGTGTTCGAGATGCTTCCCCACTTTTTCTTCTATTAGTTTGAGTGTATCTGGTTTAATGTGGAGGTCCTTGATCCACTTGGACTTAAGCTTTGTACAGGGTGATAAGCATGGATCGATCTGTATTCTTCTACATGCTGACGTCCAGTTGAACAAGCACCATTTGCTGAAAATGCTATCTTTTTTCCAGTGGAGGGTTTTGGCTCCTTTGTCAAAAATCAAGTGATGACCCGAGGATCCCGGCCTGCAGCAGCTCTCTGCTTCCAGACCCCGTGAGAGAGAGACCCAACCGCCTGGTCAGGTGGGCACTCCTGAGGCTGCAGAGCAGAAGAGACCACCAACACTGCCCACCCTTGCCCACATCCCTGGCCCAAGAGGAAACTGTATAAGGCCTCTGGGCTCCCATGGGGGAGGGTCCAGGAGCGGCAGGACCCCTGCCTGAGACACCGCCAGAACCTGAAGGAAACAGACCGGATAAACAGTTCTCTGCACCCAAATCCCGTGGGAGGGAGAGCTACACCTTCAGAGAGGCAGACAAGCCTGGGAAACCAGAAGAGACTGCTCTCTGCACACACATCTTGGACGCCAGAGGAAAACACCAAAGGCCATCTGGAACCCTGGTGCACTGAAGCTCCTGGAAGGGGAGGCACATATCTTCCTAGTTGCTGCCGCTGCAGAGAGCCCGTGGGCAGCACCCCACGAGTGAACTTGAGCCTCGGGACCACAGGTAAGACCAACTTTTCTGCTGCAAGAAAGCTGCCTGGTGAACTCAAGACACAGGCCCACAGGAACAGCTGAAGACCTGTAGAGAGGAAAAACTACACGCCCGAAAGCAGAACACTCTGTCCCCATAACTGACTGAAAGAGAGGAAAACAGGTCTACAGCACTCCTGACACACAGGCTTATAGGACAGTCTAGCCACTGTCAGAAATAGCAGAACAAAGTAACACTAGAGATAATCTGATGGCGAGAGGCAAGCGCAGGAACCCAAGCAACAGAAACCGAGACTACATGGCATCATTGGAGCCCAATTCTCCCACCAAAACAAACATGGAATATCCAAACACAACAGAAAAGCAAGATCTAGTTTCAAAATCATATTTGATCATGATGCTGGAGGACTTCAAGAAAGACGTGAAGAACTCCCTTAGGGAAACACAGGAAAACATTAATAAACAAGTAGAAGCCTACAGAGGGGAATCGCAAAAATCCCTGAAAGAATTCCAGGAAAACACAATCAAACAGTTGAAGGAATTAAAAATGGAAATAGAAGCAATCAAGAAAGAACACATGGAAACAACCCTGGATATAGAAAACCAAAAGAAGAGACAAGGAGCTGTAGATACAAGCTTCACCAACAGAATACAAGAGATGGAAGAGAGAATCTCAGGAGCAGAAGATTCCATAGAAATCATTGACTCAACTGTCAAAGATAATGTAAAGCGGAAAAAGCTACTGCTCCAAAACATACAGGAAATCCAGGACTGAATGAGAAGATCAAACCTAAGGATAATAGGTATAGAAGAGAGTGAAGACTCCCAGCTCAAAGGACCAGTAAATATCTTCAACAAAATCATAGAAGAAAACTTCCCTAACCTAAAAAAAGAGATACCCATAGGCATACAAGAAGCCTACAGAACTCCCAATAGATTGGACCAGAAAAGAAACACCTCCCGTCACAGAATTGTCAAAACACCAAACGCACAAAATAAAGAAAGAATATTAAAAGCAGTAAGGGAAAAAGGTCAAGTAACATATAAAGGCAGACCTATCAGAATCACACCAGACTTCTCGCCAGAAACTATGAAGGCCAGAAGATCCTGGACTGATGTCATACAGACCCTAAGAGAACACAAATGCCAGCCCAGGTTACTGTATCCTGCAAAACTCTCGATTAACATAGATGGAGAAACCAAGATATTCCATGACAAAACCAAATTTACACAATATCTTTCTACAAATCCAGCACTACAAAGGATAATAAAGGGTAAAGCCCAACATTAGGAGGCAAGCTATACCCTAGAAGAAGCAAGAAACTAATCGTCTTGGCAACAAAACAAAGAGAATGAAAGCACACAAACATAACCTCATATCCAAATATGAATATAACAGGAAGCAATAATCACTATTCCTTAATATCTCTCAACATCAATGACCTCAACTCCCCAATAAAAAGAAATAGATTAACAAACTGGATACGCAACGAGGACCCTGCATTCTGCTGCCTACAGGAAACACACCTCAGAGACAAAGACAGACACTACCTCAGAGTGAAAGGCTGGAAAACAACTTTCCAAGCAAATGGTCAGAAGAAGCAAGCTGGAGTAGCCATTCTAATATCAAATAAAATCAATTTTCAATTAAAAGTCATCAAAAAAGATAAGGAAGGACACTTCATATTCATCAAAGGAAAAATCCACCAAGATGAACTCTCAATCCTAAATATCTATGCCCCAAATACAAGGGCACCTACACACGTAAAAGAAACCTTACTAAAGCTCAAAACACACATTGCACCTCACACAATAATAGTGGGAGATTTCAACACCCCACTCTCATCAATGGACAGATCATGGAAACAGAAATTAAACAGTGATGTCGACAGACTAAGAGAAGTCATGAGCCAAATGGACTTAACAGATATTTATAGATCATTCTATCATAAAGCAAAAGGATATTACCTTCTTCTCAGCTCCTCATGGTACTTTCTCCAAAATTGACCATATAATTGGTCAAAAAACGGGCCTCAACAGGTACAGAAAGATAGAAATAATCTCATGCGTGCTATCGGACCACCACGGCCTAAAACTGGTCTTCAATAACAATAAGGGAAGAATGCCCACATATACGTGGAAATTGAACAATGCTCTACTCAATGATAACCTGGTCAAGGAAGAAATAAAGAAAGAAATTAAAAACTTTTTAGAATTTAATGAAAATGAAGGTACAACATACCCAAACTTATGGGACACAATGAAAGTAGTGCTAAGAGGAAAACTCATACCTCTGAGTGCCTGCAGAAAGAAACAGGAAAGAGCATATGTCAGCAGCTTGACAGCACACCTAAAAGCTCTAGAACAAAAAGAAGCAAATACACCCAGGAGGAGTAGAAGGCAGGAAATAATCAAACTCAGAGCTGAAATCAACCAAGTAGAAACAAAAAGGACCATAGAAAGAATCAACAGAACCAAAAGTTGGTTCTTTGAGAAAATCAACAAGATAGATAAACCCTTAGCCAGATTAACGAGAGGACACAGAGAGTGCGTCCAAATTAACAATATCAGAAATGAAAAGGGAGACATAACTACAGACTCAGAGGAAATTCAAAAAATCATCAGATCTTAGTATAAAAACCTATATTCAACAAAACTTGAAAATCTTCAGGAAATGGACAGTTTCCTAGACAGATACCAGGTATCGAAGTTAAATCAGGAACAGATAAACCAGTTAAACAACCCCATAACTCCTAAGGAAATAGAAGCAGTCATTAGAGGTCTCCCAACCAAAAAGAGCCCAGGTCCAGACGGGTTTAGTGCAGAATTCTATCAAACCTTCATAGAAGACCTCATACCAATATTATCCAAACTATTCCACAAAATTGAAACAGATGGATCACTCCCGAATTCCTTCTACGAAGCCACAATTACTCTTATACCTAAACCACACAAAGACACAACAAAGAAAGAGAACTTCAGACCAATTTCCCTTATGAATATCGACGCAAAAATACTCAATAAAATTCTGGCAAACCGAATTCAAGAGCACATCAAAACAATCATCCACCATGATCAAGTAGGCTTCATCCCAGGCATGCAGGGATGGTTTAATATACAGAAAACCATCAACGTGGTCCATTATATAAACAAACTGAAAGAACAGAACCACATGATCATTTCATTAGATGCTGAGAAAGCATTTGACAAAATTCAACACCCCTTCATGATAAAAGTCCTGGAAAGAATAGGAATTCAAGGCCCATACCTAAACATAGCAAAAGCCATATACAGCAAACCAGTTGCTAACATTAAACTAAATGGAGAGAAACTTGAAGCAATCCCACTAAAATCAGGGACTAGACAAGGCTGCCCACTCTCTCCCTACTTATTCAATATAGTTCTTGAAGTTCTAGCCAGAGCAATCAGACAACAAAAGGAGATCAAGGGGATACAGATCGGAAAAGAAGAGGTCAAAATATCACTATTTGCAGATGATATGATAGTATATTTAAGTGATCCCAAAAGTTCCACCAGAGAACTACTAAAGCTGATAAACAACTTCAGCAAAGTGGCTGGGTATAAAATTAACTCAAATAAATCAGTTGCCTTCCTCTATACAAAAGAAAAACAAGCCGAGAAAGAAATTAGGGAAACGACACCCTTCATAATAGTCCCAAATAATATAAAGTACCTCGGTGTGACTTTAACCAAGCAAGTAAAATATCTGTACAATAAGAACTTCAAGACACTGAGGAAAGAAATTGAAGAAGACCTCAGAAGATGGAAAGATCTCCCATGCTCATGGATTGGCAGGATTAATATAGTAAAAATGGCCATTTTACCAAAAGCAATCTACAGATTCAATGCAATCCCCATCAAAATACCAATCCAATTCTTCAGAGAGTTAGACAGAACAATTTGCAAATTCATCTGGAATAACAAAAAACCCAGGAAAGCTGAAACTATCCTCAACAATAAAAGGACTTCTGGGGGAATCACTATCCCTGACCTCAAGCAGTATTACAGAGCAATTGTGATAAAAACTGCATGGTATTGGTACAGGGACAGACAGATAGACCAATGGAATAGAATTGAAGACCCAGAAATGAACCCACACACCTATGGTCACTTGATTTTTGACAAAGGAGCCAAAACCATCCACTGGAAAAAAGATAGCATTTTCAGCAAATGGTGCTTGTTCAACTGGACGTCAGCATGTAGAAGAATACAGATTGATCCATGCTTATCACCCTGTACAAAGCTTAAGCCCAAGTGGATCAATGACCTCCGTATCAAACCAGATACACTCAAACTAATAGAAGAAAAAGTGGGGAAGCATCTCGAACACATGGGCACTGGAGAAAATTTCCTGAACAAAACACCAATGCCTTATGCTCTAAGATCAAGAATCGACAAATGGGATCTCATAAAACTGCAAAGCTTCTGTAAGGCACCTGTGGTTAGGACAAAATGGCAACCAACAGATTGGGAAAAGATTTTTACCAATCCTACAACTGATAGAGGCCTTATATCCAAAATATACAAAGAACTCACGAAGTTAGGGTGCAGGGAGACAAAACCTTGTTTAAAAACCCTATTAAAAATTGGGGTTCAGCATAGAATTCACAGCTGAGGAATGCCAAATGGCTGAGAAACAGCTAAAGAAATGTTCATCTTTAGTCATAAGGGAATTTCAAATTAAAACAACCCTGAGGTTTCACCTCACACCAGTGAGAATGGCTAAAATAAAAAACTCAGGTAATAGCAGATGCTAGTGAGGATGTGGAGAAAGAAGAACACTCCTCCATTATTGGTGGGATTACAACCCTTCTGGAAATCAGTCTGGAGGTTCCTCAGAAAATTGGACACTCCAGTTTTCTGAGGAACCTCCAGACTGAGGTTGAACTACCTGAGGACCCACCTATACCTCTCTTGGGCATATACCCAAAAGATGTCCCAACATATAACAAAGACACAAGTTCCATTATGTTCATAGCAGCCTTATTTATAATAGCCAGAAGCTGGAAAGAACCCAGATGCCCTTCAACAGAGGAATGGATACACAAAATGTGGTACATCTACACAATGGAATATTACTCAGCTATCAAAAACAATGATTTTATGAAATTCATAGGCAAATGGATAGAACTGGAAAATATCATCCTGAGTGAGGTAACCCAATTACAGAAAAACACACATGGTATGCACTCATTGATAAGTGGCTATTAGCCCAAATGCTCGAATTACCCTAGATGCACAGAACACATGAAACTCAAGAGGGATGACCAAAATGTGAATGCTTCACTCCCTCTTTAAAAGGGGAACAAGAATACCCTTGGGAGGGAATAGGGAGGCAAAGATTAAAACAGAGGCAGAAGGAACACCCATTCAGAGCCTGCCCCACATGTGGCCCATACATATACAGCCACCAAACTAGATAAGATGGATGAAGCAAGGAAGTGCAGGCTGACAGGAACCAGATATAGGTCTCTCCTGAAAGACACAGCCAGAATATGGCAATTACATAGGCGAATGCCATCATTAAACCACTGCAGTGAGGATGGGACCCTTGTTGAAGGAATCAGAGAGAGGACTGAAAGAGCTTTAAGGGGCTTGAGACTCCATAGGAACAACAATGCCAAGCAACCAGAGCTTCCAGGGACTAAGCCACTACCCAAAGACTATATATGGACTGACCCTGGGCTCAAACTGCATAGGTAGCAATAAATAGCCTAGTAAGGGCACCAGTGGAAGGCTAGACCCCCATTGAATATGATTGTTGTGGGGAGGGCAGTAAGGGGAGAGGATGGGGATGTAAACACCCATATAGAGGGGGACTGGGAGGAGTTAGGGGGATGTTTGCTTGGAAACCGGGAAAGGTAATAACAATTGAAATGTAAATAAGAAATAACCAATTTAATAAAGATGGAGAAAAGAAAAAAAGAAAGACAAACATGGTATGTACTGACTTTTAAGTGGATATTACACATAAAATACAGGATAACCAAGCTACAATCCACAGACACGAAGAAGCTGAGTAACAGGACAGCCCAATGGAGGATACTTGAATCCCACTGAGGGGGAGAAATAGAAAAGACATTGGGGTGGATGGAAAGGGGGAACAGGGTCGGGGAGAGGTTGGGGAGTGTAACAGGGTAGATCAAGTGTGGGGACTGAGGGAGACAGTAAGGGGAGAAAGAACTGTAATGGGGGGAATCTCTAGAATGAGCTAAAATCCTAGGAAAATAGAAATCTCCAGGAATCTATGAGGTGACCCTAGCTAAGATTCCAAGCAATGAGGATGTGGATCCTGAAACAGCCATCTCCTGTAACCAGAAAAGACTTCTAATGGAGGGGGTTGGATATCAGCCTAGTCACAAAACCTTAGACACACAATTCCTCCTGCCAACAAGATGAGCAAGGGTAAAGATTAAGCAGAAAATGAAGGAATGACCGACCAAATACTGGCCCAGATTGAGACCCATGCCATTGGAGAGAGTCTGCCTCTGGTGCTATGAACAGTATTCTGCTATACTTCCGGAAAGGTGCCTAGCGTAACTGTCATCTAAGAGGCTTTATCCAACAAGTAATGAAAGCAGTGTAGAGACTGTCAATCAATAGGTGGAGCAGGTGAGAGGGAAGAAGGATTGAAGGAGCCTGAGAGGTCAAGGTCACTACAAAAAAAAACATACAGAATCAATTATCCTGGGCCCATGGTGGCCTACAGAGACTCAACCACCAGAGAGGATACCTGGGATGTAACTATGACTTCAGGACATATATAACAGTTGTGCAGCTCAGTCTTCCTGTGGGACTCCTAACAGCAGGAGCAAGAGCTGTATCTGACTTTGTTGCCTGCCTTTGGAACCCTTTCTCCTAACTTGGCTACATTGCCTAGCCAAAATGGGATAAGATGGGCCTAATGTCACTGAAACATAGTATGCCAAGGCAGGTTGATATCAATTGGAGGCCTCCCTTTATCTGAGCCTTTTCTGAAGAGAAAGGAGGATAAGAGGGTGGTGGAGAGGTGAGGTGAGAGGGAGGGAAAATATACAACAGACCCACAGTAAACATAATCCTAAATAGATAAAAACTGAAGGGTTTTCAACAAAATCAGAAACAAGGCTGAGATGCCAATCTCTCTACCCTGTTCAAGACAGTGTTTCAATTTTCAGCTAGAGTATTAAGACAATTAAGAAATGGGAAACAAGGGCTGGAGAGATGGCTCAGCGGTTAAGAGCACTGACTGCTCTTCCAGAGGTCCTGAGTTCAAATCCCAGCAACCACACGGTGGCTCACAACCATCTGTAATGAGATCTGATGCCCTCTTCTGGCACATCTGAAGACAGCTACAGTGTACTCATCTATAATAAATAAATCTTAAAAAAAGAAAAAAGAAAAAAGAAAAAAGAAATGGGAAACAAACAAAAGAGAAAGAAGTAAAAGGTGTCCTTATTGGAAGATGATGTGATTCTATCATAAAAGCGCATAAAGACTGTGTAGAAACCCCTGCAACTGATAATCATATTTGTTACATAGCAACATTCAAAATTAACACAAAACTGGTGCCTTCTAGTATACAAACATACAGAAAAACAAATCAAGAAACCAAGTTTATCGACAAACACCTCAAAAAGATCTTAAAATAAATCTAACCAAGAGAGCAAAACATGTGCAAACGAAAACTATGACACGGAAGAAAGAAACTGGAAAAGATACAACAGAAACCCCCTGCTCCTGGATTCATAAAATTAATATTGTGAAAATGGCCATCTCAAATTCTGATGAAGGTCTTCTTAGAATAGAAATATACTACTGCAGAAACATTCTAAAATGTATACATATACAGCTAGAAAAAGACTTTAAATGGAGTTGTTTTATAAGGGAGCAACACAGACACATCATATGCTAAGAAATAAAAAGCCAAGTGAAGGAATGGGTTATCTTTCTTGAGTTGTCTGCCAGTGAATCTCATAAAGCTCCTAAATATTACAGGCTATTATATGTTCTTGCTCAGCTCCAAGACTTGATGATAAGACCCTATAATTGAAGACACCACATACTTGAGACATACAACTTGTTTCATCGTATAGTCCAGCAATCACAGTGTTGGAAGATGCTATGAAGGATACAAGGAGAGAAAAGTAATCATTAATCTCACGCATCCATGAATTCTGAGAGTCTCAATTGTGGCCAGCCTGGAAAATCATGCCCACTGGCATTATAATGGTATGAATTCCATAATAATAATCAACCACTTTGTGATTGCATTTCAGACCCATTCCATAAGAGGGCATCATTATCTGGACCAAATCTGGTGCCATTATCAGGACCAATAAATAACCTGTGGCTAGATAGGTCATAGGCCTAAAAGAGAACCTAATAGTACTATTCTGCCAAATGGACATAGTATTAATCTGATACCTAAATTTTTACCTTTATGTTCATAGATTAGCAGATCTCTCAGCACTTATCAGAAAAGCTGCTTTCATGAGTAGATGGTGCTAATACAGAGACACCCAACACGTAAGTGTGCAGAGAATAAGAGTCTGATGTTCTCAGCACTAAACTGGGTGTCTACATCACACCCCAAAACAAGGCTCAGGGATCATCATCTAGGAAACGGCAGAAAAATTGTAATAGTCATAGATAGTGAATGTCATCAACAAAATATCATTTGCTCCACATAAAAGAGCTATTGTATACATGGACTCAAGTAACTGCGGCTGCATGTACAATGTCAAGTCAGACTAAATCCCATCTTGGACAAGGAAGGATATCATGGAGCCTGACCACTAGCTAAGAATCTAGAGGCAATCAATGGCTCCTGGGGAAGCGAAAGTCGTTTTTCTTCAGGGATTTGGTCCCTTGGAAAGCAACTCCTGCTATTGTAGATGGCTCTAAACCCATACACAGACACAAGCACTCCGTGCGGTCACTGTGTGTGTGTTTTTAAAGAGAGGAGAGTCCATGGCGTTGGGAGGGGAGAATGGTGGTATTGGAGTGGAAGGAATGGAGTGTACTTGATTAAAACACAGTATGTGCAGGTGTGAAACCCTGAAATAGTAAAACACGTCATTTAAAGATGAGAAGAAGAATGGAAAGGATGAACTGAAGAAGAGGAAAAGAGGAGACAAATTTAAAAAGGAGAATGACATACTTTCTGTGTATGTCTCCACTGACCTACTTCATCCAACTATGTCCCACCTCAGAACAATGCACTCAGCTATAAATTAATCAATACATTAACATATTTATAAAACTGAAACTCTTCTTATTTAATAACCTCTTAAAGAAACAGCTCTGACCACTATTGTTGCATTAAGTACCAGCTTTTAAAATATGCTTCTTTGGAGGGTGTTTTGTGTCTGAAATAAAAGAACACCAAACCAAAACTGTCTAAAAGAACAAAGGTGAGCAGATGAGGCTCGAAGGAAGAAAAGGGGCTTCACTGGACAGTAAGCCACACACTGCTTGATATCTTTATCACTTTTTCTTTCCACTTCTACTTGAATATTCTTTTTTTCAATAAAAAGTAGACAATGTACAATTTTATTAATAAATAGTGCAAAGGCATCAGTGACAACTGTTGAAACATTAATTTCTTTGAACAGCCATGTCTTGGTTTAAATTTGTGCATACTGGTGTCTGTGGCATTGCAAATAAATACATGAAAATGTTTTGTATTTTCATGCACAGGTATGACTCTATAATACTGTTTACAAATTATCATGGACAAGTTAAACTCTGCAATAATTAATACACACATGGACAGTCACAATTATATGAGTAGTAATGAAGAAATTGCCTATGTTTGATATCTCTAGATGTCAGGTTATAAATATTTAATGTTCTTAAGACATAATTCCTCATTTCCATTCAAGAATAAATTTCTATACAGGTGGATGCTCAAATGCAAGCTGAGGAATATGTTGTTTGACCATAACAAACTCACACAAAAGACAGTGTTTGTCCTGCTTTAAAGAAGCAGGACATCTGTTCATAATCTTTCCTGGAGGCATGGTTTCCATATTACTAAAGTGAAAATGCTTACTAGCCCAACCCGGAAGTTCAGTCTTCAAGAGAAACTTATAAAGTTAAAAAAGAGTCATTCATTTTATATATATATGTATATATAAAAGTCAAATTCTAGCCACACTAATGCTAAAAATGACATCGATTAAATTCCTTTCTTGGAAATTCCTTTCTCTGCTTCATCTTCCCGGCTCTTCAACTGCATAATGTTTATAAAGTATATTATTTCTATGAATTTCTGTTATGCACAGATTTATTTTCCTTAAGTAAAATGAAGTTTAAATAGTACAGTTTGTGGTGTGGTGACATCAGCAACAGCCAGTTCTTGTCCATCAACTAGTCCCAGCTCTTTTAATGTTTTGGACAGATTCGGTCTCGTTCGTTCTTCAATAGACATTACTGACTGTAAAGTGTCCTGTTTTCTCCCTCTAATGTGGCTGTTATAGCTGGAGACTTCATTTGCAGAGAAGCACTGTTGGTTAGATAGTCTAAGACCTCTTGCAGTTTAGCTGATGGGGAGAACTGGATGTTTTGAGGAAGCTGGCTACACACAGGACAGTTCTCCTTTCTCTCTGCTCAAATGTGTAAATGTACAGTCCATCTACATCATTGAATACTAAGTAGTTATTAAGGGGGATGTACGCACTTGTAGCTATCTTGAAAACCTCAGTGGCACACACAGCTGCAATGACTGCATTTGTAGAAGCTACTGCAGGAATGATTCGTTTTACTACCCCTTGAGAGAGTCTGTAGGTAACACCTCTAATATTATATTGTGATGCTCTCTCTACAGACTTTTGGAAAATCCACTGACTATGTTCAGGGTCATCTCCATCTAATGAAACCCCATCTCCAAAAGGCTGCTCTTTAGGCCATTGCAACGTCCTTACATACTCGATACAGTGCTCTGGGAGCCTGGGCATAGATGCAGTGGTACACATGGGGAAATTGACCTGTGGTGGGTAAAGTTCCAGAGTGCACTCAATACAAGTGGTCATTCCAGGCAAAAATCATTCGGGCATTCCCTTTAAAGCTTTCTGTCCCCCCATCTATCAAAGGTACAATGGAGCTTGGATCCAACACACCATCTTCATAATTTAGAAGAGATATCAGCATTCCATTGATCCATCTCCTGGCTATGATAGAGTCCAGGCCACATACGATAATATGAAATTGTAGGTAGAAAGTGTCGTTAAAGTCTTGAATCTTGTTGAAATGTGGGACCACGTTGCAGTTAGGAACTCTGTCATTCAGGAATTCTGCAGCAACTTCAGCCTTGGGTCTTCCAACATCTTTAGGCCTAAATAAAAACTGACTATTTAAATTGGAAACATCTATAGTGTCCATGTCTATAACATGAATCTGTCTAAAACCAGACAATGCCATATTTTTCAGAAGCTCATATCCTAAGCCACCAGCTCCAATGACTAGAACTTTACATGTATCTAACAAGAACTGGAGTGATTCAGTGCTCGGTTCGAAATCAGGGTGTATGAAGGGTCCAGACCACTTGAGGAACTTCTTTACATGGTTCCAGCGACCTTCCCAGTCTCCAGTGTCCCCACACCCACCATCAACAGCCATTTTCTCAGTCAGCAGCTCCTCTATTCTCCTTTTCTTCTCCGGCTCCTCGCCATCCACCATATTCCTATTTGAATATTCTTAAGACAACTTATCCTAGTTTGGCTTCCTGTCACATTAATAAAATACCTCGCAAAAACAACTTCATGGAGAAAAAGGGATCATTTTATATCACAGTTCCGTGCTACAGTCCACCAAAGTGGCGAAATCAGTGTCATGAGCTCTGAAAGACTGGACACACTAATCCACAGTCAGGAACAGAATGCCGAACAAGTGAATGGTGGGAGTCAGCTTTTTCTGTCTACTCTCACACAGTTCAGAATCCTCTGCTTAGTGAATGCTGTCACTCACAGTGGGTGGGTCTCCCCACATCAACTAAGGAAATCAAAACAATTCTTAGACATGGACACAGGCCAACGTGATGCAAACACTCCCTCATTGACCCTATCCCCTAGTGATTCTAGTTTGTGTCAAGATGACAGTTAAAATAAACCATCACAGGACAGATCCTCCCCTTCTAGGTCAGTCTCTACAATTCTTCAAACAAATTGATTATTCTCTGTAAGTTAAACAGTATTCTAGTCTCCATGTGTATGCAACGCAGTGTATGCACACATGTACCCATGCACAATCAGCGTGACTAAAAGATGTCAGGTATCCTGTTCTGTCACTTTCTATCTTATTGCCTTGAGAATGGGTCTCTAACTGAAACTAGAGCTGATCTGGGAACCAACAAGCTCAGAAATTCTGTCAACACACAGGCACAAACACACACACACACACACACACACTCACACACACACATTTGGTCACACCCTGCCTTATTCATGGAAACCCAGACACTCATGCCTATGTAATAAGCATATTCACTGCTCAGCCATCTTCTCAACTCCTATTACACCACTTGAAAAGATCAATATTAGCATGTCGCTGGCCTGTTCTCTGATGTGATCTGAAGAGCATTACAGGTTCTGAATCTAGAGTACTATGACTGACTAAGCAATTTTATGACCAGGGTTTATCTATTTCCTTTTCTTGTAATATTCCACCACAGGAAATAGAATATCTGTTATACAAAGGCAAATTTCTTTAGAATTTTTAGAAGACAAAAAATTATTTAAAAGGGTCAGTTTGTCAAGTAGAAAGGATCTAAAGTAGGGTAGTAATGTATGATGGCATTGTTGTTATAGAAGTGACAGACACAAATTAGTTGACCAACTATGAGGTGTTAGCTTTTCTGTTACTTGTTATATTTTAATTTGTCATATTTTATTTTCTTATTAACCATTAGCTTTATTAGTAGTTTGGCATAATCCCTTGAAATAAATGGAGTGGATCCATATGGGAGGGAATAAGAGGAAAAATTTGGAGGAGTAAAGGAAGGGAAAACCTGTAAACAGGATTTATTGCATTAAAAATCCATTTTCAATAAAAGAAAGTTGTATCATGGGATACAACTATAATCCTAATACTTGAGAGGAAGAGGCAGGCCAATCTGTCATTCAGAGGCTGGCTTGGACTACACAGAAAGTTCCAGTACATCCAGAGCTACCGAGTGAGTCTTTGTCTCATAAACAATAAAGAAAAGAGGACAGAATTGGAAGATAATGAGGTAGAAGAGGGAACTGGGAGGAGACAGGAAAGTGACCAGTGGATAGGATCAAAATGCATTGTATTAAAGTCTCAAAAAATTAATTAAGATATTTTACAAGTTTGTGTGGTGCATGCACATGAATGTGCAGGTGTGTGCACTACATGCACACAGCAGAGGTCAAAGAAAAACCTCATGACTCTTCTGGTACTGTTTTCTGCCTGATTGCCTTGACATGGGGCCTCTCACTGAACTGGAAACTCACTCCTTGAGTAGGCTGATTGGCTGAAAAGCTTTCAGGATGCTCTTATCTCCATTTACCACACAGTGTTGAGGTTACAGGCACATACAGCAGGCATCCCTGGCTTTGGATGTGGGTGCTGAGACTCTAACTCACATGGCCCTGCTATGGCTGCTAAGCACTATTGTATAGGAAGCCATCTTCTCAGATCAAATGAAGTTTCTATATTGGATAAATCAACGAATTCCATGTATCTTTTAAGATATTTACTGGTCCTTTGAGCTGGGAGTCTTCACTCTCTTCTATACCTATTATCCTTAGGTTTGATCTTCTCATTGAGTCCTGGATTTCCTGTATGTTTTGGACCAGTAGCCTTTTTCCGTTTTACATTATCTTTGACGGTTGTGTCAATGATTTCTATGGAATCTTCCCCTTCTGAGATTCTCTCTTCTATCTCTTGCATTCTGTTAGTGATGCTTGTATCTACGGCTCCTTGTCTCTTTCCTTTGGTTTTCTATATGCAGGGTTGTCTCCCTTTGTGCTTTCTTTATTGCTTCTATTTTCATTTTTAATTCCTTCACCTCTTTGATTGTGTTTTCCTGTAATTCTTTCAGGGATTTTTGCATTTCCTCTCTATAGACTTCTGCTTGATTTTTATGTTTTCCTGCATTTCTCTAAGGGAGTTCTTTATGTCTTTCTTGAAGTCCTCCATCATCATGATCATATGTGATTTTAAATCTAGATCTTGCTTTTCTGGTGTGTTTGGATATTCAGTGTTTGCTTTGGTGGGATAATTGGGCTCCGATGATGCCATGTAGTCTTGGTTTCTGTTGCTTGGGTTCTTGTGCTTGTCTCTCGCCATCAGGTTGTCTCTGGTGTTACCTTGTTGTGCTATTTCTGACAGTGGCTAGACCATCCTATAGGCCTGTGTGTCAGGAGTGCTGTAGACCTGTTTTCCTGTTTTCTTCAAACCACTTATGGGAACAGTGTGTTCTGCTTTCAGAAGGAACGGCGTGTAGTCGTTCCTCTCTACTGGTCTTCAGGTGTTCGTGTGGGCATGCATCCTGAGTCCACCAGGCAGGTCACTTGGAGCAGAAAAGTTGATCTTACCTCTGGTCTCAGGGCTGAAGTCACTTCCCAGAGCCGGGTTTCAGCTCTCTGTGAGGGCAGAAACCGGAAGGGCCTGCCCCGCCTTCACTGGGGACCCTGTGCACAGGGGGCTCAGATGGCACTAGCCGTTTTCCTCTAGAGTCAGAAATGTAGGCAGAGAGTAGTTTCCTCTGGCTTCCCCAGCGTGTCTGCCCCTCTGAAGGTCTAGCTCTCCCTCCCACGGGATTTGGGTGCAGGGAGCTGTTTGACCAGGTCCCTTCAGATCCGGGCAGTGTCTGGACCACAGCGTTGAGTGCAGAGTCACAGAGGCCCTCTACAGTTTCCTCTTGGGACAGGGATGTGGGCAGGGGTGGGCAGTACTGGCGGTCTCTCCTGTCCTGCAGTCTCAGGAGTGCCCACCTGTCTGGGTGCTGAGCTCTCTCTCCAACGGGGTTTGGGAGCAGGGAGCATGTATCTTTTAAAAAGAGAAGAACCAGTTAACTAAATGGTCTTACTGTAAGGCTGGCCCATATGTAGTCATTCCAAATTTGTAAACACCCTTCCTTATGTTTGATTATTTGGTAAAATTCTGAGTGAATGTAAAATGGCTACTTGAGATAAGGGGTATTAAATATTTTTTAGCTTTTTATTGATTCTTTGTGAATTTCACATTATGCACCCCAATCCCACTAATCATAAAATCCCTTCATATCCCCCTCTGCCCTTGCCAACTCCCTCCCCAAAGAAAATAAGATAGAATTGTTTTAAAAACTATCTTGTCATTGAAACTGTAGTATGTCACACTATATCAAACAGTATAGACTTTTGTCCACAGATCTTTCTTGCAATTGTTCATTGCAATGAATCATTGGTCTGTTCTGAGGCCTCTGGCTTGTGCTACTCTATCAATACTGGTTACTTATGAGGACTCCTCTCAGAAATCCTGTTGTTGCTTTGTGTCTTGGAGATACTGCAGCTTAACATCTGCAGGACTAGCCATTTCACATGATCCAAAAGATCATAGATGAGGCAGATGTTGGGGTGGGTCAAGTCAAAACTCAGCATCTGTGTCTAGAGGTGGCTACATTGGTCAGCCCTCCATCTCCTGCACTATACCACAGTTCTCCAGGACTGTTCAGGCTAATTCACCCAATGCTGCTGCCAGAAAGGGACAGAGTTAGGTCTCCTGCATTCATGCCCTTGGGGCTGGCTCACCAGCACCTTTGCCATCACTACCAGCTCTACTGTGCTGCCCAGTGAATGTGCATGGTGTGCTCTCCCAAGTGCTGCAGCTTGTGAGAAGGAGGGCAAGCTTTCCCAATCTCATAACCTTGGGGCCAGTTCTCCCACCTGCCATAGCTGGCAAGGGGCACATGGAGAAGGGCATCTCTCCCTAACCCAAGACACCCCATGGCAGATTAGGGACAGGGCAAGCTCTCTCAAACACAGATCCTGTGGGGGTGAGCTTACCTGTTCCATGTTGTCGGGGTCAGGTGAATTGAGTTGCTCGGATAAGCAGTCCAGACCAGAAACATCTACATGGCCGTTGGTGTTAACATAGGCCTGAGTCATAGAACCACAGAGCCAGACATGGCCCCCAGCAACTACATGGGCTCTGATGTCCCCATGGCCTCGGATGGCAGCCCAGAACACTCAGATCAGCATAATCCCCCAGTGAAGCATGGTCCTCAGATACCCACATTCTCTCTGGGGAAAATGGCTACTCTAAGTTGTCAATGTAATACAATATAGAATCACCTGAAAAGAGATTCTTAAAGATGAATTGTCTTGATCAGGTTGGCCTGTAGGTTGTTTCATGGGGGATTGACTTGATTATAAGCATGAACCAATGAAGGAAAACCCAGCTTGCTGTCACCTATGTGACTGAAAAATCATGCATACGTTCATCTTCTTTATATGCTTGACTATGGATTTGTCTGGGCACTTCAGTTTCCCATTTTTTGTCTCCCCCACAGTGATGGACTGTAGCCTGGAACTGTAAGCTTAAGAACCCTTCTTTTCCATGGAAATGGCTTTTCCTGGGTTATTTTGTCACAGTAACAGCGATAAAACTAGGGTAGGTTTGTCACAGAGACAATATTGTAGGTTAATCACAGAAAAGTCTTGGCAGTTAGTCTCTGCTAAAGAAAAATTTTTTCCAGTATTTACATCAGGAGCCATCTAGCTAAGGCTAAAAGAGAGTCGGTGGTCTCTTCGAGATCATTCACCATGGAACTATGGTGAAAGCGCCTTTTAGAGGCAAGACCCAAAGGACAGATCTCGGAAAAAGATTCGTGCAGCTGATATGCATTTCCTGTCCTTATAAAATTAATATTATAATCCCTGGGCATAGCTCACCATATTGGGCAGATTTCTGAAGATCTAAAAAGTTATAATATCTTGCAGTGATGCTAAAATGACAGATAATTTCTTAATTCTTGATGATAATTCTATAAGAATTCCAAAAATTATACTAATAATTATTAGTCACTTTACAATAGGACTACCATTAAAGCCCTCTCTAATATGAAAACTATAATTAAAACTCATGTGTCAACCCAGATGCCCTTCAACAGAGGAATGGATACAGAAAATGTGGTACATCTACACAATGGAATATTACTCAGCTATCAAAAACAATGAATTCATGAAATTCATCGGCAAATGGTTGGAACTTGAAAATATCATGCTGAGTGAGGTAACCCAATCACAGAAAAACACACATGCTATGCACTCATTGATAAGTGGATATTAGCCCAAATGCTCGAATTATCCTAGATGCATAGAACACATGAAACTCAAGAAGGATGACCAAAATGTGAATGCTTCACTCCTTCTTTAAAAGGGGAACAAGAATATCCTTGGCATGGAATAGGGAGGCAAAGTTTAGAACAGAAGCAGAAGGAACACCCATTCAGAGCCTGCCCCGCATGTGGCCCATATATATACAGTCACCCAATTAGATAAGATGGATGAAGCAAAGAAGTGCAGGCCGACAGGAGCCGGATGTAGATCTCTCCTGAGAGACACAGCCAGAATAAGGCAAATACATAGGCAAATGCCAGCAGCAAACCACTGAACTGAGACCGGGACCCTCGTTGAAGGAATCAGAGAAAGGACTGGAAGAGCTTGAAGGGGCTTGAGACCCCATATGAACAACAATGCCAACCAACCAACCAGAGCTTCCAGGGACTAAGCCATTACCTAAAGACTATACATGGACTGACCCTGGGCTCCGACCTCATAGGTAGCAATGAATAGCCTAGTAAGAGCACCAGTAGAAGGGGAAGCCCTTGGTCCTGCCAAGACTGAACCCCCAGTGAACGTGATTGTGGGGGGAGTAATGAGGGTAGAATGGGGAGGGGAACACCCATAGAGAAGGGGAGGGGGAAGGGGTTAGGGGGAATGCTAGCCTGGAAACCGGGAAAGGGAATAACAATAGAAATGTAAATAAGAAATACTCAAGTTAATAAAGATGGAAAAAAAACTCATGTGCCATGAGCTAATTGCTTCTGAGATGGTAAACAGGCATTTATAAATTAGAATACACTCCTTGGAGCTGTAAAACAACTAAACAAAAGTCGTAAATGGGAACTATTGATTTACTGTAAGTGCAAGAACAAAAGATAAAGTATTGATTGGGTTTATCTATAGAAAACTTTAATGCTAACCAAGGCACCAAAATTATAGTTTTAGACTATCAGTGAATGTGTGGAACTACTGACAGGAAACAAATGTCTAATGCAAACATCTTTGCTGTGCAATTTATTTCTTTTTCTTTTTTATTATTTTTTAGATGTATTTCTTTACTTACATTTCAAATGTTATTCCCCTTCCTGGTTTATGATCCATAAGCCCCCATCTCCTCCACTCCCCCTCCCCTATACAGCTATCCCTCTATACATCCCCCTTATTGCCCTCCCCCATATCCCCTGCACTGGGGGTCCAACCTTGGCAAGACCCTTCCACTGGTGCCTCAACAAGGCTATTCTCTGCTACATATGCAGTTGGAGCCCTGGGTCAGTCCATGTCTAGTCGTTTGGTAGTGGTTTAGTCCCTGGAAGCTCTGGTTGGTTGGCATTGTTGATTTTATGGGGTTGCAAGCTCCTTCAGCTCTTTCAATATTTCCTCTAATTCCCCCCAGGGGGGTCCTATTCTCAGTTCGGTCATTTGCTCTTAGCATTGACCTCTGTATTGGACATACTCTGGATGTGTCTCTCAGGAGAGATCTATATACAGTCCCTTTCCACAAACATTTTTTAGCTTCATCAATCTTATCTAGTTTTGGTGGCTGTATATATATGGGCCACATATGTGTCAGGCCCCGAATGACCATTCCTTGAGTCACTGCTCTAAACTTTGCTTACATATCCCCTCCTATGAATATTTCCCCCTTTTAGGAAGGACTGGGAGCATCTGCATTTTGGACATCCTTCTTGAGCTTCCTGTGGTCTGTAAATTGCATCTTGGGTAATTTGAGGTTGAATCTCAGGGTTGCTTTGATTTGCATTTCCCTGATTACTAAGGATATTGAACATTTCTTTGGATGCTTTTTGGCCATTCGATAATCCTCAGCTGAGAATGTTTTGTTTAGCTCTGTATCCCATTTTTAATAGGGTTATTTGGCTCTCTGGAGTCTAACTTCTTGAGTTCTTTGTATATTTTGGATATTAGCCCTCTGTCAGATGTAGGATTGGTAAAGACCTTTTCCCAATCTGTTGGGTTGCCATTTGTTCTAATGACAGTGCCCTTTGCCTTACAGAAGTTTTGCAGTTTTATAAGGCCCGGTTTGTCGATTGTTGATCTTAGAGCATAAGCCATTGGTATTTAGTTCAGGAAATTTTCCCCAGTGCCCATGTGTTCGAGACTCTTCTCCATTTTTTTTCTTCTATTAGTTTGAATGTATCTGGCTTGATGTGGAGGTCCTTGATCTACTTGGACTTAAGCTTTGTACATGGTGAAAAGAATGGATCGATTTGCATTCTTCTACATGTTGAACCAGCACCATTTGTTGAAAATGCTATCTTTCTTCCATTGGATGGTTTTGTCTCCTTTGTCAAAGATCAAGGGACCATAGATGTGTGGGTTCATTTCTGGGTCTTTAATTCTGTTCCACCGACCTATCTGCCTGTCTCTGTAGCAATACCATACAGTTTTTATGATTATTGCCCTGTAATACTGCTTGAGGTCAGTGATGGTGTTTCCCCTTATTATTTTTTTCTTTTATTGGATTTATTTATTTATATTTTAAATGCCATCCCCTTTCCTGGTTTCCCCTCCAGAAATGCAATATCCCATACCTCCTCCCCTTGTGTGCTCCCTCATTCACACACCCACTCCCTCCCACATTCCCATCACATTCCCCTACATTGGGGTATCAATCCTTCACAGGACCAAGGGCCTCTCCTCCCACTGACACCAACAAGGCCATCCTCTGCTACATATGAGGATGGAGCCATAAAATGACATAGACTAACAGACCGCATATGTAAAGAGGACCCAGCATTTTGCTGCATACAAGAAACGTACCTCAGTGAGAAAGACACACACTTCCTCAGAGTAAAGGGGAAAAGCTTTCCAAGAAAATGATTCCAAGAAACAAGCTGGAGCAGACATCTTTATATTGAATAAAATTGACTTCTTTGATAACAAAAGTTATCAAAAAAGATAAGGCAGAACACTTCATACTTGTCAAAAGAAAAATCCACCAAGATGAACTCTCAATTCTCAATATCTATGCTACAAATGCAAGGGCACCCACATTCATAAAAGAAACTTTACTAAAGCTCAAAGCACACATTGCACCTCACACAATAGTAGAGGGAGATTTCCACACCCCACTCTCAGCAATGGACAGGTCATGGGAACAGAAACTCAGCAGAGACACAGTGAAACTAATAGAGGTTATGAACCAAATGGATTTAACCTCTTATGCAATGTATGATTGGAATTTGTATTTGAAATCTTAGTGAGCTTCTGTTTTAAGAAAAAAAAGGATGCTAAGAAAACAAATGTGATCTATTCTCCTAAAAACACAAAACACTCGGAATAATGACATTAGGCAAGGGCAAAGGAGACAGCAATATGCAGAACACAGAGAGAACAAGAGGCAAGGAAGAAGCTAAGAGAGCAGATAGAGCAGACAGGCTTCTCCTTACCATGGGATGAAACAGGTTACAGACTTGGGTTTGATTAGTTTGCAGTAAAAGGGTAGAAGTGCTTCTTTCTCAGTGCAATAAAGACTGGAGCTTATTTTTCATCCAGAATGAGGGAGTTCTTACTGTGCTGGCACTCAGGCTTTTCTCCATGTGCACATGTGCAAGTACAAGTGTGTCTGTGTAAGGATGTGAGTTGATTAGACAGGTTGTTGGACCCAACAAGTAAGTATATGATAACGAATGTGTAGGAATGAAATTATGCGTGCTAATGCATATTTGCTTGCGTAAAGGTTTTTCCTTCTGCTAGCATGACTCTCTTCTGGTTCAATAAAAGTTTATTGCCCCAAACCTCCATCATTCCTGACAAAGAAGAGGTGAGGCTTCTGGGCAAGAAAAAAAAAGAGCCCTAGGAATTAATCTTCACTTAATCCCCCACTGTTAATTAGCAGATGTTAATCTCCCAAGGCAGCATTTTTTAACCATACAATAAGCAAGAAAGATTCTAGAATTTTTTTTAGAAGTTATCAACAAGCATTCAGTATAGTTAGACACCTATAAGGCCAGAGACCACCAGTCCTTTTTTTTTTCCATCTTTATTAACTTGAGTATTGCTTATTTACATTTCGATTGTTATTCCCCTTCCCGGTTTCCAGGCCAACATCCCTCTAACCCCTTCCCCTTCCCTTCTATATTAGTATTCCCCTCCCCATCCTGCCCCGATTACTGCCCTCCCCCCAACAATCATGTTCACTGGGGGTTCAGTCTTGGCAGGATCAAGGGCTTCCCCTTCCACTGGTGCTCTTACTAGGCTATTCATTGCTACCTATGAGGTCAGAGCCCAGGGTCAGTCGATGTATAGTCTTTAGGTAGTGGCTTAGTCCCTGGAAGCTCTGGTTGGTTGGCATTGTTGTACATATGGGGTCTCGAGCCCTTTCAAGCTCTTCTAGTCCTTTCTAAGATTCCTTCAACCAGGGTCCCGTTCTCAGTTCAGTGATTTAATGATGGCATTCACCTCTGTATTTTCTGTATTCTGGCTGTGTCTCTCGGGAGAGATCTACATCCGGTTCCTGTCAGCCTACACTTCTTTGCTTCATCCATCTTATCTCACTTGGTGGTTGTATATGTATGGGCCACATGTGGAGCAGTCTCTGAATGGGTGTTCCTTCTGCCTCTGTTCTAAACTTTGCCTCCCTATTCCCTCCCAAGGGTATTCTTGTTCCTCTTTTAAAGAAGGAGTGAAGCCTTCACATTTTGGTCATCCTTCTTGAGTTTCATGTGTTCTGTGCATCTAGGGTAATTCGAGCATTTGGGCTAATATCCACTTATCAATGAGTGCATACCATGTGTGTTTTTCTGTGATGGGGTTACCTCACTCAGCATGATATTTTCCAGTTCCATCCATTTGCCTATGAATTTCATAAAGTCATTGTTTTTGATAGCTGAGTAATATTCCATTGTGTAGATGTACCACATTTTCTGTATCCATTCCTCTGTTGAAGGGCATCTGGGTTCTTTCCAGCTTCTGGCTATTATAAATAAGGCTGCTATGAACATAGTGGAGCATGTGTCTTTGTTATATGTTGGGGCATCTTTTGGGTATATGCCCAAGAGAGGTATAGCTGGGTCCTCAGGTAGTTCAATGACCAATTTTCTTAGGAACCTCCAGACTGATTTCCAGAATGGTTGTACCAGTCTGCAATCCCACCAACAATGGAGGAATGTTCCTCTTTCTCCACATCCTCGGCAGCATGTGCTGTCACCTGAATTTTTTATCTTAGCCATTCTCACTGGTGTGAGGTGAAATCTCAGGGTTGTTTTGATTTGCATTTCCCTTATGACTAAAGATGTTGAACATTTCTTCAGGTGTTTCTCAGCCACTCGGCATTCCTCAGCTGTGAATTCTTTATTTAGCTCTGAATCCCATTTTTTTCTTTTTATTTTCTTTATTAACTTAAGTATTTCTTACTTACATTTCGATTGTCATTCCCCTTCCCGGTTTCCAGGCAAACATCCCCCTAACCCCTCCCCTTCTATATGGGTGTTCCCCTCCCCCACCCTCCCCCCATTACCGCCCTCCCCACAACAATCACGTTCACTGGGGGTTCAGTCTTAGCAGGACCAAGGGCTTCCCCTTTCACTGACGCTCTTACTAGGCTACTCATTGCTACCTATGAGGTTAGAGTCCAGGATCAGTCCATGTACAGTCTTTGGGTAGTGGCTTAGTCCCTGGAAGCTCTGGTTGGTTGGCATTGTTGTTCATATGGGGTCTCAAGCCCCTTCAAGCTCTTTCAGTCCTCTCTAAGATTCCTTCAACTGGGGTCCCATTCTCAGTTCAGTGGTTTGCTGCTGGCATTTGCCTATGTATTTGCTGTATTCTGGCTGCGTCTCTCAGGAGAGATCTACATCCGGTTCCTGTCGGCCTGCACTTCTTTGCTTCATCCATCTTGTCTAATTAGGTGGCTGTATATGTATGGGCCACATGTGGGGCAGGCTCTGAATGGGTGTTCCTTCTGCCTCTGTTTTAATCTTTGTCTCCCTATTCCCTGCCAAGGGTATTCTTGCTGAACCCCATTTTTAATAGGGTTATTTGTCTCCCTGCAGTCTAATTTCTAGAGTTCTCTGTATATTTTGGATATAAGCCCTCTATCTGTTGTAGGATTTGGTAAAGATCTTTTCCCAATCTGTTGGTTGCCGTTTTCTCCTAACAACAGTGTCCTTTGCCTTACAGAAGCTTTGCAGTTTTATGAGATCCCATTTGTTGATTCTTGATCTTAGAGCATAGGCCATTGGTGTTTTGTTCAGGAACTTTTCTCCAGTGCCCATGTGTTCAAGATGCTTCCCCAACTTTTCTTCTATTAGTTTGAGTGTATCTGATTTGATGTGAAGGTCTTTGATCCACTTGGACTTAAGCTTTGTACAGGGTGATAAGCATGGATCGATCTGCATTCTTCTACATGTTGACCTCCAGTTGAACCAGCATCATTTGCTGAAAATGTTATCTTTTATCCATTGGATAGTTTTGGCTCCTTTGTCAAAAATCAAGTGACTATAGGTATGTGGGTTCATTTCTGGGTCTTCAATTCTATTCCACTGGTCTATCTGTCTGCCTCTGTACCAATACCATGCAGTTTTTATCACTATTGTTCTGTAATACTGCTTGAGTTCAGGGATAGTGATTCCCCCTGAAGTCTTTTTATTGTTGAGAATAGTTTTAGCTCTCCTGGGTTTTCTGTTATTCCAGATGAATTTGCAAATTGTTCTAACTCTCTGAAGAATTGGATTAGTATTTTGATGGGAATTGCATTGAATCTGTAGATCGCTTTTAGTAAAATAGCCATTTTTACTATATTAATCATGCCAATCCATGAGCATGGGAGATCTTTCCATCTTCTGAGATCTTCAATTTCTTTCTTCATAAGAACTTCATGACATTCTTATCATACAGATCTTGCACTTGCTTGGTTAAAGTCACACCGAGGTATTTTATATTATTTGGGACTATTATGAAGGGTGTCGTTTCCCTAATTTCTTTCTCGGCTTGTTTCTCTTTTGTGTAGAGGAAGGCTACTGATTTATTTGAGTTAATTTTATACCCAGCCACTTTGCTGACAGTGTTTATCATGGTTAGTAGTTCTCTGGTGAAACTTTTGGGATCACTTAAATATACTATCATATCATCTGCAAATGATATTTTGACTTCTTCTTTTCCAATCTGTATCCCTTTGATCTCCTTTTGTTGTCTGATTGCTCTGGCTAGAACTTCAAGAACTATATTGAATAAGTAGGGAGAGAGTGGGCAGCCTTGTCTAGTCCCTGATTTTAGTGGGATTACTTCAAGTTTCTCTCCATTTAGTTTAATGTTAGCTACTGGTTTGCTGTATATGGCTTTTACTATGTTTAGGTATAGGCCTTGAATTCCTATTCTTTCCAGGACTTTTATCATGAAGGGGTGTTGAAGCTACCTTTACATTCATTCCAGGCTGGGCTGACTCCCTGCACAGTTAGGCTGGTGAACAATAACAGTTTTGGTTATAGAGAAACTGTTCTTGTGACTCTTTTCCCCCAATTGGGTTAACTTATCCAGTATCAATATGAGGGCTTTTCCTTTGTCTTAACTGTATGTTGTACGCCCTGTTTGGCTGTTGTCTCTTGCAGGCCTGTTCTTTTCTGAAGAGTAAAAGGAAGTGCAGTGGATCTGGGGAAGAGGGGAAGTTGGGGGAATCTGGGAGGAATGGAGGGAAGATAAACTATGGCCAAGATGTATTGCATAAGAGAAGAATTTATTTCAATAAAAGTTTATATAACATATATATGTATATAATATATGTATATATGTATGTATATATATGGGCTATTAATTTGAAATTATCAAGGAGGAGTAATTGATAGTGTATGCAGAAGGTAAAGCAAAGGGTGAAATGATGTAATTATAATCCAAAAATTGAAATTATTTTAAATGTGTGTGTTTGAAAAAAAAGAAGACTCTGCTTGGTCCTCAATGATTTATTTCTAGCCTTGACTTTGCAAAGGGGATGAACATCGAGAAAGACCAGAAGTACTGGAAGCAGACAGCAGGCCAAACATTCATCAGCATCTGGTTACTGTATCTGCATCACTCCTGTGTCAGTCTAGGAAGGAGTCACTTTGGGGTCTACAGAGTTCATTGTCACTAGCAGAAAAGAAACAAAAATATTTATTTATTTATTTATTCGTTCATTTATTCATTTATTTACATACCAAATGCTGGTCCCTCCACATCCACACCTCCCCTTGCAGAGTCTCTCCCCCATTTCACATTCCCTTCTCCTCTGAGGGAGTGGCGTCCCCTAGCTAGTTCGCCCACCCTGGCACAGCCTCTCCCAAACTGTGTTCAGAGAAGGTGGCCCTGTTGGGGAATGGATTCCACAGTCTGCCAACAGCTTTAGGGACAGCCCCACTCCAGTTGTTGAGGGACCTACATGGAGCCTGTACATGTACATTTGTTACATGTGCTTGGAGACTCATGCAAACCTGTGTAAGTTCTTTGGTTGGTGGTTCAGTCTCTGAGATCTCCCAGCAGTCTAGTTTAGTTGAGTCTGTTGGTCTTCCTGTGGAATTTCTATCCCCTTCAGGACCTTCAATTCTTTTCCCAAACTTTTCACAAGTATGCCCAACCTCCATCCAATGTCTGACTGTGTGTATCTGCATCTGGGCTGGAAAAATGGCTCAGCCCTTAAAGGCTAGCCTCGTAGCCAAAACCATAAGCATTCAGAAACAAAAATATTAAAAGGCACACTTACAGTTAGCAGACAGGAACTTTTTGAAAGAAACTCAACAACCATAAAAAGCAATGAAATTTCAAAGTTTCCAAAGTTCTACAGTCACTATTAAAAGGCTTAGCTAAAAAAATCTTCAAGAAGCTCTTGGCCATGCCTGAGCTCTCTCCTTGTGCACATTTCTAGTTTACTATTTTTGTTACATTCATTCCCTCACTCATTCATTTATACAGAGTGGGGCACGGGGCAAATGCCACAGTGAATGTGTGAAGGTCAAGAGATAACATGTGAGAGTTGGTTCTCCCTTTCCATCACATGAGTCCCAAGAATCTGTCTCAAGTCAGGCCTAACAGCAAGGCTCTATCCATTGAGCCGTCTTTTCCAATCACCATTATACTTTTAATAAACCCCAACTCAATTTCATATTGCCATGTTCTGAAATTCAGCTCTGCATCAAAGCCAAGGACCTAGTTTTACATTAGTTGAACCCCTAAATGATAAAAGGAACTCCTCATGCTGCTTTGACTGACAACATGGGGCTTGCCAGTTTCTAAACTCAAGGTTATTTCTTACTACAAGCATTAAACAAATGTAAACATTGATGATTCAACCTGAAGAGTCTAAAGCAGGGCAGGGAATCCTAGGACTGTTAAGATTGAATTTCTAGGTGAACTGGGAAAAGTGTTTAATGATCTTCCCTATAGGCCCAGGAGACACAACAAAAGAGTCTTATTTTCCAAGTTAATTTTTTTTCTCTTTTTCATTTTCCCATGTTTTGAAAAGGAGGGTATGAGTATATGTGTACAATATTTGTGTGTGCTAGGCAGAGGTATGCATGTGTGCATGTGAATATGGAGGCCTGAGGTTGATAATAAGGATCATTCTCTACTGTTCTTCCATTTATTCCTTGAGTTGGGGTCTCTCAATCAAACCCAGAACTTACCAAGATGTCTATCCTTTCTTGCCAGCTTGCCCAAAGCAGGCACTATCTCCACTTTCCAAGGCTTCCACAATTGCACAAAAGACATTAACATAAAAATAAAATTCAATGGGAATAATTACATGTATAGGAATTGTGCAAAAACATCATTATCAATTCATTAGTCAATAGATGCCTCAGCTGCTTCTATTTCTGAGCTATTATGGGTACTGTAGCAATAAACATGGAATATAGAGACCTTTGGGTAGACTCTGGGAATACTTTAGCTGAATTCAGATATTTTCTGTTAAAGACATCAAAGAGATTGTTCAGATAAGAATGAACCAATACTCTCTGCTCAAGACTTCTAAACTTCCCCATCTCTCCCTGAAAGCCCTATAACTAATCCATATTATCTATGGTCAATCTTCACTCTCCTTCCTGTAGCTCATGTGGTTGACAATCAACATTTCTCTTTTCTCTTCCTGGTTGAGAATAGATTCGAGGAGTGAGAAAAGTTTGTGGCAAAGAAAAACTGTGGTTACCAGAGTCCTGCACACTTGTGGACAGCGGTGACCATGAGAGTCTTCAACAGAGAGAGGAAGAAACATCTGCACTCCTTGGGTGAGGTTGAGATGAGTCAAGAGGGACAGCTCAGGTCTAAGCCTGCACAGGCTGTGCTTGATGCTCTAACCATTTACTGGAGTAGCCTTTCTAAGAAATGTTAGACTTCAACCTGGTCATGGCTTTAAGAGTTTCAGAGGTATACAAAGGTTTGGAAAGTACTACAGAGACAATAAAAGAGGTAGTTCTCTGTCCCAGAGGCAGAGAAACTATGGTATTGCATCCTTTGGTCCTGGCATGATTCTTATATCTGGGAAATGGAGGATGTGAAGTTGGAAAGCTGGGTCTTACGAAGATAAATGCTTGAGGATGTGCCTCCTGGGAACTGGAGAGGTGAAGGTTGGGGTCTGGAGTCTTAAGAGCATTGATTCTGAAAACCTGGAATCCTGGGACCTGTGAAAGAAGAGCTGATAGTCTCTAAAAACTTGTTTCCTGAAGATGGGAAGGCCAGGGATTGCCCCTAAACAGGAGGAGTGTGTACACTTGAATCCTGGGTCTTAAAGAGGTGAAAAGTGAGTCTGCCCTACTGTTTGGAGGAAGTAGGATCTAGAAAGTTAAGCATGAGTTAAGTAGGGTTCATACTGGGAGGAATCCTCAGTCCTATGGGGCAGGGGCAGATACAGAATGCCTGAGACTCAAAGTGGAGCTAGGATCTGAAGTCTGGCTTCTATGGACATGGCATCTGGGAACTGCACTTCTGTACCGCGGAGTAGAAGGGACTGAGGATCTTCAATATTGGGTTCCAAAGGGTTGAAAAACTGAAGGATTTAAATGCAGGATCCTAGGATAGTTAAAACTGGAAAGAGACTTCTGATGCTCCTCTAGTGTACTAAGAACAGGACAACTGAAGCAGTGGTAGAATGATGACTATCTGTAATTCTGTGTTCAGAAAGGGAAAGTAGACACTAGGCTATCCCTGGTTTAGAGGGTGGTAGGAACCTTGGCCTGATGGACCACTCTATTCTCTTTCCTTAGGGTGTCAGGACCATGAATATTTCATCACTGTGCTGCAGCTCATCTCCATTGTGCTCTTGGCTGCTCTCCTCACGGCTATCCTTGTCAAAGGTCAGGAAACTTTACTGCTAGAGCTTCCTGCTCTAGTCTCCTAGCATGTGGGTAGAGGTGATACTGAAGCTGGGACTCTGGTCTTACATGTCTTCATGGGTTCTCTCAGACTCCTGTGTAACAAGAAGGAAGTCATTTCAGAGGCATGGTCTGACTCCCTTTACCCTTGTAGTCATACTTCTCTGGGCATCAGGATTCCTCATAATTAAATGAGATAGATTCAACTAAGAGTCTGGGAGTTGAACATGATGTTTCTGGAAGCCCAACACATGTTAGTTAGATCCTGGTCTGCTCTATTTTTAAATTTTATTGTTTGAGAATTTCACACAGGAATAGAATGTTTTGATCAAGTTCATTACCTCCTTCCTGTTCTCCAGTTCCTCCACAGTTCTCCACAACTGGTTTCCCTTCAAACCTCACGTTCCTTCATTTTTATAATCCACTGAATACACTTAGGGATCTCTGTGTATATGGATGTAAGACCATCTACCAGAGTCTCCTGGGACAGAAAAGCACTGACTCTCCGTCCTTCCCTCCCTCACAGAGCAGCCTTCTGTTGCTAATTGTTATTCAGTTAGACTTGGGGCTTCCTGCACTCATTCTCCATCTGTGTTGGAAATCTGTCTAGCTTGACAGGTTTGAGCTGCAATCACAACTCTATGAATCCATATAAACCACAGATTTGTGGAGTCAAGAAAACATGGTTTCACACCAGTCCTCCATTGTCTGTGGCTCTTACAGTCTTTCTGCCTCCACTCCCATGATGATATATCAGCTCCTGGGGGTACTTATATTAGCGATGTCCCATCTGTGGTTGAGCTTTTCACAGGATCTTATTCTGTGTGCACTGAAAAGTTGTGACTCTCTATGTCAATCACAACTTAACTACAAAACAAATGTTTTCTGTGATAAGGATTTAGAGTTTCTGGTCACCTAAAGGGAAGATCCTGCAGTCTGAAGAAATCAGACGTAACATCATCTAGCCTCTCTCTGTGTGTCTGTCCCTCTGTCTGTCTCTGTCTCTGTCTCTGTCTCTCTGTCTCTCTCTGTCTCTCTCTGTCTCTCTCTGTCTCTGTCTCTCTCTGTCTCTGTCTCTCTTTGTCTCTGTCTCTCTCTGTCCCTGTCTCTCTCTGTCTCTCTCTGTATCTCTCTCTCTCTCTCTCTCTCTCTCTCTCTCTCTCTCTCTCTCTCTCTCTCTCTCTGGATCAGAGAGTTAAGAGGCATCATGTGTAATTTAACAGCCTCCCATGGATGGTGCCCAGCTCCTCTACACTCTTTGTCACCCATGCTATGTTGAACAAATCATGCGATATGAAACTTTCTATGCCACTCTGAAAGTATAAGAGAGTCAGATATTTCCTTTGGAGAACTTCTCTAGGATCCTGCGGCTTTACCCCACTCTCCTGTCATGATAACTATCTTACTGACTCTTATGTGAAGCTCTTTTCCAGGTGTTAAAGGGAAGCCTCTCTTGTTTTAAGAACCTGTTCTATTATTTTTATCATGATTGTGTTTTCCTTCCTAAAGTTTCTCAAAACTAGAGTCCTGGTCATACTCTGGAAACCCTTTTAACAAAGTTAACCCCTGAAGGATAATTGTGTATCAGCTCCTTTCCTGAACCAATGACAATCACTCTTCATAGATTTATTATATTTAATGTTTTCATCTTCATTTTCTTGCCATAGGCTCTGAGGTTCCTAGTTCCCAAGAGCATGATCAGCAAAAGCAACACATGCACCAGAAACTGGACCAGCTGAAGACTGGACTAGGTAAGTGACCAGAAAATGCATCTCCAAGAGCATGGAAGGGTTCCCACAGGGGATGAGATGACTGAAAAGACTGGGCTTCCGGTTCCTCAATTTCTACATCTGTTGAATGGGAACATGGATTAACATTTAAAATGGCACTTATTGGACACACTGGGGCATGCACACAGAAGACATTCAGTGAAGCAAGACTCATAATATCTGCTCTGACATATAAAGTCCCTGCTATTATCTATATCTAGAAGTTGTGACCAAGGATTATCTTGGAGGAAACAGAATCAGGAAGTTAAGAGGGGAGTGGCTGTCCCTGAGAAGATATCCCAGTGAATAAAGTACTTATTGCTTAAGCATTAGGACCTGAGTCACATTAGACCCATCACACCATAGAGAACCAGAGCATAGGCACACATGCCTAAACACAGCACTGGTGAGGCTTCGGTAGCCCCTGGGGCTCACTTGCTAGTCTAGTCAAAACAGGAAATTCTTGGTTCAGTAAGAGAACAAGTTTCAAGTGTAAGGAAAAAGGAAACACACACACACACACACACACACACACACACACACACGGAGGGAGAAACCAGGCATGGCCATACTGACTGGCAGTAACTAAATGGGATCAGTACCCTAAAACAACAGTGCAGGAAGTTGTCAGGCATACTTGACAAGATGGTTCTGATAGGAATCTGAAAATAGGGAGTAGAGTGTATTTGCTCAAAAGATAGTGACTGAACACAGATATGCTGGCAGTAACACTCATAAGCAAGGGTTTAAAAGGAGATAAAAGAAGGAAGAAATGGTGTAATTAAAGTATAAACTTGAAAATAAGTGAAAAGTGATACCGTTTGTATGGCTCAACTTCTCAAAAATAAATTAATAACATACATCTTAATTAAAAATTTTAGCTAAAATATTATTATACAATTTCCTGCCTTCCCTGTCACCCCTCCCATGCCATGCCTCAACTCCTTCAATTTGATGGCCTTTTTTCTTTCATAAAAAGAAAACTTTTTGACATAAAAAGACTGATAGGGTGATGGGGAAGATCTAAAACATTCACTTCTGGCCTCTATTTTCACACATAGAGCAGTGCACAAACAGTCATGTACACACATGAATATGACACACAACAAAATGTAAAGAAATGTGCTTCAACATGTGCAGTTTCAAGGCATGGAATCAGCTCTCAAGGACTTGAAAGTCTGGACAGACACAGGCACATTGATAACTTCGTGTATCTGTCTGACCCACTCCCCCGACAGACCACCTGTGCCGCCCCTGCCCCTGGGACTGGACGTTCTTTCAAGGAAACTGTTACTTTTTCTCTACTTTCCAAAAGAAATGGAAGGAATCTGTCATTGCCTGCAAGGACATGGGGGCCCAACTAGTGGTCATAAAAAGTTATGAGGAGCAGGTATGTTGAATCGGGGCTTTGCTCTTCTGTGGGCATGACTCTAGCTAGATAGAATTGATCTTATAAGGTTTTTCATTACTATACTTGAAGAGGAGAGATAGCATGACAGGAATATAGAGGAGCTTGTCCACACTGCACTCAGATAAATACAAAGCCGGAACATGGATGTATGCATTAGGGAATATTTAATATGTGTTAAATATTTAATATTTAATAGGGGACATGTTTGGATTGCTGGGAGAGTTTATCAAGTACTTCCATTAGTGTTAAAAATCCTGATCTGGGGGATGTTTGCCCGGAAACCGGGAAAGGGAATAACACTCGAAATGTATATAAGAAATACTCAAGTTAATAAAAAAAAAAAAATCCTGATCTGAGGCCCATAGGATGACTTGAAGGATAAAAGTGCTTGCAACCAAACCCAGGGATCTGAGACCCACATGATAGAAACAGAACCAATTCTTATAAGTTAGTTGTCCTCTGACCTACACACACACACACACACACACACACACACACACACACACACACACAAGGTTTATTATTCTAAAAAATCCCTGGAGAAATTTCTAGAACCCAGGAGTCACCAGACTCTTGTATGTTTGGGAAGCTGGCAGAAAGCTTCACATTTCATTATTTTAGTTCAACAAAGCATATGAGACAAAGGGGAGTGAGTGATGCCAAAAATCAAGATCTTCCAAGTCATAGCACAGGCTGCTTCTAAATTCTCTGCTCAGAGAGGGCTTGTGTGAGGGGTCTGGTCTGACCTTTTCATGTCTGCGCCTTTGAAAAGTGTGGGGGGGGAGGGTGATGCAATGTAAATGCAAGTTTGCATTCATTGTTTCAGTAGAAAGCTGGGGTGTGACTGCAAGCAGAACTCTATGTCTAGATACCAAGAGGACAAAACAAGAAAATGATAGCATAAGTCCAGCATGAATTCCCCTTTTCCCTCCAGAGCTTCCTCCAGAGGACTTCTAAGATGAAAGGCAATACCTGGATAGGGCTGTCAGACTCACAAGAGGAAGACCAATGGCTGTGGGTAGATGGCTCACCACTGCAGTGGAGGTAATACAGTGTGTTGTGGGTGTCTCCATGACCCAGAAATAATGGTGGTTCTTACCTACTCCTTGAACTCCTAGGCATGAGAATCCATTTATTGGGATGTATATTCTCGTGAGCTTTGATATGGTTTGGCAGTTCCACCACCCAATCTGTAGGAATAGTTTACAGAATACTAGATATTGCAGAAATTCCATTCAGAGAGAGGTGTGAATGGTTCCTATTCAATAGGAGTGGCTGGAAACTCAGGTAAGGATCTGATGACCCTTCCTGCCACCTCCGGTAAGGAAAGTGAACAGCCCACAAGCCCAATCAAGACAGATTTTGCAAACAGAACTAACCCAATACAAACTGTGACTCTTGCTCTGAGCATTGGGTTTTGCGGCTGTGTGTGATCTAAACACAGGGTATCCACAGAGAATCGGAAAGATGGAAGGATGGTTGCCTTCAAAATACAACTTGTCATACTCAAACGTCCTCAATCCTGTGGGACCTACCAAGGAATTTCCCCCACAGCATGGATAATATGGAAAAATCATGTGAAAGTATGGAGGCCAGAGTTTTTTTGATGTCCATGGAAAGATGTGTGTAAGATAGTGTACCAGGCAGGATTGCCATGTCAGTGGGTCTGAAATACTCTAATGTCCCATATTCAGTATGAGGCAAGCTTAGAGATCACTGAAGAGTCACAGATCCAGGGAGACCCTGATTTTCCCAACTGGCATCTGCTTGTCTCTGGGTTCTCAGATTATATTACGGTTA
Source organism: Rattus norvegicus (assembly GCF_021556685.1). Taxonomy (NCBI): domain Eukaryota; kingdom Metazoa; phylum Chordata; class Mammalia; order Rodentia; family Muridae; genus Rattus; species Rattus norvegicus. Next base: position 8,912,473 of record NC_141545.1, read on the forward strand.
CAAAGTTACAGAGAAGATGTGACTGGGCCCATGTGTCAGGGATGGAATCTCAAGCTTTGCGTCCTGAATCAATAGGATGGGAAATTTGGGAAGAAGGCTACACTAGACCCTGGGAAGACTGTACCATGCTGAAGAACTTAGCCAATGAGGAATAAAGAGGGTGAGAGAAACATAGTAAGAAATTTTAAAGAAATACTGTTTTGCATCAAATAAGTGTAGCAGACGATTTCCCCCCTCTTTCCAGGCTTCCCCTTAATTCTGCAAAACCTTCCTCAATTTCACAATTGAAGTTTCCTGAATTCTGTATTATAAAACATGAGTTTCTCACACCGATGTATAAGGCATGCTGTTAGGTTCTGAGTGAGGTGTGGCTCCACATGTATATGTGATAGATGAGAACAGATCCTAGTGCCAGAAGCTAGAAATGGTTGGCATCATGGAGCTGGTACAGAACTCATGTTCTTTGGGGGTTTTCAATTTCAGGAACTATTGGTCTGCAGGGGAGCCCAACAATTTGTACGATGAAGACTGTGTGGAATTTTCAAGTTATGGATGGAATGATATCTCATGTTCCTTTGAGAAGTTCTGGATCTGTAAGAAGTCTGCATCTCCTTGCCCTAGGTGAAACCTGATCATCTCCATAGCCCTTGTATGTCCAACCTATTTATCTTTTAATTGAACTTTAAGTACACTCATTTCAGTTTCTTCTGCCTTTCTGTGAGCATTGGGATCTCAATAATAGATTGAAGTACTTTTCCACACACCTTGTCTGTGAAGGCTTGGTCCACTGTTGTTCCCCACCCTGCATCTACAGATTCTTTAAAAGAGATTGTGATTCCCCCACACACACCTATTTTCAGCTTTCTTCCAGAATTAAGTCTGGATTGTTCACCACTTGTGTAGGTTTGGCTGAGAATGTCTTTCATAGACTTGCATAGTTGTATAATTGATACTAGTAGGTGAGGGCTGTTTGAGGAAGCTATGAAACCTTTAGCACAAGTAATTCTCAATCCGAGGGTTGCAAACCCTTTGGTGCTGATATGCCAGATATTGTGCATATCAGATATTTACATCACTATTCTTAACAGCAGCAAAAATACAGTTATGAAGTAGCCATGAAATAATTTTATGGTTGGGATGATCACAACATTGAGTTGTATTAATGGGTCACAGCACTAGGAAGGTTACAAACCATCTCCTTACTAGGCAGATCCTTGAAAGAGAAAACAGATGACTGGGTGTGGGGTTTCAAGTTTTATACTCTTGCCTCACTTGCACTTCTCATTCTGACACCTGACCTCCTGTGTGTAGATGAAAATATGACCAGCCAACTTTCTGCTTCTGCTGCCATGCTTGTCCTATCTCTGTTATGTGGTGGGAGCACCACAATGAACTCTTATCTCTTTAAAGCCATAAGCCAAAATAAATCCTTTCTACCCTATGTTGTTTCTGTCTGGTTATTTCATCAGAGCAGCAGAAAAGTATGTCAGTATAAACCAATGTTTAAGAACTGACAGGTGTTACAAAAGAACCAGGTGTGATCAAACATTTAGATTCCTGAGACAGGCAGGGTCACCTCCATCTATGTTTCATCTCAAAGAACTTAAGTATGCCAATGTCTTAATTGGGAAAGGAAGGAAGTACAAGGGGAGCATGAGCAGTAATACTAACTCCTGACTGAACCATTTTTATCTACAGTTTATGTCTTCTTTATCCTAACTGGACCATTGAAGTTTATCATACAGTTATAGTTTTCTTTAAACAAATACTTTTCATAAGGTTAAACCTAGCAGCTATTTACAGGATTTACAGAAACAATGTCTAGAAATAGACTAGGGAAAACATTAAGAAAGTAGGAACACCCACACCCGCGGATCCCGGCCCGCAGCAGCTCTCTGCTCCCAGACCCGGTGAGAGAGAGACCCAACCACCTGGTCAGGTGGGCACTCCTGAGGCTGCAGAGCAGAAGAGACCACCAACTCTGCTCACCCCTGCCCACATCCCTGGCCCAAGAGGAAACTGTATAAGGCCTCTGGGCTCCCGTGGGGGAGGGCCCAGGAGCGGCAGGACCCCTGCCTGAGACACCGCCGGAACCTGAAAGAAACAGACCCGATAAACAGTTCTCTGCACCCAAATCCCGTGGGAGGGAGAGCTAAACCTTCAGAGAGGCAGACAAGCCTGGGAAACCAGAAGAGACTGCTCCCTGCACACACATCTCGGACGCCAGAGGAAAAAGCCAAAGACCATCTGGAACCCTGGTGCACTGAAGCTCCCGGAAGGGGCGGCACAGGTCTTCCTGGTTGCTGCCGCTGCAGAGAGCCCGTGGGCAGCACCCCAAGAGCGAACTTGAGCCTCAGGACCACAGGTAAGACCAAATTTTCTGCTGCAAGAAAGCTGCCTGGTGAACTCAAGACACAGGCCCACAGGAACAGCTGAAGACCTGTAGAGAGGAAAAACTACACGCCCGAAAGCAGAACACTCTGTCCCCATAACTGACTGAAAGAGAGGAAAACAGGTAACACTAGAGATAATCTGATGGCGAGAGGCAAGCGCAGGAACCCAAGCAACAGAAACCAAGACTACATGGCATCATCGGAGCCCAATTCTCCCACCAAAGCAAACACGGAATATCCAAACACACCAGAAAAGCAAGATCTAGTTTCAAAATCATATTTGATCATGATGCTGGAGGACTTCAAGAAAGACGTGATGAACTCCCTTAGAGAAACACAGGAAAACATTAATAAACAAGTAGAAGCCTACAGAGAGGAATCGCAAAAATCCCTGAAAGAATTCCAGGAAAACACAATCAAACAGTTGAAGGAATTAAAAATGGAAATAGAAGCAATCAAGAAAGAACACATGGAAACAACCCTGGATATAGAAAACCAAAAGAAGAGACAAGGAGCTGTAGATACAAGCTTCACCAACAGAATACAAGAGATGGAAGAGAGAATCTCGGGAGCAGAAGATTCCATAGAAATCATTGACTCAACTGTCAAAGATAATGTAAAGCAGAAAAAGCTACTGGTCCAAAACATACAGGAAATCCAGGACTCAATGAGAAGATCAAACCTAAGGATAGTAGGTATAGAAGAGAGTGAAGACTCCCAGCTCAAAGGAACAGTAAATATCTTCAACAAAATCATAGAAGAAAACTTCCCTAACCTAAAAAAAGAGATACCCATAGGCATACAAGAAGCCTACAGAACTCCAAATAGATTGGACCAGAAAAGAAACACCTCCCGTCACATAATAGTCAAAACACCAAACGCACAAAATAAAGAAAGAATATTAAAAGCAGTAAGGGAAAAAGGTCAAGTAACATATAAAGGCAGACCTATCAGAATCACACCAGACTTTTCGCCAGAAACTATGAAGGCCAGAAGATCCTGGACTGATGTCATACAGACCCTAAGAGAACACAAATGCCAGCCCAGGTTACTGTATCCTGCAAAACTCTCAATTAACATAGATGGAGAAACCAAGATATTCCATGACAAAACCAAATTTACACAATATCTTTCTACAAATCCAGCACTACAAAGGATAATAAATGGTAAAGCCCAACATAAGGAGGCAAGCTATACCCTAGAAGAAGCAAGAAACTAATCGTCTTGGCAACAAAACAAAGAGAATGAAAGCACACAAACATAACCTCACATCCAAATATGAATATAACAGGAAGCAATAATCACTATTCCTTAATATCTCTCAACATCAATGGCCTCAACTCCCCAATAAAAAGACATAGATTAACAAACTGGATACGCAATGAGGACCCTGCATTCTGCTGCCTACAGGAAACACACCTCAGAGACAAAGACAGACACTACCTCAGAGTGAAAGGCTGGAAAACAACTTTCCAAGCAAATGGTCAGAAGAAGCAAGCTGGAGTAGCCATTCTAATATCAAATAAAATCAATTTTCAATTAAAAGTCATCAAAAAAGATAAGGAAGGACACTTCATATTCATCAAAGGAAAAATCCACCAAGATGAACTCTCAATCCTCATCTTCGATTGGTTTATATACAAGTGTGCAATTTCTAGGCTTGAACGTAAAATGATGCTATCTGGTGCTGGATAGAGGAGCCTTATTTTTTATTATGGCAGCTTGCTATTTTTGTAACATGGTGATTTGGTTGAACACAATAAAGTACAGTAGTAACTGATCTCCCCCTCTTCCTGGATGAGTGAGGAGATGATTAAATGTTGATGTCAGCATCCATGAGCATATTCAGATGAGCTTCTGCTTCTGTTGAAAAGGATGCTGTGTTTGATTGTGGTCCGAAGCTTTGAAGCACTACTTGGCATCTCCTTCCTTGGAGGTCTCACTGTTTAAACATAACAGATTTGATAGCTTGTTGGTAAGGTGAGGTCCAGCTTGTCTCCACTAGGTCATCTTCATGTGAATCCGGTGGTTATACGGTTTTGTTCTAGGGATATTTCATTTTTTTAATAACGGTTTTAGCTGACATTCATGGAGAGAATGAATCCTTAGAAGTGTGCCACTAGTGAAAGGAAATCCTGTCTAGAGTATGTTTCTTTACAAAGCTGTGTCACACCATCCTTTGGGCCCTCTGCTGGAAAAGTAGAATCAAGTCTCAAATAATGCCTTTTAAATTGTATCCTCTAGTATTATAGATGTAGGACAGTACTGTACCATACCTCTGTGGATGTAAAATAGCTTGTACCTGCTTTATGACATGTAGTAGTGACCGTGCTTTATCAGAGCTGTTTTTAATGATGTTGCTCAGAATGTTTTCTTTCCAGATGATGATTGAGAAGCTAATTTTAAAAAAAAATGGTGCCAGGTACCACAAGAGTAACAGAACTGTGCTGTTTTCTCGGGTTTTGTTTTTTTACTTTTTTTTTTTTTAATGGAGTGTGCTGGATGTCTCTACAGTTTTGTTCAGGTGACTGCAGAACCTGGAAAAGCTGTTGCTGCTGTTGATGCATAACACACTGCTATTATTGGTCTTTTTATATAAATATAAATATATATATACAGATAAATAATTTGAATTTTTTGAAACTTTACCTGTGCTGTCAACTTTCGAAAAAAGTATCCCCGTTTACTGTGTTGAGTTGGCACTGTACAGAAATTAACAGCCATATTGGTCTAGAAATGTTGAACTTAAGTTTTTTCCATTTGTACAGGGGTAACACACTGTATTAAATATGTAAGGTCTTTAAAAAAAAAGAAAAATAAGCATTAGAAGCTGTGCTTCCAAAAAGAATAGTAGGATTGGGAGTGCAGAGTTGGCTCAGCAGTTAAAAGCACACACTGTTCTTGCAGAGTTTGGGTCACAGCACCCACATCCGGCAGCTCACCACTCCCTATAATTCCATCTCCAGGAGAATCTGATGCCTCCACAAACACCGCACACATGTACATGCCCACAGACAGACACATATAAACATAATTTAAAATAGTAATAATAAATATTAATAAATGGTAGTAATATTGATTTTGAATGTTTAATACTTTGTAGAAATGTCCTAACATCCTAGGAGTGATATGCCTATTTAATTTGTTTCAGAATGAATATCTCTGGACCTTCTAACAGGAAATGTAAGCCAGAGGAGGCCAGAGATTCATACTCCTGTTTCTGCACTTTATTTTGCTGTTGGTTTGTTTTTAATTTCTTTCATCTTAAAATATTGACTGTATCTAGGTAAAAAAAAAGAAATGTAAATAAGAAATACTCAAGTTAATAAAGATAAAAAAAAAAAAGATCTCCTCTTTCATAGTCACTCATGATGGGTAGACCATTAAAGTTAATCTCCCTGTCTTTTCCTTGGTTCTTTGCTTTCAATGCCCCCTTCTTTTACTTTCCCCAGCTGCTAGTAATCACTAACCTATATTCAGACCTAGTCCTGAGTAAACAGAGAGGAGAAACTGAGATGGAAATCCCTTGTAAGCCAACAGATCAAGTTCCACAATCATGTACATTTGGGTGAGTGGCTCAACCAGTCTGTTTCTTGGTCTATATTATAGAAATAATAGACACCACCTGCCTCAGGAGATTCTGGGATGATTATGTGAGACAATGTATGTGAAGTGCTTAGCATGGTGTCTTAAAAAAACAGCCTTAAATTTTGGGCCACTTTAGTTATGGTGATCCATAAGCTTTTTGCAAACTTGAACATTGTCATTTCTTGTTTTTTTTAATTCATTTTTTAATTTATTTACATTTCAAATGTTGTACCCCTTCGAAGTCCCCCCTCCATGAAACCCCCAACCCCACCCTCTGTCCCGTTCATCTCTAAGAGAGTACTCCTCCACCCACCTACTTCCACCTCACCTCTTTAGCATCCTCCTTCTCTGGGCATCAAGCCTCCACAAGACCAAGTGCATCCCCTCCCATTGAGGCCAGACAAAGCAGTCCTATGCTACAATGTTCAATTTTTAATATCCTTGCCTGAAACACAAGTTTTTGTCAGTAAAAGAAATACTACTACAACTAAAAATATTTTCTGGGTATTCGAGATGGATTTTTTTCCTCCAGCTATACCACCCCTCAAAAGATGCCCCACTATACCACAAGGATAGCTGTTCTCTATGCTCATATTAGCTTTATTTGTAATAGCCAGAAACTGGAAACAATCCAGATATCCATCAACAACAACAACAACAAAATACAGAAAATGTGGTTCATTTACACAATTGAATACTATTTAGCTATTAAAAATAAGGACATCATGAATTTTGCAAGTAAATGGAACTAGAAAATTTCTTGCAGAGACATGATAGTATAATTAAGTGGCCCCCAAAGTTCCACCAGAGAACTACTAAGCCCGATAAACAACTTCAGCAAAGTGCCTGGGTAAAAAATTAACTCAAACAAATCAGTAGTCTTCCTCTACTCAAAAGATAAACAGGATGAGAAAGAAATTAGGGAAATGACACCCTTCATAATAGTCCCAAATAATATAAAATACATTGGTGTGACTTTAACCAAGCAAGTTAAAGATCTGTATGATAAGAACTTCAAATCTCTGAAGAAAAAAATTGAAGATCTCAGAAGATGGAAAGACCTCTGGTGCTCACCAACCGGCAGAATTAATATAGTAAAAATGGGCATTTTGCTTAAAGCAATCTACAGATTCAATGCAATCCTCAACAAAATTCCAACTCAATTCTTCATAGACTTAGAAAGAGCAATTTGCAAATTCATTTGGAATAACAAAAAACCCAGGATAGCAAAAACTATCCTCAACAATAAAAGAACTTCTGGAAGAATCACCATCCCTGACCTCAAGCAATAGTGATTTAAAAAAATGTATGGTATCAGTACAGAGACAAGTATTTAGATCAGTGGAATAGAATTGAAGACCAAGAAATGAACCCACACACCTATGGTCACTTGATATTTGACAAAGGAGCTAAAACCATTCAGGGGGAAAAATAGCATTTTCAACAAACGATGCTGGTTCAACTGGAGGTCAGCATGTAGAAGAATGAAAATTGACCCACTCTTATCACCCTGTACAAAGCTTAAGTACAAGTGGATCAGGACCTCCACATCAAACCAGATGCACTCAAACTAATAGAAGAAAAAGTGGGGAAGCATCTTGAACTGGAGAAAATTTCCTGAACAAAACACCAATGGCTTATGCTCTAAGATCAAGAATCAACAAATGGGACCTTATAAAGCTGCAAAGCTTCTGTAAGGCAAAGGACACTGTCAATAGGACAAAACAGCAACCAACAGGTTAGGAAAAGATCTCTAACAATCCTATATCTGATAGAGGGCTAATATCCACTATACACAAAGAACTCAAGAAGTTAGACTTCAAAGTGCCAAATAACCCTATTAAAAAATGGGTACACAGCTAAACAAAGAATTCTCAACTGAGAAATATCGAAGAGCTGAGAAATACCTAAAGAAATGTTCCACATCCTCCGTCATCAGGTAAATGCAAATCAAAGCAACCCTGAGATTCCACCTCACACCAGTGAGAATGGCTAAGATCAAAAACTCAGATGACAGCAAATGCTGGCGAGGATGTGGAGAAAGAGGAACACTCCTCCATTGTTGGTGGGATTGCAGACTGGTACAACTACTCTGGAAATCAGTCTGGAGGTTCCTCAGAAAATTGGACATTGAACTACCTGAAGACCCAACTATAACACTTCTGGGCATATATACAACATATAAGAAGGACACGTGCTCCACTATGTTCATAGCAGCCTTATTTATAATAGCCAGAAGCTGGAAAAAACCCATATGTCCTTCAGTGGAGGAATGGATATAGAAAATGTGGTACACTGGAGTACTACTCAGCTATTAAAAGCAATGAGTTTGGGGTTGGGGATTTAGCTCAGTGGTAGAGCGCTTGCCTAGGAAGCGCAAGGCCCTGGGTTCGGTCCCCAGCTCCAAAAAAAAGAACAAAAAAAAAAAAAATAAAAAAAAAATAAAAGCAATGAGTTCATGAAATTCATAGCCAAATGGATGGATCATCCTGAGTGAGGTAACAGAATCACAAAATAACATACACTTATCAATATGCACTCACTGATAAGTGGATATTAGTTCAAAATCTAGAATACCCAAGATCAACGATTGATAAATGGGACCTCAGGAAACTGAAATGCTTCTGTAATTCAAAAGACACTGTCATTAAAACAAAATGGTGGCCTATAGATTGGGAGAAGACTTTTACTAATCATTCATCTAACAGAGACCTAATATCCAAAATTTATAAATAACTCAAGAAGTTAGACACCAATGAGCCAAATAGCCCAATTTAAAAATGGGACACAGAGCTAAACAGATAATTCTCAGCAGAGGAATCTCGAATGACTAAGAAACACTTAAGTAAACGTTCAAAGTCCTTAGTCATCAGGTAAATGACAATCAAGACTGTGATTCCATCTGACACATCAGAGTGGCTAAGATCAAAACTCAAATGACAGCACATGCTGGATGTGGAGCAAGGGAACACCCCTCCGTGGCTCAGGTGGGAACCCCCTCGTGTTCCACAGGAGAACAAACTGTGGAAATCAACTTTTCAGTTTCTCAGAAAACTGGGACTAGTTCTACCTCAAAACGCAGTTATACCATTCCTGGGCATGGTACCCAAAAGATGCCCCACTAAACAACAGGGACACTTGTTCAACTATGTTCATAGCAACTTTACTAGCAATAGCTAGAAACTGTAAACAACCTAGATGTCCTTTGACTGAAGAATGGATAAAGAAACGTGGTACGTCCACACAAGGGAATACTAATCAGCTGTTAAAATCAAAGACATCATGGATTTCGCAGACATATGGATGCAACTTGGGAATATCATCCTGAGTGAAGCAACCCAGATCCAAAGGGACATGCAGGGTATGTAACTCACTTATAAGTGAGCCATAAAATACAAGATACTCATGCTGCTCTCCACAGATTCAAAGAAGCTAAACAAGAAGGAAGGCCCATTTAAAAAATGGGGTACAGAGCTAGACAAAACATTCTCAACTGAGGAATATTAAATGGCCAAAAAGCACCTAAAGAAATGTTCAACATCCTTAGTCATCAGGGAAATGCAAATCAAAACAACCCTGAGATTCCACCTCACACCACTCAGAATGGCTAAGATAAAAAACTCAGGTGACAGCAGATGCTGGCGAGGATGTGGAGAAAGAGGAACACTCCTCCATTGTTGGTGGGATTGCAGACTGGTACAACCATTCTGGAAATCAGTCTGGAGGTTCCTCAGAAAATTGGACATTGAACTACCTGAGGACCCAGCTATACCTCTCTTGGGCATCTACCCAAAAGATACTCCAACATATAACAAAGACACGTGCTCCACTATGTTCATAGCAGCCTAATTTATAAAAGTCAGAAGCTGGAAAGAACCCAGATGCCCTTCAACAGAGGAATGGATTCAAAAATTGTGATACATCTACACATCGGAGTACTATTCAGCTATCAAAAACAATGACTTCATGAAATTCGTAAACAAATGGAATGAACTAGAAAACATCATCCTAAGTGAGATAACTCAATAACAGAAAAACACACTTGGTATGCACTCATTGATAAGCGGATATTAGCCAAAAAGCTTGAATTACCCAAGATACAATCCACAGACCACAGGAAGCTCAAGAAGAAGGATGACCAAAGTTTGGATGCTCCCACTCCTTCTTAAAAGGGGGAAAATATTCATAGGAGGGGATATGGAAGCAAAGTTTAAAGCAGCGACTCAAGGAATGGCCATTCAGAGCCTGACCCACATGTGGATCATATATACATATACATACAGCCACCGAAGCTAGATAAGATTGATGAAGCTAGAAAATGCATTCTGAAAGGGACCGGATGTAGATCTCTCCTGAGAGACACATCCAGAGCATGTCCAATACAGAGGTCAATGTTAGCAACACACCACTGAACTGAGAACAGGACCCCCTTGGGGGGAATTAGAGGAAGGATTGAAAGAGTTGAAGGAGCTTGCAACCCCATAAAAACAACAATGCCAACCAACCAGAGCTTCCAGGGACTAAACCATTACGGAAAGACTGATCCAGGGCTCCAACTGCATATATAGCAGAGAATAGCCTTGTTGGGCACCAGTGGAAGGGAAAGCCCTTGGTCCTGCCAAGGTTGGACCCCCAGTGCAGGGAAATATGGGGGAGCAGTAAGGGGGATGTATAAGGGGGATACCTGTATTGGGGAGGGGTAGGGGAGGGAATGGGGGCTTATGGCAGGAAACCAGGAAGGGGAATAACATTTGAACTGTAAGTAAAGAAATATATCTAATAAAAATTAAAAAAAAAAAGAAGGAAGGCCCAATGAGGGTGCTTGAATCTCACTCAGAAGGGGGAATAACATAGCTGTAGGAGGCAGACAGAGGGAGGGACCTGGGTAGAAAATGGGAGGGAGAGTGGGATCAGGTACAGGGAGAGACAGGGGAGATGTCCACATGGCCACGAGGATAATCTAATAGCTATTATTTATAAGTTCGTTTGACTTCTTAAAAAGAAAATAAAGGGCTAGAGAGATGGCTTAGTGGTTAAGAGCAGTAACTGCTCTTCCAGAGGTCCTGAGTTCAGTTCCCAGCAACCACATGGTGGCTCACAACTATCAGTTATGGGATCTGATGCCCTCTTCTGGTGTGTCTGAAGACAGCTATAGTGCACTCATATAAATAAAATAAATGAATGAATCTTTTAAAAAAGAGAGAAACTGAAAAAGAGAGAATGTTCCAAACTGTTCGGGGGTTTCTGTATCACCCAGGAGTGAAGAGACCCATTACACCAGTGTCTTCTAGGAAATAAATAACAGAATCACTTCATAAAGGCGTACAGACAGATAACTGTGCCTGTCCCCACAGCGTGTGGATATATGAAGCCAGCTGCACTTTGATAACCCCCCAGCCACCAGCAGATACTAAGTAGTGTTTTCACAGTAGACTCTAATCTGAGATTTTGTGGAGTTACAGAAAATCACTGTTTCTATTGTTTGAACCTTGTAAATACCCAACTCCCTGCTCCAGTTTCTAAGAGGCTAAATATTATTGTTCCTATAATATTAGGGATCAGTAGTTGTTTTCTTATACTCTAGTGTGCGTGCATGTGTGTGTGCATTTGTGCGTGCGTGTGTGTGTGTGTGTGTGTGTGTATGTGGGTGTGTGCATGGGTGCACGGGTGCGTGTGTGTGATTCTGTGAGATTGAGTCAGAGACCTAGCCAGCGAACATTCCCTAACTGCTATGTCTCCTGCTGTAATTGGTCGCAGTAGATGAGTTTCCTGAATGCTTCATGAAATTTCCCTGACTTCCCTCAATTATGGGCTGCAGCCTGCAAGCAAAAATAAAATTAACCCTTTCTTCCTCTAAGTTGTCTTTGGTCATGGTTTTAGTACACCAATTAAATGAAACTAGGACTCAGATAATGGCGACACATCCCTCTTCTATGCCAGACTGGTTTAGATTATTCTCTCTTTATCTCTCTCTGTCTCTGCCTCTGCCTTCCTCTGTCTCTCTATGTCTGTGTGTGTGTGACATATATGTATTCGTGTGGATATGTTCATGCACATGCATGTATGTGGAGAGAGCAAAAGTCATTGTCAGGCATCTTCTTCAACTGTTCTCCACCTTCGAGACAGATATGTTATTGAGCCTAAATTTTTATGAACCTGCACCTCACTGATCCAGTTATACCTCAGCACTGTAATGACAAAGTTAAGACAGCTTTCTTTCATCCAATGCTGGGATCTGAACCTGGGTCCTCATGCTTGCACAGCAGGCAGTCTACTTATTCAGTTCTCTTCCCAGCCTCTGTTTTAGATCACTCTACATTGAAATTGACCTTTGTAAGTTTGTTTACTCTCTTTCTCTCTCCTCTTTGCCCAGAACTGTAGATTTTAAAGAAAACCACTTTGGATAACTGACATCCTAACTGCTAGTGTGAACTATTACAGGAAAAGGACTTGATAAGGACCAGTCCCAAGACGATCTAATCAGTCATCTCTGTCTAGCAGTTAGGAGCTCCAAACATCTGGTGTCTTCAGATAAGAGGAAAGAGAGAGATCAGGGACTTGCAAATTTTGTGCTTTAAGGAAGAACTTTGCAAAAATGCTGAGTTCTCCAGGGAATTATAGGAGTTGCCTTAGGAGGGAAAATCAGCAGTTACTTTGGCAACTCCAGAAGAGAAAAGAAACATGGACCTTGACAAAGACCTTCAGTAGCATGTAGTCTTCCTATCTATTATAGATGGTACCACATGTGGTTGGTACTGTGGAGGCAGGGGTAGGAAGTCTCATCTGAAGAGCAATCCTGATTGCCTTGTGAGAAGACCCACCTTTTTCCAGCAGCTGAGATAAAAAGGGTGTGTGTCAGAAGGAAGCCTCAATGGCCTGTTGCTCCTTAGGGCTTCCCTCTTGCAGTGCTGATTTGCCTGGTTTTGCTGCTGGTAGTGGTTCTTTCACTGAAAACAGAGTAAGTATTTGTCAGCTTTCATCATTGGAAAGAGACCAGTGGCTTTCCAGAAACTTGTCAGGCTTTCAGTACCAGATTGGTATTACTAAGCCACCCCACCTTGTAGACCTAGTTACTATGGGGTTCTCAGCATCTCTAGCATGACTGGGCTATCATTACTACTTTAAACGTCACTTAATAAATTATCTTCTTGGGGCTGGGGATTTAGCTCAGTGGTAGAGCGCTGACCTAGGAAGCGCAAGGCCCTGGGTTCGGTCCCCAGCTCCGAAAAAAAGAACCAAATAAATAAATAAATAAATAAATTATCTTCTTTTTATCCCTTTGTTTTGGTTCCTATATAACCTAACCATAACACTACCCCTCTTTTACTCCTAGAAAAAGATTTTTTCATTTAACTCAGTTTCCATAAGACTTTCTCTGTTTGGGAGACAGGGTTCAGGTATGGGGTGTTCTGCAAAGATCTTGTATAATGTTGGAGAATTGGTTCACTTAGTAAAGCGTTTGCTGTGTAACACAAGCACCTGAATTCTGATCCCCGGCACCTATATAAAAAGCTGAATGCAACAGCACCTGTAATCACTGGGCTTGGGAGGACCTGGGGCTTGGTAGTCAGACAGCCCAGCTGTAACAGTGAATTCTAGGTTTGTTGAGAGACCCTGTCCCAAAAAAAAAAAAAAAAAAAAAAAACTATTCAGTGTTATGAACTATAATGAAACAAGCGTGTACCTGATGGTCCCATACCAAAGTATGTATGCCATGCAGCAGATCTGGTATAAAGGGGGTTTACTAGGGGAAGAAAGATAAGTGAGGAGCTGGGGAAGGGTAAAGGCAGAAGAGTGGACATGTAGACAGGCAGACCGATGAAGGCGGAACAATGAAGGCAATGAAGGCAGAGACGAGGAGGAGATACAGAGAAGGAGGGGGTGCTCCAGGAACAGAAAATGAGGGCTAGGGTAGTGGGCAGTCCTTCAGTCCTTTTACATGCCATACCTGGCATACCTGGCGGCTATGGCTGGTGATGGCACAAGCCTTACTAGGTCCCTGAGAGGAGCCTAGTGAAATGGCCTGAAAACTAACAGATGGTGATAGAGGAGAATACTCTGTGTCAACCTCTGGCCTCCATGTGCATATGTGCACACACGTGGACATATACGATCATAGCTATATATATGCATTTACTATACACACACACACACACACACACACACACACACACACACACACACCTCCAGAGTCTCATGATGGTGAAGGTGATGATGTCTATTTAATCTCTTTGCTTCTTGTCTCTCAAACATTTCTTCCTAAAACAATACTAAATAACAGAAAGACAAAGCACAATGACATAACCACACCATCAACTTCAGCCAAAAACAGACAATACCACAAAAAGTGAGAGGGGTATTTCTGAACACTTTTACTCTGTTATCTGATCCTTCTGCCTCAGCTACCCGTATTCTGAAATTTATATACAAACACCACCACTTGGCCAAAAAAATGCCAACTTTTAAGTTGAGCCCTTAATATTTTAAAGTTACAGAGACTGTAACTAATGCTCAGAAGGTAAGAGCACTTAAAAATAACCATGAGGACCCAGGTTCAAATCTTCAGTGCCCACATAAGTAGCCACATGTGTACTTGTGAGCCCGGTACTGGGAGAGAAATGTGTGGCTTTTGTGGTATTGTGCTACTGCTGGCACCAGTGCACAGACCAGCCTTTCTCAGCTTGGCAAATGGGCCAACCTGTTCTAATGCTGGCTACTCTCTGGCCCTAGCAATCTCACTGCTTTCATGGCTGGCCCCACGCAGCAACCGCCCATCTCGTGGTTCTCTTGCTTTGGATTCTCCTCACATTCCCAGCCATCCTCCCCCTGTGGATAGCTGTCACAAATCCCCATAACCCAGTAAAATCAAAACTCTAGAGGCTTATAATTTATCAGATTTATATTATTAAATTCTCAACCCACAAAATGCCCATTAATAAACTCAAAATTTAGTTGATATAAACACAAGCTGCACACCTAGATGGGGCAAATGCACCCTACTTATTATTTAATCATCTAAGAAATAATCTAAGAAATTCTTATGGCTCCCAGGACCATGTGGTTCTGGCTCCTCTTCCTCTCCTATAGATTCCATCTTCTCTCCTCTCCTCTCCCATCCAAAAGCCAAGTCTCTCTTTCCCTGCCTTCCCTCTTCCTCTCTCTGACCTGGAAGTCCTGCCTATTCCTCACCACCCAGTGATTGGTCCCCTGAAATCTTTAATCATTAGGGGAATGTTCTGCCACATTGTGCATTTTGGGTGGATCAGGCTTTTGAGACTTCGTTTCAGCATGTAGCTATGACTGTCCTGAAACTCCCCATGTAGATCAGGTTGGCCTCGAATGCACAGAGACATTCCTGCTGGGCACTAGGGTTAAAGGTAAGCATCACTCCACCTAGCAAGGATTTTTAAACATAAATAAATTTGGAATCCTACATCGATTGTATATTGGGTGATCTCCCTCAAACCCTCAATCCTTTTCTCTCTCCTCCTTCCCTTTAGAACCCTGCATGGTTTTATGTCTAGTCTTATTTCATATTCACACAGATGATTTATGTTCCTTGAAAAATCAGGAGCCACACATGAGAGACAGAGAGTATACTATTTGTCTTTCTGAATTGGGTCATGTGATGGGACGGTCTCTGGCCACACCTAACTTTCCTGAGAGACACTTTACTCTGATCTACACTGAGAAACTTTCATTGTACAGATCAGTGGGATTTTCGTTGTCTGTTCCTCTACTGGACAACACCTAGGTTGGTTCCATAACTTAGCTGCTATGACCAGTGCTGCAACACACACTGGTGTGGGAGTGTCCCTGCAGCAGATGGACATGGAGTCCTTGGGTAAAGACCCAGGAAGGGTAGCTAGTTTATACAGGCATCTATTTTGAGGGCTATTTTAAACACTTGTTTTATTCTCAATTGTGTCATCTTGTGTGTGTGTGTGTGTGTGTGTGTGTGTGTGTGTGTGTGTGTGTGTTAAAAAAGGGTGTTAGATTGCCTGGAGTTGTGTGTGTGTGTGTGTATGTGCGCATGCGCACATACACACACACACTATACCCAGCCAAATTCTCAATCACCATAGATGAAGAAACCAAGGTACTCCTTTAAAAAAAAACAAATCTAAACAATATCTTTCAATTAATCCAACCTTATAGAGGATTCTAGAAGGCAAATTCCTACAGAAAGAAAATAAGTACACCCAAGAAAACACAAGAAATTAATCATCTCACAGCAAATCCAAATGAAGAGAATCATACAGAGAGAGAGAGAGAACCAGAAGCTAACAATCATTGGTCATTTATTTATCTCACAATCAATTCATCAATAAAAGACACAAACTAACAAACTGGATGAGTAAATAGAATCCATCATTCTGTTGCATACAAGAAATACACCTCAGAAACAAAGATAGACATTACTTCAGACTAAAGGGCTAGAAAGAGATTTTCCAAGCAACCAGACCCAAGAAACAAGCTGGGGTAGTCATTCAAATATATTATAAAATAAACTTTCAACAAAAGTAAGCAAAAGATACAGGAACGAATGAACACTTTATGCCCACCAAAGGAAAAGTCCACCAAGATAAACTCTCAATCCTGAACATTTATGCCCTAAATGCAAGGGCTCCCACATTCATAAAAGAAACATTACTAAAGCTCAAAACACACATTGAATCTCACACAATAATATTGGGAGAGTTCAAAATTCCACTCTCAATGGACAAGTCATGGAAACAGAAACTAAACAGAGACACTAAAACTAACATATGTCTTAAACAAATGGATTTAACAAATATCTACAGAACCTTTGACCCAAAACAAAAGAACATACCTTCTCAGCCCAACATAAAACCTTCTTCAAAATTGAACACGTAATCGGGAACTAAACAAGCCTCAACAGATACAAGAAGATTGAAATAAATCTTTACATTCTAGCAGCTTATCTCTGAATAAGCCTGGACTTCAACAACAGAAACAACAGAAATCTCACATACTCATAGAAAAGGAACAACTCTCTCTCTACTCAAAGATCACTGGATCAAGGAAAAAATAAAGACAGAAATTAAAGACTTTCTGCAATTCGATGGAAATGAAGACACAACATACCCAAATTTATAAACACCATGTAAGCAATGCTAAGTGGAAAATTCATCACACTAAGTGCCTTCATAAATAAAAATTTGGAGAGATCTCATACTAGCAACTTAACAGCACATCCGAAAAGCTCTAGAACAAAAAGAAGCAAAGACACTTAAGAGGAGTAGAAGGCAGGAAAGAGTCAAACTCAGGGCTGAAATTAATCAATTAGAAACAAAGAGAACAATTTCTTTGAGAAAATCAAAGATAGATAAACCCTTAGCTATATTAACTAAAAACCATGGAGACAGTATCTAAATTAACAAAATCAAAAATGAAAAAGGAGACATAACAACAGGAACTGAATAATTCCAAAAAAAAAAAAAAGTCATTAGGTCTTACTTCAAAAGCCTGTACTCCACAATACTGGAAAGTCTAAAAATTATGGATAACTTTCTAGACAGATACCACTTGCTCTGTGTAATTTTAAAAGACTTGCTTTTGTCTTCTCGGGAGCTCTGCCTACACTCCTGGCTAGGCTCTGGTATCAGCCACCACAAGTCTCACTCAACTCTGCCAACCGCCATTTTTCCTGGGTGCTGTGATCGCTGCCCCAGCCCCTCATGAATAGCTTAGTCAAGCCTCTAACAACTGCCATGGCTGCCCCCTTTTTCCTCTTGTCGCAGATAGAAATCATTAAACAGTTTTAGGATTTTAAACCTAGCCAGATAATTCAATGGCTGGTTGTAGAATTTTCTGCCCTAATATTATCAGCTACTCTATTACAACCGCCCTCCAAGATCTTATATGGCTGTTGTGACTTCCCGTTCCAAAGCCTGCTGGAAAAACCTTCTTCTCTAGTCCTTTCTCCTCCTCCTGGGACTCTTAAGTGCCACCTTTTTCCCTTTGCCTAACAATTAGCTTCTGCCTCCTTTATTGACACAACCAAAAACTTTTAGGGAATCAACACCTTCCCCTACAACTTACTGAAGTTAAGTCAATAGGTAAACTATCTAAACAGTCCCAAAATCATTAAGGGATTAAAAGTAGTTTAAAAGTCTCCCCCCACCCCCCAAAAAAAGCACAGGGCCACATGGCTTAGAATTCTACCAGACTTTCAAAGAAGAGCTGGTAACAATACTGCTCAAACTAGTCCCCAAAATAGAAATAAAAGGAAAACTATCTAATTGATTCTGTGAGGCCACAGTTACCCTGATACCTAAACCACACAAAGACTCAACAACGAAAAAGAATTTCAGACAAATTTTGCTTATGAACATCAACACAAAAGCACTCAATAAAATTCTGTCAAACAGAACCCAAAAATACACCAAAAGCATTGTTCACCACTCTCAAGTAGGCTTGATCTTAGGGATACAGGGATGGTTCAAACTACAAAAATCCATCAACATAATCCACTATATAAACAAACAAACAAAATCATATACATGATCCTCTCATTGACAAAATCCAAGACCCCTTCATGTTAAAAGTCTAGGAGAGATCAAGGATTCAAGACACATAGCTAAACATAATAAAAGCAATATACAGAAAGCCAATAGGAAACATCGAATTAAATGGAGAGAAGCTAGAAGCATTCCTATTAAAGTCAGGGACAAGACAAGTCTGTTCACTCTCTCCCTGTCTATTCAATATAGTACTTGAAGCTAGAGCAATAAGACAACAGAAGGAGATCGATCATATACAAATTGGAAAGGAGGAAGTAAAGGAATCACTACTCACAGATGATATCATAATATCTATACCTGATCCCCAAAACTGTACCAAGGAATTCCTACAGCTGATAAACTGCTTCAGCAAAGTGAGTAGATTCAAAATTAACTCAAAAGATTAGTAGCCCTCCTTTATACAAAAATAAACAGGCAGAGTAAGAAATTAGGGAAACAATACCCTTTACAATAGTCACAAATAATATGAAACATCTTGGTATAACTCTAACCAAGCATATAAAAAACCAATATGGCAAGAACTTCAAATTGTTGAAGAAAGATATTGAGGAAGATATCCAAAGATGGAAAGATTTCCCATGTCCATAGGATCTACATAGTGAAAATGGTTGTATTACCAAAAGCAATCTACAGTTCCAAGTGCAATTCTCATCAAAATTTCAATGCAATTTTTTACAGACCTTGAAAGAGAAATTCTCAACCTCATATGGAAAAAAGATAGGATAGCCAAAACCATGCTGAACAATCAAAGAACTTCTGGAGGAATCACCGTCCCTGACCTCAAACTGTACTACAGAGCAATAATGATTAAAAACTGTGTGGTATTGGTACAGAAACATGCATATTGATCAATGGAATAGAATCAAAGATTAAAACCCCACATACCTATGTGCCAGAGTCCAGGTCCAGCATTCTTATTCTGTCTTGAAAGTAACTGGGGAGAAAGAGAACTGGCATGAGCTACCTCAGCCAGTGCCTACAGCATAACAGGGTCTTGGCAGCTGCATCTGGAGGCTGGATGTTGTCTTGTAAAGATGTTTAATAAAATCTTGAACAAAGAAAAAAAAAGAACTGGCATGAGCAAGATGGTCTTGCAAGGTATTAGGGTTGTTTTTATTATAACAATAACATTTCACTATCTTGCCTCTAAGTAACCTTACAGCACTAGATGGCCTGCCTCTCTCAGTTCTTCCAAAGCCAGAAACAGTCTCTGGCTTTTACTATCTCATCATAAAACATCAGGGAATTAACTAAAGTGCCTTTGTTCTTATCTCCTCAGGAACTTCCATGGTCCAACTCCCAGCCTGCTAGCGAAAGTCACAGGAACAGAAGGGAACAGATTTAAACGTGATTTTAATCTTTATTTCTAAGTTCTTCTCCAAATTTTCTTTCCTCCAAAAATTCTCTCTTCACTGTCTTTGCCCTCAGCACTTATACATCTTTCAGATTACATGATCACATGGAAAAAAGTTCACCATGAGTTTACACATAAATTCAAATCATAAACTGAATAAGTTTACAACAGAGATGTTTACACATGTTCCCATTAAGACTAGACATTCATTATCTGTCACTAGCTCTACAGGTTCATTGAAAGTTAAAACCTATAATTTTCTGACCAAATTATTATTGAGGTTTTATATAGATAAACCCAGTCAATGTTTTATCTTCTGTCCTTATACCTACAATAAATTGTTAGTTCCATTTTTTGGCTAACTATTTTAAAACCTCTTGGAATGTCTTTTTTTTTTTTATTAACTTGAGTATTTCTTATATACATTTCAAGTGTTATTCCCTTTCCCGGTTTCCGGGCAAACATCACGCTCCCCCCTCCCCTTCCTTATGGGTGTTCCCCTCCCAACCCTCCCCCCATTGCCGCCCTTCCCCCAACAGTCTAGTTCACTGGGGGTTCAGTCTTAGCAGGACCCAGGGCTTCCCCTTCCACTGGTGCTCTTACTAGGATATTCATTGCTACCTATGAGGTCAGAGTCCAGGGTCAGTCCATGTATAGTCTTTAGGTATTGGCTTAGTCCCTTGAAGCTCTGGTTGCTTGGCATTGTTGTACATATGGGGTCTCGAGCCCCTTCAAGCTCTTCCAGTTCTTTCTCTGATTCCTTCAACGGGGGTCCTATTCTCAGTTCAGTGGTTTGCTGCTGGCATTCGCCTCTGTATTTGCTGTATTCTGGCTGTGTCTCTCAGGAGCGATCTACATCCGGCTCCTGTCGGTCTGCACTTCTTTGCTTCATCCATCTTGTCTAATTGGGTGGCTGTATATGTATGGGCCACATGTGGGGCAGGCTCTGAATGGGTGTTCCTTCAGTCTCTGTTTTAATCTTTGCCTCTCTCTTCCCTACCAAGGGTATTTTTGTTCCCCTTTTAGAGAAGGAGTGAAGCATTCACATTTTGATCATCCGTCTTGAGTTTCATTTGTTCTTGGCATCTAGGTTAATTCAAGCATTTGGGCTAATAGCCACTTATCAGTGAGTGCATACCATGTATGTCTTTCTGTGATTGGGTTAGCTCACTCAGGATATTTTCCAGTTCCAACCATTTGCCTATGAATTTCATAAAGCCATTGTTTTTGATAGCTGAGTAGTATTCCATTGTGTAGATGTACCACATTTTCTGTATCCATTCCTCTGTTGAAGGGCATCTGGGTTCTTTCCAGCTTCTGGCTATTATAAATAAGGCTGCGATGAACATAGTGGAGCACGTGTCTTTTTTATATCTTGGGGCATCTTTTGGGTATATGCCCAAGAGAGGTATAGCTGGATCCTCAGGCAGTTCAATGTCCAATTTTCTGAGGAACCTCCGGACTGATTTCCAGAATGGTTGTACCAGTCTGGAATCCCACCAACAATGGAGGAGTGTTCCTCTTTCTCCGCATCCTCGCCAGCATCTGCTGTCACCTGAGTTTTTGATCTTAGCCATTCTCACTGGTGTGAGGTGAAATCTCAGGGTTGTTTTGATTTGCATTTCCCTTATGACTAAAGATGTTGAACATTTCTTTAGGTGTTTCTCAGCCATTCGGCATTCCTCAGCTGTGAATTCTTTGTTTAGCTCTGAACCCCATTTTTTAAAAGGGTTATTTGTCTCCCTGCGGTCTAACTTCTTGAGTTCTTTGTATATTTTGGATATAAGCCCTCTATCTGTTGTAGGATTGGTAAAGATCTTTTCCCAATCTGTTGGTTGCCGATTTGTCCTAACCACAGTGTCCTTTGCCTTACAGAAGCTTTGCAGTTTTATGAGGTCCCATTTGTTGATTCTTGATCTTAGAGCATAAGCCATTGGTGTTTTGTTCAGGAAATTTTTTCCAGTGCCCATGTGTTTGAGATGCTGCCCTAGTTTTTCTTCTATTAGTTTGAGTGTGTCTGGTTTGATGTGGAGGTCCTCGATCCACTTGGACTTAAGCTTTGTACAGGGTGATAAGCATGGATCAATCTGCATTCTTCTACATGTTGACCTCCAGTTGAACAAGCACCATTTGCTGAAAATGCTATCTTTTTTCCATTGGATGGTTTTGGCTCCTTTGTCAAAAATCAAGTGACCATAAGTGTGTGGGTTCATTTCTGGGTCTTCAATTCTATTCCATTGGTCTATCTGTCTGTCTCTGTACCAATACCATGCAGTTTTTATTACTATTGCTCTGTAATACTGCTTGAGTTCAGGGATAGTGATTCCCCCTAAAGTCCTTTTATTGTTGAGGATAGTTTTAGCTATCCTGGGTTTTTTGTTATTCCAGATGAATTTACAAATTGTTCTGTCTAACTCTTTGAAGAATTGGATTGGTATTTTGATGGGGATTGCATTGAATCTGTAGATCGCTTTTGGTAAAATGGCCATTTTTACTATATTAATCCTACCAATCCATGAGCATGGGAGATCTTTCCAACTTCTGAGGTCTTCTTCAATTTCTTTCCTCAGTGTCTTGAAGTTCTTATTGTACAGATCTTTACTTGCTTGGTTAAAGTCACACCGAGGTACTTTATATTATTTGGGTCTATTATGAAGGGTGTCGTTTCCCTAATTTCTTTCTCGGCTTGTTTCTCTTTTGTGTAGAGGAAGGCTACTGATTTATTTGAGTTAATTTTATACCCAGCCACTTTGCTGAAGTTGTTTATCAGCTTTAGTAGTTCTCTGGTGGAACTTTTGGGATCACTTAAATAAACTATCATATCATCTGCAAATAGTGATATTTTGACTTCTTCTTTTCTGATCTGTATCCCCTTGACCTCCTTTTCTTGTCTGATTGCTCTGGCTAGAACTTCAAGAACTATATTGAATAAGTAGGGAGAGAGTGGGCAGCCTTGTCTAGTCCCTGATTTTAGTGGGATTGCTTCAAGTTTCTCTCCATTTAGTTTAATGTTAGCAACTGGTTTGCTGTATATAGCTTTTACTATTTTTAGGTGTGGGCCTTGAATTCCTATTCTTTCCAGGACTTTTATCATGAAGGGGTGTTGAATTTTGTCAAATGCTTTCTCAGCATCTAATGAAATGATCATGTGGTTCTGTTCTTTCAGTTTGTTTATATAATGGATCACGTTGATGGTTTTCCGTATATTAAACCATCCCTGCATGCCTGGGATGAAGCCTACTTGATCATGGTGGATGATTGTTTTGATGTGCTCTTGGATTCGGTTTGCCAGAATTTTATTGAGTATTTTTGCGTCGATATTCATAAGGGAAATAGGTCTGAAGTTATCTTTCTTTGTTGGGTCTTTGTGTGGTTTAGGTATAAGAGTAATTGTGGATTCATAGAAGGAATTCGGGAGTGATCCATCTGTTTCAATTTTGTGGAATAGTTTGGATAATATTGGTATGAGGTCTTCTATGAATGTTTGATAGAATTCTGCACTAAACCCATCTGGACCTGGGCTCTTTTTGGTTGGGAGACCTTTAATGACTGCTTCTATTTCCTTAGGAGTTATGGGGTTGTTTAACTGGTTTATCTGTTCCTGATTTAACTTCGGTACCTGGTATCTGTCTAGGAAATTGTCCATTTCCCGTAGATTTTCAAGTTTTGTTGAATATAGGCTTTTATAGTAGGATCTGATGATTTTTTGAATTTCCTCTGAATCTGTAGTTATGTCTCCCTTTTCATTTCTGATTTTGTTAATTTGGACACACTCTCTGGGTCCTCTCGTTAGTCTGGCTAAGGGTTTATCTATCTTGTTGATTTTCTCAAAGAACCAACTTTTGGTTCTGTTGATTCTTTCTATGGTCCTTTTTGTTTCTACTTGGTTGATTTCAGCTCTGAGTTTATTTCCTGCCTTCTACTCCTCCTGGGTGTGTCTGCCTCTCTGAAGTTTTAGCTCTCCCTCCCACGGGATTTGGGTGCAGAGAACTGTTTATCCGGTCTGTTTCCTTCAGGTTCCGGTGGTGTCTTAGGCGCAGGGGTCCTGCCGCTCCTGGGCCCTCCCCTACGGGAACCCAGAGGCCTTATACAGTTTCCTCTTGGGCCAGGGATGTGGGCAGGGGTGGGCAGTGTTGGTGGTCTCCTCCACTCTGCAGCCTCGGGAGTGCCCACCTGACCAGGCAGTGAGGTCTCTCTCCCACGGGGTTTGGGAGCAGAGAGCTGCTGCGGGCCGGGATCCGAGGGTGTGGGACTTCTGGTAAACACAGGAAGTGCCCAGTCCTAGAGGAATTTTGCCTCTGTGTGTCCTGAGTTCACCAGGCAGGTTTCTTGCAGCAGAAAAGTTGGTCTTACCTGTGGTTCCGAGGCTCAAGTTTGCTCGTGGGATACTGCCTAAGTCCTCTCCGCGGCAGCAGCAACCAGGAAGATCTGCGCCGTTCTTTCCGGGAGCCTCCGTGCACCAGGGTTCCAGATGGCGTTTGGTGTTTTCCTCTGGCGTCTGGATGTGTGCAGAGTGCCGGAATGTCTTTTAAGTTGAATATGCCTGCTTTCTTTCTCAGAAGCAATTCACTCATGACATTTGAAGACTGGCAGAATTCTTGCAGCTTTAATATCTGAGAAGGTTTTAATAGTAGTCCTGTTATAGTGGGGCTTAAAAATTACTAGTATAATTTTAGGAATTTTTATAAGATCATCACGAAGAATTAAGAAATCATCTATTTGTCTATATAGCATCAGTACAAAACAGTATATCTTCACTGATCTACAGAAATCTGCCCAAAAGGGTAGGGTAATATGTAATGATTATTAAATATAGTTAATAATAACTGGAAAGGGGGTTGGGGATTTAGCTCAGTGGTAGAGCGCTTGCCTAGCAAGTGCAAGGCCCTGGGTTCAGTCCCCAGCTCCGAAAAAAAGAAAAGAAAAAGCAATAATAATAATAACTGGAAAAGATATTAATAGCAAGAATATTTTCTAAAATGTATTCCCTTCAACCTTGTTTAGAAGGGCCCATCCATCATGAAATCCATTATGATTTTACAGTACACAATACAGTACAGTACACAGATCATCTCAGAATGATCACTTGATAGTTTTAGCATCTCCTAGATGACTCCTGGCACCCAAGGACACTTGATTTTTGGCAAAAAAGTCAAAACCATACAATGGGGGGTGGCATCTTCAACAAATGATGCCTGTCTAACTGGATGTCTGCATGTAGAAGAATGAAAATAGATCTATATTTATCACCCTGCACAAAGCTCAAGTCCAAGTGGGTGAAGGACCTCAACACACAACTGAATACAATACATCTCATAGAAGAGAAAGTGGGGAAACCTTAAGTCCATTAGTACAGAAGACAATTTCCTGAACAAAACGCCAATAGCTACGGCTCTAAAATCAGCAATTGATAAATGGGACTTCATGAAACTGAAAAGCTTCAAGGCAAAGGACACTGTCAATAGGATAAAACTGTAGCCTATATATTGGGAAAAGATCCTCACTAATTATTCATCCAACAGAGGGCTAATAACCAATATATACAAAGAACTCAAGAAGTTAGACTTTACAAAACCAAATAACCCAATCAAAAATGGGGTACAGAGGTAAACAGAAATCTCAACAGGGGAATCTCGAATGGCTGAGAAGCATTTAAAGAAATACTCAACATCCTAGTCATCAGAGAAATGCAAGTAAAAATAAACCTTGAGACTCCATTTTACACCAATCAGAACGACTAAGATCAAAAACAAGCAACAGCACATGCTGGCAAAAGGGTAACACTCCTTCATTGCTGGTGGAATTGCAAACTTGTATAACCACTCTGTAAATCAATCTGGTAGTATATCAGAAAATTGGAAATAGTTCTACTTGAAGACACAGTATACTGCTCCTGGGTATATATACCCAAAAAATGCTCCACCATACCACAAGCTCTGCTATGCTCATAGAAGCTTTATGCATAATAGCCAGAAACTGGTAACAATGTAGATGTACCTTAGTGGAAGAATGGATACAGAAAATGTGGTCCATTTACACAATAAAATACTATTTTGTTATTTTTTAAAAAGACATCATTAATTTTGCATGCAAATGGATAGAACTAGAAAATATCATCCTGAGGGAGGTAACCCAGACCCAAAAGAACAGGCATGGTATATACTCACTGGTAAGTGTATACTAGTCATAAAGCACAAAATACCCATGATACACCCTACAAACCCCCCAAAAAATTACAGAACTTTTCATCCAAACGAAAAAAATCTTCTTCTGAGCACCTTATGGAACCATCTCCAAAACTGATCACATATTCAGTCACAAAGCAAGTTTCAACAGATATAAGAAAACTGAAATAACTCCCTATATCCTATCAGACTACCACAGATTGAAGCTGGATTTCAACAACACAAAGCCTACAAACTCATAGAAACTGAACAATTTCAACAACAACTTTATTTCTGGGTCAAGGCAGAAATAAAGAAACTAAGACTTCCTATAATTCAATTAAAATGAGTGTACAACATATCCAAACTTATGGGATACAATGAAAGTAGTACTAAGAGGAAAGTGTATAGCCCAAAGTGCCTTATAAAAAAAAATGGAGAGATCTCATACTTGCAACATTTTTTTTTTGTTGGTTCTTTTTTTCGGAGCTGGGGATCGAACCCAGGGCCTTGCGCTTCCTAGGTAAGCGCTCTACCACTGAGCTAAATCCCCAACCCCTGCACACACGATTCTTGTATGGTTGTTTTCCAAACATTTTTTTTTTTTCGGAGCTGGGGACCGAACCCAGGGCCTTGCGCTTCCTAGGTAAGCGCTCTACCACTGAGCTAAATCCCCAGCCCCTCATACTTGCAACTTAATAGCACACCTGAAAGCTCTAGAACAAAAAGAAGGAAACACACTCAAGAGGAATAAACAGCAGGAAATACTCAAAATGAGGGATGAAATCAATAAAATAAACACAAAGAAAACAATACAAAGAATCAAAGAAACAAAGCCTTGCTTCTTTGAGAAAAATCAACGATATAGGCAAACCCTTAGCCTATCTAATTAAAAGACAGAGAGAGAATATCCCAATTAACAAAATCAAAAACGAAAGGGGGAACATAACAGACACCAAGGAAATCCAGACTCATTAAGTCATACTTCAAAAGCCTGTACTCAATCTAATTTGAAAATCTAAAAGAAATAGACAACTTTCTTGAGAGACACCTCTTACCAAAGTTAAATTAGGATCAGATAAAACATTAAAATAGACATATAACCCAAAGGAAATAGAAGCAGTCATTAAAATCTCCCAATGGGAAAAAAAAAGGCCCAGGGCCAGATGATTTCAGAGAAGGATTTTACCAAACTATCACAGAAGAGAAAATGCTAGTACTTCTCAAATAGTTTCACAAAGTAGAAACAGAAGGAATATTACAACATTCATTTTATGGGGCCACAGTTACCTGATGCCCAAACCACACAATGATCCAACAAAGAAAGAGAATTACACATCAATTTCCCTATGAACATTGATGCAAAAATAATAAAACTGGGTCCAAGGAAACAAAAAGATCATCCACCACGCTCAAGTAAGCTCTATTCCAGAGACACGGGGATGGTTCAACATATTAAAATCCATCAATATAATTGAACATATAAAAAATTGAAAGAAAAAAACATATGAAAAGGCATTTAATAACATACAACACCTCTTAATGATAGATGTCTTGGAGACATTAGGGATTCAAGAGACATACCTAAACATAAATAAGACAATTTAGAGCAAGCCTATAGCCAATACCGAATTATATGAAAACCCAAAGCAAGTGCACTAAAATCAGCAACAAGACAAGGCTGTCCAGTCTTTTCACATCTATTTAAAATAGTACTTGAACTTTTGGCTAGAGCAATAAAACAAAGTACACCTTCAACAGGACAACGTGGCAACTTACAGAATGGGAAAATATTTTCACCAACTACACATCAACAAACCAAATAATCTAAATGAAATGAAGTACAAATCTAAGCAGGATTCTCAACAGAGGAATCTCAAATGGCTGAGATACATTTAAAGAAATGTTAAAAAAAAAAAAACCCTTAGGCATCAGGGAAATGCACATTGAAATTACAGAGATTTCATCTTCCGCCGGTCAGAATGACTGAGGTCAAAACCACAACTCATGCTGCAAGAGTGTGGAGCAAGAGGAACACTCCTCTGCTGCTGGTAGGTGTGCTTTGGAATTTCATTGCTTCAGAGAGACAACACAACCAAGGCAACTCTTTTAAAGGAAAACATTTAATTCAGGCTGGCTTAGTTTAAGAGGTTCAGTCCATTATCATCTTGGGAAACATGGCAGTGTGTAGGCAAACATAGTGCTGGATGAATTCAGAGTTCTACAACTTGACCTCTGAAGACAGCCAGGAAGACACTGTTCCATAATGATAGGAGCTTGAGCACTAGGAGACCACAGAGCCCACCCCCACAGTGACACACTTCTTCCAACAAGGCCACACCTCCTAATAGTGGCACTCCCCATCTGCACTGCCAGTGTGTGAGTATTGGGCGTAGATCTGCGGGATTGAAAGAAACCACGTACACGGGTCACCAGTTTTCAGCGAGTGCCACCAAGGCTTTACTGAGATCTCCTTATATACTGGAGGCAAAAGCCGTGGAAAAACAACAAGGCAGGTGAAAATCCCCAACCAGAAAAACAGGAAAAGTCTGTGTGGTGGAAAGTTCCCGCCCAATCAGGGGCATAAACAACTTCTTAACAACAATAAGCAAGAAGGCTCGGTGGGGAGGAAGGGTGCCATGGAAAATCCCAGCCCCAAATCAGGGGCTAAGAGCAGCTGCCAAGGGTGTAAACAATTTCTTGCTATAGCACGCTAAAAGGCTCAGCGAGGGGGGAGGGATACACCAAGCTAGGGCCCAACATCCATGGCCAAACATTCAAACATATGCGTCTACCAGGGACAAACCTATTCAAATCACCACAGAATGCAAACTTGTAAATATGGTGGTTTCTCAGAAAAATGGGAATTGATATACCTCAAGGCATAGATCTACCATTCCTGGGCAACCCACCAGTTACCCGTCGTACCACTTGGACACTTGTTCAACTATGCTTATAGTGGCTTTATTTATAATAGCTAGAAACTAGAAACAACCTAGATGTTCCTCAACCAAAGAATGGATTTTTAAAAATGTGCTACATTTGTATGATGGAGTATTGCTCAGTGTTAAAAACAATGACATCATGAAATTTCCAGGCAAATAGATGTAACTGGAAAAATTCATCCCCAATGAGGTGACCCAGACCCAGAAGTAAAAACATGATATTTATTCATCCATAACTGGATATTAGCTGTTAAGTAACAAGGGGAGCTCTAAGGAGGACACATGGATCCCCGAGGGAATAGGAAATAGAATAAATTTTGCCAGTAGACTGGATGTAGGTGGGGTTGAGGAAAGGAGGGGACAGATGCGGGGAGCAATTCTGGGAGAAACAACTGGAACTGAGGTACATTTTGGGGACAAGGTAAAACCTGGTGTAATAGAAACTCCATGTAATCTACATGTTAACTCAAGGGGGCACAAAGCCTGAACCAACCACCTTCTGTAACCAAACAAGGCCTCAGATGGAGGGACACCAACCCAGCCAGAAAACCTCTGACCTCCAGTTTGCCATGCTTGCAGAATATTCTGGGACCAGAGACCAGAAAGACTTCATCCAGCAAGTGATAGGAGCAGAAGCTGAGTACTACAGCTAAACATCAGACAGATCTTGAGGAGAACTGCGGGAGAGTTGGGGCGAGGGGATCAGAGGAACTAGAGGGGTTGTCAACACTACAAGAATCCAAAGAATTAGCTGACTGAGCCTCGTGGCGAGATTACCGAGCCTGTAGGGGGTCTAATCCAGGTCCTCTGCATTTATGTTATGACTAAGTAGCTTGATGCTCCTGTGGGATTTCTAACAGTGGGAGCAGAAACTGTCCTTGATTCTCCTACCCACTTGGGCCTTTTCCTCTTACTGGGTGGCCTCGTCCAGCTTTGATGTGATGGATGTGCCTGGTGTTATTGTAACCTGTTATGCCATGTTTGGTCGATGCCCCAGAAGTCCTGTTCCGTCCTGAGAGGAGATGAGGGAGAAGTGGACCTAGGGTAAACGGGAGGTGGGGGATAGAGACTGAGGAAGGGGAGGGAGGGGAAAATGCAGTCAAGATATAATATATGAGAGAAGAAATTTTTTTTAATCTTTATTAACTTGAGTGTTTCTTATTTACATTTCGATTGCTATTCCCCTTCCTGGTTTCTGGGCCAACATCCCCCTAGCCCCTACCCCTCCCTTCTCTATGGGTGTTCCCCTCCCCATCCTCCCCCCATTACCACCCTCCCCCAACAATCACGTTCATTGGGGGTTCACTCTTGGCAGGACCAAGGGCTTCCCCTTCCACTGGTGCTCTTACTAAGCTATTCATTGCTACCTATGCAGTTGGAGCCCAGGGTCACATGCATACTCTTTGGGTAGTGGCTTAGTCCCTGGAAGCTCTGGTTGCTTGGCATTGTTGTTCATACGGGGGAGAGAAGAAATTTTTAAAGCCTATGAAAAACATCTAAAACAGCTTCTGATATAGAATGAGAAGAGGGAACTCTGAAAGAAAATCCCTAAGAACCATCAACGTGTAAAAGAAGAGGCATGTACAAAGATTAAAACAGAGACAGAAGGAACACCCATTCAGAGCCTGCCCCACATGTGGCCCATACATATACAGCCATCCAATTAGACAAGATGCATGAAGCAAAGAAGTGCAGGCCGACAGGAGCCGGATGTAGATCGCTCCTGAGAGACACAGCCAGAATACAGCAAACACAGAGGCATATGCCAGCAGCAAACCACTGAATTGAGAATAGGACCCCCATTGAAGGAATCAGAGAAAGAACTGGAAGAGCTTGAAGGGGCTCGAGACCCCATATGTACAACAATGCCAAGCAACCAGAGCTTCGAGGGACTAAGCCACTACCTAAAGACTATACATGGACTGACCCTGGACTCTGACCTCATAGGTAGCAATGAATATCCTAGTAAGAGCACCAGTGGAAGGGGAAGCCCTGGGTCCTGCTAAGACTGAACCCCCAGTGAACTAGACTGTTGGGGGAGGGTGGTAATGGGGGGAGGATGGGGAGGGGAACACCCATAAAGAAGGGGAGGGGGGAGGGGAATGTTTGCCCGGAAACCGGGAAAGGGAATAACACTCGAAATGTATATAAGAAATACTCAAGTTAATAAAAAAAGAAGAAGAAGAAGAAGAAGAAGAAGAAGAAGAAGAAGAAGAAGAAGAAGAAGAAGAAGAAGAAGAAGAAGAAGAAGAAGAGGCATGTACAAAAGAAGCTGAGAAAGACCCTTGAGTAACAGTAGCCAAGAGAGCAGATAATTTGGGGAGGATATAGAGTCCACAACTGAGCAGATGCTGGGGGGAGGGAGGGCTACAGAGAGACAGAAAACTCCATCTTGCTTAGTCTAGCACACTGACCATCGCAGTTCTTGGACAAAAAAGCCTAATAGATTTCATATTATAACCTTCAAAGAAAGATACAGATCATTGGGCTGACAGGGGGACAGCATCAACTTCAGGGGAAAGATTGTGCTGCTTGAATAAATGTTCCGAGTCAACTCTGATGAACTTTTAAACCTCATTAATCTTGAGACGCCTGCATATTGATCATTTACCCTAATAAATTGTTATGATAAAAAAATGGTGTGGATGAAATTCTACCAGGGCTGGGATTGTGACTCCATGGTGGAGTGCTTGACTGTCACTCACAAGACACACAAACACCACGCATGCGCACGCACACGCACACGCACCAGTAACAAAAGAAGGGAAGAAAGGAAAGAAAGAGAAGGTAAGCAGGAAGTCTATCCATACCAATTGTAGAGGCAGGAAGATCAGAAGTTCAAAGCCATCCTCAGCAAGATCCAGGCCACACGAGGCTGACCAGAAAGAAAAGGTTCATGAGAACTCACTACCTCAGCGGTATTCAGGAGTAAACTATTTAGGTCAACAGGTAAAGATGGTCAAAAAACATATATCAAAGGTGAGGCGGGAGAGAAATTTATGCATCAATGGAGACAGAGTAGCCAGCAAGGTGGGAGGTACACACGCCATCAGGCAAACCCACAGTGGGGCCCCTTATCAAGGAGCTGGTTGTCCCAGGAACAGGTTCTCTCTTCTGTACTCAGGTAAGTGAGGGAAACAAACCAGCCAGAGGCAGCAGAGCAAAACAGACCAATGCTTTTGTGGTGTCTAGCGCCACCCAGAGGACGGAGGGGGAATTTTTCTCTGAGATTCTAAAAGCTCCCTTCTGTTTCTAGACACAAGGGGTTGTGGGATTGAGGGGAGGCTGAACCTTTTTCATCACCACGGAAAGGCACCTTCCTGGATGCGGAGATAGCGGCCCTAGAGAGGGAGACACTACGAGTAGGATCTTCCTCCTTTCCTTAGGTGCATTGCGAGAAGGAATGGAAGAACAAGGCGGAAAAGATAATGTGAATTCGAGTGTATGAATGCACTCAGTGGATGCATATTCCTAACACAAATTTTTAAAAAAAATGATTCATCCAGGTGTTGTGCTGCATGCTTTAATTCCAGCACTCAGGAAGCAAAAGCTGGTCGGCCTGGCACGTTCAAGGTCAGCCAGGAGTACATAGAGAGTCTGTCCCAAACAAGCAGTGAATTGTCCACAACCCAAAGGTATTGTAGACACAATTATCCTAGTTAATGTCAAACATTTCAAAGCTTTACCAATGAACGCAGCGTCCAGGAATAGAGAATCCACTAAATGGAACACATCAGACCATGTGTGAATTTAATTATCTGTTTATTCTTTTATTTGGGTGCTGGGGACAGGACTCAGAGAGCCACCCGTGCTAGGCACACTGTGTGTGAGTCTACTGGGGACATTCATGGGCTCAGGATTTGCATAACTGAAATCACCCACAGGGGAAGAAGAAAGACCTGCAGGGGACGGGGCCCCAGGGACTCTCTCAGGATCTCAAAGGACTCAGAACAGGGGCACTGAGATGTACCAGGTGGCTGGAACTGATGCCCCAAAGCCTGTGTGACTAGGAGAGCACAGACCGTCCATGGCCAGGGCAGGGAGCCGAGGGCTGCTCACAGACCCAGAAGTTTTGCTGGGTGCACGTATTATCATTCCACTCATCCATGAACAGCTCCACGCAGTCCTCATCCCCGTCATTGTTAGGCTCCCCCTCTTTCCAAAAGCTGCAAACATGATTGGCTGTCAGAATGAGCCATTCCACCCAGAACCCACCCCAAAGCGAACACAGAAGAGCTATACAGACTCCTTCACGGTAAAAGGCACAGAACACTCTAAGCAATGGACAGGAGTTTATGCTATAGCTATTTAAAAAAAATACACGAGTTCTAGCATGTCCCTTAAGAGAATCAGCTCAGCAAAGGAAAAATGAGGACCCCAGATTTTTGGACTTAAGTTGGGAGCAGGATGTGAAAATGCCCAGGTGATGTGGGGTTGTAGCTGTGATGCTCTTTGCGTTCTAGTCAACAGTGAAGGTTGTGTTTAGAGTGAGGGCCATCTCCCTGCAAGCTGCCTTCTGAGCCATGAATCTGAGTGTTCACCTGAACTTGAGAGGGCTGTGATCCACCCATTGCCAGGAACCCTCGCGTAAATGGTCACTGAGGCCGATCCAGGAACGTTGGTTTTTCCTCACATTCCAATATTTCATGAATCTCTGCACAGAGAAAGGTCTGTGATTCCATGCTTCCGCCTCTTCTCTGCCTCCCACACGAGTTCTTTCTGCACTCAAGCCTAGAGGCACTGTACTGAGTCAGATACATTGTCATGTGCGTGCATTCATGGATGCAGGACAAAGTGCATGCGTGTGGAAATATGTTCACTTACATCTCAGTTCACCGGTGTATCCCTCCACGATACAGGAAGCCCGCTCAGACAGCATCTGCTCCACATCCCATAGCTTCCCATCTAGAGTCCAATGCCTAGGATAGATTGTTGTGGCCCCACTCACCTGCTCTGCAACACTGTTGATGATCACCAGGTGGGCCCCAAGATCCTTGCAGGAGGAGGCAGAGGTTTCCCAGCTGCCCAGGATTCTGGAGAAGAGGTAGCAGCTTCCCTGGAAGAACTCCCAGTCCCAGGGACAAGGCCGGCACAGGCCAGCTACAGAGCAAACACTGAGCTCAGTGTCTGGGTTCTCTTCTCCCCTCTGCCCTGGACTTTAGAGCCCAGAGCTTGTCTCCTGTTTCTGTTATCAATTCAGAGCTCCCAAAACCCAGACCACAATCCCTGTGCTCTATCCTGCCTGCCTCAGTGGGAGACCCAGAAGGTGGATGCCAACCCCTCTGTGACCCCTCTGGTGACCCCTCTGTGACCCCTCTGGTGAGCCCTTTGCTTCGTCCTGACTTATGCCCTGGAGCCTCACCCAGCGAGGCGTTGAACTGAGTCAGCTGCTGCTGGATCTGCTGGATCTGCTGGATCTGCTCCAAGCCAGTGTGTGTCTGCTCCTGAGGAACAGCAACTACAAGGAGAGGTTGGCAACAATTAAGCAACAACTGTGTGTCTGGTCCCCCACGAAATCACAGTTGATGGTCACAGTGACGCCAGGAGCCCATTTTACAGACCAGAACACTCAGCCTCAGACTCTGTCAGTCCCAACAGGTCTCTGGCCTCCCCCATCCTGCCATGTACCCAGCACGAGTGTGTCCATGGTTACCTACCTCACCCAACCTGAGTGCCCTCTCCTCCTAGAGCCCCAGTTACCTTTCCCCAAGCTGGAACTCCCCTTCTGATCCTGGGTCTGTCCCTGTGGGTTTGCACAGATCCTGGAAACTTCGAGAGAGAAGAGCACACACACACCCTCTTATGATGCTGACAGTACCTGGCTGTGCCAAGTGCAGTTGCAAGGGAAAGATGACCCCATTTCAGAGAGGGACCAGTAAGTTGCTGCTGGTCACAAATGAAATGAGGGGTGTGGACTTCAAATGTCCCAGCTGTGGGGAATCTGGGGACTGGCAAGGATCATCACAGAGGGAAAATCTAAGAGTTCAGCTACTGTCCCATGCTGGAGTTCTTGCTTAACAAGTGCAAAAATAAAATAATAAACAAAATGAAAACAGATGCCCCCCACTCCAGATCCCCTTTGCCAGCCCTGCCCTGACTTACCTTGAACCAGGATGGCCAACATAAGCAAAAAGAGGCCCAAAGAGATGAGAAGCAGCAGAAGCCAGGGGGCTCGGGTCAGATGTCCTGCAGAACTCACAGATGGGCAGAGCTGAGCTCCCAGGGTGCAGATCCTGCCCTGCTGTGTTCATTCTGCAGAGGACCCCTGACCCCTCTGCCCCTGAACCACCCTGTTACCTTGCAAACTCTTGGAGCTGCAAATGAGACCCTCGGGGTCATTCTCAGCAAATCCCTGGTCTTCCAATGTGACCTCCTCCTCTGAATGGGACAGAACATAAGCATCTGACCTTCAAAGCTCCACCACCTCCCTCATCCCACCAAGCTGGAGGCCAGGTCCAGAGTCCAGATCACCCTGGATCCTGGATCCTGCCCTCCCGAAAGCACTTAGAGGATGCCCAGCCTCACCATGGTTGTTCGGCTGGTGGAGCTCTGGCTTTCCTGCCATCTTCTGCTTCTCTGGACTCCCCGTCTCCTCCTTCCCTCTGACCTGGGATTTATATAACCCCATGGCCCTCCGTAGTACTCTCTGTGAGGTTCACTCTTCTCTGACTCAGGGGAAAAAGGAACAGGATGGGGACACCCTCACCCCGGAAAAGTGTGGGGAGAGAGACATTGCTTGACACAGCTAAAAAGGTGCCAGTCTGGGCCAGGAGTTGTGCCGTATATTTTTATGCCAATGACCTCGCTCCAGTACTGGGAGTTGGTTTACTCGGCTGTGCAGTGGAGCGGTGAGGAACTGGGGCTAGGACTCAGTCTTTAGAGTGCTTGCCTGCATACACACGACCCTGGTTTCAAATCCTAAGCACTGTAGAAACTGGTATGTGACTCATCAGAAGGATCAAAAGTTTCAAGGTTGTTTCAAGGCTACATAGCAAGGTAGACCATTAGAGGCCATGAAGAGAAGAAGAAAAAATAGGTGAAGTTGAAGAGAAAGAGGAGCGAGAATAAGAAAAAGTGTGCCTGCTGTAAATTGTCAGGGTGAGGTTTAATCCAGTACTCGGGTAAAATCTCATGTAGTCTGGTGAAGTTTTCACCTGAGATTTACAGACACCGAACTAGAGAGATGCTCAGGGGGTAAAGTGTTTGCCATGCAAACTTGAGGACTAGAGTTTAAAGAGCAGGAATACACGTGGGGCAGGGGGGTGGGGCACTGGATGCTGGAGCACACATCTGTAACCCCAGTACTCCACCATGAGATGGGTGACAGGCACAGAAGAATCCCTGGAAACCTGGAAACCTGTACACTGCTAGCTGGGAGTCAGGAGCAGCGAGTAAGAAAAGACTCCGCCTCAAAGCACATGGACGCTGAGGAGCAA
The DNA here is from genome assembly GCF_021556685.1 of Rattus norvegicus. Lineage (NCBI taxonomy): Eukaryota > Metazoa > Chordata > Mammalia > Rodentia > Muridae > Rattus > Rattus norvegicus. Next base: position 8,948,901 of record NC_141545.1, read on the forward strand.
TATCTGAGGTATTCTCTTGATAGCTACACATTCGCTGTGGTGTACACACATCAAAAAATACAGGGCTGTACTCCTACACATGCACAGAGGGAGGGAGGGAGGGAGGGAGGGGTGGGGGGAGGGAGGGGAGGGATTGCAGACATTGTTCTGTCTGATAGGTACTGCTTTGGCCTTTTTAGATGACGTGGGATCCTCTGTCCCTCCCAGGTGACAAATACTGCTAAAACAGTATTCCCAGCTGGGGTGTGTTGTTCACCTGTTTTAAGGGAAGAACTCAAATCGATGTCATCCCCAAATGAGGCCCCTGAGTAATGGTGCTGGAACATGACAGCGGTCCCCACTCTGTAAATGTGTGAGATCAAAGGACACATGTAGCTCCAAGCATATACATCCCATGCCCTGGAGCTAGAAAAACTGCAGCTTGCATGCAGCTCTGGGTCCCATCCCCACCACCGAAGAAGTGCTTGTTCGTACACTGGCCCACAAGAGGAGCCTCTATCTGTTTGAGTCACAGAACAAGAGAAACTGATGGCTCCCAATTCTGCACTTCAGGAAGCTAAAGGAAGCTGCAGCTGGCATCTGGGGATGCTGCTCCCTGGTTCTTAGATTGCTTCTTGTTACCAGGGCTTCTCAGGCTGGAAGGGGTCAGTGAGTTCTCTGGGGTTTCCTCTCCTTTTGGAAAAAGAAAGGTTTTGTTTCCGTGTGGGGTGTGGTGTGTGTGTGTGTGTGTGTGTGTGTGTGTGTGTGTGTGTGTGTGTGTGTGTGTACATGCAGTACCAGAGGGATCCAGAAGAAAGCATCTGATCCGGCATCCAATCATCTTGAACTGCTGCAGTTACAGGTTGTTTCATGTTGCCCATTGTGGGTGTTGGGAGCCAAACTCAAGTACCCTGCAATATGTTTCTCTCTCTCTCTCTCTCTCTCTCTCTCTCTCTCTCTCTCTCTCTCTCTCTCTCTCTCTCTCTCTCTCTCTCCCCTCTCTCTGTTGGTTTTTCTGAGACGGAGCCTCACCTAGTCCTGATTGGCCTAAAACAACTGAATATGTAGCCAGAGTTGACTCTGAGAGCAGAGTCTCCTTCTTCCACTTCAGGAGTGTTGTGATGTCAGATGTGTACTACCATGCCAGCCCTGGGACGGATTTCTATTTATTTATTTGTTTGTTTGTTTGTTTGTTTGTTTGTTTGGAAAAGGAGGTATGTATGCCTCGGTGAAAATATGTCTCTTTCTCCCATGTGGGTTGTATGGATGGAACTCAGGTCGTCAGGCTTAGTGGAAACACCTGTACCCAAGGATCCATCTTGGCAGCTCTCTGGGGTCTCTTTTATGAGGCCCTCAGCTCATTTGCAAGGATTCTTCTGTCATGAGCTGACCTACCATGATGGTTCATGTTAGCTATTGACTTGACAGGATCCAAGTCACCGTGGAAACAAGCCTTGAGCATGTCTGTGAAGGAGTTTCAGATTGTTACTGGAAGTGCAAAGACCCACCTTAGCCAAGAGTGCACGATCCCTGGAGGTCTGGTCTGATAAAAAGCAGGAAGTGAATGTGCCGGCAGCGTTCACTGATCTCTGCTTCTGTACTTGGGATGCAATGTGGTCGGCTGCCTCGTGCTACCGTGTTCTTTGATGAATGTTAAAGAAAGTCTGTCTGTCTCCCTACCCCTCTTCCTCTTTGTACATGTATGCATGACACACACGTGGTGGCATACACGTGGAGGTCGGAGAATTGCCTTGTAGAATCCTTTCTTTCCACCAGGCTCCATCTGTGTTTCAGGGACTGACCTCGCGTTGCCTGGCTGGTGTAGTCGGGACACAGCGTTTTGCAAAGAGGAGATGGAACTAGGAGGTCGAACAGCAGTGTTTTGGTGATAGGAGGGAGGGAGACTGCAAAGAGTAGGAAGTGAAGAGGGACGTGACCTTTCAGAGGAACTACCATCCAGAGGGCCCCTGGAAGAAAAATGGGAAGGGTAGTTCAGAATATGATTGCAAGGCGTGCAATTCCTCAAAAGAAGGGCTATTAATTAACATGATGGGGAATACCCTGTCCATCACCCGGCTGCGTGATCTCACCAGGGAGGGAGATGCCCCTTCTTTGCTGATGTGTCTATAGAGATGACCACAAAAAACTTACCAAGCCAGGCAGACGTGGACTTAGACCACAGCACTGCCTCTCCTTCAGGTACCGAGAACAAACCGGTCATCTCAGTTCTTTGAGCCTTAGGTTTCCTGTCTGCAAAAAGGGAACCGCTTTGTGGTGATTAAAACTGTCAACTGGATAGCATCTAGAATCACCTAGGAGACAAGCCCCTAGGTACACCTGTGAGTGAGTTTCTAGTGGGTCAGTCAAGGTGAGAAAACACACCCTGATGTAGGTGTCACCACCCCACGTGCTGGGGTTTGGAACTGAAGGGGGACATGAGCTGAGCACCATACCTCATTTCTCTCCACTTCCTGACAACAATCTGCAATGTGACCAGCTGCCTCCCACACCTGTCCGAACCCCATTCGCTCTATGAACTGTACCTTCAAAACTGTGATAAGTGCTTTCTCGGATTGCTTTCATCAAGGTGTGATGAAAGAGTAAGTAATTAAGACAGCCGTGAGGACAAAAAAAGGAAGAGCCATCCAACCTGGGAAGTCATCAGGTCCACAGACACCAAAGCCCAACACTGTTGCCAAGAGGCGCTTGCTGACAGGAACCTGGTGTGTCTGCTCCTTAGGAGGTTCTGCCAGCACCTGACCAATGCAGAAGCGGATGCATGTTCACAGCCAACCATCAGACAAAACTCAGGGACCCCAGTCGGGGAGCTGGCAGAAGGACTGGAGGAACAGAGAGGATTGCAACCCCATAGGAAGAATAATGTTGGCTGACCTGACCACCCAGTGCTCCCAGGGACTAGACCACCAACCAAGGAGGGATCCATGGCTCCAGATACATATGCATCAGAGGATGGCCTTGTCTGACATCAATGGGAGGGGAGGCCCTTGGCCCTGTGGAGGCTTGATGCCCCAGCGTAGGGGGATGCTGGAGCAGTGGGGACAGAAGTGGGTGGGTGGGTGGAGAAGCACCCTCATAGAGGTAAAGGGGAAAGGAGAGATGGCAGATGGGATGGGGGGTTATGGAGGGGTAACCAGGAAGGAGGATATTATTTGAGATGTAAACAAATGGAATGATTGATTAAAAATAATTTAAAAAAGACAGCTGTTTTTTGACTTATTGTGAGTGAGAGACGGGGGAGCACACACTTGTTTATATTTTTTGACTTACTGGTTTTTCTTTACTAAGTTAATGTTTGCTTTGATTTTGGAGGAGAGATAAAAACATGAAGTTGGTTGGGTAGTGAAGTGGAGAGAATCTGGTTAGAGTTGGGGAGGGAAATAAATATGATCAAAATATAGTATATGAATATTTTTAAATAAAAAATAAGCTGGAGAAGCTATCAGGGAAGGCATTGGCAATCTGATCTCCACATGTACATGGACACACACACACACACACACACACACACACACACACACCCAAGCATATACAAATATACAAACAACGCACACTTCAGTTGATGAGGCCTACTGGAAAGAACTTAGTGGAATACCCTTGAGCTACCTAGGAAAACAGTCTTAATGAGGGATCCTCTAGGTCAGGTTGGGCTGTGGGTGTGTCTGTAGGGAACTGTCTTGATTATCTTAACTGATGTGAGAGCCCCAACTTGAAAGTGGGTGGCACCATTCTCTGGGTTAGGGTACTACACTGTATGTCTGGAGAAAGCTAGTAAAGTTTGGGTGGAGTATACAACATCATTTGCTCCCTTTGCTCTGAGACGCATAAATCTCTACTCTTTGCTGTAGCTGTTTCATTGTTTTTCGCATCATGGACTATAACTTGTGATTTAAAATTCCCTTCTCTTCTAAGCTGCTCTTTGTCAGGGTGTTTTATAACAGCAACGGAAATGACACCGGGACAGACTCGCTGGAACCTCCGTGCCTCCCTGACTTGTTTAAAACAATAATTTCTTTTCATTTAAAAGTATTATGTGTATTTATATGTGGGCATTCATATATGTAAAGGTGTTCTCAAAGACAAGTAAAGGACACCAGATCCCCTGGGGTTAGGGTTATAGGCAGTTGTAAGCCACACTGTATGGACCCTGGGGACTGAACTTGGGTCCTTTACAAGAGAGCAGTATGTCCTCTTAACTACTGGACTCTATGTGCTGTTTAGTCTTATGTTAACTTGACACAAGTTAGCGTCATTTGGGAAGAAGGACTCTCAATTAGGAAAATGCCTCCATAGGATTGACTTATAGGCAAGTCTGTCGGGAAATTTTTTGATTAATAATTTCTATAGGAGGACCCAGCTCACTGTGGGAGATGCCACCCTTGGTCAGGTGACTGTGGGTTTTATATGAAAACAGACTGAGCAAGCCATAAGAAGCAAGACAGACGGGAGTGCTCCTCTATCGCCTGTGGATCAGCTCCTTCTCCAAGTTTCTGCCTCGAGTTCCTGCCCTGACTTCACTTAGTGAAACTGTAAGCTGTACAGAGAAATATACTCTCTAAGTTGCTTTTGGTCCTAGTGTTTTATCACAGAGCTAGAACTGAAACACTACCTCTCCAGCCCTTCTTGCTGATTTGTTTGTTTGTTTTACTTATTGGCCTTTATGAAGAGAACAGGCTTCCTCTATCATGTTCTCCCCAGGACCTGCTACCTTGCCATAGGCCCTAAAACACTGGACCACCTGTCCTACAAGGCTCTGAGGAAAGTTAACAATTCTTGCCTACAGCTCAAAGATGAATTGTTTTCTTACCTCTCTGACCACACTACCTGACAGAAGTGACCTTGAGGAGGTAGGAGTTTCCCCCCCCCCATGATTTGCATGGCTGGAAAGGCATGGTTGAATAGTTCAGTTCATTGGATTCACAGCTGGGCAGGCCACTAATGACCTTCCTCTCCCAGCAGCTCACATTGCCATGACTAATAGCCAGCAGGGAAGAGGCTTCCACTTGGTCGACCCTAATTTCTCTGTGTCCTGGTACACAGTTTCTTTCTGCTCTTGGCATCAAGATATAGAAAACGCCTTAGACTTCCACTTTTGAGTGGTCTGCCCAGGCGTGTACAGTCTACAGTACGCACACTGCGCTATGGTTTAACTCTACATCTCCTTCTAAGAAGTATACTTTGGCGTCTCCTTGATTCTCCCTACACTCCGAGTCACTACTAGCTATTATTCTAACTCACTTTCTGTGAAATCAAGTCTTTAGTTTCCACAAATGATCCTGTATCACAAGAATAAGGTGGAGCCCTGGGACAGCGAAAAGTCGCTTGATGGCAAGCCCAATTTTCCGGGTTCAATCTTGAGAATCCCTATAAGGTAGGAGAGGACAGACTCTACAAAGCTGTTCTCTAACCTCCACACATGTGTCATGGCACAAACGTACATCACTACATGTCCCTCTTTCTACAACCCATCTCTCTCAAACACACTCATAAACCCACCAATAGAAGAGATGGCTCAGTGGTTAAGAGCACTTGTTGCTCTTGCACAAGACCTAGATCCAATTCCTAGCAAGCACATGGTATCTCACAACTGTCTGTAACTCCAGTATAAGGGGATCCAGTATACATATGTGCTGTACATGCATATATACAAGCAAAACATTCAGATACTTAAGGTAAAAAAAAAAGAATAAATCTTTAAAAAATTAAATAACAATGTAGGCTGTAGCTGTAACTCCATGGTAGATTAAATACCTAACATTCATAAGGCCCTAGATCAGTCCCTGGTACTGACAAAACAAAACACCATCCTCAAAAAACTCAAAGTACCGCAGCAGCTCTCTGCTCCCAGACCCGGTGAGAGAGAAACCCAACCGCCTGGTCAGGTGGGCACTCCTGAGGCTGCAGAGCGGAAGAGACCACCAACACTGCTCACCCCTGCCCACATCCCTGGCCCAAGAGGAAACTGTATAAGGCCTCTGGGCTCCCGTGGGGGAGGGCCCAGGAGCGGCAGGACCCCGCCGGACCCTGAAGGAAACAGACCGGATAAACAGTTCTCTGCACCCAAATCCCGTGGGAGGGAGAGCTAAACCTTCAGAGAGGCGGACAAGCCTGGGAAACCAGAAGAGACTGCTCCCTGCACACACATCTCGGACGCCAGAGGAAAAAGCCAAAGACCATCTGGAACCCTGGTGCACTGAAGCTCCCGGAAGGGGCGGCACAGGTCTTCCTGGTTGCTGCCGCTGCAGAGAGCCCGTGGGCAGCACCCCACGAGCGAACTTGAGCCTCGGGACCACAGGTAAGACCAACTTTTCTGCTGCAAGAAAGCTGCCTGGTGAACTCAAGACACAGGCCCACAGGAACAGCTGAAGACCTGTAGAGAGGAAAAACCACACGCCCGAAAGCAGAACACTCTGTCCCCATAACTGACTGAAAGAGAGGAAAACAGGTCTACAGCACTCCTGACACACAGGCTTATAGGACAGTCTAACCACTGTCAGAAACAGCAGAACAAAGTAACACTAGAGATAATCTGATGGCGAGAGGCAAGCGCAGGAACCCAAGCAACAGAAACCAAGACTACATGCCATCATCGGAGCCCAATTCTCCCACCAAAACAAACATGGAATATCCAAACACACCAGAAAAGCAAGATCTAGTTTCAAAATCATATTTGATCATGATGCTGGAGGACTTCAAGAAAGACATGAACACACTTAGGGAAGCACAGGAAAACATTAATAAACAAGTAAAAGCCTACAGAGAGGAATCGCAAAAATCCCTGAAAGAATTCCAGGAAAACACAATCAAACAGTTGAAGGAATTAAAAATGGAAATAGAAGCAATCAAGAAAGAACACATGGAAACAACCCTGGATATAGAAAACCAAAAGAAGAGACAAGGAGCTGTAGATACAAGCTTCACCAACAGAATACAAGAGATGGAAGAGAGAATCTCAGGAGCAGAAGATTCCATAGAAATCATTGACTCAACTGTCAAAGATAATGTAAAGCGGAAAAAGCTACTGGTCCAAAACATACAGGAAATCCAGGACTCAATGAGAAGATCAAACCTAAGGATAATAGGTATAGAAGAGAGTGAAGACTCCCAGCTCAAAGGACCAGTAAATATCTTCAACAAAATCATAGAAGAAAACTTCCCTAACCTAAAAAAAGAGATACCCATAGACATACAAGAAGCCTACAGAACTCCAAATAGATTGGACCAGAAAAGAAACACCTCCCGTCACATAATTGTCAAAACATCAAACGCACAAAATAAAGAAAGAATATTAAAAGCAGTAAGGGAAAAAGGTCAAGTAACATATAAAGGGAGACCTATCAGAATCACACCAGACTTCTCGCCAGAAACTATGAAGGCCAGAAGATCCTGGACTGATGTCATACAGACACTAAGAGAACACAAATGCCAGCCCAGGTTACTGTATCCAGCAAAACTCTCAATTAACATTGATGGAGAAACCAAGATATTCCATGACAAAACCAAATTTACACAATATCTTTCTACAAATCCAGCACTACAAAGGATAATAAATGGTAAAGCCCAACATAAGGAGGCAAGCTATACCCTAGAAGAAGCAAGAAACTAATCGTCTTGGCAACAAAACAAAGAGAATGAAAGCACACAAACATAACCTCACATCCAAATATGAATATAACGGGAAGCAATAATCACTATTCCTTAATATCTCTCAATATCAATGGCCTCAACTCCCCAATAAAAAGACATAGAGTAACAAACTGGATACGCAACGAGGACCCTGCATTCTGCTGCCTACAGGAAACACACCTCAGAGACAAAGACAGACACTACCTCAGAGTGAAAGGCTGGAAAACAACTTTCCAAGCAAATGGTCAGAAGAAGCAAGCTGGAGTAGCCATTCTAATATCAAATAAAATCAATTTCCAACTAAAAGTCATCAAAAAAGATAAGGAAGGACACTTCATATTCATCAAAGGAAAAATCAACCAAGATGAACTCTCAATCCTAAATATCTATGCCCCAAATACAAGGGCACCTACATACGTAAAAGAAACCTTACTAAAGCTCAAAACACACATTGCACCTCACACAATAATAGTGGGAGATTTCAACACCCCACTCTCATCAATGGACAGATCATGGAAACAGAAATTAAACAGTGATGTAGACAGACTAAGAGAAGTCATGAGCCAAATGGACTTAACGGATATTTATAGAACATTCTATCCTAAAGCAAAAGGATATACCTTCTTCTCAGCTCCTCATGGTACTTTCTCCAAAATTGACCATATAATTGGTCAAAAAACGGGCCTCAACAGGTACAGAAAGATAGAAATAATCCCATGCGTGCTATCGGACCACCACGGCCTAAAACTGGTCTTCAATAACAATAAGGGAAGAATGCCCACATATACGTGGAAATTGAACAATGCTCTACTCAATGATAACCTGGTCAAGGAAGAAATAAAGAAAGAAATTAAAAACTTTTTAGAATTTAATGAAAATGAAGATACAACATACTCAAACTTATGGGACACAATGAAAGCTGTGCTAAGAGGAAAACTCATAGCGCTGAGTGCCTGCAGAAAGAAACAGGAAAGAGCATATGTCAGCAGCTTGACAGCACACCTAAAAGCTCTAGAACAAAAAGAAGCAAATACACCCAGGAGGAGTAGAAGGCAGGAAATAATCAAACTCAGAGCTGAAATCAACCAAGTAGAAACAAAAAGGACCATAGAAAGAATCAACAGAACCAAAAGTTGGTTCTTTGAGAAAATCAACAAGATAGATAAACCCTTAGCCAGACTAACGAGAGGACACAGAGAGTGTGTCCAAATTAACAAAATCAGAAATGAAAAGGGAGACATAACTACAGATTCGGAGGAAATTCAAAAAATCATCAGATCTTACTATAAAAACCTATATTCAACAAAATTTGAAAATCTTCAGGAAATGGACAATTTCCTAGACAGATACCAGGTATCGAAGTTAAATCAGGAACAGATAAACCAGTTAAACAACCCCATAACTCCTAAGGAAATAGAAGCAGTCATTAAAGGTCTCCCAACCAAAAAGAGCCCAGGTCCAGACGGGTTTAGTGCAGAATTCTATCAAACCTTCATAGAAGACCTCACACCAATATTATCCAAACTATTCCACAAAATTGAAACAGATGGAGCCCTACCGAATTCCTTCTACGAAGCCACAATTACTCTTATCCCTAAACCACACAAAGACACAACAAAGAAAGAGAACTTCAGACCAATTTCCCTTATGAATATCGACGCAAAAATACTCAATAAAATTCTGGCAAACCGAATTCAAGAGCACATCAAAACAATCATCCATCATGATCAAGTAGGCTTCATCCCAGGCATGCAGGGATGGTTTAATATACGGAAAACCATCAACGTGATCCATTATATAAACAAACTGAAAGAACAGAACCACATGATCATTTCATTAGATGCTGAGAAAGCATTTGACAAAATTCAACACCCCTTCATGATAAAAGTCCTGGAAAGAATAGGAATTCAAGGCCCATACCTAAACATAGTAAAAGCCATATACAGCAAACCACTTGCTAACATTAAACTAAATGGAGAGAAACTTGAAGCAATCCCACTAAAATCAGGGACTAGACAAGGCTGCCCACTCTCTCCCTACTTATTCAATATAGTTCTTGAAGTTCTAGCCAGAGCAATCAGACAACAAAAGGAGATCAAAGGGATACAGATCGGAAAAGAAGAAGTCAAAATATCACTATTTGCAGATGACATGATAGTATATTTAAGTGATCCCAAAAGTTCCACCAGAGAACTACTAAAGCTGATAAACAACTTCAGCAAAGTGGCTGGGTATAAAATTAACTCAAATAAATCAGTTGCCTTCCTCTACACAAAAGAGAAACAAGCCGAGAAAGAAATTAGGGAAACGACACCCTTCATAATAGACCCAAATAATATAAAGTACCTCGGTGTGACTTTAACCAAGCAAGTAAAAGATCTGTACAATAAGAACTTCAAGACACTGAGGAAAGAAATTGAAGAAGACCTCAGAAGATGGAAAGATCTCCCATGCTCATGGATTGGCAGGATTAATATAGTAAAAATGGCCATTTTACCAAAAGCAATCTACAGATTCAATGCAATCCCCATCAAAATACCAATCCAATTCTTCAAAGAGTTAGACAGAACAATTTGCAAATTCATCTGGAATAACAAAAAACCCAGGATAGCTAAAGCTATCCTCAACAATAAAAGGACTTCAGGGGGAATCACTATCCCTGAACTCAAGCAGTATTACAGAGCAATAGTGATAAAAACTGCATGGTATTGGTACAGAGACAGACAGATAGACCAATGGAATAGAATTGAAGACCCAGAAATGAACCCACACACCTATGGTCACTTGATTTTTGACAAAGGAGCCAAAACCATCCAGTGGAAAAAAGATAGCATTTTCAGCAAATGGTGCTGGTTCAACTGGAGGGCAACATGTAGAAGAATGCAGATCGATCCATGCTTATCACCCTGTACAAAGCTTAAGTCCAAGTGGATCAAGGACCTCCACATCAAACCAGACACACTCAAACTAATAGAAGAAAAACTAGGGAAGCATCTGGAACACATGGGCACTGGAAAAAATTTCCTGAACAAAACACCAATGGCTTATGCTCTAAGATCAAGAATCGACAAATGGGATCTCATAAAACTGCAAAGCTTCTGTAAGGCAAAGGACACTGTGGTTAGGACAAAACGGCAACCAACAGATTGGGAAAAGATCTTTACCAATCCTACAACAGATAGAGGCCTTATATCCAAAATATACAAAGAACTCAAGAAGTTAGACCGCAGGGAAACAAATAACCCTATTAAAAAATGGGGTTCAGAGCTAAACAAAGAATTCACAGCTGAGGAATGCCGAATGGCTGAGAAACACCTAAAGAAATGTTCAACATCTTTAGTCATAAGGGAAATGCAAATCAAAACAACCCTGAGATTTCACCTCACACCAGTGCGATTGGCTAAGATCAAAAACTCAGGTGACAGCAGATGCTGGCGAGGATGTGGAGAAAGAGGAACACTCCTCCATTGTTGGTGGGATTGCAGACTGGTAAAACCATTCTGGAAATCAGTCTGGAGGTTCCTCAGAAAATTGGACATTGAACTGCCTGAGGATCCAGCTATACCTCTCTTGGGCATATACCCAAAAGATGCCTCAACATATAAAAGAGACACGTGCTCCACTATGTTCATCGCAGCCTTATTTATAATAGCCAGAAAATGGAAAGATCCCAGATGCCCTTCAACAGAGGAATGGATACAGAAAATGTGGTACATCTACACAATGGAATATTACTCAGCTATCAAAAACAACGAGTTTATGAAATTCGTAGGCAAATGGTTGGAACTGGAAAATATCATCCTGAGTGAGCTAACCCAATCACAGAAAGACATTCATGGTATGCACTCATTGATAAGTGGCTATTAGCCCAAATGCTTGAATTACCCTAGATCCCTAGAACAAACGAAACTCAAGACGGATGATCAAAATGTGAATGCTTCACTCCTTCTTTAAATGAGGAAAAAGAATACCCTTGGCAGGGAAGGGAGAGGCAAAGATTAAAACAGAGACTGAACGAACACCCATTCAGAGCCTGCCCCACATGTGGCCCATACATATACAGCCACCCAATTAGACAAGATGGATGAAGCAAAGAAGTGCAGACCGACAGGAGCCGGATGTAGATCGCTCCTGAGAGACACAGCCAGAATACAGCAAATACAGAGGCGAATGCCAGCAGCAAACCACTGAACTGAGAATAGGTCCCCTATTGAAGGAATCAGAGAAAGAACTGGAAGAGCTTGAAGGGACTCGAGACCCCAAAAGTACAACAATGCCAAGCAACCAGAGCTTCCAGGGACTAAGCCACTACCTAAAGACTATACATGGACTGACCCTGGACTCTGACCCCATAGGTAGCAATGAATATCCTAGTAAGAGCACCAGTGGAAGGGGAAGCCCTGGGTCCTGCTAAGACTGAACCCCCAGTGAACTAGTCTATGGGGGGAGGGCGGCAATGGGGGGAGGGTTGGGAGGGGAACACCCATAAGGAAGGGGAGGGGGGAGGGGGATGTTTGCCCGGAAACCGGGAAAGGGAATAACACTCGAAATGTATATAAGAAATACTCAAGTTAATAAAAAAAAAAATAAATAAAAAAAAAAAAAAACTCAAAGTAGACTATGTATGAGGAATGACAGCCCAGGTTGTCCCCTGACCTTCACACACATGTGTAAACATGTGCAAAACCCCATAAATGAAACTATGTACACAAAATTAAATGTATTAAAAATAATTGTTGTCCAGGCCTGGTGTTCCAGGCTACAATTCCTGGTACTAGGAGAGCTGAAGCAAGAGAGTCATAAGTTCAAGGACTGCCTGGGCTATGAGTTCAGACCCTGTCTCAAAATTTAAAGACAAAATTAAAAGGAGGAGTGTCTTTGTATTTTAGTGGTCCTGTGATTCCCTGGTATATATGAAGCCCTGGGTTTCACCCCAAGTACTGGTTAAGAAATAAGAAAGAAGAAGAAAAAAACTAATGAAAATCAGGTTTTTTACCATAAGAGAAGGAGTTATCAAAAGCTGGAGAGCCCCATGGAATACAATGGAGTGTTAATGCTAGTAATTAATTTTCAGCATGTATATTTGTATATTAAGTTACAAACAAATCCTAAACTACATTTACTGTGTGCACTAGTTTCCTGTTACTGTGATTAAACACAACGTCCAAGGCAAGAAAGAATTTATTTGGAGCTTACAGTTCAGAGTGTTAGAGTCCACAGTGGCCCTAGAGGAGGAAGCAGGCTGCAGGCAGCAGCTAAGATCTCACTTCTCAAAGAGCAAGCAGGAAGCACAGGGACCTAACTCAAAACTGCCACAGTCTTTTGAAAGCCTTTTGAAACTGTTTGAAAGCCAGTTGCGAGTGACACTCCTCCTCCCACAAGGTCATATCTCCTAATCCTTCCCAACATTTCCAAAAACTGAGGACCAAGCATTCAAAACATATGAGCCCATGAGGGTGGGGGGCATTCGCATTCTCATTCAAACCACGTGTGTGTGTGTGTGTGTGTGTGTGTGTGTGTGTGTGTGTGTGTGTGTGTGTGTGTGTGTGTGTGATAGCGTTGATGTACTTAGAGGACAACTTGAAGGAGTCAGTTCTCTTCTTCCACAGAGTGGGCCTAGTGTGGTCGTATACACTTACATAGTTTTAATCCCAGTACTAGGGAGACAGATATACTAGGGTATATCTCTGGGAGCTCCAGGCCAGTCAGAGCTACACAGTGAGACCCCATCTTAAACAAAGAAACTGGCCACAGGTCACCAGGATTGATGGCAATTGCCTTCACCCACTGAGCTTTCTTGCTCTATGTTTTGATTTCATTGGATTTAGGGAGCTTGTAGAGTCTATAAGGTGTGGCTGACAGAAGCAGGACACCAAGTTCAAGCCTTGGGAGTTGTCACCAGGTTCTGTCCTCCTGTCTCTGCTTCTTGTCTCCTACTATAATGTGGCCAGTGGCTGCCAACACTGATGGAACTGCCCCTGGCCATCCTTGCCTTGATTAATTATGTCCAAAACCATGAGCTAAAATAAACTCCTGCCTAATATAGTCTTCCAGGTGTTTGACCACAGTCATGTGAAAGGCAATTAATGTGGCATACAAGTGTATTTATCACCACAAATGTTTACATTCGTATGCATAAACATACAAGTGTGCTTATGGTGAGTCTACAAGAATGTGTGTGTGTGTGGATATCTATGCATGTGTGGGTGGGGTATGAGTATCTATATTTGCGTACGTGGTCCCCAGTTGGTAGAACTGTGAGGAGGGACAGAAAGTGTGACCTTGGAGGAGGGGTGTTAATGGAGACTGGTTTTTAGCTTTCAAAAGACTCTAGCACAGTGGTTCTCAACCCTAATGCTGTGACACTTTAATGTAGTTCCTCTTTTATGGAAACCCCCAACCATAAAATTATTTTCATTGCTACCTCATACCTTTATTGCTGCAGTTAGGGATAGTAATGTATATATCTGTGTTTTCCGATGACCTGAGGTGACCTCTATGAAATGGGTGGAAAGGGTCACCTCACCACCTAAAGGTTGAGAACCACTCATTGCTCTAGAAGTTTTGAGTTAAGTCCTTCTGTTTCCCGGTGTGAGCTCTCAGCTACTGCCTGTCTGTGCATCTTCGTATGACTATACATATGAGATTGTTTGTGCTCCTGTTTGTCTGATGTCAGAATCTGGAGCCATGATATCCCAATACCAATGAATACCCTAATATCCATTACAAATTCCATTTTCTGATAAAACACCTAACCCTCTTGAGAAAACAGCTAAGTCCCAAGTGGAGGGTAAGGGATAAAGCTATGACATCTATGTGGGGCAGGAGAGGAAACAGATTAGGAAAACCAAAAACAATTAGGGGTATGTCAAGAAGGCTCAGAAGCAAATATGATGAGCTTCTAGTAGGCAAATCAAAGACAATTTAAGCATTAAGGGAAAATGGAAGATCAGCACAATGACCAAGTAAAATTCCCCCTTCCCTAAAATCAGTTAAAACCTATTGAGATTTGACAGAATCAACAGTTTCCAAAACCCTGGAAATGATCCAAAAGCTGACAATAATCCAGTAAGCATTTTTTTTAAAAAACTTCAAACCTCACAAAAACGCAAGCACTATGGAATTCTAAGCTGCCCCACTTCCAGTCTCTCTTCCTCATCTAAGAAGTACACTCTCCAGAGTTTGTTTTGAAGTTGTAGCAGAGGACCAAACACTGGTCCTCCTCTATTCAGGGAAGGCCGTTCTCTTCTATCCAACATGAAGCTTTGGGAGGGAGGCACACGGAATTGTAAGGGATAATGGGGACACCCACCTAACCAACCATATCAGCTAGATCAACCCTGGCGATCAATGGGGTGACAGGTGTCACAGCCAGATCACCCTCACACCCCTATTGACCTTCTGAGGACAGCTCGGCCCATCCCCTGGAAACTGGGAAGAGTTGCTACTGCATTCGTGTATGTCCATGTGACACAGGGCAAATGTGAATTCAGGCCAGCAGTGACAAATGCAGCTGTCAACAGTGTCTTAATGTGATACATCAATTGTGACAAAGCTTTCACCAATGAAGAGGAGTCACGGTGAAACAGGGACACTGAAATAGGGACATTGTGTCTCTGTGAACCTACTACCCATGCAGAAACAGTGGTTGTTGTTTCTTCAGGTCACACAGACCTCCATAGAGACATGGCTGACTGGCACATTCATCAGAGTTGAGTTCACGGTGGTCTCCAAGGAACCCAGGTCCACATTCACAGAAGTAAGCCCTAAGAGCATCCTCACACATGGCACCATGCAGACCTGGCTGGGATCCACATTCATCGATTTACACCTCACAGTTCACACAAGAGTACTCTTGAGGACAAACACGTGTGTCTTCCCATCTAGTTGAGGCATACAACCTCATTCATGCAGGGGTCAGAAGCACATCCATCAACTTCCAAGTCACAACGCCTGCCTTGGTCTCCAGGCACACAGAAGCAGGAACAACCATTCCTTACTGGCAGACAGCCCCACTGGGACTAGAACCGGAAGCTCACCCATTGTGAGGTGTTCACAGTGAGTTGTGCCCTTCTATAGCAATTAGCAATTCAAATGCTTTATAAACACAGCCACAGAGCAGTCTCCTCTGGAAAATTCTTCAGTTTAGGTTCCTTCTACCCTAGAGTTGTGTTAAGTTGGCAAGTGATGCTAGCTCTAATGTGGGGAATGTGAGGAGTCACTTACAGGACTGTGGGTAACCCAAATGCACATGTAGCAGTGAAAAGTCCATCCTAGTATAGGGATGACACATGAATGCAGCATTCCTGGAGCTCCGGGCACAATTTCCAGAGAGCTGGCCTCTCAGTGAGTGTCCTCTTCATAGCAACTATTGTTGCTTGGGCAACCCTTGTGAATCTGGTAAGTTTCAGGAGCTTTCTGACAATGAGTTTTGTTTACACACCAAGTCCTGATGAGACGCTCCCCTCCAGCAGGGAATGTTGCAACTCAGAGGAAAGCGCTACACAATAGCACTCAAGGAAATACTTGCCCAACAGCAGCTGAGCACTAGAGCTTAGGTAGAGATTTGAGTGGTTCTACTTAGAATGCAGACTTTACAGAATTCATTGAGAACAGACATTAAACAAGAAACAATAGCAATATAGTAGCAAAATAGTGGCAGCAATACTCTAGAGAGGAGAGATCATTTGATTTCCGTAATTACTATACTTTATGGTTTGAAATGTCCAGCAAAAATTAACATTTGTAAAGGAACAGATATTATTCATATACAGGAAATGTCACATAGCAAATTTCTTTGAGAGAGCCCAGATGTCGAACTTACTGGCTGTCTTAGTCACTACTCTATTTCTGTGATGAGACACCATGACTGAAAGGACTCAAGCAAGCTCAGGGGTGGCAAACATGGGTCTGGTAGACTTTCCCTTGATAATAGCTTATCAGAATTCCATTTATTAATGTGTTAAAACTCTGAACCTTTGAAGCCTTATCATCATATATCATCTTGAAGTTTTATTATTATTATTAAAATTATTTCTCTCAGGTCCTTACAACTTACCTAAACCTCAAACCATTTTCCTTTCATTTTCAGTGAGACACAAGTGATAGGTCACTGAGAGCAGTTATTGCAAAGTAAGTTCTTTTAAATAGAGGAATAGTAAAAGTTACGTTGATGCATGTTTTGTGAGTGTGCCTGTCTCACCAGGAAATACGGTAGCTCTAGAAAAAGCAAAGTGTGATTTTCATATACGAAAGACATTGAGCAGGCAGCTGCTGATAAGTCGATAAGGCTCCAGTTAGCCGTCAACATTATCAGAGTCCCGAAGAGGATAAATTTGAGCAGGAAGTTGAAAGCAAATGGCCTCTGTATCAGCAAATCACAGAGATTTACCAGCTACCTGGGAAGTTACCACAGGCTTTACCTCAGTAATCTCAACAGTCTCCATGGAAGTAAAGTGGCTTCAGTCTCCAGCAGTAACTAACTCTCCGACTGCCTCCCAGGGCAGCATAAGCGGCCAGACCCACAAGATCCCAGAGACTTCCCTGTGAATAAGAAAGTTCAGGGGTTGGCCTGACTTCGTGAGGCAAAGAGGGGCAGTCAATTCTCCATCCAGAAGATCTGTTATTTAGCCATATTTTGGAAACAGTAAATAGTTATTGAAAACGGCAAACAAAAATGTCATTTACAGTGCCTTGATTGAGGAGATAAAAAGTAGTGCATTTTTAATTATAGCATTTTAGTGTTGGGTATTTCATTTTTTATTTTTGGGTTTTGGTTGATTGGGTTTTTTTGGTTTTGTTTTGTTTTGTTTGTTTGTTTTATTGGGGGTTTTGTTTGTTTGTTTGTTTGTTTGTTTGTTTTATTGGGGGTTTTGTTTGTTTGTTTCTGGTTGGTTGGTTGGTTGTTTATATCAATGACAATGATAGAGGTAAAAGACAGAATCTCCTATATCCCCTATCTGTAAAGCTTTTGTTTAAAAAAAAAACTTTTTATTGATTCTTTGTGAATTTCACATTATGCACCTCAGTGCCACTCATCTCCCCATTCTTCCAGATCTGCCCTCTGCCTTTGCAACCTCCCCCACAAAAGAATATAAAAATATAAATAAATAAATAAATAAATAAATAAATACAAGTCTCTTGCCATGGAAGTTGTCACAGTGTGTCACACAGTATACCCTTTGCCCAAACAGCTTTCATTGCAAATGTTCATTGCAATGAATCACTGATCTGGTTCGAGGCCTCTGGCTTCTGCTACACTATCAATACTGGATCCTTACCCAGATTCCTCTTGGATAGTCTGTTGTTGCCCTGTGTCATGGAGATCCTGCAGCTTTGTTTCTACAAGACTGACCTCTTCAAGAGCTTCAACAGATCATAGATGATGTAGATGTTGGGGTGGGCCAACTCACAGCCTTGGATCTGAGCCTGGGTGACAGCTGAGTTGGCCAGCCCACCACCTCTCCTGCTTTGCCCAAGTAAGGGGTGGGGACAGCATTCCTGCCTGCTACAGCTGTCGAAGGATGTGACTGACTCTCCTCACTCACACCATGGAAGCCCCGCGGGAACATCAACAGAGACCCTGGAGAGGGAAGTGGGAGGGATGGGACAAGAGGCACAAGAAATGGAGACAAGACAGTATTCTGATCAAGTCTCATTTAATGAAGCAAAAAACATTTTCTCATAAGCAGAACAATCACACAACACAAACTGGTAGTCAGGGTAATGATAAACATATGTCACATCAGAAACCAATGGCATAAATTTTGACTTCCCTAAAACTTCTTACCTACAATGAGTTTCAATTTCCTGAAGTTTCTAACTAACGATAGAGTAAAAATCATTCTTGTGTAGAACCAAGCTACCAGGAAGACTCCAGTATTCTTGGCTGGTGGTAACCCCCATGTACACTACTTGGAAACAAGGGCCCATGAAGTGAAAAACACCTAGCTCAGGCAAAGAAAGGCATGAGCAGGTCACATGGCCCTGGACACTCTGCCACACCCGTGCCACCAGAGACAGCTCTCCAGCACTGCCCTGGTGAGGGGCAGGGCCAGGTCACCCCAGTGCCACAGTTCACAAGAGGATGGGTCAGTGTGCCATGCACATTCCCTCAAAGCCAACTCTCCCTTGCCCATACCATCAAGGTCAGCTCTACTGTGCCGCCTAGGTGATATGCAGGGCCCACTCTCCCAAGTGCTATAGCCTGCTCTCCTGCACTCATTCGCACTCATTCTCTGTGGGCTGGCTCATCCTGACCCATGCCACCAGGTCCAGCTCTGCTGAGCCATATGGGTGAGGTGTGTGACCCACTTTCCCAATTGCTGCAGCCTTCAAGGGGAAGGAGCTGCACTCCTGTTGTCACAGCCTTGGGGCCAGCTATCCCATACTGCTCAGGTGAGAGGTGAGGCCATCTTCCCTTGGCCCACGCCCTCTGGGATGACTCATCCACACCCCCACCACTTGGTAGCGCTTTACTATGCTGCCCAGGTGAGACACTGAACGTGCTCTCCAGAGTGCTGAAGTTGGGGAGGAGTGGGGCCAGCTCTCCTGTTTGCCTGCCCTTGGGACCAGCTTTTCCATGCTGCCTAGGTGAGGGTAGGGCCAGGCCTCCTGAGTGCCATAGCCAGTGAGGGGTGGGGCCAGTATACACAGCCCTGGAACATCAACATGGCCCAGGCAGCAGCCCAGACCAGGGACCTCCACATGGTCTTTAGTGGTAATGTGAGTCCCAGAAATTGACACAGACCCTGAACAGGACCCTGGTGGCAGCATGGTACAAGACATCATCACAGCCCAGGCTACTCACATCAGGATATTCCTCACCACATCTTTTCATAACACACAAATCATTCTGCTTCCTTCTCCTCAATCTCTCCACCACATACTTGCTGCTCATACTGGGGCTTCTCGGGTGTCTTCTGCCTGGCCGAAGCTTTCCCTTTAATTTTAATGGTTTATTCTCTCATACAATACATCCCAACTGCAGCCTCCCCTCCTTCTCCTCCAAATCTACTGCTCCTCCACTTCCCTCCCAGTGATATCAACCAAACTCAGCATAACATGGGACAATAAGACTAGGCATAAACACTCATATCAAGGGCTCAATGAGGCAACCCCGTAGAAGGAAAAAGTCTCCATGACCAGGCAGAAGAGTGAGGAAAAAAAACCCACTCCACTGTTAGGATTTCAGCAAAACCCAGAAGTTAAAGAACCATGGCACATATGCAGAGGGTCTGGTGTGATCTTTGAAGACTCTGTGATTGCCGCTTCAGTCTCCATGAGCCCTTTGAACCATGCGTAGTTTGTTCTGTGAGATGTGTTCTCCTGGTGACCTTGATGACTCTGGCTTCTACAATCCTTCCTCCCCCTCTTCTGCACAGTCTCCCAATCTCTGCCTAATGTTCAGCAGAGTATCTCTGTATCGTTCCCATCAGCTGCTGAGGGAAGCTGCACTAATGACAGTTTGGATGGGTACTGGACCCGTGGGTATAGAAGAATATCATTAGGAATCATTTCATTAACTTTTATGTCAGTCATGTTTAGTTCTACGTTAGGTCTCTGAGCTGTCTGGCTTTCTGATCCAGGCTATCCGGGCAGTATTGGGCACCCACTATCCTTCATGGTGTGGGCCAGTGGTGGTTAAACCAGCCACTGGTTGGGCATTCCTACAAACTCTGCCATTGCTTCAGTTTGGTGTTGTAGTTCCGTCACCGGGAGCCTAGCCTGTTGACAGAAGGTTCCATGTATTTCATTACTAGGAGTCCTCATTAGGATCAACCTCGTAGGTTCCTGGAAGCTTCCAAAGCATTAGGTTTCCATGTTAGCCCTTAAGTGCCCACCTATTTCTACTCTCTCACACATCTCTCCTACAAACCATCTCTCCCTATACTCCCTCTCTCCATCCCTTCTTCCTGCTCCTGACCCCTCCTGTTCCTATCCCAGCCTGCCCCCAGTCCACCCACAAAATCTATTCTATTTCCCCTTTCCAGGGAGATTCATGTGTCCCTCCAAGAATTCTCTTTATGTAACAATCTCTGGATCTGTGGATTGGAATGTGATTATCCTTTAACAGCTAATGTCAACGTATAAGCGAATACATATCATGTTTGTCTTTCTGGGCCTGGATTACCTAACTCTGGTAATCCATTTCACTCCATTCATGATGTTAATTTTTCTAACATCTGAGTAATATTCCATTGTGTAAATGTACTGTTTTCCTTATCCACTCTTTGGTTGAGGAACATTGGGTTGTTTCCAGTATCTATATTTTTAAATTGGATATTTTATTTATTTACTTTTTAAATGCAATCCCCTTTCTCAGTTTCCCCTCTGGAAACCCCCTATCTAATACTCCCTCCCACAGCTTCTATGAGGGTCTCCCCCACCCACCTCCCCAGTCCTGCCTCCCTGACCTGGCATTTCCCTACACTGGGATATCAAGCCTTCCCAGGACCAAGGGCCTCTCCTCCCACTGATATCCAACAAGGCCATCCTCTGCTACATACGTGGCTGGAGCCAGGGGTCCCTCCATGTGTACTCTTTGGTTGGTGGTTTAGTCCCTGGGAGGTCTGGGGGTTCTGCGTGGTTGATATTGTTCTTTACATGGGTTGCAAACTCCTTCAGCTGCTTCAGTCCTCTCTCTAACTCCACCACTGGGGACCCAATGCTCAGTCCAATGGTTGTCAGTGAGCATCTGCATCTGTATTTGTCAGGCTCTGGCAGAGCCTCTCAGGAGACAACTATATCAGGCTCCTGTCAGCAGGCACTTCTTGGCATCAGCAATAGTGTCTGGGTTTGCTGGCTGTATATGGGATGGATCCCCAGATAGGCCAGTCTCTGGATGGCCTTTCCTTCAGTCTCTGCTCCACATTTTGTCTCTGTAATCCCTCCCTTGAGTATTTTGTTCCCCATTCTAAGAAGTACTAAAGCATCCACACTTTTGGCTTCCTTCTTCTTGAGCATCATGTGGTTTGTGAATTATATCTTGGGTATTCTGAGCTTTTGCCTAGTATCCACTTATCAGTGAGTGCATACCATGTGTGGTTTGTTTGTTTGTTTGTTTTGTTTTTGTTTTTTGTGATTGGGTTACCTCACTCAGGATGATATTTTCTAGTTCATTCCATTTGTCTAAGAATTTCACGAAGTCATTGTTTTTAATAGCTGAGTGGTACTCCATTGTGTAAATGCACCACATTATCTGTATTCACTCCTCTGTTGAAGGACACCTGGGTTCTTTCCAGCTTCTGACTATTAGAAATAAGGCTGCCATGAGCATAGTGGAGCATGTGTCCTTGTTATATGTTGGAACATCATTAGGGTATATGCCCAGGAGTGGTATAACTGGGTCCTCAGGAAGTACTATCTCCAATTTTCTGAAGAACCTCTAGACTGATTTCCAGAGTGATTGTACCAGCTTGCAATGCCACCAACAATGGAAGAGTGTTTTTCTTTCTCCATATCCTTGCCAGCATCTACTGTCACCTGAGGTTTTTTTTTTTTTTAATCTTAGCCATTCTGACTGGTATGAGGTGGATCTCAGGGTTCTTTTTGATTTTCATTTCCCTGCTTACTAAGGAGGTTGAACATTGCCTAAGGTGTTTCTCAGTCATTTGATATTCTTCAGTTAAGAATTCTTTGCTTAGTTCTCTACCCCATTTCTAATAGGGTCATTTGATTCTCTGGAGCCTAACGTTTTGAGTTCTTTGTATATATTGGATATTAACCCTCTATCAGATGTAGGATTGGTAAAGACCTTTTTCCAATCTGTGGGTCACCGTTTTATCCTATTGACACTATTTTTTGCCTTGCAAAAGCTTAGCAACTTTATGAACTCCCATTTGTTGATTCTTGGTCTTAGAGCATAAGTGATTGGTGTTCAGTTTAGAAAATTTTCCCCTGTGCCCATGCATTCAAGACTCTTCCCCACTTTCACTTCTATTAGTTTGAGTGTATCTGGTTTTATGTGGAGATCCTAGATCATCTTGGACTTGAGCTTTGTACAAGCGTGTGAGAATGGATTGATTTGCATTCTTCTACATGCTGACCACCAGTTGAATCAGCACCACTTGTTGAAAATGCTGTCTTTATTCCACTAGATGGTTTTAGTTCCTTTGTCAAAGATCAAGTGATCATAGGTGTGTGAGTTCATTTCTCCATCTTCAATTCTACTCCATTGATCTACCTGCCTGTCTCTGAACAAATATCATACAGTTTTTATGACTATTGCTTTGTAATACACCTGGAGGTCAGGGATAGTGATTCCCCAAAAGTTCTTTTATTGTTGAGGATAGTTTTATCTATCCTAGGATTTTTTTTATTCCGAATGAATTTGCAAATTGCTCTCTCTAACTCTATGAAGAATTGAGTTGGAATTTTGATGGAGATTGCATTGAATCTGTAGATTGCTTTTAGGTCCATTTTTACTACATTAATCCTACCAATCCATGAGCATGGGAGATCTTTCCATCTTCTGAGATCTTCTTCAATTTCTTTCATCAGATACTTGAAGTTCTTGTCATACAGATCTTTCACTTGCTTGGTTAGTCATTAGAGTATTTTATGTTGTTTGTGACTATTATGAAGGGTGTCATTTCCCTGATTTCTTTCTCAGCCAGTTTATCTTTTGAGTAGAGGAAGGCTCCTGATTTTTTTTGGTTAATTTGAGTTGATTTTATATCCAGCCACCTTGCTGAAGTTGTTTGTCAGCTGTAGGATTTGTCTGGTGAAATTTTGCGGTCACTTAAGTACTCTATCATATCATTGGCAAATAGTAATATTTTGACTTCTTCCTTTTCAATTTGTATCCCTTTGACCTCCTTTTGTTGTCTGATTGCTCTGGCTAGAACTTCAGGTACTATATTGAATAAGCAGTGAGAGAGTGGGCAGCCTTGTCTAGTCCCTGATTTTAGTGAATTGATTTGAGTTTCTCTCCATTTAGCCTGATGCTGGCAAGTGGTTTGCTGTATATTGCTTTTACTATGTTTAGATATGGGCCTTGAATTCCTGATCTTCCCAAGACTTTGATCAGGAAGAAGTGTTTAATTTTGTCAAATGCTTTCTCAGCATCTAATGAGATGATCATGTGGATTTTTTCTTTGAGTTTGCTTATATAATGTATTACATTGATGGATTTGCATATATTGAACCATCCCTGCAAACCTGGGATGAAGCCTACTTGATCATGATGGATGATCTTTTAGATGTGTTCTTGACTTCAGTTTGCAAGAATTTTATTGAGTATTTTTGCATCGATATTCATAGTGGAAATTGGTCTAAAGTTCTCTTTCTTTGTTGGGTCATTGTGTGGTTTAGGTATAAGCATAAATGTAGCTTCATAGAACAGATTTGGGAGTATTCCTTCTGTTTCTACTTTGTGGGATAATTTGAAGAGTATTGATTGGTATTAGGTCTTCTTTGAAAGTCTGATAAAATTCTACACTAAACCTATCTGGTCCTGGGCTTTTTTTGGTTGGGAGACTTTTAATGACTGCTTCTATTTCTTTAGGAGTTTTGGGACTGTTTAGACTGTTTATCTGATCCTGATTTAACTTTGATACCGGGTATCTGTCTATAAAATTGTTCATTTCATCTAGACTGTCCAGTATTGTTGAGTATAGGCTTTTGTAGTAGTGTCTGATGCTTTTTTTAATTTCCTCAGTTTCTGTTGTTATGTCTCCCTTTTCATTTCTGACTTTGTTAATTTGGATATTTTCTGTGTTCCCTGGTTAGTCTGACTAAGAGTTTATATATCTTGTTGATTTTCTAAAAGAACCAGCTCCTGGTTTTGATGAGTCTTTTTATGTTCTTTTTGTTTCTACTTGGTTGATTTCAGCTCTGAGTCTGATTATTTCCTGCCATCTATGCCTCTTGGATGTATTTGCTGATTTTTGTTCTAAAGCTTTCAAGTGTGCTGAGGTACTCAGAGATTTGAGTTTTTCTCTTAGCACTGCTTTCATTGTGTCCCCTAAGTTTGGATATGATGTGCCTTCATTTTCATTAAATTCTAAAAAGTCTTTAGTTTCTTTCTTTATTTCTTCCTTGACCAAGTTATCGTTGAGTAGAGTGTTGTTCAGCTTCCATAGGTATGTGGGCTTCTGACATTTTTGGTCTTCTTGAAGACCAGCCTCAGA
Source organism: Rattus norvegicus (assembly GCF_021556685.1). Lineage (NCBI taxonomy): Eukaryota > Metazoa > Chordata > Mammalia > Rodentia > Muridae > Rattus > Rattus norvegicus. The sequence goes on from NC_141545.1 coordinate 8,973,656, forward strand.
CAATGGTGATCTGATAGCATGCGTGAGATTATTTCAATCTTCTTGAATCCTTTGAGACCTGTTTTGTGACCAGTTACATGGTCAATTTTGGAGAAGGTACCATGAGATGCTGAAAAGAAAATGTGTTCCTTGTTCCTTGTGAAATGTTCTGTAGATATTTATTAAATCCATTTGGTTCATAACTTCTGTTAGCTTCACTGTGTCTCTGTTTAGTTTCTGTTCCCATGATCTGTCCATTGATGAGACTGGTGTGTTGATGTCTCCCAGGTGCAACGTGTGCTTTGAGCTTTACTAGTTTCCTTTATGGATGTGGGTGCCCTTGCATGTGGAGCACGGATATTCAGAATTGAGAGTTCATCTTGGTGTATTTTTCCTTTAATGAATATGAAGCGTCCTTTCTTATCTTTTCTGATAACTTTTGGTTGAAAGTCGATTTTATTTGATATTAGAATGACTACTCCAGCTTGCTTCTTGGGACTATTTGCTTGGAAAGTTGTTTTCCAGCCTTTTCCTCTGAGGTAACGTCTCTCTTTGTCACTTTACTGTATTCAGCAAAATGCTGGGTTCTTATCCAGTCTGTTAGTCTATGTCTTTTTATCAGAGAACTGAATCCACTGATGCTAAGAGACATTAAGGAACAGTGGTTATGGTCCCTGTTATTATCGTTGTTAAAGGTAGAATTGTTTGTGTGGATATCTTCTTTGGGGTTTGTTGGGAAAAGATTCTTTTCTTGCTTTTTCTGGGATGTAGTTTCCTTCCCTGTGTTGGAGTTTTCTGTAGGATGATGTCATTAAGCAGGTGAAGGCAAGTACAAGATAGAACGAGGCCTGTCATTGGACGAGCAGAAGGATGGGCTGATGAAAAGTTTTAGAGAGGAGGAGACTGCAGCAATAGGAGAAGTAGGAGCTGAGAGAACATGGAGGCAGATGTTAAGATTCCTCTCTGCACGTTTACAAGTTGTTAAGAATATTCTTAAGGGATGAATGTGTACAGGGCTTTCTTTGTATGTCTAGATAGCAAATTAAATCTTATCAATTGGATCAGAAGTTATTGTATAGTATGTTCTTTCATATGGCAATTGAATTGAATTCAAGAGAGTGAGTGGTCGCAGGACACTGGACCGCAACAGAATTGGGATGTGTATGTCTGGCATGATGGCAACCTGCCTTGGGAACTAGATGGGTAGAGAGACGGTTGCCAGGCTCAGAGTGTAACCATCAGCAGTGTGATATGGGTTGGAGCTAAGCGGGTGAGACGCTTTGCTGACTGAGACGAAAACTTCCAACAGATGTCCTGGGGCACTATGGTGCTGGACCTAGTGTGGGATAAAAGAAAGCCCTATTATAATTTTACAGCAACAATTTTCTATCTATTATCCTTTGTAGAGCTGGATTTGTGGAACAGTATTGTATGAATTTGGTTTTGTCATGGAGTATCTTAGATTCTCCATCTATGTTAATTGAGAATTTTGCTGGGTATAGTAGCCTGGGTTGGTATTTCTGTTCTCTTAGCGTCGATATGACATCTGCCCAGGATCTTCTGGCTTTTAGTGTCTCTGGTGAGAAATTTGGTGTAATTCTGATGGGTCTGCCTTTATATGTTACTTGACCTTTTTTCCTTACTGCTTTTAATATTCTTTCTTTATTTTGTGCATTTGTTGTTTTGATTATTAGGTGACAGGAGGAGTTTCTTTTCTGGTCCAGTCTATTTGGAGTTCTGTAGGCTTTTTGTGTTTTCATGGGCATCTCTTTCTTTAGGTTAGTGAAGTTTTCTTCTATAATTTTGTTAAAGATATTTACTGGCCCTTTAGGTTAGGAGTCTTTGCTCTCTTCTATACCTATTATCCTTAGGTTTGAGCTTCTCCTTGTGTCCTGGATTTCCTGGATGTTTTGGATTAAGAGCTTCTTGCATTTTGCATTTTCCTTGAGTATTGTGTCAATATTTTCTATGGTATCTTCTGCACCTGAGATTCTCTCTTCTATATCTTGTATTCTGCTGATGATGCTTGCATCTATGATTCTTGGTCTCTTTCCTAGGTTTTCTATCTCCAGGGTTGTCTCCCTTTGTGATTTCTTTATTGTTTCTATTTCCATTTTTAGAACCTGGATGGTTTCCTTCACCTGTTTGGCTCATTTTCCTGTAGTTCTTTAAGGGCTTCTACTCTTTACCTGTGTTGTCCTGTATTTTTTTTTTATTAACTTGAGTATTTCTTATATACATTTCGAGTGTTATTCCCTTTCCCGGTTTCCAGGCAAATATCCCCCTCCCCTTCTTTATGGGTGTTCCCCTCCCCACCCTCCCCCCATTGCTGCCCTCCCCCCAACAATCTAGTTCACTGGGGGTTCAGTCTTAGCAGGACCCAGGGCTTCCCCTTCCACTGGTGCTCTTACTAGGATATTCATTGCTACCTATGAGGTTGGAGTCCAGGGTCAGTCCATGTATAGTCTTTAGGTAGTGGCTTAGTCCCTGGAAGCTCTGGTTGCTTGGCATTGTTGTACATATGGGGTCTTGAGCCCCTTCAAGCTCTTCCAGTTCTTTCTCTGATTCCTTCAACGGGGGTCCTATTCTCAGTTCAGTGGTTTGCTGCTGGCATTCGCCTCTGTGTTTGCTGTATTCTGGCTGTGTCTCTCAGGAGAGATCTACATCCGGCTCCTGTTGGCCTGCACTTCTTTGCTTCATCCATCTTGTCTAATTGGGTGGCTGTATATGTATGGGCCACATGTGGGGCAGGCTCTGAATGGGTGTTCCTTCTGTGTCTGTTTTAATCTTTGCCTCTCTATTCCCTGCCAAGGGTATTCTTGTTCCTCTTTTAAAGAAGGGGTGAAACATTCACATTTTGATCATCCGTCTTGAGTTTCATTTGTTCTAGGCATCTATGGTAATTCAAGCATTTTGGGCTAATAGCCACTTATCAATGAGTGCATACCATGTGTGTTTTTCTGTGGTTGGGTTACCTCACTCAGGATGATATTTTCCAGTTCCAACCATTTGCCTACGAATTTCATAAAGTCATTATTTTTGATAGCTGAGTAATATTCCATTGTGTAGATGTACCACATTTTCTGTATCCATTCCTCTGTTGAAGGGCATCTGGGTTCTTTCCAGCTTCTGGCTATTATAAATAAGGCTGCAATGAACATAGTGGAGCACGTGTCTTTTTTATATGTTGGGGCATTTGAACTGCAAATCAAAACAACCCTGAGATTTCACCTCACACCAGTGAGAATGGCTAAGATCAAAAACTCAGATGACAGCAAATGCTGGCGAGGATGCGGAGAAAGAGGAACACTCCTCCATTGTTGGTGGGTTTGCAGACTGGTACAACCATTCTGGAAATCAGTCTGGAGGTTCCTCAGAAAATTGGACATTGAACTGCCTGAGGATCCAGCTATACCTCTCTTGGGCATATGTCCTGTATTTCTTTAAGGGTGTTATTTATGTCCTTCTTAAAGTCCTCTGTCATCATCACAAGATGTGATTTTAAATCCAAGTCTTGTTTTTCCAGTGTGTTGGGGTATCCAGGACTTGCTGCGGTGGGAGAACTGGGTTCTGATGATGTCACATAGCCTTGGTTTCTGTTGCTTAGTTTCTTGCACTTGCCTCTTGCTATCTGGTTATCTCTGGTGTTAGTTGGTCTTGCTGTCTCTGTCTGGAGCCTGTCTGGAGCCTGTCCCTCTTGTAAGCCTGTGAGCCTGTGATTAGCTGTGCCAGCACTCTTAAGAAACCAGTTCTCTCCAGTCCAGATTTGGGTTTGGAGAGCTGTGCCAAAGCGTTAACTCCACAGATGGAAACTGGAAGCTTGCTCCCAGTTTCTGGCTCCTATGAATAAAGCTGCTATGAACATAGCTGAGCAAGTGTCCTAGTGATAGGATGGAGAGGCTTTTGGGTGCATTCCCAAGAGTGGATAAAGCCAATCACTGAATCTTGAGGTAGCTCAATTCCCAATTATCTCAGGGATCACCATATTGATTCCCATGGTGGATTTACATGTTAGCACTCCCTTGCTCCGTATCTTCTCCAACATGGAGCTATAAGTCAATCCCTGTGTTCCCTTGGGATAGTGGTTTAGTCCATGGGAGCTCTGGTTGTTTGATGTTGTGTTCTTCTTATGAGGTTGTTAACCCCTTCAGCTACTACAGTCCTTTCTCTAACTCCTCCATTGGATCCTGTTCTCAGTCCGATAGTTGGCTGCAAGCATCTGCCTCTGTATTTGTAAGGCTCAGGCAAAGCCTCTCAGCCAACCACTATATCAGGCTCTTGTCAGTATGTACTTCTTGGCATCCACAAAATTGTGTAGGTTTGGTGACTTTATATGGGAAGCATCCCCATGTCGGGCAGTCTCTGGATAGCCTTTCAGTCTCTGCTCCACACTTTGTCTCTGTATTTCCTCTTGTAAGTGTTTTTGTTCCCCTTTCTAAGAAGTTCTAAAGCATCCACATTTTGGTCTTCCTTCTTCTTGAGTTTCATGTGGTTTGTGAATTGTATCTTGGGTATTCCAAGCTTTTGGGCGAATGTCTACTTATCAGTGAGCGCATACCATGTGAGTTCATTTGTGATTGGATTACCTCATTCAAGATGACATTTTCGAGTTTCATCCATTTGCCTATGAATTTCAGGAAGTCATTGTTTTTGATAGCTGAGTAATATTCCATTGTGTAGATGTACCACATTTTCTGTATCCATTCCTCTGTTGAAGAGCATCTGGGTTCTTTCCAGCTTCTGACTATTACAAATAAGGCTGCTATGAACATAGTGGAGCACGTGTCTTTATTATATGTTGGAACATCTTTTGGGTATATGCCCAGGAGTGGTGTAGCTGGATCCTCAGGCAGTTCAATGTCCAATTTTCTGAGGAACCTCCAGATTGATTTCCAGAATGGTTGTACCAGCTTGCAATTCCACCAACAATGGAGGAGTGTTCCTCTTTCTCCATATCCTTGCCAGCATCTGCTGTCACCTGAGTTTTTGATCTTAGCCAGTCTGACTGGTGTGAGGTAGAATCTCAGAGTTGTTTTGATTTACATTTCCCTGATGACTAAGAATGTTGAACATTTCTTTAGGCACTTCTCAGCCTTTCAGTATTCCTCAGTTGGGAATTCTTTGTTTAGCTCTGTATCCCATTTTTAAAAGGGCTATTTGATTCTTTGAAGTCTACCTTCTTGAGTTCTTTGTACACATTGAATATTAGTCCTCTATCAGATGTAGGATTGGTAAAGATTTTTTCCCAATCTGTTGGTTGCTGTTTTGTCCTATTGACAGTGTCCTTTGCCTTACAGAAGCTTTGCAGTTTTATGAGATCCCATTTGTTGATTGTTGATCTTAGAGCATAAGCCATTGGTGTTCTGTTCAGGAAATTTTCCCCTGTGCTCATGTGTTTGAGGCTCTTGCCTTCTATAAGTTGCAATCCCCATCAAAATTCCAATCCAATTCTTCATAGAGATAGAGAGAGCAATTTTCTCTTTCTATTAGTTGCAGTGTATCTGGTTTTATGTACTTTATCTTTGTACAAGGCAATAAAATGGATCTATTTGCATTCTTCTACACACTGACCTCCCGTTAAACCAAGACCATTTGTTGAAAATGCTGTCTTTTTTCCTGGATGGTTTTAGCTCCTTTGTCAAAGATCAAGTGACCATTGGTGTGTGGGTTCATTCCTGGGTATTCAGTTCTATTCCATTGATCTACCTGCCTTCTCTGTAGCAATACCATGCAGTTTTTATCACTATTGCTCTATAATATAGCTTGAGGTTAGGGATGGTGATTCCCCCAGAAGTTCTTTTATTGTTGAGGATAGTTTTGGCTATCCTGGGTTTTTTGTTATTCCAGATGAATTTGAAATTGCTCTTTCTATCTCTATAAAGAATTGGATTGGAATTTTGATGGGGATTGCATTGAATCTGTAGATTGCTTTCAGCAAGATTTTTACAATATTAATCCTGCCAGTACATGAGCATGGAAGATCTTTCCATATTCTGAGATCTTCTTCAATTTCTTTCATCAGAGACTTGAAGTTCTTGTCATACAGATGTTTCACTTGATGGTTAGAGTCACACCAAAGTATTTTATATTGTTTCTGACTATTGTAAAAGGTGTCATTTTCCTAATTTCTTTCTCAGTCTTTATCCTTTGAGTAGAGAAAGGCTACTGATTTTTTTTTTTAGTTAATTTTCTATCCAGACACTTTGCTGAAGTTTTTATCAACTGTAGGAGTTCTCTGGTGGAATTTTGGGGGTCACTAAAGTATACTATCATATCATTTGCAAATAGTGATATTTTGACTTATTTTCCAATTTGTATCCCTTTGGCCTCTTTTTGTTGTCTAATTGCTCTGGCTAGGATTTTAAGTACTATATTGAATAGGTGTGGAGAGAGTTGGCAGCCTTGTCTAGTCCCTGATTTTAGTGGAATTGCTTCAAGTTGTTCTCCATTTAGCTTGATGTTGGCAACTGGTTTGCTTTACATTACTTTTACTATGTTTAGGTATGGGCCTTGAATTCCTGATCTTTCCATGTTCATGAAGGGTTGTTGAATTTTGTCAAATGCTTTCTTGGCACCTAATGAGATGATCATTTGGGGTTTTTTCTACTTTGTTTATATAGTGGATTACATTGATGGATTTCTGTATATTGAACCATCCTGCATTCCTGGGATGAAACCTACTTCATCATGAAGGATGATCATTGTGATGTGTTATTTAATTCAGTTTGCAGGCCATGGCTTTGATGAAGTTCAGGCCTATGAGTCAGAGAGGGGAATCCCTTCCTCTAGGTCTCAGGGGAAGAGAAAGGTTTCATATAAGCAAGTTGTCTGTTCCTCCTGATTGTCAAGGGGGAATGAGGGAACTTTGGGGAAGGAATGTCGTATTCTGGGAATGTTGGGGAAGAGGGGCACATTCAGTTAGGATGTATAGCTGGAGGAGACAGCCTTTTAATATCTTGGGAGTCTGACAATTTGAGCCTGTAAATTCCCTTGGGGAAGTAAGAATAGCATCTGGAATTCTCTTGGAATCTCACCAACTGGGTAGTATGTTATGGAGTTAAAGATTCACAGACAGGTTCTTAGTAACAGACTTACCATTTCCTCTATGGCAGCTGTCGGAAAGATGGTCATGGCCTAATTAGCCCACAGCCTCAAGTCTAACTCTCACTCTATGCTGGTTAGCTTTTATTTTTGACTTGACACAACCTAGAGTCACCTGGAAAGTGGGGAACTTCAACTGAAGAACCTCCTCTATCAGATTGGCATGTGGGAGATTGTCTTGATTAATGATTGTTGTGGCAAGATCCAGTCCATTGTGGAAAGCACCACACCTAGGAAGGTGAGCCCAAGTTATATGAGAAAGGCTGCTTTCTTCCATGGTTTCTACTTTAAATGCTGGCTTGTGTTTCTGCCCCACCATCCTTCAATGATGGATGTGCTGAGACCTGGAAATGTAAGCCAAATAAACCCCTTCCCTTTCCTACTTGCTTTTGGTCATAGTGTTTTATTCAGAGCAACAGAAAACAAACTAGAATACATCTCATGAGAGTGATTCATAATGAGCCTTACCTGACATTTTCACCATTCTCTCTATGAATTCATCTGATAGAGATCACATGGGCCATGGAGCCAAGGGAAGGACAGAGTGACATCTTAATGGCAGCATCAGCCCCAGCCCAGTCTTTCCTCCAACTATTCACTGGCTAATTTTTATGTCAACAATACAAGCTGGGGTCTTTTGGGAAGAAGACATCTTTATTGAGAAAATGCATTTATGGAGTTGAGCTGTAGTCAAGTCTGTAGGGCTTTTTCTTGATTGATGATTGACCCAGCCTGTTGTGGGTAGAGATGGCCCACAGGAGTATAAAAAAAAAGCAGAACAAGCAAGACATGGGAGCAAGCTAGTTAGCAGCACTCTCCACCATTTCTGCTTCAGTTCCTACTTCAGGTTCCCATTAGCTCCTGCCCTGCTTCCCTGGATAATGGACTACAAACTGTAAACTGGAATAAACCCCCCCCCAAGTTGCCTTGAACTGTAGTGCTTTAGCACAACAATTAATCCCTAAGGCAAGCTATGTGCCTTATTAGAATATTAAGCACACATTATTCCTCTTTCAAATGGTATCTAGAACCCATCCCCAAAGTACTAAACACAATCTCAAATCCTATCCAAAGTCCTTCCCACCACATTTCTATTAAGATGTCCCACTCACCTTTGCCATGTGCGTGCCCTCCTAAAAATGAGTCAGGGATTTTTCCCCAACCACAGGTATGCTCCACTTGTTAAAATTATGGGTACAGAAAAATGTGGTTCATTTACACAACGGAATACTACTCAGCTATTAAGAACGAGGACATCATGAGTTTTGCAAGCAAATGGATGGAACTAGAAGATATCATCCTGAGTGAGGTAACTCGGATCCAAAAGGACATGCATGGTATGTACTCACTAATAAGTGGACATTAGCCCTCCCCAAAGAAAGTACAGAATACCCAGGACACAACCCACAGGACCCAAGAAGGTTAACAAGCTGAAGGACCCAAGTAAGGATGCCTCAATCCCTCTTGGGAGAGAGAAGAAAGCAATCACAAGGGAGGTGGATAGAGGGAAGGAGGTGTCTGGGTGGGAGAGGGCACAGGGAGGGGAAGGGGAAACATGATCAGGTATTAGGGGGAACAGGACTGAAGCCTTGAGAATAAACAAAAAGAATGGAAATAGGAAACCGAGAGAGGTAGAGGCAGGGGAACCCTCTAAAATGTACCAGCGACCTGGAAGGTAAGAGGCTCTCAGGACTCAAAGGGAGACCTTGGATGGAGTGCTCTACAGTGGGGAGGGGGAACTTAGAGATTCCACCTCCAGCGGAGGGACAGGACATCAAGTGAAGGGGCGGGGTTGCCATCCCACAGTCAAAAGCTCTGACCCAGAATTGTTCCTGAATTGTGTCTGATGGAAATGCAGGGACAAAAATGGAGAAAAGCAGGAGAGAACGGAGGTCCAGTGACAGGCCCAAATTGGGATCCAGCTCAAGGGGAAGCACGGAGCCCTGACACTGCTACTGATGCTGTGGTGTGCTTGCAGATAGGAATCTAGCACGGCTGCCCTCTGAGAAGTCCAACGAGTAGCTGAAACAGGCAGATGCAGATACTAGCACCCAACCAACAGACAGAACCTAGGGACCCCTGTGATTGAAGTGGAAAAAAGCTAGAAGAAGCTGAGGAAGGGGGTGGCTGTAGGGTTATGAGTGCCCCGCTTCTGCTTTGCCACAAGTCTCAGCCGCTCAGGGAGGCAGGACATGGGAAGTTGATTGTGCTTACCCCACACTATCCCATTGTCAGTTGGGTGTTGGGCTGTAGGGCAGCCCTGGGACACCCCTGGGACACAGCTCCGCTCCGGGGGTGAGGAAGTGCAGTCTGAGGCACGGGACCCAGCTGGAGCTGACTCCGGGGTCCCCTGGCCTGCAAGGAGGCTGAGGCCGTAGGGTTCTCTCAGGCATCCAGGTGCCACTGGAAGCTGCAGAAGGGCTGAGAATGTAGTGGGGGCCCACCAGCTGGATCTAGCCCGGGGTCGAGGGGGAAAGAAGAGGAGTTCCGGTTGGTCCCTGAGGGGCGGAGGATTGAGGGGGTGGGCTTTGGCTTGACAGTGGTAAGCTAAAGGCTTGGTGGTAGAGGTGACTGGAGAGAGGGGGGCATGGCTGGGAGCACAGGGGGCCTTCTCTGTGGCTCCCCACTCCAGATCTCAATGAAAAGAGTCAGTCCATGGCTTAAAGGCATTTAGTGTCCTGGAGGAAAGTGGACGAGTAAAACCATACCCCACTTCTCAGGGTGGGCCCGAGATTAAATACTTTTTGCAGAGAGGAATGTCTGGGTAGGAAAGTTTATTGGCTAAGCCTCCAGGCCTTTGGGTACCTCATTATGATGGAGATCTGTCTTGAACCCTGTGGTCACTTCCTTTACTTGTGAAGGGGCTTGGGGCCTTGCTGTTATGTGACTGATGGCCACAAATCTATGGAGGGCTGTGGCTAGTGCCTGGGCCTGGTTTTCCGGGAGTCAGTCAAAATGCCTACCGTCCCTTCAGGGTCTCCAGCATTTCTAGCCTTAGCTCAGCAGGAACCAGGCTGCCTTTCACTGTCCCACAGGTGGCCCTTTGGGAAGACCAGCAGTCTCAACTGACCTAGACCCCCGAGATCTCTCAGACACTGAGCCAACAACCAGGCAGCATACGCCAGCTGATAGGAGCCCCCACCCCACCCACCCACACACACATACACACACACATATACAGCAGAGGACTGCCTGGTCTGGCCTCAATGAGAGAAAGTGCACCCTCGAGAGACTTGAGGCCCCAGGTAGTGGGGAGCTCTAGTGGGGTAGGGTGGGGACATCCTTTGGTGGGGAAAGGAGGAGGTATGGGATGGGGAGTGGTTAGGAGGCAGACCAGAAGCGAGATGAAGTCTGGACTGTAAAAAAGATATTAAAGAATTTTTAAAAATATGTCCGTGTGTGTGTGTGTGTGTGTGTGTGTGTGTGTGTGTGTGTGTGTGTCTATAAGGACCAGAAGAAGTCATCAGATCCCTTGGAGCTGAAGTTGCATGTGATTGTGAATCATCCAATGTGGGTGCAGGAAACCAAATGTGTTTCCTTTGGAAAAGCAGCAATTGCTGTAACAAGCCATCTCTCTAGCCCCTATCCGATTAAATTTTTTATTATGTTTACAGATTAATTGTGCATGCATTCGTGTGTGTGTGTGTGTATGTGTGAGTGTGTGTGTGTGTGTGTGTGTGTGTGTGTGTGTGAGTGTGTATGCGCGTCAGAGAACAATGTATGGAAGGCAGTTCTCTCCTTTCACCATGTGGGTCTGGAGATCAAACTCAAATTGTCAGGCTTGATCGCAATCCGCAGTGAGCCATCTTGGTGGGATCCTAGCATTGGCTATCTTAATCACTGATAGTAGAAGAACCATTGTCACTGGTATATTCATACTGTCACACAAACAGCAGCCATCCGCTAGAAGAATCTGTCATCAGCCCCAAAGAAAGCTCCAAACCCACTAAGGTCTCACCCAGGTCTCAGGAAACGGAATCCCCCCACCTCAATTTCTCAATTTTCCTAATCTGGACAATTTTATGTCAAGGGAATTGTTACAAGTGTCCGAAAATTTAATTTCTTTTACTCAATACAAAGAAAAAGTGCAAACAGGGACCTGTGAGATGGCTCGGTGGATAAAGGAACTTGCTGCCAAACCTCATGACCTGAGTTCAGTTCCCCGGAGCCACTCTGTGAACGGAGAAAATGGACTGACCTAAGATATCTTCTGACATTCCTGTGCTCTCTGTGGCACACATACAGAGTAAATAACTATATGTGATTTTTTTTTAATTGCAAAAAGGTAGAACGTAGCTCCCGTTTTGTTTACAGCTCTGAGCTCTGAATGCAGAAAGCTCTCGGAGTTGCCAGCTTTCCTTGCTGCTCTCCAAGTAGCTGAGGCAGGCAGGGTGCGGTGTTGCCAGCAGCTCCATATGCTCTCCCAGAGATAGAAGTCACGAATGCGCAGAAACCAATGACTACATGAGAGAGGCTCTGCTCCCACTTCTATAGCAGCATTCGGGGATGCAGTGCAGTGCACAGACTGGGCAAGTGGGAGCACAGCTTCGCAAAAAAAAAAAAAAAACAAACATATGGACTGACTTGTGCAATGTCCCTGGGTCAGGGAGCATGTGTGATATTAATGGTGTCAACTCGGCAGGATCTAGAATCACCTAAGAGACAACCCCTGGAACGCCTGTGAAGGATTACTTAGATGACAGTGGGAAGACCTGTCTTTTTTTTTTTTTTTTTTTTTGGTTCTTTTTTTCGGAGCTGGGGACCGAACCCAGGGCCTTGCGCTTCCTAGGTAAGTGCTCTACCACTGAGCTAAATCCCCAGCCCCGGGAAGACCTGTCTTAACTGGGCAGCAGAGAACCTGAACTTAATAAGAAAAGGAGAAAGCAAACTGAGCACGAGCGTTAATCTCCAAACCTCTAGACTGTGGGTGGAACATGGCCCTGCTGCCGTGCCTCCCTCTCACCAAAGTTGCCCCCTTTCTCTTACACTGCCTTGGTCAATCACAACGATGAGAAAGGCAACTGAGATAAGGAGGTTCTCCATGAAGATTCTACCAACTCTCCGAAGTCTATAAAGCCATCCAGCGATAGCTGCGAGTTAGAATTGTCTGATTTAGACTGTTGAAGCAGCCCCCGAGAGCAGATTTGGGGTACCTGCATTCCAACTGGGTGCAGCAGAAAAGTAAAGTGTGCCCCATGAGTAGATCCAGCCCCTTTCAGCCTGTCTCAGTTTTACACAGGATGTGATCTTCTGTGCATGGCTTCTTTTATTGAACGTCATGTTTACAGAGTTCATCTAGGGACTGGCCAAATGGTTCAGCAGATAAAGGCATGTTCCCTGTTTTAGGCCGTTCATAGAAAGGAAACAGTTATGAATCTGCAGTCATTTGTTTCACTCAATTCAGTTAAAAAGTGCAGAAAGGCAGGCTGAGCATGGTGGCTCATGCCTTTAATCCCAGCTCTTGGGAGGCAGAGACAGGCAGATTTCTGTGAGTTTGAGGCCAACACTGACTACAAAGTGAGTCCAGGACAGCCGTGGCCACACAGAGAAACCTTGTCTCAAAACACCAAAAAAGTACAAAAAGGTGCCTTCGAGTTAGTTCAGAGGGTAAAGGTAATGAACTTGATCCCTAGGACCTACAAGTTGTCTTCTGACTTCCACACATTCGATGTGGCGTGTGCATAACACCTACAAATTAGTTGATCTGTTAATTAAGACATATATAGAAACAAAGTTCATCCAAACTATTTCTTTTCTTGGTAGAAAATATAGTTTTGCTGACTGGTATTTTTTTCTTTTAGCATATTGAATAAATTATTTCGCTGCTTTCTCGTCACCATGTTTTCTCAGGAGAAGTCAGCTTATTGTAGTTATAAAGTATGAAAATATTTTTAAATTACATGTATTTATGTATTTTTGTTCCATGGCATGCTTGTGGAAGACACAGGAAAAGTCATTTATTTCTCTCCACCGCTTGAGTCCCAAGAATTGGGTTCAGGTTGTCAGGGTAGACAGCAAGCGCCTGAAGGTGTTCAGTCTTTTCATAGCCCCAAAGTTATAGTTTGTTAAAGACAATAACCTCTGGGAAATTTTTCATGCATATGTGAGTGGCTATCTGCTGAGTCAAGCAACCACCATCTTGAGGAGTTCAGCATTGCCCTCTTCCAAAAGGATCATCCCAGCTGGGCTTGTTGACTGTTTACATCCCCCTATAGAGGGGTAGAAAGGGTCATAGGCCCTCTCCTGGTGCCCAACAACTGCTCCTACCACCTGCTATGTGCACCTCTGCCTTAATGGCAGGTGTCTTGGAGGAGAGGCTAGGGTGAAGAGAGAAGAGAGCCAAGAGGCTCTATCTATATATCCTACTATAGGGAAGCCCTCAACCATGATAAGTAAAGGGTTTTGGAGTGAGGTCTGTTGGGGGAAGAATATCCACACCAGTAGTGTCAGTGGAACCTTAGGAGGAAGCACAGACACCGCTTATGTCTTGTGGTGGGAAGAAATTTCAGCAAAGGTACATTAAAGAATGCTGTCTCATCTTATTCCTTTCTGCTCTTTGACGCTGGTGAGGAAGCATCGCTGAACGCTCTCATCATCCTACCGTCATGTCTAAGTCAGAGTCCCCCAAGGAACCGGAACAGCTGCGGAAGCTCTTCATTGGAGGGCTGAGCTTCGAAACAACCGACGAGAGTCTGAGGAGCCATTTTGAGCAATGGGGAACACTCACCGACTGTGTGGTAATGAGAGATCCAAACACCAAAAGATCCAGAGGCTTTGGGTTTGTCACATATGCCACTGTGGAGGAAGTGGATGCTGCCATGAATGCAAGACCACACAAGGTGGATGGAAGAGTTGTGGAACCTAAGAGAGCTGTGTCAAGAGAAGATTCTCAGAGACCAGGTGCCCACTTAACTGTGAAGAAGATCTTTGTTGGCGGTATTAAAGAAGACACTGAAGAACATCACCTACGAGATTATTTTGAGCAGTATGGGAAAATTGAAGTGATTGAAATTATGACTGACAGAGGCAGTGGAAAAAAGAGGGGATTTGCGTTTGTCACCTTTGATGACCATGACTCTGTGGATAAGATTGTTATTCAGAAATACCATAATGTGAATGGCCACAACTGTGAAGTAAGAAAGGCTCTGTCGAAACAAGAGATGGCTACTGCTTCATCCAGCCAGAGAGGTCGAAGTGGTTCCGGAAACTTTGGTGGTGGTCGTGGAGGTGGTTTCGGTGGCAATGACAATTTTGGTCGAGGAGGGAACTTCAGTGGTCGTGGTGGCTTTGGTGGCAGCCGTGGTGGTGGTGGATATGGTGGCAGTGGGGATGGCTATAATGGATTTGGCAATGATGGTGGTTATGGAGGAGGCGGCCCTGGTTACTCTGGAGGAAGCAGAGGCTATGGAAGTGGTGGACAGGGTTATGGAAACCAGGGCAGTGGCTATGGCGGGAGTGGCAGCTATGACAGCTATAACAACGGAGGAGGCGGAGGCGGCTTTGGCGGTGGTAGTGGAAGCAATTTTGGAGGTGGTGGAAGCTACAATGATTTTGGCAATTACAACAACCAGTCATCAAATTTTGGACCGATGAAAGGAGGAAACTTTGGAGGCAGGAGCTCTGGCCCTTATGGTGGTGGAGGCCAGTACTTTGCGAAACCACGAAACCAAGGTGGCTATGGAGGTTCCAGCAGCAGCAGTAGCTATGGCAGTGGCAGGAGGTTCTAATTACAGCCAGGAAACAAAGCTTAGCAGGAGAGGAGAGCCAGAGAAGTGACAGGGAAGCTACAGGTTACAACAGATTTGTGAACTCAGCCAAGCACAGTGGTGGCAGGGCCTAGCTGCTACAAAGAAGACATGTTTTAGACAATACTCATGTGTGTGGGAAAAAACTCCAGGACTGTATCTGTGACTAATTGTATAACAGGTTATTTTAGTTTCTGTTCTGTGGAAAGTGTAAAGCATTCCAACGAAGGGTTTTACTGTAGACCTTTTTCACCCATGCTGTTGATTGCTAAATGTAAAAGTCTGATCATGACGCTGAATAAATGTGTCTTTTTTTTTTTTAATGTGCTGTGTAAAGTTAGTCTACTCTGAAGCCATCTTGGTAAACTTCCCCAACAGTGTGAAGTTAGAATTCCTTCAGGGTGGTGCCAAATTCCATTTGGAATTTATTTATGGTTGCTTGGGTGAAGAAGCCATTGTCTTCAAAAACCTTGGTGTTGCTAAACTGCCAGTTACTGTTGTAACTTAATGAGTTTCACCATTTAAAGGGTCATCCAAGCAAGATCACAATTTGGTTATAAAATGGTTGTTGGCACACCCTATGCAATATCAAAATTGAATAACGGTCTCAGATAAAATAACAGATGGGAATGAAGCTTGTGTATCATCCATTATCATGTGTACTCAATAAACGATTTAATTCTCTTGAAAAAAAATAAAAATAAAAAAAAAAAGAATTCTGTCTCCCGCTGCTTTCAGAGAAAGCCTCATGATACTGAATCGGCTCAGCATGCTCTTTCTGTTTGCCATCTGGCCTGGACAGATGAGGTGTTCACCTCAGCTGTGCCAATGCTATGGAGATTCCTGTCAGCCTGTGGGATCTGCTGCTTGTTGACCATTCTGTTTGTGGTCTATTTAGGATGCCATAGTAGCAAGCCATATAGCTAGCTGAGGTGCCAGCTAAGACTGCGTAGGCTGCCTTCAGAGCCACTGGACAAGTTCTTGACCCTCTGATAACTCTCATCCACATTTCTCCCTGGACTTGGTAGATTTCCAATATCCTCAACCATGCATTCAAGGAGAGTTTCTTTGTCTTAGTTAGTTTCCTGCTGCTGTGATAAAATACTCAGCCAAAGACAACTTAAGGCAGAAAGAAGTATTTTGGCTTACTGTTTGAGGGTACAGACCATCGTGGTAGGGAAGGCATGAAAGGGGAGCTTAGGGCAGCTGGTCACATTTTATCCACAGTTGGGAAGATAAGAGATGAATGCCGGAGCTCAGTTTCTAAGGGCTCAATCCCCAGGATGAAACTCTATTGTCATGTTTGGCAGCAAGCCCACTGAGCCATCTCACTGGCCCACCATTGTTTCTCTCACAGAATATTTGGGGTGGGTGGGGTTTATCAATTTAGGTAGACTGGATTTGGGGATTGCGATGGCCCAGGGTCATAGAAAAAGGATCAAGGCAGCTTCAACCCCAAAAACCTCAGACATGAGGGCAGCAGGAGTTGGCTATCTCAACCCCCACAACCTGGCACCCAAATCCAACTCTCCCACCACTGACTCTAGTAAGAATGTATTACCCTAACGGTTCTCAGGCTTCACTCCTTGTCCCCACCCCACCCCTGGACCCCATAGCCCCTGAGTATGCAGATGAAGTATCTTCTAATACCTATGCTCTGGCCAATGGTGCATGGACACACAAACCTTACCCAAGAGACCCTGGCCACCTTCCCAGGGGTATAAATATCCACCCCAATAAACTAAACCAGTTTTCCAAAGGGGTTCCCAGGTGTGTTCTTTGCCAGAGCACTCATCGCCAACCTATGATCTTGTGTTGTGCCCACCCTTCAGAGCTAAGCTTCCCTCTCTCCAGTCCAGTCCAGTGCACAGTGGGCCTGACTACCCCAAGGGAGAAGCAGGCACAGGCCCTAGGTGACTAACAAACCCCATTATGCCCCAGGAATCCTTCTTTCCACCTTCCCACTCTGCTAAGGTTATAGTCTAGTTTGGTGTGCCTGGAGTTGAACTTGGGTCCCTCATGCTTGCATGCAAAACACTTCACTGACTAAGCCATCTTTCCAGCCCCATTGCTGGCTCTCACTTTCAGAGACTTTGTGTCGGCTTTTATTTGGGGAGAGGTATCAGCCTCCTGTTTCACTTTGGTAAAAGCTTGCAGGTTTTTTTTTGTTTTGTTTTGTTTTTTTAATGAGGACACTAATTCTACTTGTGAGGATTCTGCCCCTGGGACCTAATTACCTATCTAAAGTTCTCACTTGATGACATCACAATGTAGGATTAGGATGTTGACATATGGATTTTAATGGAATTCAATCAATCCATCACTTTCTCCTTTAACAACCATGCCTGGCAACTAGCTAAGAATTAACCATCTCTGACTGGGTTGTCACATGCCAGCATCCAGAGACGTAGGCAGAGGAATTCAAGGTCATTCTGAGATATACGAGCAAGTTCAAGTTGAAACTGAGCTGTAGGAGACCCTATTTCAAAAACAAACAAAAAAGAAATTGGCAGGTTTGTGACTGGCTGAATATGTAATTCATTTTGTAGAATTAATTGTCTCTAATGCCAAAGCCCTGTGTTCCAGCCCCAGCATCACGCAAATCATGTGTGGTGGGGCAATTTTGAAACGCCGCACCTGGAGAAGATGTGAACAAATGTCTCCAGATAAGAAACCAAAGACAGGCTAAAGTACGGATATCACCAAAGTCCACCTCGGCAAGCCAAGGCGTTTTGTTGGGTTTACCTTTGAAATACAGGTGGCGGGCCACTTACAGAAACAGAAATGGCTCAAAGACAGCAGCGTCACAAAAGCCCACCCCAACATGGTGACAGCTCACAAATGCTGGGAATCTGGAGCACAGTGTGCAGCATGCAGGAAACTCACCAGGCTACAGTGTCCTTTCCACGTGACTCTTCCAAGCAACTCAGCTACCTGAGCGTTATCTAGGCAGCACAGCCTATCCCTGCTTCTTCGGGACTGTTTGGCTGGTTTCTGGTCGTTCCAGGCTGCTCAGTGTGTCTGAAACTGTCACTCAGTAGTTCTTAGAGCTTCTAAATGCTTGGGAGTGGAGAGGCACATAGTTAATTATAAAAGAAGGGATTACAGAAAATTCTCATGCCCCTTCCAACCAGTGAGCACATGATAAGAAGCCATGAACTAGAAAGAAGCCTTCTCCATTCACCAGATCTGCCAGATCTTGATCTTGATATTCAACTTCACAACACCTAGAATTGTGATATATGTAAAATCCTTTTGCTGAGGATATAACATATGGTGTTTTACAGAACATAGAGAAATCAAGCTGAAACTGACCTGAAAACATTCTCCCTGTGGCTAGCTTTCACAGAGCTGCAAAGAGCTATGCAGATTGCTGGGGAGGAAAAGTTAACAATGGGCACATTTATCCGGTATTTGTAGCATGTGGGGTCTGCTACTGAGTAAGACCAGTTGTACATGAAGGTTATGGGAGGAGCCAATTATTTTCTAATTGGTTTTGAGGCCTGCTCCAAAGGAGGAAATTCATGTGTGGTTCTGTAAACACGGTCAAAAACCCATGTCTCCGGATGCCATAGTCCCTAGAAGGGAACATGTCACCACTGCCCTGCTAAATATAGTCAAACTTCTTTATAAATATTTATACTTGTGCCCCTGGTCATTGCTTCCCTCAAGCTTGACCAGGCAGTGGGCAGCAGTTAATACAGAGAGCTCTAACAGATCAACATGCTGAGAGTAAGTGACTATCAAATGCTCGTCCTTAAATGGGCCGGCCAATGTGCATCCCAAAGCTCAGGGAACACTGCAGAAGAAAAGGGCAGAAAGGGGCCGGAGAGATAGCTCAGTGGTTAAGAGCACTGACTGCTCTTCCAGAGGTCATGAGTTCAATTCCCAGCAACCACATCGCGGCTCACAACCATCGGTAATGAGATCTGATGCCCTCTTCTGGCCTGCAGTCACATATGCAGGCAGAATGCTGTAAATAAAATAAATAAATAAATCTTTAAAAAAAAAAAAAAAAGAAAGAAAGAAAGGGCAGAAAAGGAGGTAAAAGTTGAAAGACAGAAAAGGTTGCTGCAGGGAAAATGTTGTTTTCTGGACATTGCACTCATGAGCTCCTTGCAGCTGCTATATGAGATCTGAACAGGGTCGAGCCAAAAAAGACCAACCAACATTCCAGTAGACAACAATAACTGGACTGGACTCGGTGGAAGAGAGGAACAAGGAGAAGGGCCAAGGAACGTGAAAGAGAGAAGGGACAGTTAAAGATGCCTGAGGAAGTGAAGGGGGCTTTATATTATTTTTATATCAACCAATACAGTACTTTCTACACTATCTTTCCAGTTTTGATTGTGAATTGATTGTTTGTTTGTTTGTTTGTTTGTTTGTTTGTTTGAGAAAGGGTCTCACTATATAGCCCTGGGCTGAATCTCGATACGTAGACCAAACCTTAGCCTTGAACTCATAGAGATCCACGCCTCTAACTCTCAAGTGCTGGGATTAATGGTATGTACCACCACTCCTGGCTAAAGCTGGGTTTAAAAAAAGTGGGGAAGCCAGTCAACATTAGCACATGATTTTAATCTCAGTATTCCAGATGAAGGTAGGCAGATCTCTGTGAGTTCAAGGGTACTTTGTTCTACATAGTGAGTTCCAGAACAGCCAGGGCTGCACAGAGGAACCTTGTCTCAAAAAAAAAAAAAAAAATGGAGTTAGAAATATATAACACCCCTACCCTGAATCTATTTGTATCCCCTTTCTCTCTATTCAGTCAGCTACATTTCTCTCTTCATTCATTCATAAACTATTAATATTAACCCCCAAATACACCTAGGTTAAATTTTATGATTCTTGTTCCACACGTTTTTTGTTTTTGTTTTTGTTTTTGCTTCGTCATGTTTTTTTACTTTGTTATTCCCACGTTTCTTTTTTTTTTCATCTTTATTAACTTGAGTTATTTCTTATTTACATTTCAATTGTTATTCCCCTTCCCGGTTTCTGGGCCCACATCCCCCTAGCCCCTCCCCCTCCCCTTCTCTATGGGTGTTCACCTCCCCATCCTCCCCCCATTACCGCCCTCCTCACAACAATCACATTCACTGGGGGTTCAGTCTTAGCAGGACCCAGGGCTTCCCCTTCCACTGGTGCTCTTACTAGGCTATTCATTGCTACCTATGAGGTCAGAGTCCAGGGTCAGTCCATGTACAGTCTTTGGGAAGTGGCTTAGTCCCTGGAAGCTCTGGTTGGTTGGCATTCACACATTTTTAAACCACATCTTCCAGTCATGGGTACTCATTCTGTACAACTGCTGTATTGGATGCTCTCAGACTAGAGGGCTAAAACATCACATTTAAAGTTTCTGAAGCCTGGTGTTTCCTTTGGTTTTATTTCACTTGTTCTCAAAACGAATGACCATGGTTGGTGGCAGGAGGCAGGAGACACCAAGCCCTTTGGGGTTCCAGTCAATCTAACCCGAAACTCCCTCAAAGACCTGCCCAAGGCTTGTTTCCACGGTGACTTGGATCCTGTCAAGTTGATCCAACATCAACCATCATAGTAGGTCAGCTCATGACAGAAGAATCCTCACAAATGAGCTGAGGGCCTCATAAAAGAGACTCCAGAGAGTTATCAAGATGGATCCATGGGTAAAGGTGCTTCCCCTAAGCCTGACAACCTGAATTCTATCTATGAAACCCACACAGAAAAGGAGAAAATTGACTCCTGTCAGTTATCCCCTGACTGACTTCCACACACCTGATGTGGCACAGAAATTCATTCTCTCTCTTTCTCTTTCTCTTTCTCTCTCTCTCTCTCTCTCTCTCTCTCTCTCTCTCTCTCTCTCTCTCTCTCTCTCCCACACACACACACACACACGCACACGCACACCTCAATCAATCAGCTAATCATTCAGTCAATAATAAAAACAGACCCACTATGCAAGAAGAATCAGAGTTCAAGGTCATCCTTAAATGTATACTGAGTTCAAGGCCAGCCTGGGCTACATAAAACCCTGTCTCAGAAAAACCAAATGAAGAAATTCAAAATGAGACTCATGGGTCTGCGTTGACCAGAGACAGAGGTGAGACCCCCCCACCCCAATACCCATGTCAGCTGGAGCTCCCACAAATCTCAGCAGAAGTGGGGTCTGTCCCATTCTGCTGAACCTTATCATCCTTCCTGTCTCCACCTTCATCTGTTCCCAGGGCCAGACCCCAAAGCCTACCTGTCTCTGAGGAGGTCTACCCTACCTAATCAGGAACACAGGAGCCCCCCCACCCCCAACCAGAAACAGCACTGCCTACCTCCCAAGAAGCCTCCTCTAACCCAAGTCACACAGCTCTACCTGCCTCCAAGGAGGCCTGCTCCAGTTAAAGACACACGGGCCTATTAACATCAGAGACAACCAGATGGCAAGAGGCAAGCACAAGAACATAATCAAATGAAGCAATGTAAGAACTCAATACCACAGTAAGCCCTGGATACCCTGAAACACCTGTAGGCAAGATTCTGACCTAAAAATCCCATCTCCTGAAAATGATAGAGACCTTTAAGGAAGATATAAATAACGTCCTTAAAGAAATACAGGAGGGAAGAGGGCTGTCTTTACAGTCGAACTGCCCCTCCCATGGTCTGGCCCACTCTGGGGGACATCTCAGCGGGAGTGCTGCTGGGACCCAGGAGGTTGAAGGCTAAGCATGGGGTAGAGTTGCAAGGTGGTCATGTGTGACCTGGCATTTGTGGGCAAAACTTCAATTATTGAGCGGCTCCTATATGGGAACAATATTGTGGGTTCTGAGATGATCGAGACCCAGGCTATGTAGGCTCCATCGAGACAGACCGAGGGGTGCGGGAGCAGGTGCGTTTCTATGATACGCGGGGTCTCCGGGATGGGGCCGAGCTGCCCAAACATTGCTTCTCCTGCACGGATGGCTACGTCCTGGTCTACAGAACAGAGAGCCGAGAATCGTTTCAGTGTGTCGAGCTGACAAGTCCAAGGACAAGAAGGAGGTCACCATTGTGGTCCTTGGCAATAAGTGTGACCGGCAGGAGCAGTGACGTGTAGACACTGACATGGCCTAGTATTGGGCCAAGTCAGAGAAAGTGAAGCTGTGGGAGGTGTCCATGGCTGACCTCTGCTGGCTCCTGGAGCCTTTCATCTCCCTGGCCAGCAAGATGATCCAGCCCCAGAGCAAGTCTGCCTTCCACCTCAGCCACAAGAACAAGGGCAGACTAGATGCACAGAACACATGAAACTCAAGACGGATGATCAAAATGAGAATGCTTCACTCCTTCTTTAAAAGAGAAACAAGAATACCCTTGGCAGGGAACAGAGAGGCAAAGATTAAAACAGAGGCGGAAGGAACACCCATTCAGAGCCTGCCCCACATGTGGCCCATACATATACAGCCACCCAATTAGACAAGATGGATGAAGCAAAGAAATGCAGGCTGACAGGAGCCGGATGTAGATCTCTCCTGAGAGACACAGCCAGAATACAGCAAATACAGAGGCGAATGCCAGCAGCAAACCACTGAACTGAGAACGGGACCCCCGTTGATAGAATCAGAGAAAGGTCTGGAAAAGCTTGAAAGGGCTCGAGACCCCATATGAACAACAATGCCAACAAAAAAAAAAAAAAAGAGCAAGGGCAGAGCAGTTCTTTGGATGGCTGAATAGCTTCCCTTCTCTCTTCACCATTCCAACCCCATCCCAAGATGGGTGAAGAGCACAGGGTGCTTATGCAAGCTGTTCTTCCTGTCAGTAGGGGAACAACCCTCTAGGGCAGCAAGCTGGATTTGCCCAGGCCAGTGCTACTTTTGTCCTTTCTTAACTCCAAGAAGTGCAAGTGAACTGGATTGCTGACCCTCCTCTCTGCCTTCTATAAGAGTCCCCACCCCGCCCCCAGCTGATCATATTTTCCCCACTGTTACCAGGACACTTATGGGTTAGCGTCCCTTCCCTCTGCCTGGTGTAGGAAGCAGGGCTGTCATGCCAAAGTGCCCAGTCCAGGGTCTGGCTCCTATCAGGGATCCCACCTCTCTGAATTTCCTGTCAGTATCATACACACAGTACCAGCCTGGGCCTGAAACAGAGTGGCTAGGTATTGTGAACGCACAGTTGTGTGTGCTGGCTTAGGGTTGGTTCCTCATCCTTCACCCTGATCTTTCCCCTGGCCTGTCCAAGGCTGGGTAAAGCCAGGCTCCTGGGAGTGGCATTTTCTGCTTGACCTCTACCCATCTCCCAGCTGTTTCGCTTCCTCTTCCTGCTCCTTGAGCAGAAGTCCCACTGGTTGAGGTAGAGTGGAGTAATGACTGGGCTTTCACTTGCCCTGTGACTTAGCAAGGTTATTCTCCTCTGATCATCAGTCTTCTCATCTGAGAGTTGACAAGAGCTTGAATGATCACCTAGAGCCACAGGTAGCTCTGTGATTTTTCTAAAGCTGGTGACTTGGGCCTCCTGTGTATCTCTGCCCCTGATCCAACCTCTTCAAGGCGCTACACCTACCAGCCCTGGAGGCTGGACAAGCCTCTCGTAACCACCAGGGAACAGGAGTACACTGCTCAGTGGTGCAAGTGGCACAGTGTATTGATCCGACCACATGGCTAGTATCTGTCCCTCCTGGTTGTTTTCTGGCTAGTAGCTCAACTATATTTATACTCTCTCTGTATTTATATGCCTGCTGCCCGGTGAAAGTGAGATAAGCCACGCCCCTAGCCCTTCCTTCTTATCTAAGATGCCCGAACAGAACCAGGCAAACCAGTAACAGCTTCCTAGGAGCTGACAGGCCTTTTATCAGAGGATTGTGCTATCAAGTGCGCTTATAACCCACAACTTCCAGTGCCCACTTTGTGCTTCTGATGTGCATACCTCACTTGAGTTAGACACTACAGCCTGGCCACCTCCAATACCCACTCCTCCCAGGAATAGTCAAGAAGAGGGCTGGTGCCCAGGGCTAGGCAAGGAGAATCAGGGCGCCTACAGGCTCAGGATTGAAATTCATTTATTGATGTATTGGACACAATAAAACCACAGCTGCTGTTATCAAAAAGTTTTCCTTCCCCTAGCTCCTTTTTTGTCCCATTGGAAATATCTTTCAAAAAAAGACATAGGTAGATACTAGCAAATAAAAATGAAAGAAAGAAAGAAATGCAGGAAAACATAGGCAAAGAGGTAGAAGCCCTTCAAAAGGAAAAAAATTAATCTCTTAAAGAAGTACAGGAAAAGACAATCAAGCAGGTAAAGGAATTGAACAAAGAGTCAAAGACCTAAAAATGGAAAGAGAAACAGTAAAGAAATACCAAATGGAGGCAGCTCAGGAGATAGAAAACCTAGGAAAGAGATCAGGAACTACAGATGCAAACATCACCAACAAAATACAAGAGATAGAAGAGAGAATCTTAGGCATAGATGATACCAAAGAAGATATTGACACATTGGTCAAAGAAAATACAAAGTGTAAAAAGTTCCTAATCCAAAATACTTAGGAAATTTGGGACACAATTGAAAGATCAAAACTAAAAATAATAGGAATAGAAGAGGGTGAAGATTCCCAGTTCAAGGGGCCAGAAAACAACAAAAACAACAAAATCATAGGTGAGAACATCTCCAACCTAAAGAAAGAGATGGCCATAAATGTATGAGAAGCCTACAGAACACCAAATAGATTGGACCAGACAAGAAAATCCTCCCATCACATAATAATCAAAGCACCAAATGTGCAGAACAAAGAAAAAATATTAAAAAGTTACAAGGGGAAAGGTTAAGTAATATATAAAGGCAGACCTATCAGAATTATACCAGACTTCTCAACAGAGACTCTAAAAGCCAGAAAATCCTGATAAGATGTCATGCACATCCTATGAGGACACACATGCCAGCCTAGGTTACCCAGCAAAACTCTCAATGGTCATAAGTGGAGAAACCAAGATATCCCGTGACAAAACAAAATTTAATTGATATCTTTCTACTAATCCAACCCTGCAAAGGATACAAGGACAACTCCAACACAACAAAGGTAACTACACCCAAGAAAACACAAGAAATTAATTATCTCATAACTAACTCAAAAGAAGAGAGTCACATACACATAGTACCACCTCCAACAACAAAAATAACAGGAACCAACAATCATTGGTCTTTAATATCTCTCAAGATCCAACAATCATTGGTCTTAATATCTCTCAAGATCAATGGACTCAATCCCAATGAAAGACAAAGGCTTTCAGACTGGGTACATAAATAGGATCCATCATTTTGCAGCATACAAGAAACACACCTCGGGAACAAAAAAAGACACTACCTTAGAGTAAATGGCTGGAAAAAAATTTTCCAAGCAAATGTTACCAAGAAACAAGCTGGAGTAGCCATTCTAATATCCAATAAAATAGACTTCAACTAAAAGTATTTAAAAGAGAAAGGAAAGGACACTTTATACTCAGCAAAGGAAAAATCCACAAAAATGAAGTCTCAATTCAACTATGCTCCAAATGCAAGGGCACCCACATCATAAAGGAAACCTTACTAAAGCTCAAAACACACAGTGAGCCTCACACGTAATAGTGTGAGACTTCAACACCCGACTTTCGCCATTTGACAGATCAATAAAACAAACTAAACAGAGATACAGTAAAACTAACACAAGTTATGAACCAAATGGATTTAACAGATATCTGTAAATATTTCACCCAAAACAAAAGAATATACCTTCTTCTCAGCACCTCATAGAACCTTCTCCAAAACTGACACTGTAATAGGACACAAAACAGGCCTCAATAAGAAATAAGGAGATTGAAATAATTCATGCGTTCGATCAGATCACCATGGACTAAGGCTTGACTTCAATAACAACAGAAAGCCCACATACTGATGGAAACTGAACAACACTCTATTCAATAATAACTTGGTCAGGGAAGAAGTAAAGAAAGAATTTAACGACTTTGTAGAATGCAATGAAAATGAAGGCACAACATACCCAAACTTATGGGACACATGAAAGCAGGGCTAAGAGGAAAACTGAAATGGTAGTACTAAGTGCCTTCATAAAGAAATTGGAGAGATCCCATACTAGCAACTTAACAGTATACCTGAAACTCTAGAACAAAAAGAAGCAAACACAGCCAAAAGGAGTAGAAGGCAGGAAATAGCCAAATTCAGGGCTGAAAACGACCAATTAGAAACAAAAAGAACAATACAAAGAATCAACAACACCAAGAGCTTGTTCTTTGAGAAAATCAACAAAATAGATAAGGCCTTAGCCAAGCTAACTAAAGAGCACAGTACCCAAATTCATGAAACCCAAAATGAAAAAGGAGACATAACAACAGCAACTAAGGAAATTCAAAAAATCATCAGATCTTACTACAAAAGCTTATACTCAACAAAACTGAAAATCTAGATGATTTTCTAGACAGATACCACATAACAAAGTTAAATCAAGATCAGGTAAACTATCTAAACAGCCCACAACACCAAAGGAAATAGGGGCAGTCATTAAAAACATCCCAACCACAGGAGGAATACGGAAACAAAGTGTGGAGCAGAGACTGAAAGGCCATCCAGAGACTGCCCCTCATGGAGATGCACCCCATATACAGCCACCAAACCCAGACGATATTACAGATGCTAAGAAGTACATGCTGACAGGAGCCTGATATAGCTGTTTGCTGAGAGGCTTTGCCAGAACCTTATAAATAAAGAGGCAGATGCTCGCAGCCACCATTGAAAAAATTTAAATGATCATTTCATTAGATGCTGAAAAAGCCTTTGACTAAATATAATACCCTTCGTGTTAAAATCTTGTAGAGATCAGGAATTTATGGCACATACCTAAACATAATAAAAGCAATATACCTCAAGCCAACTGCCAACATCAAATTAAATTGAGAGAAATTTGAAGCAATCCCACTAAAATCATGGACAAAACAAAGCTGCCCACTCTCTCCCTATGTATTCTATGTAGTACTTGAAGTTCTAGATACAGCAATAAGACAACAAAAGAAGATCAAGGGAATACAAGTTGGAAGGGCAGAAACCCAAGTATCACTATTAACAGAAGATATAATATACATAAGCAACCCCTAAAATTCTGCCAGAGAACTCCTATGGCTGATGAACAACTTTAGCAATGTGACTGCATATAAAATTAACTCAAATAAATCAGTAACCTTTCTTCATATACATGATAAACAAGCTGAGAAAGAAATTATGGAAAATGATACCCTTTACAAAAGCCACAAATGATATAAAATGTCTTGGTGTGACTCTCACAAAGCAAGTGAAAGTTCTGTGACAAAAACTTCAAAGTCCCTGAAGAAAGAAATCAAAGAAGACCTCAGAAGATAAAAATATCTTCCATGCTCAGGGTTTGGTCAGATTAACATAGTGAAAATAGTCATCTTATCAAAAGCAATCTACAGATTCAATGCAATGCTCATCAAAATTCTGACATAATTCTTCACAGAGATAAAAGAGTAATTCTCAACTTCACATGGAATAACAAAAGTTCCAGAATAAAGAAAACAATTCTCAACAATAAAAGAACTTCTGGAGGGATCATCACCCCTGACCTAAATGTGTACTACAGAGAAATAGTGATTTAAAAGACTCATGTTATTGGTACATAGACAGACAGGTGGATCAATGGAATAGAATTGAAGACCCAGATATGAACCCATACACATATGGACACTTGATCTTTGACAAAGAAATCAAAAACATACATTGGAGGAAAAAAAGCATTTTGAAAAAATGGTGCTGGTCTACCTGGTGATCTGCATGTAGAAGAATGAAAATAGATCCATATTTATCACCTTGTATAAAGTTCAAGTGGATCAAGAATCTCCACGTAAAACCAGATACACTGAATCTAAAAAAAGAGAAAGTGGGAAAGAGCCCCGAATGCATTGACACAGGGGAAAGCTTCCTGAACAGAACACCAATGGCTCAGGCTCTAAGATCAACAGTTAGTAAATAGGACCTCATGAAACTGAGAAGCTTCTATGGGGCAAAGGACATTCTCAATAGTACAAAACAGCAACCTACAAATTAGACAAAGATCTTCAAGGGGTTGGGGATTTAGCTCAGTGGTAGAGCGCTTGCCTAGGAAGCGCAAGGCCCTGGGTTCGGTCCCCAGCTCCGAAAAAAAGAAAAAAGAAAAAAAGAAAAAGATCTTCACTAACCATATATCTAATAGAGGGCTAATATCCAAAATATATAAAGAACTCAAGAAGTTGGGTTTTTTTTTTTTTTTGGTTCTTTTTTTTTTCCCCCGGAGCTGGGGACCGAACCCAGGGCCTTGCGCTTCCTAGGCAAGCGCTCTACCACTGAGCTAAATCCCCAACCCAGAACTCAAGAAGTTAAACTCAAAAAAAAAATAACCAATTTAAAAATTGGTACAGAGCTAAACAGCGAATTTTCAATAGAGGAATCTTGAATAGCAAAGACGCACTTACAGAAATGTTCAATATCCTTAGTCATCAGAGAAATGCAAATTACAACGATCCTGAGATTCTACCTTATACCAATCAAAATGGCTAAGATCAATAATTCAAGTGGCAGCACATGCTGATGAACAGGTGGAGAAGGAGGAACACGCCTCCATTGCTGATGGGATTGCAAACTGATACAACCATTCTGGTAATCAATCTAGTGCTTCCTCAGAAAATTGGAAATAATTCTACCTGAAGACCCAGCTATACTGCTCCTAGCATATACCCAAAAGATGCCCCACCATACCACAAAGACATGTGCTCCACTATCTTCATAGAAGCCTTATCCATAATGGCCAAAACCTAGAAGCAACCCAGATGTCCCTCAGCTGAAAAATGGATACAGAAAATGTGGTTCATTTACACGACGGAATACCATTCTGCTCTTAAAGATGAGGACATCAAGAATTTTGCAGGCAAGCGGATGGAACTAGAAAATATCATCCTGAGTGAGGTAACCACACCCAAAAGACATGTGTGGTATGTACTCACTGATAAGTGGATAGTAACTAAAAGGTACAGAATACCCATGATACAACTCACAGACCATAAGAAGTTTAACAAGAAGAAAGGCTC
This sequence comes from Rattus norvegicus, assembly GCF_021556685.1. Taxonomy (NCBI): domain Eukaryota; kingdom Metazoa; phylum Chordata; class Mammalia; order Rodentia; family Muridae; genus Rattus; species Rattus norvegicus. Next base: position 9,002,541 of record NC_141545.1, read on the forward strand.
AACTGATGATGCTTCAATCTCACTTATAAGGGAGAACAAAATAATCATGGTAGGCAGAGAGAAGGAGGGAAGTGGGTGGGAGTGGAAAGGGGGGACAGGATCAGGTATAAGGGGAAACAGGAGAGAAACCCAGGGGGCCAGAAGAATGAATAGAAATATGCAGCTTGTGGGGAGAGCAGGGGAGGATCTCTAGAAAGTCCCAGACTTGGGATGTGAGAGGCTCCCAGGACTCAATAGGGATGACATTAGCCAAAATGCCCATCAGTGGGGAGAAGGAACCTGAAGAGACCACCTCCAGCAGATAAACAGGACCCCCAGTGGAGTGATGGCACCACCACCCACCTAGCTTCAAATGTTTTGACCCAGAATTATTCCTGTCTAAAAGAAATTCAGGGACAAAAATGGAGAAGAGACTGAAGGAAAGGTTGTCCAGTAACTGGCCCAACTTTGGGTCCATCCCTAAGGCAGGCACCAAACCCTAACACGATTACTGATGCTATGTTGTGCTTGCAGACATGAGCCTAGCATGTCTGTCCTCTAAGAGGCTCTACCAGCAGCTGACAGAGACAGATGCAGATTCTCACAGCCAACCATTGGACTGAGGTTGGGGATCCCTATGGAAGAGTTAGGGGAATGATTGGAGGAGCTAAAGGGGATGGCAACCCCATAGGAAGACCAACAGTGTCAACTCACCTGGACCCTGGGGCCCCAGGCATGTGTAGCAGGAGACTGCCTAGTCTGGCCTCAGTTGGAGAGGCTGCATCTAATCCTGCAGAAACTTGATGCCCCAGGGAAGGAGGATATCTGGGGGTCATACCCTCTCAGGAGCAAAGGGTAGAGGCCATGAGACAAAAATTGCAGGAGTGGGACTGGGGATGGGGAACAACATCTGGAATATAAATAATTAAAATTAATAAAAAAATTTAAACATAAATTTTTTTAAAAAGTGTAGAAGGCACGAGGTTCCTGTACTCACTGATAAACTCTAGAGAAACCAGGAATATTAAACATGCATGGGGTGTCTCATCAATGGTCAAAATAAAATATTGCTGTCCCCCCAAGAAGTCTGGGAGTGTATGTTAATGGCCTGGAGACCTTTCGTTATCTGTGAAGGCAGACTTCACCCAAGTCCTCCTGGTAATGTTTGTCCCAGACTCTTCCCTCCCTAGACCTTTATACTTAACTCCCAGGTAACGTAAGCCATCCTTCGGGAAGACACCCCATGTATTTTATAGTCTTCGGACCTCTGTGCCATCTCCGTGAGAGACCACATCAGATCCTAGGCCCTTTAGCTACAGAGCCCCATCCTCGCGGTCACCTGTACTTTGCATAGGAGTTTCTTAAGCTTTATTCCACACCTAGAATTGGAGTGATTTTTGCCTGGAGACGTTTTCTCAAATTGTACTGTGTTTAATAGACATACAACAAACCACTGACATCAGACTCTCCAGAAGATTGACCCAGACTCATTAAGTTGGGCTGACACAAGTTTTCATCCTTACCTCTTGGTCGTTCATTTCCTTGACTATAATGATGCTTACAGGAACCGAGGCAGGGGGTGGGGCGGGGGGGGGTACTTCACTTTCAGAGGATCTGAGTTCAATACCCAGCACCTACATCACAACTGCCTATAACTTCAGATCCAGGGAATCTAACTCCTTCATGTACATATGCACATAGTTTAAAATAATGTCTACCAGCATAGACATTTCATCCAAAATTAACACTGCTTTAAAGTTTTCATGCAGATTTATACAAAGTGATCAGTAACATAATGACATTAGAAATTTACTCTCCATTTTCTTCACCCATCCCCTTCCATGTTTCCCCCCCTTTTTCTTTATTATTGCCGTGTGTGTGTGTGTGTGTGTGTGTGTGTGTGTGTGTGTGTGTGTGTGTGTGTGTGTTTCAGGGCTTAGCACTCTACAGTGGACAACCAATACAGGAGCTCAGCCCTCAGGGAGGCTAGTTCTCCTTCTCCCTGCAGTCACTCTTTGCCTGTAGTTCTGTGTCTAGAGGTGGGATCCTATGGGAATTTCCCTTACACATTAATGTGTCTGTTGATATTACCAGTGTTCTGGTCTTGTGTAGATGGCCATTTCTAGGAGAGATCATTTCACAACAGACTTCCAGGTCTTCTGGGTCTTCAATCTTTCTACCCTTCCTTTGGCCATAGATTCAGGAGCTGAGGTGTGCATGTGCCTACTGGGGCCAGGTTCCCCATTATTCATTGCCCTCTGTGTTGTCCAGTTCTGTTTTCTGTGGTGATCTATAAAGCTGTAAAGAGAGGCTTTCTTGCCACTTATATCTGAGGACTGGAAGTGGGAACCACAGATGAGAGAGACCATGGGAACTTTGTCTATTTCGGTCTGGACTACCCCCACTCAATATACTTTTTCTAGTTCCATTAGTTTTCCTGCAAACTTTATGATTTACCTTTTTTACTGATACGTGAACAGTAATCCATTGTCTGTATGTGTCACATTTTCATTATCTGTTGAAGGACATTCAGGTTCTTTCCAGTTCCTAGCTGTTGTGAATAGAGCAGCAATCAGAACGGCTGAGCAAGTGCCTGTGGAATAGATGTTGAGTCCTTTGGCATACTCTTAAGAGAGGTGTAGCTGGGTAGATTTTTTAACTTTTGAGGAATCTCCATAATGGCTGTATCCAACAGTGACTCAGGGTTCTCTTTTCCCCACAACCTCACCAACACTTAATGTCCCTTGTTTTGCTGTTCTTAGCCATTCTGACTGGGGTAAGATAAAATTCTCAAAATTGTTTTAATTTGCATTTCTCTAATTTCTAAGGATGACAGACTTTTTGGTTTTTTTTAGTTCTCAATAGATTCTAGATATTAATCCTCTGTCAGACGTACAGTTGGCAAAGATTGCCTCCCATTCTGTGGGCTTCCTCACTCCATTGATTGTTTTCTGAGCTGTGCTAAAGCTTATTGTTTTATGAGGCCCAGTTGTCAATTGTTGGCCTTAATTCCTTGGCAAATCCCTAGCCTGTTCAGAAACAGCCTTTCCTGCAGCTATAGCTTGTAGAGTATCTTGTTTCCTTCTAGCAGTTTTAGTGTTTCGGGTTTCAAATTGAGGTCTTTCATCCACTTGGAGCTAATTTTTGTATGAAGTCATAGATACAGGTCTAATTTAATGCGCCTGCATGTGCACATCCAGTTTTCCCAGCACCATTTATCGAAGACATTGACTTTGCTCTGCTATATTGTTATTGTCCTCTTTGTCAAAAATCAGATGAGTGTGGTTATAAGTAGTTATGTTTTGGTCTTCTAGTTTGTTTTGGAGTCTATTTTCAAAAAGAGACCCTGGAGAACTCCCTGACCTTTTCCAGCCATTGAAGTCACAAGAAATAGTCTAAGTCCCAGAAGCCAGCAGCAGTCCCAGCACCAGGATATGGGAATATTTGGTTGTGTGTGTGCTTGGAGTTACATGTGTTCTGTTACCCCACACATGTACAGTGGGGTGACTGCTGTCATGTTCCGCCCACTGTTCCAGAGGAACCTCATCTGGGCTGACATCTTGTGAAATTCTTCCCTCAAAACTGGCGAGTAACACAGCCCAACTGGGAGCACTGAGTCCCAACACTATTTGTAACCTGATAGGAATGGAGAGGATCTCAGGTCAAAGGTCACCTGGAAAGGCCAGAGCGGCATCCTCTGTTATAGGACACTGCTCCTAGGAGAGGTGACAGACATCTATGCATCTGAGATAGGGAATTAAGGTCAGACTGAAGTAAAGAAACTACCAGAGACCAACTTGGTGAGTTCACTGTGGTTCCTTACAAGAGTGTGTGGGAGGGCTCACTCATGGAAGCAGAAATGATTCAAAGGCAGTGGCATTGTGGTAAGCTCACCCCAGCATGGGTGAAAGCGCTCCACAACCAGAATCCCTGAGCACACAGCACAATCCAGGTCGCAGAATGTCTCTTGTAGCTAGCTCAGTTGGCCTGAGCCTCTTCTAGGAGCTCAGCTGGTCTGAAAGGGTCTCTCAGAGTCGCTCCTGCTTATGCTTGGGGAGGAACTTAGAGCATCTGCTGAGCTCCAAGGACTTCCTGAAGCTTTTGACTTCTTTATTTCTGGGGTTTTAAAGGGCTCCCCTGCAGGGATGGAATGTTTCACCTCTTGTTTGTTTGTTTTCCATCCCAAGCACTGCCTCCCCTCCTGGTCTCCCCTTCACAGAGTCCCTTCCCATCTCCCTCCCCTTTTCCTCTGAGAGGGTGCCCTCCTCCCAGTTATCCCCCAACACTGACAGGTCAAGTCTCGGCAGGGTTAGGCGCATCCTCTCCCACTGAGTCCAGACAAGGCAGCCCTGTTGGGGAATGGATACCACCGTCAGGCAACAGCTTTAGGGACAGTACCATGGGGACTGAGCGTGTCTGTTACATAGGTGCCAGGGGCCTTAGTTTAACCTGTGTATGCTAGAACATCCCAAGCCTTAAGAGGCTTCCCTCGAAAGTGGAATATTCTTTTCAACACCTACAAAGTAAAACTCAGCTGGGAGCAACTGACCACCAGGGACCACTCTCCCCTCAGAGCTGAGTTAGCTATGCCACAAGGACCATGCAGCACAGTGTCTGAGACTCCATCATCATAGCATACATTGTTTGCACACATTCCCCTGCACACCACTAAACGTCAGCTTTTCGTTGGAAGACAGAGACACCATTCCATTTCGCAGAAGAGTAAATAAAACTTGTATATGGTGATGGTGCAAGTCCCTGTATGGAGTGTGAGTTGTAGAGGAACAGCTCATGAGAAGTTAGAATCACCTGGGGAACAGGCTTCCGGGCAAGTCTGTGGAGGATTACCTTGCTTCATTGAAGTAGGAAAACCTCGTGGGTTGCCCCATTCTTTAGACGAGAGGTCACAGGATGCGAAGGCGAAAACAAGCTGATCAGTAACACGCATCAGTTCATTGCTTGCTCTCCTCTGCCTGCACAGTGCTGTAAATGGCCACCTCGAGCTAAGGCTACTAAAATATACCTCCCAGCCCCTGTCCCCACTCTACAACCTGCTCTTCTAGCTGTGTCAAGCAATGTCTCTCTCCCCACACTTTTCCGGGGTGAGGGTGTCCCCATCCTGTTCCTTTTTTTTCCCCTGAGTCAGAGAAGAGTGAACCTCACAGAGAGTGCTACGGAGGGCCATGGGGTTATATAAATCCCAGGTCAGAGGGAAGGAGGAGAGGGGGAGTCCAGAGAAGCAGAAGATGGCAGGAAAGCCAGAGCTCCACCAGCCGAACAACCATGGTGAGGCTGGGCATCCTCTAAGTGCTTTCGGGAGGGCAGGATCCAGGATCCAGGGTGATCTGGACTCTGGACCTGGCCTCCAGCTTGGTGGGATGAGGGAGGTGGTGGAGCTTTGAAGGTCAGATGCTTATGTTCTGTCCCATTCAGAGGAGGAGGTCACATTGGAAGACCATGACCCTGAGGGTCTCATTTGCAGCTCCAAGAGTTTGCAAGGTAACAGGGTGGTTCAGGGGCAGAGAGGTCAGGGATCCTCTGCAGAATGAACACAGCAGGGCAGGATCTTCACCCTGGGAGCTCAGCTCTGCCCATCTGTGGGTTCTGCAGGACATCTGACCCGAGCCCCCTGGCTTCTGCCGCTTCTCATCTCTTTGGGCCTCTTTTTGCTTATGTTGGCCACCCTGGTTCAAAGTAAGTCAGGGCAGGGCTGGGGAAAGGAGTCTGGAGTGGGGGTGGGGGGGAGGGCATCTGTTTTCATTTTGTTTATTATTTTATTTTTGCACTTGTTAAGCGAGAACTCCAGCATGGGACAGTAGCTGAACTCTTAGATTTTCCCTCTGTGATGATCCTTGCCAGTCCCCAGATTCCCCACAGCTGGGACATCTGAAGTCCACACCCCTCATTTCATTTGTGACCAGCAGCAACTTACTGTCCCTCTCTGAAATGGGGTCATCTTTCCCTTGCAACTGCACTTGGCACAGCCAGGTACTGTCAGCATCATAAGAGGGTGTGTGTGTGCTCTTCTCTCTCGAAGTTTCCAGGATCTGTGCAAACCCACAGGGACAGACCCAGGATCAGAAGGGGAGTTCCAGCTTTGGGAAAGGTAACTGGGGCTCTAGGAGGAGAGGGCACTCAGGTTGGGTGAGGTAGGTAACCATAGGCACTCGCGTGCTGGATGCATGGCAGGATGGGGGAGGCCAGAGACCTGTTGGGACTGACAGAGTCTGAGGCTGAGTGTTCTGGTCTGTAAAATGGGCTCCTGGCGTCACTGTGACCATCAACTGTGATTTCGTGGGGGACCAGACACACAGTTGTTGCTTAATTGTTGCCAACCTCTCCTTGTAGTTGCTGTTCCTCAGGAGCAGACATACACTGGCTTGGAGCAGATCCAGCAGATCCAGCAACAGCTGACTCAGTTCAACGCCTCGCTGGGTGAGGCTCCGGGGCTTGAGTCAGGTCGAAACAGAAGGCTCACCAGAGGGGTCACAGAGGGCTCACCAGAGGGGTCACAGAGGGGTCACAGAGGGGTCACAGAGGGGTTGGCATCCACCTTCTAGGTCTGAGGCACGCAGGATAGAGCACAGGGATTGTGGTCTGGGTTTTGGGAGCTCTGAATTGTAACAGAAACAGGAGACAAGCTCTGGGCTCTAAAGTCCAGGGCAGAGGGGAGAAGAGAACCCAGACACTGAGCTCAGTGTTTGCTCTGTAGCTGGCCTGTGCCGGCCCTGTCCCTGGGACTGGGAGTTCTTCCAGGGAAGCTGCTACCTCTTCTCGAGAACCCTGGCCAGCTGGGGAGCCTCTGCCTCCTCCTGCAAGGATCTTGGGGCCCACCTGGTGATCGTCAACAGTGTTGCAGAGCAGGTAAGTGGGGCCACAACAATCTATCCTAGGCATTGGACTCTAGAGAGGAAGCTATGGGATGTGGAGGAGATGCTGTCTGAGGGGGCTTCCTGTAGGAGGAAGCACAGTGGAGTGGGGACGTCCCATAGGGGAAGAACATGTGAGAGGTGAGTTAGGACTGAAGGGAGTCAGAGAAGCTTTGAGTTTTTGTGCAACTCTCTTGGGACACACCTGTGGGACTGAGATATAGACCAACTTTATTTCCTCATGTGTGCCCTTTAACCCACACCCATGGATGCCAGAAAACTAAATTAACAGCACTAGGCTTGAGTGCAGAAAGAATCTGTGTGAAGGCAGGGAAGAGTGGGCTTTTGGAGGGGTGGAGGTATCCTCTGTCCATCCTCCTGACTCCTACCTCCGTCCAGCAATTCCTCAAATACTGGCACATCAGACAGTCTCAGCTTACCTGGATTGGCCTCAGCGATCATCAACGCGAAGGTTCCTGGCAGTGGGTGGATGACACCCCACTTAAACTCAGGTGAACACTCAAAATCCATGGGCCAGAGGCATCTGGCGGGGAGATGGCCCTCAGTCTAAACACAGCCTTCAGTGTTAGAAAACACCAGGGACATTTCGAATCCAGGACCCCATATCCCTGGGCTTTCTGTCCTTTGAGCATAAGCCCGAGTCTCCAATTCACCTTGCTGGGACGGTTCTTATGGAGGTGAGGTGGTGAGCAAAGTGAGAACCCACATTTTGCTAAGCCCTGTCCTGGACTCCTGTCCACTGGCTTGGTCCTCAGACTTAGTCTATGAAAGCCCGAGGTTCGTGACTTTGGCAGTGAATGAGGAGTGGGTGGTTCTGGGCAGGATGGCTGTCTCTGACAACTAGTAATGTTTACAGCTTCTGGAAAGAGGGGGAGCCCAATAATGCAGGGGACGAGGACTGTGTGGTCATAGCAGAAGATAAATGGAATGACAGCACTTGTTCTGCAAACAACTTCTGGGTCTGTGAGCAGCCCTCGACTCCCTGCCCTGGTCACGCAAGGTCTGCGCTTCCCTAGTCACACAGGCACCTTGGGGGCACTCTGCTCCAGATCCAGCCACCCGGTGCATCTCAGTGCCCCTGTTCTGAGTCCTTTGAGATCCTGAGAGAGTCCCTGGGGCCCCGTCCCCTGCAGCTCTTCCCTCTTCCCCTGTGGGTGATTTCAGTTACACAAATCCCAAACCCATGAATGCCCCAGTAGAGTCATACACTTGGGGCTGGGGCGTAGCTCAGTGATACATCCCAGGGGGCCTAGCATGGATGGCTCTCTGAGTCCATTTTATCCAAATAAAGTAATAAGCAGATGACTAAGTTCACACATGGTCTGATTTCTTTTTTCACTTAGTGGATTCTCTATTCCTGGACGCTGCATTCATTGGTAAAGCTTTGAAATGTTTGATATTAACTAGGATATTAGTGTCTACAATTCTCTGCTTGTTTGGAACAGACTCTCATTATGTACTCCTGGCTGGCTTTGAACTCACCTGGCCTGCCAGTTTTGCATCCTGAGTACTGGAATTAAAGCATGCAGCATGACACCTGGATGAATATTTTTAAAAACACTGAGTTGGTACCTGTACTCCACTGAGTGCAGTCTAATTCACATTCATGTTTTCATATTATCCGTGTCTATCTGTCTTTCTTCATTCATTCATTCATTCATTCATTCATAACCAATTATTTATTCACAGACCCACCCCCAAGCACTCCTTCCTGTTTTTGTGCCACTATACCCAGCACTCAAATAAAATGCCACAGTGGTTCTAGAGCTTAGCACATACTTTGCTAGCAAAAGAAACCTCCGTGGGACTAGTCAAGGAATGACCATCCCTCTGGGGTTCCCCCTAGGCTACAAAGAGCCACCCAAACCTCAAGGTGGCTTCAGCTACAGGCAGCAGAAACCCAGACCTCACTTCCTGCCTTCTCCCATTTGTCTTGTCTCGACCTTCTGCCTGGCGTCGCGTGCTTGTGTGCTTCTTCCACCCCCCCCCCAGGTTCATGTTCTCAAGAAGCAAACCAGTGTCATCCTGGTATTCCCCTTTCCTTGAGCACCAGCTCCTCCTGGCACCTAAGGCCAGGGGAAAGATAAAGAACCCCACACAGCATCTCTCCCTCAGGAAAGCTGTCTCCAGAGCCTACTGTCTCCCAGCCAGGAAGGCTCTTTGTGTTGGTGATACCAAAGACTCTGCCTCTCCCTAGTACCTAGAAACCTAAGGGAATCTCAGCTATGATCACCCCAATAGACTCCCCGTATCCTCATCCCCATCCCAGGCTTCTAGCTAGTCACCACAGATGCCCCGCCCATTTCTGTTCTCACTCCCAGCCCTCTCCTGCCTGCCTTCTCTCCACGCCTGATTGCCCTTCTCTGATCCCCTCCTCACCCTCTCTCCTACCCAGATCCCTCTCTCTGTCCACCTCAAATAACTGTGCAGTTTCCCCTTCCGAGTGAGATTTGTACATACACACCCTTGGGACCTTCTTATTATGCAGTTGCTTTGGGTCTGTGGATTGTAGCATGCTTGTCCTGCACTTTATGGCCAATAGCAACTTATAAGTGAATAGACACCATACATGTCTTTCTGGCCCTGGGTTACCTCATCCGGGATGATATTCTCAAGTTCCATCCATTTGCCTGCAAAATTCATGATGTCTTTGCTATTAATAGCCGAACAGTATTCCATTGTGTGGGCATACCACATTTTCTTTATCCATTCTTGAGTTGAGGGATATATAGGATGTTTCTAGATATTATGAATAAAGTTGCTATAAGCATAGTTGAGCAGATGGACCATCTTTTGGGTATATACCTAGGACTGGTATAACTGGACATAGAGGCTGAAGTGGCCACCTCCTGTAGCCAGGTGGGACTTCCAGAGGGAGGAAGGGGGATGTCAATCACCCATAAAACCTCCAGCTCAAAATGTGTCCTGCCTACGAGATGTGCAGGAATAAAGACGGAGCCGAGACTGAGGGAGCAGCCGACCAACGACTGCCCCAGTCTGAGACCCATTAATACTATTAATGATGCTATGCTCGGAGACAGGAGCCTAGCATGACTGTCTTCTGAGAGGCTTCGTTCAGCAGCAGATGGAGGCAGACGCAGTGACCCACAGCCAAACATCAGGCAGAGTTCAGGAAGTCCTGTGGAAAAGTGGAAGGTAGATTTGGGCAAGCCTGAGGTGTCAAGGACACCACAAGAAGAACTACTAACATGGGACCATGGGGGCTCACAGAGACTGGACCACCAACCAGGGAGCATGAAAGAGCTGGACCTAGGCCCCCTATACATCTGTAGCAAGTGTGCAGATTGGTCTTCATGTGGGTCCCCCAGCAAGCAGAGCGGGGGTTGTCTTGGTCTCTGTTCCCCTGCGTTTGGATCCACTTCCCCCTCCCTGGACTGCCTGGCTGGGCCTAGTCCTACTGGGACTAGATGTCCCATGGTGGGGCAGTACCCAAGGGGGCCTCCCATTCTCTGAGGAGAAGGGGAAGGGGCAGTGGCAGGAGGGATTTGTCAGGGTAGGACTTGGAGAAGAGGCGGTAGGGGGGCTGTGATCGGGATGTAAAGTAATAAAAAGTAAATTATTGAAAATGAAAAATAGAGAAAGGAAGAAAAAGAAAGAATGAAGGAAATGGAAGAAAGAAGGAAAGTAAGAAAGAAAGGGAAGGAGGAAAGAAGGAAGAAAGAAAGAAAAAAGGAAGGCAAGAAGGAAGGAAGGAAGGAAGGAAAAGAAAGGAAGAGAGGGAAGAAGGAAGGAAGAAAGGAAGGAAGGAAGGAAGGAAGGAAGGAAGGAAGGAAGGAAGGAAGGAAGGAAGGAAGGAAGGAAGGAAGGAAGCCAGCTTAAGGGAGCTTTTAGCATCTCGGAGGAAATTTTTCTCTCAGTCCTCTGGGTGGCGCCAGACATCGCGAAAAGCTTTGCTCTGCTGCACAGCCTCTGCCTTCATGGCTGCCTTGCTTCCCTCTCTGACCTCAGGACCAACAAGGGAGCCTGTCCCAGGGAAAATCACCTCCTTGATAAGGGGCCACTCCCTCTCTCTGCACTTGCCTGATGGCCTGTGACCCTCCCACCTCGCTGGCTACTGCCTTTGGTAGAGCTCAAAGAATTTAATTTTTTTATTATACAGAAGCCTACAGTTACAAAACCTTGGATATCTTGGAGAAACTGCAACTTTAGAGTCCTTGAATATTTTAGACAAACTTTGTAATTTTAAAAAGACTTTGGAGTGTTAGAGAGGATCTGAATTTTGAAAGAGACTTTGGATGTCTTAAAGAGACTGGAATTTTTGTTTTGTTTTGTTTTGTTTTTTTCAAGACGGGGTACCCCTGACTGTACTGACACTCACTCTGTAGACTAGACTGGCCCCAAACTCACAACTATCCACCTGCCTCTTCCTTCAGAGTACTGGGATTAAGGGCATAAGCCACCACCACCACCACCACCCAGGCAAGAGGCTTAAATTTTAAAAAAAAACAAAACTGTGGGATTTTAAAAGTTGAACTATTTTATGTTGTGACATTAATATTGAGATCTTAGAAAGAGTTATGGTTTAGCAACGACTCAGTTTCTGTGTGAAGCTGACAAAGGTTCAATTTCCCTGCATGATATTTTTATCAACTTGAACAAGCCGGGGTTATCTGAGAAGAAAGAACCATGATTAGAAAATGCCTATAAGCCTCCCTTTCTTCTCAAAGAAAGGGGGGAGGTATGAGGAGGAGAGGAGAAAGACGACTGGGAGGAGAGGAGGGAAGGGAAGCTATGATCAGAATGTCAATTAATTAATTAATTGACAAGCCTGTAGGGTATTTTCTTAATTAGTGACTGGTGCAAAAGCCTACTGTAGATTGTGCCAATGCTGGAAAGATGGGCCTGGAGTATATAAGAGAGCAGCCAGAGTAAGCCGCTAGACAGTGTTCTTCCATGGCTTCCGCCTGCCTCAGTTCCTGCCTTGAGTTCCTACCCTGACTTCCTCTGATGACAGACTGCGATACAGATGTGTAGATAAAGTAAACTTTCTTCCCTGACTTGCTTTTGGCAGTGGTGTTTTATCACAACTGTAGAACCCTAAGATACTCACCCATGGTATCATTCGACTCAGTGCTGAAATAAATCACCTGGCAAAAGCAAATGCGGGATTTATTCTGGCAGGATTTATTATTTGTTGAGGACTGCAGCCCACTGCGGTGCCCAGAATCTACAGTAGCTGGTCACATTGCGTTTGGTCTTAGGAAGCAGACAGAACTGAACACTGGTACTCTTCTTGCAGTTTTTATTCAGGGGTGGAGTACAGCCCTTTGGGTAGCGCCAACCACCTTAAGAATGGCCTTCCCTCCCACAGTTAAACATCTCTAAAAACACCCTCAGATGGTCAGATGGCTATTCTTGATTGTCAACTTGAGAACATCGGCAATGAACTGTAGTCCAGAAATGGAGGGCACACCATAAGGCTTTTTTTTTTTTTTGGCTTGGTTTGAAGTGGGTAAATCCCCTTCTAGTGTGAATCTTTTGAGGTTTTCATCATATGCCTTTGTTTTGGATCTTGAGCAGGAAGACACACCTTTAATCTGGGACGCACCTTCTGCTGGAAGCCTATGTAAGGACATGGAAAAGAGAAGCTTGTGCTCTTTGTCTGCTTGCTCCTACCTTGCTGGCAAGTCCACTCCTTCACTGGCACTAAAGCCTACTTCTTTGAGATTCCAATGTCTACTGAAGAGCAGCTGAAACGTTCAGCCACTGGGCTCCTTCCATTTAGAGCCAGTAAAATTGTTGGATTAGCTGGATCACACACAGCATGCAAAGTCATTCTAATAAATTCCCTTTGATACTTTAATAAAGTGTGTGTGTGTGTGTGTGTGTGTGTGTGTGTGTGTGTGTGTGTGTGTATGAGAGAGAGAGAGAGAGAGAGAGAGAGAGAGAGAGAGAGAGAGAGAGAGAACTAGAACAGGGTCTCCAGTGGAGGAGTTAGAGAAAGGATTGAAGATGCTGAAGGGGTTTGCAACCCATAAGAACAACAATACCAACCAACCTGAGCTCCCAGGGACTAAACCACCATCCAAAGACTACACATGGACAGACCCATGGCTCCAGATGCATATGTAGCAGAGGGTGGCCTTGTTGGGCACCAATGGGAGGAGAAGCCCTTGGTCCTGCCAAGGCTCAATGCCACAGTGTAGGGGAATGTCAGGGTGGGAAGGTGGGAGGAAGAGGGTCCAATAAGCTAGATGTGAACATCCCAAACTCTTTGTAGGAGATTCTATGACCACTACTAGAGGCTGATGAGCCCGCTCAGCAGTTAAGGATAGTGAAGACTTATGTTTGATCCCTGGAAACCCACATGATGAAAGAAGAGAAATTCCTACAAATTGTCCTCTGATCTCCACACATGCTGTGTTGCCATGCCCATCTACCCACGTCCCAAATAAATAATAAATAAATGTATAAATATAAAATAGTTGACATATATATGCATCTGTATATAAATGGATCTTTACTGTATATCCCAAGTTTGTAACAATCAAAGCCAACAGGTTTGCATTTCTGTTTTTACATTTTTTGCTTATTTGTGTTAGGAGTTTTATTGGTTACTTTTCTGTGGCTGCAATAAAACACAATTACCAGGGCAATTTGTAGAATGAAAGATTTATCTTGCAAGAGGATAAACATCAGGGGTTGGGGATTTAGCTCAGTGGTAGAGTGCTTGCCTAGCAAGCGCAAGGCCCTGGGTTTGGTCCTCAGCTCCAAAAAAAAAAAAAAGAGGATAAACATCTCCCCATTTAATTGTTTTTCTTATATATCACTGTTTACTGGTATAGGTGTGGTTTGGTTTGGGTGGATTTTTTTAGAAGAGTATTTTATTCTTGCTTTGTTTGAGACAAGTTTTCCTGTCGCCCAGGCTAGTCTTGGTTTTATAGGCAAATGTTGGTAGGCTCTAAATCAATGTTCTTTAAACATATGTTTAAGAGCACATTAATAAGATAGGAGCTTAATAAAATATCAATTCTTTAAGTTCAACTGATGACTAAAATTCTTAGTATAGGACCAGTGATGTAGCTCAGCTGGTAAGGATACTTGCTTATAAGCCTCAAGATTTAAGTTTGATCCCCTTAACCCACATGGTGGAAGGGAAAACTGACTCCTCTAAGTTTTCCTCCATTCTCCACAATATGTGAGCACCCACTTGTACACCAACTACGTGGAGAAAGTGCTCGCGATACACAAATGGGTTCACAGCTGATTCTGCTGGATCTTTAAAGAACTGACCGATACTCCTCAAGTAAGAAGCTATGTTTTATCCTGGTAGCAAAAATAAGAACACAACAACAATAATAAACCAAGCTCTCTGACAAACACGGACAACACACACGCACGCACGCACGCACGCACGCACCTTATCAAAATGCTTATAAACCAAAGTCAAGACACATCTAAGCTGGGCGTGGTGGTGCAGGATCACGAGTCTGACTCTTGGAAGTCAGAGGCAGGTGGATCTCTGAGTTCTGCTTTAGGTGATTGAACTTCAGGACAGCCAGTACTATATACTGAGTTCTCTGTCTAGAAAAAAATCAGACATCACTCATCATGCTCAAGTTGACTTCGTGTAGAGGTACACGGGTGTGAGGTGGGAATTTCTGGTTTCCTTGGAGACTCTGTTGCGTCATGTGATGTTTTCCTAGAAACTGGCTTATGAGAGGATATTTTGCTGCAGCATATACATGGGAGGATGTTTTGCTGAGAACAGACACGTGGTGTTTTCCTGGAAGTTGCTTTGTAAAGGGGCATGTGATGTTTCTCTGAAGCAGACACTTGAGAGGCTCATGATGTTTGGAAAGAGTATCAGTATAACCCAACAGACAGTGGACAACCACCTTGTATTGGTTTGCATTGCAACTCTTTGCAACTCACTGGGCTTCACTGATGCTGGTCTTTGCTGACAACACTTTTGCATTGTTCACCTTGCTTTCTTTGCTGATCTTCGCTTGCTGTGACTTCATAGAGAGAAACACACCAAAGAACTTCTGGTGGTATTCTGGCTGCTTCTTGTCACTTCATTGGAGCCTCTCTGTTTCTTCTGGATCTGGCTGCTGCTACTGATTTGCATTCGGTGTTTTGCTAGTGGACCAGGCTGCTGACCATGAAGACTGGAATCTCCCTAAAGAACTATTTCTAAACAGGTCCATAACCCCATTTTCTATTAACTTATCTTTTCCCTACCTCTGGTGGGTGGTGGGCTAAAATGGAGGTTGAAACATTAAAGAACCATAATTGAAGTAGGTTTTGAGAAATGTAAGCCTACAGAGGTGGTTTAGTGGTCCAACATATATAAATCAATAGCTGTAATGAAAATAAGTGGACCCAAGAACAGCAATCATGTGATTGTCTTAATAGATGCAGATTTTGACAAAGGGGGGATTGATATTTCATTTTTTTCAGTCAATATGCTCTGATGACACTTTTCGCCTCCCCAGCTCCTCTCAGCTCCCCTCCCCTCCCCCATGCACCTAGTTCCACACTCTTTTCTTTGTGAGTGTCAATTTCAGAAAGCTTCTTGGTCTACTTCCCCTTCTCATCATTGGACCCCTGTGTGGCTTCATTCTGTGCAGGCCCTGTGAGTGCTACCACACCAAATAGTGAGGGACTTCACTCTGTGGATTCATATGTGCACTGGTCGTGCTATGACTGATACTGTTTCCTTCATCCATCCCCTCTGACTTCTAAAATCGTTCTGCATCCTCCTTCATCTAGCCCCAAGCCATGAGGGAAGGGGTTTGATGAAAACATCCATTTAGGACTGAACAATCCAGAATCTCTCTCATTCTCTGTCTCCTGCCCAGTGTGGATCTCTGTTAACTTCCTTCTACTGCAAAGAGAAACTCTCTGAGGTACTGATCTCTGGGTAAAGTAGAAGATCGTTAGGAGTTGTCACATTGCTGCTTTTTAGCAGAACTTTTGAGAATTTTGTTTAGTTCTGTATTTAATGTTTTGTGTCATTTTTCTTGATGTCCAGTTTTTTGTAACTCTGTATATTTTGAGTTCCTTATATGGATATTAACCCTTTATCAGGTGTGTTATTGGTTAAAAAAAATCTTTTACCATTCTTCAGGCCGCTACTTTCTCTAAATGACAATGTCCTTTGCCAAGCAAGACTTCCCAGTTTCATGAGGTCCCATTCTGTTGTCATTGTTAGTGTCTGTGCTATTGGTGTTCTCATCAGAGAGTCTTTTCCTGTGCCGATGAGTTCAAGACTACTCTTCACTTTCTCTTCAGTCAAATTGAGTATATATGGACTTATGCTGAGGTCCTTAATTCATTTTGGAGTTGTTTTGTGTAAGGTGAAAACTATGGATCTAATTTAATTCCTCTCTATGTAGTCATCCAGTTTGAGCAGCACCATTTGTTGAAAATGCTATCTTGTCTCCAATGTGTATATTTGCCTTCTTGTCAAAAGTGTTTATGGATATATAGACTTATGTCTGGGTGTTTGGTTTGATTTCATTGTCCATATATCTGGTTTTATGCCAATACAATGCTGTTTTTATTGCTATAGCTCTGCTGTACAGCTTGAAATCTAAGGTGGTGACAGCTCTAACTGCTGCTGCTGCTGCTGCTGTTGTTGTTGTTGTTACCATCATTATTACTATTCAGAATCATTTGACTTATCCTAGGGTTCTTGGGGGAGGAATGTGTGTGTGTGTGTGTGTGTGTGTGTGTGTGTGTGTGTGTGTGTCTGTGTGTTCCCATATGAAGCTAAAAGTTCTCCTTTCATTTTCTGTGAAGAATTGTGTTGGAATTTTGGTGGATTTACATTGAATTTGTAGATTGCTTTTGGTAGGATGGACATTTTTACTATATTAATCCTACATAGCCTATAAATATAGGATACCTTAACTTATCTAATACCTTCTACAATATCCTCCTCCTTTGGTGTCTTGAAGCTTTTATTATACAAGTTTTTCACCTGCTTAGGGTACCAGCCCACCCCGGTACATCAAATTACAGCAGAACTAGGTGTATCCTCTCCTACTGAGGCCAGACAAGGCAGCCCAGCTAGGGAAAACAGATCCAAAGGCAGGCAACAGAGTCAGAGACAGCCAGAGCTCCAACTGTCAGGGGACCCACTTGAAGACCAAGCTGTATATCTGCTACAAATGTCTAAGTCCGGTCTATGCATGCTCTTTGGTCCAGTCTTTGTGAGCCTCCATGAGCCTGAATTAGTTGACTTTGTAGGCCTTGTGGTGTTCTTAACCCCTCTGGCTCCCTCAATCCTTCCCTGAATTCTTCCATTAGACTCCCCAAGCTTTGCCTAATGTTTGGCTGTGGGTCTCTGCTTCTGCTTCTATCAGCAGTTGGATGAAGTCTCTCAGGTGACAGTTATGCTAGGTGCCTGTCTGCAAGCTTATCAGGGTATCATTTATAGTATCAAGGGGGTGGCTCTTCCCTATGGGATGGGTCTCACCTTGGGCAGTCATTGGTCGGCCATTCTCTCAATCTCTGCTCCATCTTTATCCCTGCACATCCTGTAGGCAGACAAATTTGGGGTTGAAGGCTTTGTGGGTCCCCCTCCCACCATTGGAAGTCCTGCTTAGCTTCAGGAAGTGGCCATTCAGCTCCATACCCACACACGCACACCATGCTAGGAGTCTCAGCTAGGGTCACCCCCATAGACTCCCTGAAGCCTTCCCCATTCCAGGTCTCTGGCTCACCCAGCGATGCCCACCACCAATTTCCATTATCTCACAGCCCTCTCCCCACCTTACCCAACCAGTTTCCTCCTTCCATCTACCTCTGATCTCTATTTATTTCTCCTTCTGGGTGAGATTCAAGCATCCACCCTTGGGCCCTCCTTGCTACTTAGCTTCTTGGAGTGTGGATTGTAGCGTGTTATCCTGTACTTTGTGGATAATATTCCCTTATCAGTGAGTACATACTATGGTATCTTTCTGAGTCTGGGTTTCCTCACTCAGGATATTTTCGAGTTCCATCCTATAATCCTGTACAATAAAAGAACTTCTAGAGATATCACCAACTCCTATTTTAAGCTGTACTACAGAGCAATGCTAATAAAAACTACATGGCGGGGTTGGGGATTTGGCTCAGTGGTAGAGCGCTTGCTTAGCAACCGCAAGGCCCTGGGTTTGGTCCCCAGCTCTGAAAAAAAGAAAAAAAAAAAACTACATGACACTGGCATAAAAACAGATAGGTTGATCAGTGGAATTGAATCAAAGACCCAGAAATAAACCCATACAGTTACAGACACTTAATTTTTGACAAAGAAGCTAAAACTGTACAATGGAGGTGGAAAGATGGTGTAGGTATAACTAGGTGTCTAGATGTAGAAGAATGAAAATAGACTCATATTTATCACCCTGCACAAAACTCAAGTCCAAGTGAATCAAAGACCTCAACATAAAACTAGACACAAACGGGGCTGGGGATTTAGCTCAGTGGTAGAGGGCTTACCTAGGAAGCGCAAGGCCCTGGGTTCGGTCCCCAGCTCCGAAAAAAAAAGAACCAAAAAAAAAAAAAAAAAAAAAACAACTAGACACACTAAATCTAATAGAAGAGAAAGTAGGGAACTGTCTTAAACATATTGGTACAGGCGACGATGCCAAGGACCAGCCTCAGCTTGGAGAGGGAGTCCTGAGGAAGGGGTGTTTGGGAACAGAGAAAGAAATAACTCCAACTCAATGAGTGAAAGCTGACAGCTCTGTCTTCTGCTCAAGCTGGCTCTCTAGACAACTCTTCTAAATAGGTCAGCTCTTGAAGACCAAAAGCCCAGTCTTTTACTTAGATACCAATTCAATCATTACCCCAGGTTCCCTTTTGATTATCCCACAAATCAGCATTTTATGATCTAAGCCCCCTTGATTTTTAGAAAAAGATAGCAAGTACATTTTTTAACAAAACAAATGAATCCAGAGATCTGCCTGCCTTTGTAAACACAGACAATAAGCTAGCTGGATGGGATCCAACTCTGAAATCACCACTCCTTAAGTCTCTTTATCTCTTTCCTTAATATTGATCTGACAAGGTGGCTCATTAGTGCAGCTGTTGCCCTGACTTTCAGGGGGTTCAGCGGAGACCTGAGGAGGGGGGCAAAAGAATGGTGGACAGAAAATGCAAAGGAGAGCAAGTCTTTAGTCTGATCAAACTCTCAAACTTTATTTCATGGCAGTGGCTTATAAAGACAAGCAGGTGGGAAGGCCACACAGGGCCCAAGACCAATTCATCACCATCACCACCATCCCATTGTTCTTTCGGTTCCTGCAATCCTAAACCATAAATTGCCGGGTATACTGATAAGAAGAGATAGCGGGCTAGGTTTCCCAGACACAGAGGCTGTGTAAGTGGGCCTGAAACATTCCTGAGAACATTCCTGAAGCAGAGGGTGTAAAAGGCTCTCCAGCTGTTTCTGTTCTTTTAGGTCCATAAAGCCCCTCCTACAATTCATATCGCATTCTTATATTTTGCATAGTTGAGTAAATAAATATTGAGTTGAGTAACTTACATTTTCAGAGTTATTTGCCACAACCTTAATGATTATCCTGAAGGTCACAGCATTTACCATTTTGCTTAAGAACACATTCTTTCCCTGGCCTCATGACTTTCTAATTATGATGGAGTCATTAACCTTAACAGGAAGCACATTCCCCAAAGGAGGAATATGAAAATATGTAAATTATTATACAAACAAGCCTTATGCCTAGGAACATTTGTGAAGGCCCATGCCCTGCTGGCTCTGCTCTAGGAATAGGAACTGTGTCACACTGTCTTTTCTGCAGTCATACAGGATTTGGTAAGACAATTTCCTGAACAAAACACCAACAGCTTAGCCAATAAGATCAATAATTAATAAATGGGACCTCATGAAACTCAAAAACTGTCAATAAGACAAAAGGGCAGCCTACAGAATGGGCTAGCTACATCGGACAGAGAGCTGATACCCAAAATACATAGTGATCTCAAGAAACTAGACACCAAATAACCCAATTTAAAAATGGAATATAGAGCTAAACAGAGAATTGACAACAGAGGAATCTCTAACAGCTGAGAAATACTTAAAGAATGATCAACGTTCCTAGTCATCAAGGAAATGCAAAGTAAAATGATTGAGATTCTGTCTAATACCCATCAGAATGGCTAAAATCAAAAACTCAAGGAACAGCACATACTAGTGAGGATATGGAGCAAAAGAAACATTTCTCCATTGCTAGTGGGAGTGCAAACTTGTACAATCAATTGGAAATCAATCCAGCAGTTTCCCTGAAAATTAGAACTAGTTCTACCTCAAGACCCAGCTATATGTGGGTGTATACTATTCCTGGGCATACACCCACAACATGTTCCACCATCCACAAGAACACTTGCTCAATTAAGTTCGTAGCGGCTTCATTTGTAATAGGCAGAAGCTGGAAACAATCTCCATTTTTTTTCTTTTTTTTTCCGGAGCTGGGGACCGAACCCAGGGCCTTGTGCTTCCTAGGCAAGCGCTCTACCACTGAGCTAAATCCCCAACCCCACAATCTCCATTTTTAATATAGGCATTTAGTGGTATGATTTTTGCCTCTTAGAACTGTTTTTATTGTATCTAATAGGTTTGGTTATGTTGAATTTTCATTTTTGTTCAATTATAGAATACATTTTTCACTCAGTAGTGATTTGTCCAGTTTCCATGACTTTGTAAGCTTTCTTCTGTTCCGGTTGTTGGTATCCAACTTCAGTCCCTGGAAGTATGATAGAATACCAGGTGTTATTTCAATTGTCTTATGTCTATTGACATTTCTTTTTGTCCAGCTATGTAGTCAGTTTTGGAGAAAGTTCCATGAGGTGCTGAGAAGAAAATATATCCTTTTGTATTTGTGTGGAAATGTTCTATAAACATCGGCTAGGTCCATTTGATTTAGTCTATCACTTGGTTCCAACATTTCTCAGTTTAATTTTTGTCTGGATGATGTACCTACTGAAAAGAATGGAGACACGCCTGGGAAGCCAAAAGAGACTATACTCTGCCCACATTTCTGACTCCAGAGGAAAACACCTAACGCCATCCATCTGGGACCCTGGTGCATGGGGGGGGTCTCCTGGTTGCCACCCTCACGTAGAACTCAAAAGCACCCGCCCAGGAGCCACTTCAGCTGCGGGACCACAGGTAAGACCAACTTTTCTGCTCTAAGGGACCTGCCTGGAGGACTCAGGACACAAAGAGGCAAAATTCCTCTGGGACTGGACACTTCCAGTTTTTAGCTGGAGCCCAGAACCTCACTGATCTTGGCCCACATTCCCTGCTCCCAAACCCCTTGGGAAAGAGAGCTCACCGCCCAGACAGGTGAGCACTCCTGAGACTGTAGAGCGAGAGAGACCTCCAATACTGCCCACCCCTGCCCACATCCCTGGCCCAAGAGGAAACTGTATAGGTCCTCTGGGAACCGGAAGATAGGGGCGCTCAAGCTGCAGGTCCCCTGTGGTCCAGACACCACCCAGATCTGAAGAGACCCTATCAAAATCTCTCTGCACCCAAATCCCGTGGGAGGGAGAGCTAAACATTCAGAGGGGCAGACATGCCTGGGAAGCCAGAAGAGACTACACTCTGCCCACATTTCTGACTCCAGAGGAAAACCTAATGCCATCTGAGACACTGGTGCACAGGGGACCAGGAAAGGGCGCTGCAGGCCCTCCGGGTTGCCACCCTCACAGAGAGCTCAAAAGCAGCCACCCAGGAGCCACTTCAGCCGCGGGACCACAGGTAAGACCAACTTTTCTGCTCCAAGTGACCTCCCTGGTGGACTCAGGGCACAGGCCCACAGGAACAGCTGAAGACCAGTAGACAGGAAAGGCTACACGCCCAAAAGCAGAACACTCTGTTCCCATAACTGGCTGAAAGAAAACAGGAAAACAGGTCTACAGAACTCCTGACACACAGGCCTATAGGACAGTCTAGCCATTATCAGAAATAGCAGAACAAGGTAACACCAGAGACAACCTGATGGTAAGAGGCAAGCGCAGGAACCCAAGCAACAGAAACCAAGACTACATGGCATCATTGGAGCCCAATTCTCCCACCAAAGCAAACACTGAATATCCAAACACATCAGAAAAGCAAGATCTATATTTAAAATCACATTTGATCAGGATGATTGAGGACTTCAAGAAAGACATAAAGAACTCCCTTAGAGAAACGAAGGAAAACATAAATAAACAAATAGAAGCCTATAGAGAGGAATCGCAAAAATCCCTGAAAGAATTCCAGGAAAACACAATCAAACAGGTGAAGGAATTAAAAATGGAAATAGAAGCAATAAAGAAAGCACAAAGGGAGACAACCCTGGATGTAGAAAACCAAAGGAAGAGACAAGGAGCTGTAGATACAAGCATCACCAACAGAATACAAGAGATAGAAGAGAGAATCTCAGGAGCAGAAGATTCCATAGAAATCATCGACACAACTGTCAAAGATAATGTAAAAAGGGTTGGAGATTTAGCTCAGTGGTAGAGCGCTTGCCTAGCAAACACAAGGCCCTGGGTTCGGTCCCCAGCTCCGAAAAAAAGAAAAAAAAAGATAATGTAAAAAGGAAAAAGGTACTGGTCCAAAAAATACAGGAAATTCAGGACTCAATGAGAAGATCAAACCTAAGGATAATAGGTATAGGAGAGAGGGAAGACTCCCAGTGCAAAGGATCAGTAAATATCTTCAACAAAATCATAGAAGAAAACTTCCCTAACCTAAAGAAAGAGATGCCCATAAACATACAAGAAGCCTACAGAACTCCAAATAGATTGGACCAGAAAAGAAACTCCTCCCTGTCACATAATAGTCAAAACACCAAGTGCACAACACAAAGAAAGAATATTAAAAGCAGTAAGGGAAAAAGGTCAAGTAACATATAAAGGCAGACCTATCAGAATCACACCGGACTTCTCACCAGAGACTATGAAAGCCAGAAGATCCTGGACAGATGTCATACAGACCCTAAGAGAACACAAATGCCAGCCCAGGTTACTGTATCCAGCAAAATTCTCAATAAACATAGATGGAGAAACCAAGATATTACATGACAAATACAAATTTACACAATAACTTTCTACAAATCCAGCCCTACAAAGGATAATAAATGGCAAAGCCCAACATAAGGAGACAAGCTACACCCTAGAGAAAGCAAGAAACTAATCATCTTGCAACAAAACAAAAAGAAGAGAATCACATAAGCATAATCTCACATTCAAATACGAATATAACAGGAAGCAACAATCACTATTCCTTAATATCTCTCAACATCAATGGACTCAATGCCCCAATAATAAGACATAGATTAACAAACTGGATAGGCAATGAGGACCCTGCATTCTGCTGCCTACAGGAAACACACCTCAGAGACAAAGACAGACACTACCTCAGAGTGAAAGGCTGGAAAACAACTTTCCAAGCAAATGGTCTGAAGAAGCAAACTGGAGTAGCCATTCTAATATCGAATGAAATCTATTTTCAACTAAAAGTCATCAAAAAAGAAAGGGAAGGACACTTCATATTCATCAAAGGAAAAATCCACCAAGATGAACTCTCTTTTTTAAATTTATTTATTATATATACTATAGCTGTCTTCAGATACACCAGAAGAGGGCATAAGATCTCCTTACAGATGGTTGTGAGCCACCATGTGGTTGCTGGGAATTGAACTCATGACCTCTGGAAGAGCAGTCGTGTGCTCTTAACCGCTGAGCCACAAGATGAACTCTCAATCCTAACTATCTTTGCTCCAAATGCAAGGGCACCTACATACAGGAGGAGTAGAAGGCAGGAAATAATCAAACTCGGAGCTGAAATCAACCAAGTAGAAACAAAAAGGACCATACAAAGAATCAACAGAACCAAACATTGGTTCTTTGAGAAAATCAACAAGAAACCTTACTAAAGATCAAAACACACATTGCACCTCACACAATAATAGTAGGAAATTTCAACACCACTCTAATCAATGGACAGGTCATGGAAACAGAAATTAAACAGAGACATAGACAAAGAGAAGTCATGAACCAAATGGACTTAACAGATATTTATAGAACAATCTATCCTAAAACAGAAGGATATACCTTCTTCTCACCACCTCATGGTACTTTCTCCAAAATTGACCATATAATTGGTCATAAAACAGGCCTCAAAAGATACAGAAAAATAGAAATAATCCCAGGCGTCCTATCAGACCACCACGGCCTAAAGCTGGTCTTCAACAACAATAAGGGAAGAACGCCCACATATACATGGAAATTGAACAATGCTCTACTCAATGATAACCTGGTCAAAGAAGAAATAAATAAAGAAATTAAAGACTTTTTAGAATTTAATGAAAATGAAGGTACAACATACCCAAACTTATGGGACACAATGAAAGCTGTGCTAAGAGGAAAACTCGTAGCTCTGAGTGCTTGCAGAAAGAAACAGGAGAGAGCATATGTCAGCAGCTTGACAGCACACCTAAAGGCTCTAGAACAAAAAGAAGCAAATACACCCAGGAGGAATAGAAGGCAGGAAATAATCAAACTCAGAGCTGAAATTAACCAAGTAGAAACATAAATGACCATACAAAGAATCAACAGAATCAAAAGTTGGTTCTTTGAGAAAATCAACAAGATAGATAAACGCTTAGCCAGACTAATGAGAGGACACAGAGAGTCTGTCCAAATTAACAAAATCAGAAATGAAAAGGGAGACATAACTACAGAATCAGAGGAAATTCAAAAAATCATCAGATCCTACTACAAAAGCCTATATTCAACAAAACTTGAAAATCTGCAGGAAATGGACAATTTCCTAGACAGATACCAGGTACCAAAGTTAAATCAGGAAAAGATAAACCATTTAAACAACCCCATAACTCCTAAAGAAATAGAAGCAGTCATTAAAGGTCTCCCAACCAAAAACAGCCCAGGTCCAGATGGGTTCAGTACAGAATTCTATCAGACCTTCATAGAAGACCTCATACCAATGCTGTCCAAACTATTCCACAAAATTGAAACAGATGGAGCGCTACCGAATTCCTTCTATGAAGCCACAATTACTCTTATACCTAAACCACACAAAGACCCAACAAAGAAAGAGAACTTCAGACCAATTTCCCTTATGAATATTGACGTGAAAATACTCAATAAAATTCTGGCAAACCGAATCCAAGAGCACATCAAAACAATCATCCACCATGATCAAGTAGGCTTCATCCCAGGCATGCAGGGATGGTTTAATATACAGAAAACCATCAACGTAATCCATTATATAAACAAACTGAAAGATAAAAACCACATGATCATTTCATTAGATGCTGAGAAAACATTTCACAAAATTCAACACCCCTTCATGATAAAAGTCCTGGAAAGAATAGGAATTCAAGGCCCATACCTAAACATAGTAAAAGTCATATACAGCAAACCAGTAGCTAACATTAAACTAAATGGAGAGAAACTTGAAGTAATCGCACTAAAACCAGGGACTAGACAAGGCTGCCCACTCTCTCCCTACTTATTCAATATAGTTCTTGAAGTTCTAGCCAGAGCAATCAGACAACAAAAGGAGGTCAAGGGGATACAGATTGGAAAAGAAGAAGTCAAAAATATCACTATTTGCAGATGATGTGATAGTATATTTAAGTGATCCCAAAAGTTCCACCAGAGAACTACTAAAGCTGATAAACAACTTCAGCAAAGTGGCTGGGTATAAAATTAACTCAAATAAATCAGTTGCCTTCCTCTACACAAAAGAGAAACAAGCCAAGAAAGAAATTAGGGAAACTACACCCTTCATAATAGTCCCAAATAATATAAAATACCTCGGTGTGACTTTAACCAAGCAAGTGAAAGATCTCTATGATAAGAACTTCAAGCCTCTGAAGAAAGAAATTGAAGAACATCTCAGAAGATGGAAAGATCTCCAATGCTCATGGATTGGCAGGATTAATAAAGTAAAAATGGCCATTTTACCAAAAGCGATCTACAGATTCAATGCAATCTCCATCAAAATACCAATCCAATTCTTCAGAGAGTTAGACAGAACAATTTGCAAATTCATCTGGAATAACAAAAAACCCAGGATAGCTAAAACTGTCCTCAATAATAAAAGGACTTCCGGGGGAATCAGTATCCCTGAACTCAAGCAGTATTACAGAGAAATAGTGATAAAAACTGCATGGTATTGGTACAGAGACAGACAGACAGTGGAATAGAATTGAAGACTCAGAAATGAACCCACATACCTATGGTCACTTGATTTTTGACAAAGGAGCCAAAACCATCCAGTGGAAAAAAGATAGCATTTTCAGCAAATGGTGCTGGTTCAACTGGAGGTCAGCATGTAGAAGAATGCAGATCAATCCGTTCTTATCACCCTGTACAAAGCTTAAGTCCAAGTGGATCAAGTACCTCCACATCAAACCAGATATACTCAAACTAATAGAAGAAAAAGTGGGGAAGCATCTCGAACACATGGGCACTGGAGAAAATTTCCTGATCAAAACACCAATGGCTTACACTCTAAGATCAAGAATCGACAAATGCGATCTCATAAAACTTCAAAGCTTCTGTAAGGAAAAGGACACTGTGGTTAGGACAAAACAACAACCAACAGATTGGGAAAAGATCTTTACCAATCCTAGAACTGATAGAGGGCTTATATCCAAAATATACTAAGAACTCACGAAGTTAGACTGCAGGGAGACAAATAACCCCATTAAAAATGGGGTTCAACCCATTCAGAGCTTGCCCCACATATGGCCCATACATATACAGCCACCAAACTAGATAAGATGGATGAAGCAAAGAAGTGCAGGCCGACAGGAACCGGATGTAGATCTCTCCTGAGAGACACACCCAGAATACAGCAAATGCATAGGCGAATGCCATCATTAAACCACTGAACTGAGAACGGGACCCCTGTTGAAGGAATCAGAGAAAGTACTGGACGAGCTTGAAGGGTCTCGAGACCCCATATGTACAACAATGTCAACCAACCAGAGCTTCCAGGGGCTAAGCCACTACCTAAAGACTATACATGGACTGACCCTGGACTCTGACCTCATAGGTAGCAATGAATATCCTAGTAAGAGCACCAGTGGAAGGGGAAGCCCTTGGTCCTGCCAAGACTGAACCCCCAGTGAACGTGATTGTTGTGGGGAGGGCGGTAATGGGGGGAGGATAGGGAGGGGAACACCCATATAGAAGGGGAGAGGGAGGGGCTAGGGGGATGTTGGCCTGGAAACCGGGAAGGGGAATAACAGTTGAAATGTAAATAAGAAATACTCAAGTTAATAAAGACGAAAACAAAAAAAGAAAAAAAAAAGAAAAGAATGGAGAATTAAAGTTATCCAATATTACTGTGTAAGGATCAATATGTACTTATAGCTGTAGTGATGTTTCTTTTCTGAACTTGGGTGTTCTTGTGTTTGGTGCATAAATGTATAGAATTACAATATCTCCTTTGGAAACATTTTCCTTTGATGAGTATGTAGTACTTTCCTATCTCTTCTGATTAGTTTTGGTTTGAAGCCTATTTTGTCAGATACTAAAATAACTAACGGACCTGCTTCTTTGGTCCATTTGCTTGAATTACCTTTTTCCATCCTTTTACCTGAGGTGATGTTTATCCTTGATGGTAAAATGTGTTCCTTGAATGCATCTGAAAGATGGATCCTGTTTTCTAATTCATTCTGTTAGTGCATCTTATTGTGTAATTGAGGCCATTAATACTGAGAATTATCAATGAGAAATGCTTATTTATTTCTGATCTTCTGTGGTTACAGTGTGGGTTTTACCTCTCTCTTGGTTTACTGTTCTGGAATTAGGCTTTGTCTCTCCTTGATGTGGGTAACTACTTCAGACTGAAGTTTTCCTATTAGTACCTTCTATAGAGCTAGATCTTGCTTAAATGTTCTTTTTTTTAAATCATGGAATGATTTTTTTTCATGGAATGATTCTTTTCTTCACCTATAGTGATTGGTATTTTTGGCTGGGTATATTAGTCTGGGCTGGCATCTGTATCTCCTAGAGTTTGTAGACCATCTATTCAGGTCCTTCTGACTTTGCGTCTTCATTAAAAAAATCAGGTATTGGGCTGGAGAGATGGCTCAGTGGTTAAGAGCACCTAACTACTCTTCCAGAGGTCCTGAGTTCAATTCCCAGCAACCACATGGTGGCTCACAACCATCTGTAAAGGGATCTGATGCCCTCTTCTGGTGTGTCTGAAGACAGCTACAGTGTACTTATATATAATAAATGAATAAATCTTTAAAAAAAATCAGGTATTATCTTAGTAGTTCTGCCTTTATGTTACATAGTCTTATTCCTTTGTATATTTAAATCCTCTCTTTGTTCTTTATGCTTTCTGTTTTGATTATTATATGCTGAGGAGACTTTCTTTTCTGGTTCTGTCTGGTGTTCTATATGTTTCTTGCATTTTTGATAGGCATCTTCTTCTTTAGGTTGAGGACATTTTAGTCTATGATTTTATTGAAAATATTTTCAGTGTCTTCAAACAGGGTTTCTTCTCCTTCTTGTATTCCTAGTATTCCTAGATTTGGTCTTTCCATTGTGCCCAAGATTTCCTGAATGTTTTCCTGGAAAAATGTCATCCTACATTTTTCATTTCCAGTTTTTTTGGGTTTTCGTTAGTGATTCTACTTTCTGTTTTGTTGTTGTTAAATTCTATTTTTGTGTTAAGAATTGTTTTATTATTTCATTCAACTGTTTTTTTATTCATGGTCTTTATTAAAGGATTTATTCACTTCCTCTTTAAGGTCCTTGAACATATTTATAATTGTAATTTTAATGTCCTTGTCTTATGCTTCAACTATACTGAATTTACTGGGGTCTACTGCAGTAGGGTTATTGCATTCTGGTAGAGGCATATTGTCTTGGTTATTCATATTCATGCTTTGTTATGAGGTCTAGACATCTGGAGTTGTGATGACTCAGGTATTTCTAAGTGTTAAGATCTGGTCTTATCTTTGCTGGGTGGGTGTTCCAGTCTTTGGTAACAGTTACTCTCTCAGGATCTTAGGTGGGTGTATTAGCTGTTGGGTCCCTGGTAAATAATGTTTCATCAACCACACAGTGGTGGCATCCACTTTAATCCCAGCACTCAGAATGGAGAGGCATGTGGATTTCTGTGATTTCAAGGCCAGCTGGTCTACAGAGCCAGTTCCAGAAGAAGTTATAGGATAGTCAGGGGTACATACAGAGAAATCCCATCTGGTGGAGGAAGAGGAGGAGGAGGAGGAAGAGGGGGAGGAGGAGGAGGAGGAGGAGGAATGCCAAGAGCCATCTAGGAGAAACTAAAAGCTAGCAGATGATCTTCCTGATATAGTTCTGCCATAGATTGCAAATCTATGACAGAATCGCTTCTCTAGGCAAGGCCAAGATGATTTCATTTTAGGAAGAATTCCTGCTGTTAATATACTTTTTCTGTTATTATTAAATATATAAATATAAACAATCACTAGGTATTAGCTCACCCTTTTGAGCAGATTTCTGCAGAACAATGAAGATGTACCATCTTGTAATGATGCTATATAGACAAATAGATAATTTCTTAATTATTAATAATGATCCTATAAGAATTCCTAAGACCATATTAGTAATTATTAAGATCTTTTATAATAAGATTGCTATTAAGTCCTTTTTGATGTCAAAACTGCATTGAGAACTCTTTCAGTCTTCAAGTGTCACCAGTTAATTGCTTCTGAGATAGAAAGCAGGCATCTGCATCTTAAAGCACATTCCAAGAGGTTGTAAAACAATTAACCAGAGGTCATAAAAAGGGAACTAATGATTTATTGTAGGTGCAAAGGCAGAAGATAAAATATTGCCTGGGCTTATCTATATAAAACTTCAATGATAACGTAGTTATGGTCTTTAATTCTCTATGAACTTGTAGAACTGGTGACAGATAGTGAATATTTAGCCAGATAATTACTCTTAACAGATATGCATGTAAATATTATGTTGTATTATATATATTCAATTTATTATTTAAATTTATGTTTAAGTTCTAGTGAACTTTTGTAAAAAACAAAAAAAGGATTCTTGGATAAACCACGTAATCCATTCTCCTAGAAAAAGTACAAAGGCTAGGAAAGATTGCATTGCATGGTATAGGAAGCAAAGGCATTATTGTCACATCAGAGCAGAAGGAGAGAGCAAGATTAGGAGAAGAGAGCAGAGAACTTTTAAGTAAGAACTTTATTAGAGAACCTTTTAGAGAGAACTTTTTAAAAAAGAACTTTCTTAAAGAACTTTCATAGGAAACTTTTTAGAGAGAACTTTTTAGAAAGAATTTAGAAATAAAGGCTAAAACCACTTTTCAAAGTGTCCCCCTTTCTTAACTTGCAGGCTGGGAGTTAGAGCTGTGTAGTTCCTGCAGCGATAGAACAAAGACTACCTTACTTAACCCTTCGCTGTTGTACTGTGAGGTGCTAAACTCCAGAGACTGCAGTTTTCTGGCCTCAGAGGAACTCACACGGTCAGATCAGCTACCTCTGCAAAGTGACTTAGACTTAAGACAGGAAAACATTTTTTTATTAAACAGCAACCCTAAATATCTCACAAAACCAGGTCTTGCTCCAGCTGAAGTTCTTCCCCCTTGGTGACCTTCAAGAGAGAACTCGAAAGAACAGACTGAGCAGGCCCCAGCAGGAGGAGAAGAAGGATGAAGAGGAGAAGAGGGAGGGGGGAGAGGGAGAGGGAGGGGAGAGGGAGACAGAGAGAGAGAGAGAGAGAGACAGAGAGACAGAGAGACAGAGAGACAGAGAGAGAGAGAGATTGGTTCTTAGCATTGGATGGCAGAGAGGAATAGGGGCGGATTAGGAGACAAGTCTGAGAGGAGCTTTGAGAGAGAGGTAGGGGAGACGCAGTCCACAGCAAGAGGCAGACTCCCCAGGGAGTTAAGGAGTGGGAGGGGAAGGGCTCCTGAAAGTAGGCAGCAGGAGGATAAAGAGTGTGATGTCTGGAGAGGCCGGGATGAAAGGGCTAGGAGGACCCTGGATCTGTATGAAGGAGTGAAGTCTTCTGTGGATAGAGTTGGGATGGGTGGTATGGCAAGTAAGCAGGTCTGGGCATGAAATGGGAGAGGTCAAAATGGAGGACAGGAAGGACAGTGAAAATCCTCTATCTGAGTCCCAGTCCTGCGTGGAGGGACCCTGGTAGAAAGTTTTTAGGTGTCAGTGGAGCAATGGAGATGGGCTAGAAGGAAAGGCTGAGAGGGTCCACAGGTGAGAGCTAAGATAGGTTTGCAGTTTGCTGGAATCTATCATAACAGTGCAAGGCTTCACACGACAAACCTATGGCCAGATTATACTAGATGGGGGAAACCTGAAAGTGTAGTCCCCAAAATCAGGAGCAGGTCTCCATTCTTTTACTCTTACTCAGAGTGGTGCTTTAAATCTCAGCCAAAACAGTGGAAGAAGAAAATAAAAGGTATGCAAATAGGAAAGAATGAACTCAAGGAATCCTTATTTGCAGATGATACAATTCTACAAACTCCTAAAGGGCACTGAAGACTCCCTAAGAAAAGCCTTGGGATGATCATGTTCTTTAAAATGACAGAATACAAACGTAACATGCAAAAATCAGTTTTTTTTCTTTATTGCCTATAAAAACCATACTTAGGGGGAGTAAGCTTCTGACCTCCAGGAGGAAAGATCGATTGTCCCGGGCGGAGCTGAAAAAGAAGTTGTTCAAGGTACTAAGGGGTACTAAATAGGGATCAGCAACGGAAGTGCCAGATGGTCGGGGCTGTGAGAGACTGACTACAGACACCACCTCAAGAAGCGGGCATCCCGTGCCAACATCACGCTGTCCAGGAAGAAGCGCAGGAAACTCTTGCAGCAGATCCAACTTGCCCAGAAAGAAAAAGCAGCCATGGAAGTAGAAGTTCCCTCCAAGTCAACCAGGACTAATCAGCGACAGCCCAAACGACAAACGGAGATAAAAGGTCACCAGGACGTAGATATGGAGGATCTCAGCAGTAAAAGCTAAAGTTCCTACCTCTTCTACCAGAAGATTCTCAACAGTACCTAGAAAGATTTGGAGGACTTTGGGGGGGAAATTACCATATTTCATTCTCCCAAACACCTCTTCTATAATGGACCCTTGACCTCCCCTGGAGGTATATGTTGGGAAGGAAGAGGACAGAGGAAGCCTCGAGAGGGCCCTCTCTAGCAGTTAAGTCCTTTTGTAATAAAGCTTTAGTGCTTAAAAAAAAAAATGCTTAGAAGTAAATCGGGAAAATAAACCCATTCATAATTGCCTCAAAATAATGAAGCAAAAACTTGGAATAAATTTGACCAAGGAAATGAAAGGCCTCTATAGTGAAGTCTAAAATAAGGAAGAAGAAAATGTAGCACCTTTTCATCTCCTGGCTCTATTAGAACTAACCCTGTGAAAACCGCTGGTACTACCCAAGCAATCTATAGACTCAGTGTTCATCTCATTGAAATGCCAAAGGCACTCTTCACAAAAGTATTTTAAAGAGTGTTATATGGATGTGAGAGCAAAGCAGAGAGCAGATGCCCACGGCATTTCTGAGCAAACGGAATAATGCTGGAGTTATCGCCATGCCTGCTTTCAAGCAGCGCGTTCTAGTAACAAAAACTTGGTACTGACAAAAACATAAGACACACGGGTCAATGGAATACGAGAAGACTTGGCAGGCAGAAAGAAGGTGAAGACCCTTGCTGCAAACCTAATGACCCAAGTTTGATCTCTGGGACCTACATGGTGGTCCTACCCGGAATCAGGAGAGAACCAATTTCTGCAAGATGTTCTGTGGGCTCCACACATGTTATAGTACCTGCCCACACATATAAACACAAAATAAATCTAATAAAGCAATCTTGCTGGGGATTTAGCTCAATGGTAGAGCGCTTACCTAGGAAGCGCAAGGCCCTGGGTTCGGTCCCCAGCTCCGGAAAAAAAGAACCAAAAAAAAAAAAAAAAGATCTAGAACATACAAAGAACTCAAAAAATTAGCACCAGGCAGTGGTACCACACGCCTTTAATACCAGCACTCAGGAGGCTGAGACAGGTGAGTCTCCTGAGTTTGAGGTTAGCCTATTCTACACAAAGAAACAGAAAAGAACGAACAAGCAAAACAAATCCTCCAAATAACAAGAAATTTAACAACTTAATAAAGAAATATGGGCTTTTAGTAGTATATATTTTAATCCTAGTGCTTGAGATGCAGCTCTCCATACACTGCAGGTCACCAGGGCTAGCTAGTGAGACCCTGTCTGAAAGGAAGCACAGGAAGTAATGGCATGATAGTCAGCTGTGGCTGGCTGTGCCAGTCATATACAAGTCTGACTTGTCAATAATCAATCATGGATGGAAGGGGACCCTCGTAGGGTCCTACCTATCCCTGCTGAACTTCGTGCTATTCACGAAGCTGAGAGAACTGGCTTCAGTTATATACTCATGGCAAGCCCACCAGGCACCAATGGATAGTGTTACACCCATGATCACTCAGACTGCCCTGGATAAATGGTGTAGTCACAAAACATAACATAATGAACATGGGAAAGGTATCTCTGTAGGGGTGGGGGATAAAGGTGACAAGGAGTGGAGTGAAAGTAATCAGAATGTATTGTGTACATATGTGAGATTGTCAAATGGCAAATTTAATTACTTTTAAGTGAGCTAATGAAATGGGCAGATAATTCTCAAAAAGAGAATACAATGTTTAATTTTAAAAATGAGGAGTAGTTCATTAAGCAAGAACAATTCCTGCTCTTCCAGAGGACCAAGTTTGATTCCCAGAACCCACATTGTGACTCACAACTGTCTAGTTCCAGGGGATCTAACGCCCTCTTCTGGCCTCTGCGAGCACTGCGTTCACATAGGACACAGGTACACATCAGGCGCTCATACACATAAAATTAAAATAAATAACCGAATGGTGGTGGCACACACCCTCAATCCTAGCACTCAGGAGGCAGTCAGACAGGTCTCCAAATTTGAGGCCAGCCTGGTCTACAAAGTGAGTTCCAGGCCAGTAAAGGCTAGACATAGATATATCCAGATGTATACTGTGTGTATGAAAGAGAAACAGAGATGAAGGCAGAAAAACAGAGAAAAAGGAGGAACTATGAACAAATGCTATGTGGATGTGGAGAGAATGGATACTTACATATGCTGATGAGATGTGAACAAGTCCAGATGCTGTGGAAATCAGCATGGATGTTCCTCAAAAAAAACATCTATTTATATACCAAAACGACTCTTAAGTCAGGATGTCACAGACAGACGCACTTGACAGATATCAGTGTTTACTGTAACACAATTTACAATAGCTAAGTTATGAAACCAACCCAGGCGTTCAACAGAGGAATGAGAAAGAATATATATATGGAATGGAATTTTATTCAGATTTAAAGAAAAACAAAACTATGGTTTTATAGGAAGAAAAAAGATTTTAAAAGGGTGCAACGTAAAATAATTGTATGAAGTGAATTAAGCAAAGTACAGATGGCATCATGTTTTCTTTTTTTTTTTTTTTTTTTTTTTTTTTTTTTTTTTTTTTTTTTCGGAGCTGGGGACCGAACTCAGGGCTTTGCGCTTGCTAGGCAAGTGCTCTACCGCTGAGCTAAATCCCCAACCCCGGTCATGTTTTCTATTATTTGTGGGTTCTAGATTTTATACACACAGATACATAAAATCATGTATGGATATGTATTAGTCAGGGGTCTTTGCAGACACAGAATTGATAGACTGAATATATATTAAAAGGACTGTGGGGCTGGAGAAATGTCTCAATAGTTAAGAGTGTTTTCTATTCTTTCTGAGAACTCAAGTTTCTCTTTTTTTAAGACTTAGTTATTTATTTATTATACATGAGTACACTGTCATTCTCTTCAGACACACCAGAAGAGGGCATCAGATCCCATTACAGATGGTTGTGAGCCACCATGTGGTTACTGGGAATTGAACCCAGGATCTCTACAAGAGCAGTCGGTGCTCTTAACCACTGAGCCATCTCTCCAGCCGGAGGACTCAAGGTTTTTTTTTTGGGTTTTTTTCCCCAGCTCACAACCACTTATAACTTTAGCTCCAGGGGATCTGATGTTGTCTCTGGCATCTATGGACACTAGGCATGCTCTCGCCTACAGTTACACAAACATACACACATGAATAAAAGGTAGAAATATAAATAGTTAAACAAGGAGGTTTATTAGGTTAGCTTACACGGGGCAGTCTGGCTAGCTCAGTAATAACTATATCACACTGAAAAGACTCACTATGCCAGGCTGTGTGCTTCAGCCATCTCAGGCTGGTGCTGAAGGCCAGGACAGCGTCTGTCTTCAGTCCATGTTGGAAGCCCAAAACTGGGTCTTAACGTCAGTCAAGTATTTTAAGATGCAAAACAGGATAAACGAAGTTACGGATTTACCAACAAGAGTGAAGGCAAGCGGGGAAAGAAGAGGCAAATACTTCCTCCGACTGGGTCCTTTCTCTAGTCTGCGACCAGAATATGTCACCCACACTTACTGTGGGTGTTACCACTTAAAACTATCTGATCAAGAAAAATCCTCACAAAAATTCTATTGGCTCACCTTTTAGTTGATTCCAGATCCAGTCACAGTGACCACAGTCTACACAACATGAGAATAGAAGAAAAGCTGCTTAGGTTGCAAAGGGGACTAACTGGAAGGGTACTGGGTATGCAAGATGAGGGGTAATGTGTGAGCATTTGACGGAGCTTTGAGCATATGCCAGCATGAAAATGTCCGTATGAAACCTAGAACAATAAATATACACCAGAAAACAAACAATAGATCTCTTTTTTTTTATTCATTTATTATATATAAATACACTGTAGCTGTCTTCAGACACACCAGAAGAGGGCATCTGATCTCTTTACAGATGTTGTGAGCCACCATGTGGTTGCTGGGAATTGAACTCAGGACCTCTGGGAGAGCAGTTGGGTGCTCTTAACCACTGAGCCATCTCTCCAGCCCTTTTTTTTTTTTTAGACGTACTCTTTTTTTTTTCCTTCTTTTTTTTTTTTTCTTTTTTTTTCGGAGCTGGGGACCGAACCCAGGGCCTTGCGCTTGCTAGGCAAGTGCTCTACCACTGAGGTAAATCCCCAACCCCAATAGATCTCTTTTGAGTTTGAGGCCAGCCAAGGCTACATAGAAAGTTCTAGACCAGGCAGGGCTACACAGTAAGACCCTGTGAAGTGGAAACTTAAGAGTTCTTTGGAAAATCAGTTGAATGATGTTTTGCTGGGGCAAACACGTGAAGGAACATTTATCTGAAGTGGACATAGGTGAAAGACTAAGGCAGACTCGTGAAGGAACGTTTCACTGAAGCAGACACAGGAGAAAGGGTGTTCTGTGAAAGCAAGCTCTCATGAAAGGTCACAGAATGATGGATTCTTTGCTAATGACATGTATTATATCAGTCCTCCTTACATTGCAAAGTTGAGCTCCCTTTGTCAGGACTCCATAGAGAGAACTGCCAAAAATACTTCTGGTGATGTGCTGCAGTTTCTTGCCACTTCCACAGACTAGGGCTGATTAGCAGAGTGATGTCAGCTGAGACAGACACACATGGTGAGGCAAGACGTGTGGAGGACATGCGCTGTTTGGAGAGTATAAATAGGACTCTCTGGATAGTGACCGTGGTTGAGCTGGGCTTGCTTACAGAGCTCGCCGTGCAATGCTTGTGGGTCTCTTCGCTGATCTTTGTTTCCCTGAGAGAGGCACAGCTGAGAACTTCTCCTGGCATCCCTCTGGTCCCTCCTGCTGACTTGTGCCAGGGCTGTCTCTGCTAGGTCATGTCACTGCTGTTGCTAACGTGACTACTGAACTGGACTGCTAATGTATCTGTGAACTGTTTGCGAATGGATCGAACTGCCAATGCTAAACTATGGACTGAACTGCTGATTTTCAGACAACACAGATGGGAGTTGCTCCAAAGAGCCTTTCGAAACAGGTCCACTTCCCCCATATCCTTTTTTCCCCACTACCTCTGGTGGATGGTGGGCTAAAAGGGAGGTTAAAGCATTTAAGAGCCATCGTTAAAGATAGCCCTTAAAAAAATTAAAGTTACAATACTGTCTCAAAAATTATTTTTAACTAAAAGTAGAGTCCAGCACAAT
Organism: Rattus norvegicus; assembly: GCF_021556685.1. Taxonomy (NCBI): domain Eukaryota; kingdom Metazoa; phylum Chordata; class Mammalia; order Rodentia; family Muridae; genus Rattus; species Rattus norvegicus. The sequence goes on from NC_141545.1 coordinate 9,039,531, forward strand.
GTCTTGATGAGTAGAGGCACTTACTACTAAGTCTGGGGACCTGAGTTCAATCCCATGATCCATATGGTAGAAATAGAAAACTACTAAAAGGTCTTCTGCAACCTAAACATGCACATGCAAACACACACACACACACACACACCACACACACACACACACACACACACACACACACACACACTGCACACAGACACGTTCTACTTTTCCAGAAGACCTAAATTCATTTCCCAACACCCACAAGTGAGAGCATCTGCACACCCAGTTCCAGAGAATCCAGTGCTTTCCTGTGGCCTCTCTGGGCACCAGGTACACACAGGATACACTGATCATGCAGACAAAACACCCATACACATGAAATAGAAATAAAAACCAAACAACAGAGAACATGGGGATCTTAGTGACTGAATCATTCGCAAGTATTACAGGGCCTGAGAATCTAGAAAGAATCCCCTTGTTACACAGCCTCCCTCCAGGAAAGGAGGAGGCTTTCAAGACTCCGGAAGTAAGAAAATGTCACAAGTCTGGGAAAGCTGAAATTAAAGACGTTTCACCCAGGTTCCTACTCCAAGGTCACTGTAACGCCTGCTGCTGCAGTGGAAAGGGCTCTGACCCACCTATGGCATGGCCTACGAGTCCTGCAGAGATCTCTCAGGCTGCAGCTTTCTGGAGTCCTCGATCATCCTGGAGTGTTGCTTTGGTGACACAGCTGCCTCTGAGCCTCCCCTGCTCCTGTAAGTAACCCCAATAAAAATGCACTGGTTCACCAAGCTGTCCCTGAGGAGAATAGTTACTTTGGTCTGTTGTGGACTCCCTATTTGGGGTGAGTTGAGTCAGGTAAGGCCTTGGTGTGGATGCAATGATCTGCTAGGAGCAAACAATGTTCATGACACAAATGACTATGCACGTGGGGAACTCCATGATACGTGCCTCAAGCTCCTGCTGATTCGAAGGTTGAAACAAAAGGATCCCCTGAGCTCAGGAGTTTCAGGCCAGCCTGGGGAACATAGACCTCCTCCCAAAACAATAAAAAATTAATTGGGCTTGGGATATGTCTCAGTTGGTATAGTGCTTTCCTAGCATGCATGAAGCTGTGGGTTCAAGCCCAAGACTATAAAACTGAACTGGTGGCACTGCCTGTAATTAAAACACTTAGGAGGTGGAAGTGGGAGAATCAGAAGTTCAAAGGTAGGCTTGGCTACTGAGTGTATGACCATCCTGGGCTAAATGAGGTCCTGTCTCAAAAGGGGAAAAAACCTTTCTTGAAGCACTGGAGATGAAGTCTTTGGTCTCATATATGCTTAACAAGTTCTCTATTATTGAGCTACATCCTCGGATTTCCCAAAACTACCTATAAGCACTTGAAAATAGAAATTGGGAGGGCTAAAGAGGTGGCTCAGTGCTGATTAAGAGCACTGGCTGCTTTTCCCTGGGTCCTGAGTTCAAATCCTAGCAACCACATGGTGGCTCACAACCATCTGTAATGGGATCCGATGCCCTCTTCTGGTGTGTCTGAAGACAGTGACAGTGTACTCATATATAATAAGTAAATAAATTGCTCTTTTAAAAGAAGAACAATTATCAATGTTAACTCCTGACCAAACTGTTCAGGTGCCTCTCCCCCTTTGAGACACGCTTCCTGTAACCGAGGCTGGCCTCAGAGTCACTGTGTAGCTGAGCTGAGGATGACCTTGAACTTGCCTTCCTGTCTTCACCTCCCCTGTGCTGGGGACTACAAGTGTTTATTGCCATATCTTTTTTTACCAAAGTGCTGAGGATCAAACCCAGGGCTTTGTGCATGCTAGGTAGGCACTGTACCCACTATACAAAGAGTTAAGATCTCAAACCTTAGACATCCTGACATTCTCTATTCTGAATAGACTCCTCTCTGTCTCCCCTCCTGCGTCTCTATCTTCAGCCTGAACTTTCTTGTAGCCTTTTGTGAATCAGGCTGTACTCCACTACTCTGCAGCCTCCTTCAGAGGGGAATCACTTCCCCTGCTGAAGGTATGATATCACCTTTCCTTCTATGACACATCCTTCCCTGCCCCACCCTATCCAAGGCCCATACCCACATCCTAGAGTAATCCATGTATTAAGTCTTGCTAGCTGTCAGTGATGGTTCATACATGGTCTATGCCCTCACTTACTTATTAAAAGAATCTAGGATCCGGCCAAGGTGGTGAGTGGGAGGTGAAGGTGGGAGGATCTGGAGTTCGAAGTCACCCTCTACTACATAGAAAACTTTGAGGCCATGCTGCTCTACAAGAGACTATCTCCAAAACAAAAAAAAAAAAAAAAAAAAAAAAAACTCAGAAAGTGGGAGGAGAAAGTGGAGGAGAAAAAGGAGGACAAGGAGGAGGAGTTTGGCAAAAGAATCGTAGTCCCATTCATTCATTCTTCAAGCATTTACAGGCAGCTCTTACGTGCGTGGCTCTGGACCTAAAGGAGACCTGACATCCCCTCCGATGCTCCACGCCCCATCCCCTCTCCGCCCCAGGAGAGAGAATGGTTGGGACAGGTGAGGGATATAATCGGGAGTTTTGACGCCAGATTCGCCCAGCAAGGGTAGGACCTGACCTAATCACCCGCCCGCCACACTGATCCTGGCTCTGAAGAGGAGCTTTCTAGATACGCGGGTTCTAAAACCTAAGCCAAGATCCCGGCCCTTGTCTGATCCCGCCTATTCCTTGCCTGGGACACGCCTCCTCATTAACTCCTCCATTTCATTCAGCCCAGGGCCTTAAGTCCTACCGCCCGGGACGCCAACCTCATTCCCAGTCTCATGACTCCATTGGTCAAATACGAGAGCCCGCCTTCCATCCGTGTCACTGACCGCTTAGACGTCAATCATTTTCATAGCACACCCCTCCCATCTCAACAGTTACCAGGGCCGAGGTTTGAAGAGCAGATAGTAATGGACGGCTCAGAACCTCTCATGATTGGGTAGAAATGCTAGCTCTGGGCGGGGCTTAGTGCCTCAGCAAAGGGTTGCTCAAGGCCGCAGCTTTCCTTCTGGGGCACACCTCTTGCCCGTCATTATTAGTAGTTAAGGTGTCGATCAATATTATTACTTGTTTTGATAGGCAAAATTAGACGTCTATCACAGATTCTCTCCTTTCAATTCGCTCCTCTCCTCAGAGAACCGTAGCCAGGGTCCGCCTCATGGGCTAGCTATGGATTGGTCAGATCCCATGTCATTCTTCTACAGTGGGTGGAGCCAAGGGCCTAAGGGGGTGGTGAATTGGTTGACTGGCTGGGGGGGCGGGGCAGTGGCTCCTGTCAGCGGGTGAAATGGCAGTGGCGGAGCCGGCGACGGCCGCGGTCCCCGGGGGTGGCTGATTGAAAGGGGCCGGGCCGCGGGGTTTGCGGGACCCCCGAGCAGACGCGACCGCGGGTAGGGGCATCGGACGACGCAGCGCAGGGACAGCGAGGCGAGGCGCGGCGATGGCGGCGCTCTCGGCGCAGGTAGGGCGGCCCCGAACCGGGCCTCTTCTCCTGGGGGCGTCAGTGCTGCGGGGCCCCGCGGGGAAGCCAAGCCAGGAGCATGACCTGGGGTCGCCTTGCCTCTAGAATCCGCGCTAGGAGCCTTGGCATTCCCAGCCCTGGACCCTGGAACTCCGGCCTCCGCCCACCCTCCTTCCTGATCCCCTCAGGATCCTTCCCAGGGCTTCTAGGACCTCATGTCTCTTCCTGACGTCCCCCACAGGCTCAAAACCTCTGTACATCGTCCCAGGACTCCTCTCATAACCTGTCCAGGGTTTCCCCATCCCCCAGTCTGCGGACCTGCCCCCCCCCATCTTACACACACACCACGAGCGTCCCCCTCCAGTCCACAACCTGAATCCAGGACCCCTCCCATCTGCACATCTCTTGCCTTTACATCCCCCGAAACCCCTCGCTTGGGTTCCTGTCTTCTGGATCTGGCCTACACCCTCATCCTCTCCAAGGAGACCAAGATCAGAGCCCTAGACTCTTTCCTTCTGACTCCACAGAAACCCATGCCTCGCCTCTTAAATGGAAAGATTCCCAACCGAATCCAGACACATCGCTCAGCCTTCTCGCTTGGCACCCCTCCTGTTCAAGTGCTCCACTGAAAAACAAAATCACTTCTGGTCTTCTGAGAGGACCATACACTGTTGCTGATCTTGAGCCATCTAGATTGCATCTTCCTGGAGAAACGAGTGCTCCGACTTCCCAAAAGATAATGCTGAATCCCATCCCCCATAGACACACCCTCCCAGTCCATCTTCTTGAGAGATACACAGTGGGGTCATTTAGATACCCCTAAATGTACAGGAACCTAGGGGTCCAACACAGACCCAGGCCCACGAGTGTTCTCTCTCTATAACACACACACACACACACACACACACACACACACACACCCTTAAGAACTTCTACACACCTTGAGCCCAATACCCTCAACAGACCTCCTAATTCAGACAAAAGACAGAAGATTGTGGGGCAACAAGCTCTGTCCCCAGCAGCTAGCCTGTCCCTTCCACCCCATTCTCTTTGAGATGGGGACTACAGTGGGACTCCAGGGGGTGTCAGGGCCTAGAATCTACCTACCACAAATCTCTTCACTCTCTCTGTCTCTCCTTGCCTTACCCCTTTTCGTAGAAAGGACATTCTTTCCTATGCCAGTGTCCCAAAAGGAACCACTGCCCATTTCCAAATCAATGGCACCCCCTACACATACCATGGGGAGCGAGATCTTCCAGCTGCTCCTGGCCCCAATCCTAAAGTCTGACCAGACTGGTAGGACCAGCATCCCTGAGTCTACGGCATCTGCTGGCCTCAAATAATATAAACTGTGCTGCCATCTAAGGTGCTCATCAAGGCCCCATCTCTGAGAGCCCTGTGAGTTCTTTAACTCAACACCAATGTTTGGTCAAAATCAAACAGCTTCCTCCTAGCGTTTGGGATCTGCTCGGACTGGGTCAGACCTGCCAAAAGCAAGCACCTCTTTAAGGAATATTTTCAGAAGGGGAAAAAATATGAAGAGGACTGGGGGAACTGTTGAAAGGACGAGTGCTCTGCTTGACACCCCCAACCCTGAGTACACCACTCCCAACCAGTCTGTCCCAGCCAGACTCCCCACATCCCTCACTCTCTCATGGTTGTATTGGTTCTTCCCACCAATTCTGCCACACGGCTTTCATCCTAGGGTCCCACCTGTGGGTTCGCTCTGGGTTCCTGTGGTTGACTGTGGTGGTTTGGAAGGGATCGCAGGTGGCTTGGCCCTGGCGCAAGAACTGAGGCCCAAGACAGAGAGGAAAGAAGAGATTGCAGAACTGGCTGTAGTTTATAGGACTGCAGAGTGTGAGGAGAATCCAGAACAAGCCAGCTCCAAACAAGCATTTAGTTATGCCTGGAGAGACCCAGATAAAAAGCCTAGGTTTCCTCTTCCTTATAGAATATTTACAAACAAATTCTGGACGGATTTGAAAAAAATAAAACCTCATCTTGGCTTAGAGCCTCAGCTTCTCCATCTGGAAAATGGGGGTTTGGGGGATAAACCCTTAGAATAGTAGTACTCTGTGCTGTAAGGGAGATTAGGGTGTGGCCTTGTTTCCTGAGAGCAGTGAAAAGAACACTGGGGTTTAGCAGAACAGTCACTTAGCAAAGTTGGTATCGTCACCGGCCCTGACCTCCCTGTCCTCAGTGGATTAAAGAACTTAGCCATCTTACAGGAGGCTGGCTTAAATCAGGGCTGAAAGAATGAAGAAAAAAGACGGTCTGTTATGGGACTTGTAGTCACACAGGGGTCTCTTGGAAGGCTTGAAAGGACTGAGGACATGGGGAAGTCCCGGCCAGCCATCCTGATGGACATGAGATAGAAGTTTATCATGTCCATTTGAGAGCGAGAGTGCACGAAAAGACTTGAAGGTCATGTGGCCCATGGGAAACTGCAAGACCTCCTCCCATTCCCCAGGGGACTTTGCACAGATGGATGCAGCAGGGTAGACAGGGCCCCTGGGATAGACTGTGAACTCTATAGAAAGTACCAGAAGGCTTCAAGTTTTTGAGTAGAACCCACACAGCTTTGCTGTGTCCTGAGGATATGGATACATTGTCTTTTGTATCTGTGCTTTGATAGGTACTGGTGGATGAGAAACCCATCTCCTTGTAGAATATAATGTCAGTGTTTATGGGTGATAACCCCACTGTGCCCAGGGAATTGAGCCGGGTGTCCTGTATCTAAAGCCTGCACACCCAGCTTGGGGAAGAATTGGACCCAGAAGCATACATTGACTGAGCTCATGCCTGTGTTTGCTGTGTCAAACATAATTTGCATATCATCTCATTTAATCCTGAGCAACCGGAAGGAGTCAGTGCTCTAGTGGGTGCCTTTGCTATCACGCTGCTGCTGCTGCTGCTGCTGCTGCTGCTGCTGCTGCTGCTGCTGCTGCTGCTGCTGCTGCTGCTGCTGTAGGAATGCAGGAGACAGAATTACTTACCCTGTACTGCTGTAAGGGCTCTGAGAAAGGACCAGGGCATCCCTAGGACATCCAGGAAGGTGTGACGGGAATGCCTTGTGGATGCATTCACCAAGCAGGCACAGCAGGGTAGGGTGTTCCAGAAGAACTTGGATGGACTGAGAACCAGCACAGTTCTTTCAAGGGATGTGTGACTTCTGGGGGTGGACGGATGGGTGGACGTATGGGTGGACGGATGGATTGACGGATGGGTGGATGAGCTTTATCCTTCCAGCCAGAGTATGCCACATGTGATCTATCAAGCACTCGTGGTCAAAAGGGGATCTGAAATTGGAAAAGTTGGGAGAAGGTACAAACCATACCATCTCCAGGAAAGCCAAAATCAAGCACTAGAAAGAAGGAAGTTGTTAAGAGCTAGCATGCTCCCTGTGTCCACCCCAGTTGGAAAAGAAACCTATCCCTCAGAGGAACATTTCCAGTGCCCTTTTAGCATATTTAGCCTGCACTTTACTGTCTGTTCTAAGCATGTATCCATGCACTTGAAAAATCTTTTGTTTGTAGGTGACATGGTGGGTGTATGTGAATATTTCAAGTATGAGTTAACACACGTGTGTGTATGTACATGTAGAGTCCCAGATCAGCCTTGGGTGTCATTCTTTAGGATCTGTTGTAAGCTGCCACGTAGGTACTGGAAATCGAGCTCTGGTTCTGTGCAAGAGCAGCCAGTGCTCTTAACCACAGAGCCATCTCTCCAGACACTGTCTACCTTGTTTTTTGAAAGAGATCTCTCATCTGGGTGGTGGTTGGTGCATGCTGGTTAGTCCCAACACTCAGGAAGCAGAGGTAGGAGAATCTCTGTGAGTTCAAGGACAGCCCATTCTACAGAGTCAGTTTAAGGACAGCCAGGGCTACATTGAAAAACCCTATCTTGGCAGAGGAGTGTGGGGAGAGATCTCTGGCTAGGCCCCAGGGACCCTCCTGCCTCTGCTTCCCAAGAACTGATATTACAAGCACACACCACTGTGTGTGGCCTTTCATAGGGATGGTAGCCCTGAAACTCAAGTCCTCATGCTCTCATGGAAAGTACTCAACTATCTCCCTGGCCCTCTAAAATAGGATCCTTAAGTAGTTGGTGTTTGCCTGTGTGTATGTCTGGTGTACTTGTATGTTTGGCAAATGGACACAAGTGTCTGTGAAGATGCACTTGTGTGCCTGTCCCTGTGGAGGGCAGAGTGTCTTCCTCTGTTCCTGTCCACTTTCACCCACTAACACAGGGTCTCTTGATAAATCTGCAGCTCTCCAGTTTGTCTAGCTAGCCAGCTTGCCTAGAGATCTCCTATCTCTGTGCCCCAAATGCTTGAATTACAAATGGCCACCATCCCTTCTCTGCTTTTTTTTATTTTTAATAATTTTTATGTGTATCCCTGATTGGCCTACATGTATGTCCATGCATTTTGTACAATTCCCACAGCTAAAAGAGGGAATTAGGTCCTCTGAAATTAGAGTTACGGACAGTTGTCAGTCTTAGTGTGGGAGCTGTGCAAGAGCCGCCAGTGCTCTTAACTATTTCTTCAGCCCCTCCCGCTCATCTTTGACCTGGCTTCTATGAGTCTAAACACTGCTTTTACAACAAACACTTTATCCATGGAACATCTCCTCAGAACCCCCATGAAGTATTTATTTTCACCGATACCTGTCATGATACACAGCCCATGAGCAAATCCCATGAAAGGAGGGGGGCTATCTGTGTTTTTCACAGGTGAATTCCAGATTCACAGAGCAGCTTCTCAGTTAAATGTGTTTGATTTTACAAGCTAATGGGCTTCCCTCCCTTAGCCATTTCTGCAACAGAAAGAGGTCAGATCTGTCTGCCTCAGGTAATGTTAATCAAGCTGCCTCGCCCATGCCCACCATCCAGCCCAACAAGCCCAGAAAGCTGGCACAGATGACAGAGAAGTATATCTCCACCTGTGCACCTGCCACGGGAAGCCCTTGGGAAAGGGCTTTGATGTTCTTCCTGTCATTTTCAAGGACATTAAAATAGAGAAAATGAAGAAATTTACTGCCAAGTGAACCAGTTGCAGTGGCAGGAAATAAGCTGATAAGGGCACACAACGTAAACTTTTTTTTTTTTACGTCACGTGAATTTGTAGGTCCACCCTCAGGTCGCCACCTGAAGTGTGTTGCTGTTACTGCTCCTGTTCTTCCCAACAAAAGTGATTATAGTTTTATAGTGTTTAGTCCTTAAACATTGTCACCATTAAGGGACAATTTGCCCTGGACTGTGGAGTCCTCAAGGAACTGTCCATCCAGCAGGGAATAAATATAGGCCACTGCTGATCCTAAACACAGGACAAAAGTGGGAGTGGAAAAAATAAGAGTAGGGGAGGAGGGAGGGAGGGAGGGAAGGGGGAGAGAAAGAGTGTTGGTTGAGTACTATCATTAGCCCTGTTTACAGATTGAAATGTCATGATACCCTGGGTCACAGGAGTATAGGAGGAGCTAAATGATCTAGAATAACTATCTACACTGCTCGAATATGAAAACTTGCAGAACATCTTGAAGAAATGGGTAAAACTGACAGGGTATGTAGCACCATTGGTAGAATGCTTGCTTAGCATGCACAAAGTCCTGGGTTCAATCCCCAGCACTATAAAAACCAGATTTCATAGCTGTTCTATCTTCATTTCTATTGCTGGATAAAGTACCATGGCCAGAAGTTTGAAAGACAGCTCAGCAATTACAGTACCTGCTGCTCTGCACAGGAACTAAGTTCACTTCCCAACATCCGTGCTGCGGGACTTACAACTCTCTAACTGGGTGTCTGATGCCCTCTTCTTGTACCCTCCAGGGGTGCCTATATTCATATACATACACCACACAGAGACACAAGTACACACTACACATAATTAAAAATAAGATTTCACTGGGCATGGTAGCAAATGCCTTTAATCTGAACACTTTAAAACCCAAAATAAATACAAATGAAAAAATTTTTGGGAGGGAGGATGTTTGTTTGGTTGGTTGGTTGTTGTTGTCATTGTTGTTAAGACAGGGCTTCTCTGTGTAGCCCTGCCCACTCTGGAACTCTGTAGACTAGACTGGGAACTCAGAGATACTTCTGCCTCTGCCTACCAAGGACTGGGATTAAAGGCTGTACCACCACCACCTGGCAATAAAATGAATTTTCAAAAAAGACCCCAATCAAAATAACGAGAGAAGAAGGGTTTATTTTGGCTTACGATTCAAGGTTACAGCCCATCATTTCGGGGAAGTTGGAGCAGGAACTTAGATGACTATCAAGAGCAGAGAATGTCCATGCTGCCTACTTGCTTAACTTTTGCTCAGCAAGATTTCTTTACTCTCAAACATTCCAGAGCCCAGCATAGGGACTGGTGTCACCCACAGTGGGCTCTTGTCATTTAACAGTCAAGACAGTCCCCAACAGATATACCCACAGGCTGACTTGATTTAGGCAATTGTGGAATTGAGACATTCCTCCCTGGTGATTCTAGGTTACAGCAAACTGTCATTTAAAACTAATCTGCTTGGTGGTCTATATCTGTCATCTTAGCACTCAATAAGTGGAGGCAGGGAGATAGGGACTTCAAGGTCATACTCTTTTACATATCAGGTTTGAAAGCATCCAGGGCTATATATGATTTCTATCTCAAAAAGAAGAGGAGGAGGAAAAGGAGGAGGAGGAAGAGGAAGACAAGGAGAAGGAGAAAGAAGAGGAGGAGGAAGAGAAGAAGAAAATTTAAAATAGCTAAAATGAAAGTGAGAAGAAAGCAATCCTCAATGTTGTCCTTGTTACCCCAGGAACTATATAGCCTACCCTTTGCCAAACAAAAGAGCTGAAAACCAGCCTTACCATTGCCCCAGGATTTGGGGACAGCCACAGCAGTGATGGTCTGCTGACCAGTTTGGAAAAATTGGGGTCAGGTAGCACTATTCCAAGCTTCAGATCCTGAACTGAATCTATGTTTGTGGTAATCCTGGGAGGGAGGGGATCTGAAACAAGATATTTTCAATTTTCAGTTCAATTCAAATTTTTCAAAAGGGAATTTTGGGGTCTTTATTCCTCTTCATGATGCCATGCACCCCATAGAAGTTGCACATGTAGGCATGCTGGCTCACTGCGCTGAAAAACAGTAGCTGTGGATTCCCACGTGCTGTCTCAGCACTTTGGAGCAGCCACAGCACAGCTGCAGGGCAGAGCATGGACCCACACATGCTGGCCTCAAACTCAGAGATTCTCCTGCCTCTGCCTTCTGAGTGCTGGGATTAAAGGTGTGCACCACCATGCGCAACTTTGTTTTCGTTTTCTTGTTGTTGCTTGCTTTTTTGAGATAGGAGAGGGTTTTATGTTAGCATCAATCTCCCTATATAGCTGAAACTGACCTTGAGCTCCTGGTCTTCCTGCCTCTAACTTCTGAGTATTGAAATGACAGGCATAAACCACCATGTCAGGTTTTATGGAAGGGGGATATTTGTGCAAGTGCACACACCTGTACATGTCCACAGAGGTCAAAGAAAGGAGTCAGAGTCTTCCTCTCTCACTCTGACTTACTCCTTTGGAACGGGGTCTCTCCCTGAACCTGGAGCCCACATTTTCAGACTAGGCTAGCATCTAGCAAATCCAGCAATAGTCTTACTTCTGGCCCTTACAACACTGGGGTTACCACAGCACTGTTCTGCTTTGTCATTTGGGTGCTGGGATCAGAACACAGGTCCTCATGGTTAAGCAGCAAGTACTCTTAACCACCGAGCCATCCTTCTAGCCCACACACCTGGTTTATGTGGTGCTGGGGATGGGACCCAGGGCTTCATATATGCTAGGCAACCATGCTGCCAACTGAGCCACGTCCCTGGCCCATATACATATATAATAATATTATGTTATATATGTTATATGTTAAATATAATATACATATATTTTAACCATATACTGTTTTTAAAATAAAAATGTAGAGAATGCAGAAGCATCATGGATGACCTTAGAGCAAAGACTGGAGAGAGAAAACCAAGTTCAAATCCTCTTCTGATGACAGAATTGGGGTACCAACCAATGACCCTCTCCCTACCAGTATGGTGCTTTTTTATTTTCTAATATTTTATGTTCTTTTCTTTATTTTTCTAACTAACCTTGTACACAATCTTTTTTGAGCAATATTCTGTGAGGTTGGGGATGTAGTTCAGTAGTAGATAACTTGTCTAGCATGAAGTCCTTGGTTTGATCATGAGTAGCACAAATACAAGTGTATTAGCATATATATATATGTGTGTATATATATACATATATATATATAGTATAACTTTTATAATTTTGGATGAGGTTTTTTTTTTTGAGATAGGATCTCTTGTAGCCCAGGATGGATTTGGATTCATTATGTGACCAAATGACCTTATTACATTTTTATTTTATGTGCAAATGTGTATGTAAGAGCAGTACATGTTATTAACTACTGAACCATCTCTACAGTCCCTAAAGATTTTTATTTTTATTCACATGTATATGAGTCTGATTAAGTTTGTGTGCATGAACATGTGCATGTGGATGTCTGAAGAGGCCATCAGGTCCCATAAAGCTGGAGTTGCAGGCTGCTGACAGCTGACTGACCTGGGTACTAGGAACCTAACTCAGGTCCTCTGAGAGCAGCAAGAGTTCTTAGCTGCTGAGCAAACTCTCCAGTCCAACACCCTGATTTTTAACACACATTTTTTGTTTATTGGATATATATGTCTGTATGACGTGTTTAGGCATGCAAGTGCATGCACTTTATGCATGTGGAAGTTAAAAGACACCCTGAAACATCTGACCACGTCATCCATGTTGTTTGTTGTTAGGCTGGCTGGGCCTGAGAGTTGCTATGACTTCTCGTCTCCCTACCTCCTGTCTTGCCACTGGAATACTGGGATTGCAGACATGCACTACTTCTCCAGCTTTACAAGTGTTCAGGGGATTCAAACTCAAGTCCTCAAACATACCCAGCAAGTACTTTATCCATTGATCCATCTCCCCCACCTACCTCTAGTGCCCATTTTTTGTCCCTATGATAGCTATTATATTTCCTCCAGCTGCTCAGGGCTATGGCACCTCCTTGTAATGCCCTTGTTTCTGATGACCTTCACAGGCAAGAGGTCTGGTTGCTATCTCACGCAGTGTCCCTTCATCAGGACTTCTCTGGCATCCTCATAGTTAGAGTGAAGCAATGACTTCAATGGAGAAAAACCACAGAATTAAAGCACCCTTCCCCATCACCTACTGTCAAGGGCATATGATATCCTTATAAGGTTACTGTTGCTACTGACCCTGATCACCTCTCTGAACCACATGGGAATTTTTGTCTTGATTCATTCAACAAATGTTTACTGAGCACCTGCCAAATTCTAATAGTACATTAAGGGATTACAGCAAAAAAATTAAGATACTGCTTTGTCCTCAAATCATAATAAGGCAGGCAAGGACAGATGCCATCGGCACAAGATTTATGTAGGGGGCTGGGGAAACTGCTCAGTTGTCAAGACATGCCCTGTACAAGGACTGGAGGTCAGATCCTTGGTACACACCTAGTGCCTGATGGGTGTTATGGCCCACCTTTAATTCTGTCTAGGTAGGCTAGCAATGTAGATGAACTCTGAGTCTAAGTGTGAGTTCCTGCCTCATCTATAATGTGAACAATTGAAGAAGATGTCAGATATCAACCTCTGTTCTCTCTGCATGCATCCTAGTGCATATAAGTCCATCCCCCTCCCCATGTGCAAGCACTCACACACATATATACATAGTCGTGTGTGTTGGGGGGAAGCATGTATGTTGGGCTAAGGTGTGGGTGTAGTTAAACATTAGGATGGTAGAACGAGATTGACAGACTGCATAGTAAGCATGCTTGGGGCTGTGGGCTGGAGAGAGATTTCAGTGGTTAAGAGCATTTATCGCTCTTGTCAGCTTCAGTTCCCACACTCACATGATGACTTACAACCATCCTTAACTCCAGTTCCAGAGAATACAACACCCTCTTCTAACATCTGAGGGCACCAGGTATACCTTTATATATGCAGGCCAAGCACTCAAACACATAAAATGAATATAAGAAATGAAAAAAAGAAAAAAAAAAAAAAAGAACGTTCAAAGCTGGAGGGATGGCTCAGTAGGTAAAAGCACTTACCAGCAAATGTGACAGCCTTAGTTCAGTCCTAGGGATGGAGCACAGAAATGACCTCATAAATGGCCCTCACACCTTCACACACACGTCGCCACACACATCCACACCACTAAATTAATTAATTAGTTAATTGAAAGTAATTAATTAATTGTTTTTAATTGAAAAATGGAATTCTCGGAGAATCAGAACTGCAGCTCAACTAACAGAATGCTCACCCAGAATGCTCCAGGCCCTGGGTTCTATCCTAGTACCATACGAAATTGAGCATGGTGATGACACCTGTAAACAAAACAAAAGAATAGAGAGGGAAGGAGGAAGAAAGAATGTGTTGGATTCAACTACATATAGTAGGCCAAAGGGGTCTTTCCAAAATCTCACCCTAGTTCACAAGCCCTAAAAGAGAAGGCTTTGATTAGTGCAGGATTGTTTTGACTTCCTCTGGTGTTCCATCCCTCTCCTAACTTTGTTTTGTTTTATTTTCTTTCTCAGTGCTGGGGATTTTTTTTTCCAGTACAGGACCTCATGCATGCTAGGCAAGTGTCCTCCACTGAACTACATTCCCATTTCTTTTATTTTTATCTTTTTTAAATTTTGGAACAAGGTATCATGTTTCCTAGGCTGATTTGGAACTCATTGTATAGCCAATAGCAATTTGAACTCTCCAGCCTAGCTGGACCTCGAACTTGTAGTCCTCCTATATTAGCCTGCTGAGTAACTGTGATTACCCTACCTGATGGCTGCTGTGCCTTAGTTCCTTTGCAGCCTACCTTATCCTTCATCTTTTTGATTGAGGCGTAATTCATATAACAAAAAAAGATCAACCTAAAGTTTACCACATGCATATTGTTGTACGGCCATCACCATTACCTACCATCTAGGCAGTCATTCTACTTGGTCCTCTGTCTCTGCCCCAGGAAAGCACTAATCCATTTCTTAACACTATAGTTTCCTCTAATCTGCATACCTAAGGGGAAATATAACCACCTATAACTTGAGTCTCTCACTGAACATAGCATACACCCATGTTGTAGTATATGTCAGTATATCATTCCTTTTTGTGACTAATATCCCAGTGTGTGTCTTGGTTGATGCACTCCTCCACTGATGGGCACTTGCATCATTTGTACTTTGTAGCTACTGTGAGCAGCACTGTGCACTTTTATGTACACTAACAAGTACACTTTTACACGGGGATACTTCAACGTCTTGGGCAGACGTCTAGTAGGAAACTACGGGATCCTACTGAAACTTATAACTTCGAGAAACTCTCTGGCTGTTCCATTCTGAGCATCATACACATTTTGAGTGACTGTTTCGCCAGGAAGATCAAGAGTGACTCCTGCCTTAGGGTAAGAGGTCATCAAACCTTGTGAAGGAGCTGGGGAATGATGGAGCTGTTGAGGGCCAGCTGGCGATCCTGGATAGCCACTGGTAGAAAGAAAAAACAAAAAAGCATCTACATTCGTTTGTTTGGATTCTGACAATGGGGCTGGAGAGATGCTCTTTTGGTTGTTCTTGCAGGGGACTCAGGTTCTACTCCCAGCACGCACACAGTAGCTTACAACCATCCTTAACTCCAGTTCTAGAAGACCCAGTGGCTTCTTTTAGCCCCCATGGGCACCAGGTACACATGTGGTATACTTACATACAAGCAGTAAATATTCATGCACAGAAAATAAATCTTTAGAAAAATAAAATTAAAATAAACCCTAAGAGTGCACTGGGGATATATTGGACTAGCGTGCACACAATCTTGGATTCTGTCTCTGTATAAACTGGTCAAGATTACAGAGGCCTTTTATCACAGTATTTTGTTATCATGGTATTTAGAAGATGGAGGCAGAGAGACCAGGGGTTCAAAGCCATCCTTGGCTGCTTAGTGAGTCTGAGGCCAGCCCAGGCTACAGGACACCCTTGCAAGGTAACTAAGAAGACCTGGCCAGAGAGGAAGAGAAGCAGGTGGCTCTCCTTATTAACTAGAGAGAAAAGCTTCAAGAGAGAGAGAGAGAGGAGAGAGAGAGAGAGAGAGAGAGAGAGAGAGAGAGAGAGAGAGAGAGAAATGACAGCCAGCAATGCCCACATGCCAGAGAGGGAAAAGGAAGAGGAACTCAGAGACACTTGACATCTGGACTTTTCAGGGGTTGGGGATTTGGCTCAGCGGTAGAGCGCTTGCCTAACAAGCGCAAGGCCCTGGGTTCGGTCCCCAGCTCCGAAAAGAAAAAACAAAAAAACAAAAAACAAAAAACAAAAAAAAACCATCTGGACTTCTCTATCCTCCTCAGTTGCTGGCCACCAGCACCATGTTTGCTCAGCCCTCTGTTCTGACTCAGCTTCAGAAGCCATGAGCCAGACAGATGTGGTGGCTCCAGTTGTGAATCCCAGCTCTCAGGAGGCTGGAGGAGGGTCACAAGCTTGAGGCCCACCTTGACTGCTGCCTTAGGTTCTTTTCTGTTGTTGTGATTCAATATCCTGACAAACGCACCTTCAGGGAACGGGGTTTGTTTTGGCTCACCATTTTGTGTCATCCATCATGTCAGGCAGCAGAACTTGTGGGAACACACGGAGCTCACAGTCTGGAAGCACAGAGTAACAGGCTCTGGTGATTTGCTCACTTTCTCTTAGTCCCACAGGGGGCTTCCCACCTCTGTTAAATTAATCAAGAGAAGCCCACCAGCCATGCCACAGGCCCATAAAGCTGATGAGTTAGAGTGTGAATATCAATGAACCTCGAGAGAATGTGTGTGGGTGACTAGTAACCTGTCTGTGTGTGAAGGAGTACATCTGTACCCCAAGAGTATAAACTGAGTATGTGTGTATGTGTTGTCTGTGTTTCAGTATATATGAATGTATGTCTAAGTAGGTGTAGGTGAGACTGTATGTGCATAAATGTCTGTGAATATATGGATATCCAAGTGTGTATGCGTGGGCGGGTGGAGCCCATCCTGAGGCTGCTTCTCAGGGACAGGTACGAGATAGTCCCAGGCTACCTAATTATCCTAATCAGTGCCTTTGCCCTGAGCTGTCAATGCTTCCCATGTTCAGCAGTAGCTCTGGAGCCCTCGTCTGCCTTTTCTATGTCCTCCCACTTCTGGAGGCTAGTTCTTCCTAGCCTCTCTACCTTAGCACTTTGTGGCCACAGCCCTGCTAGCCACACATTGACACAGCAGGAGGTCCTGTAGCAGCCCCTCTGTCTGTCTGTCTGTCTGTCTGTCTGTCTGTCTGTCATTCCCATCCCACTTCACCCCCAGAAATGATTAACTCCTAGTTCAGCAGTTTATAACTGCTTAAAAACCTTTGGAACTGGTGATCCTCAGCCAGCCTGGCACTCACCGAGTTCTATAACCCTGGGCTGAGGAGGGATTAAAGTGCCTGCTATGCAAGTTTTAGGACTGGTGTTCCAATCTCCAGAGCCCACAAAAATGCCAGATCCAGCTCACAAGCTCTGAGTTTTGCTTGACAGACTCCACTTCAATGAATAAGGTAGAAGAGTGATCAAGGATGATTCCTGACAAGAATAATTCGACCTCAGAACTATACACACACACACACACACACACACACACACACCTTCTGTTTACACTTTATTTCTGTGTCTAGAGTTGCACATATGTGAGTAAGTGTGCTTGTGGAGGCCAGAGTATAGCCACAGCTGCTGTTCTTCAGATGCTGTTCACTTTGCTTTACATCTGTCTTTATGTCTTACTTTTATATGTGTGTCTGTGTGAATGTACGGCATGTTTGCCTGCTCTTGAAGGCCAGGAGGAACCTAAACCCCTGGAGCTGGAGTTACAGGCTCCTGGGAACCACCTAATGTGGGTGCTGGGAGCCACACTTGGAAAGAGCACTAAGTGCCCTTGACCACTAAGTCGTAGCTGAGGTTATCACCTTGGTTTTTGTTTGTCATTTGTTTTGGGGTTTTTTTTTATGTTACTGTTATTGTTTGGAGGTATTATTGTTGTTGTCTATTTAAGACAACAATGATCTGAAATTTAGCAGTTTAGCTAGTCTGGTTAGTCAGTCTTTACCTCCCCAGCACTGAGATTAAAGCACACACTACCACCCAGCATTTTTTACATGGGTTTTAGAGATTGAACGTGGGTCCTCATCCTTATGTGGCAAATGCTTTACAGACTGAGCCATCTCCCTACCTTAGCCTTTGTTTTTGTCACCAGACAGGCCAGTGTCCTCAACAGTCCCTAGAAGGCTAGGCTGATGACCCCAGGAAAAGTAGGAAAGAAGGCTTGGCATGTGAATACTGGGACTGGGATACCCCTCTGCACCATCAGCCCCCCTGTGCATTCCCTAAGGCACCAATTCTTGGCACTTTGATGTGGCCTTGGCTTCCCAGCCCAAGGAGCATTACTGTCCCAGCCATTGACAGCAGCAGACAACAGTAGAACTAACTGCTTGATCTGTGCCAACAACAAACTGCTCTTGAGACAGGGCAAGTCAAATGCTATCATGAGACTCCTAAGGAAAGCCAAGGACAGAACACCGTCAAAAAAAGATCACCCAGGGTCTGGAGAGATGGCTCAGTGGTTAAGAGCACTGGCTGCTCTTCCAGAGGTCGTGAGTTCAAATCCCAGCAACCACATGGTGGATCATAACCATCTGTAATATGACCTGTAATAGGACCTGATGCTCTCTTCTGGTGTGTCTGAAGACAGTGTCCACATATAAATAAAATAAATCTTTTTTAAAAAGATCAGCAGAACAGGGGCTTCTGTATACCTCTGAAGTTTCACATTAGATCCTTAGGACCTCCAGTGACAGGAAACCTCTGGCCCAGGCCTTGCTGCTAGATTTGAGCTTTGGCTGTTGATTGTAGCACATAGAATGTATAATCCAAGTAGGGGTGGACCAGGGGTGGGACGTCTGGAATGATGGACTGTTCTCAAGATGCACAGGCAGACTTTGCTAGCCCCGAGCTGACAGTGGACATCTCCCTAGTGCTAACAATATGTATCTCCCACCACCAGATAGAGTTGTAACCTGGTATCTCCCTGGCTGATGAGCCTGTCCACCATGGCAAGCCCCACTCTGAGCCCCGACTCCTCATCTCAGGAGGCCCTGTCAGCACCCACCTGCTCCCCAACCTCTGACTCCGAGAACCTCAGCCCAGATGAGCTAGAACTACTGGCCAAGCTTGAGGAGCAGAACCGGTAAGTGGGGAGGAGGAGGGCCAATTCCTGGACCCTTCACACTCAAAGCTAGACCTGGGCTACATAGAATAACAGCTACCACGAGATGCTTAAAGAATGGTTGCATCCTCCCAGTGTGGGCTGCATAAACTGGTTTCTTCATTCAGAAGAGGAAATCCACTTTTCAAAAGGACAAATGAGTCTAGCTTTCCTTTACAAGGCCATTTTTTGAAGGAAGATGTTAACGATCACACCTGCTTCTGTCTTATGGGTCTTGGGGGGGGGGTGTCTTTGAGTTTTCTACCTATAGAATCTCCTCCCTGGGGAATCTAGGCAGAAGCTCTACTGCTAAACCACACTCCCAGGCCCTCGCTGTGGGATTCTAGGGGAATGCTATACCACAGAGTCCTGTCCTCAGCCCCTTAGTGAGGTATTCGAGGTGGGGGCTCTACTGCTGAGGGACAGTCTTGGACTCATACCATTACTCAGGAGTGAAGTAAATCCAGTAGATCAGGAGACACTGGCCACAAGTAAAAAGGTACTTTATTACTTACAGTTCCCAAAAGGAGAGGAGGCAGACCTGTCAGTCAGGAGGCAGACAAGAGCCTGAGGGAAACGCTGGCGAGAACCTTTGTATTGGTTTCCATGGGCAGAAGTGGGTGAGATAGGGCAGGCGAGCATCGAGTCACTGACTTGAAGCATTTCTGTCTGGCCCCGGATGCTGGGTACTCAACCCTGAGATAATCTGAGCAGAGTGTAAAAGCTCGAAGGAGGAAGAAGTCAGGAATGGCTCTGGATTGGCTGATTTGCATAGGAGAACATTCACTCACATACAGGCCAGTCCTATTGTCAATAACTGCCTAGCCCTAGGAAGAACACCCCAGTCCCTCCATACCTCCAGAGTATATACAGCTGTCAAAAGTATCCTAAAAGCATCTCAGCATGTGGAAGGCTAGAGCGGGAACATCAAGAGGGTGAGCCAGCCTGAGCTTTGTAGCCAGATCCTGTTTTAAAATACAGGGCTGGACTTATCCATGGTAGAGCACTCACAGGCCCCTAAACTCAATCCCCATTTCAAAAACTAGTTAACGGAAGGATGCTGGAGAGAAGTCGTAGTGGTTAACAGCCCTAGCTAATTGCTGCTCCAGAAGACCCGGGCTCAATTCCCAATATTCACATGGCCGTTTGTAACTCCAGTTCCAGGGGACTGGATGCCCTCTTCTGACTTTGGGGCACCACGCACATAGTGGTACTTAGATACAGACAAAAACACCTAGAATACAAACAAAATAAACTATTTAAAAATAAGAATGACAGGGGCTGGAGAGATGGCTCAGCGGTTAAGAGCATCTGACTGCTCTTCCAGAGGTCATGAGTTCAATTCCCAGCAACCACATGGTGGCTCACAACCATCTGTAAAGAGATCTGATGCCCTCTTCTGGTGTATCTGAAGACAGCTACAGTGTACTTATATATAATAAATGAATAAATCTTTTAAAAAAAATAAGAATGACAGGCAGTGGTGGTACCTGTTTTTAATCTCAGCTCTCAGGAAGCAGATGCAGGTGAATCTCTGAGTTTGAAGCCAGCCTGGTTAAGTGAGTGAGTTCCAGGACAGCCAGGGCTATGAAGAGAAACCCTGTCTCAAAAAAATCAAAATAATAAGAAGAAGAGTTATTAATTAAAGAGGAAGAAGGAGGGGAGATAGCTTAATCTTTAAAATGCTTGAATGTGATCCCCAGAATCTGTCGTAAAAAGTAATTATACTCAGCATTTAATCCCAGCACTCAGAAGGCAGAGGCGGGTAGATTTCTGTGAGTTTGATGACAGCCAGGGCTACATAGGGAGTTCCAGGCCAGCCAGGGCTACATAGTAAGACCCTATCTAAAGCAAAAACAAACAAAAACCTCGTCAGGAAATTCCAGCAACAAGAGATAGGGACAGGCAGATCCCCAAGGCTCACTAGCCAGCCAACCTTGCCTAATTGGAGAGGTGCAAGTTCATGAAAGGCCTGTCTCAAAAATAAAACGGACTCCTTAACAGTATCAAAGGTTGGCCTCTTGCCTTCTCATGAATGTGCAAACACATGCATGTGCATACAGAGAAAGAAGAGAGAGGTGGAAGGAAGGAGAGAGAAGAGAGAGAAAGGGTGTGGTTAATACAACCCCAGTGTCCTGGGTATCTGTAAGTGCCCTCAGCAGAACTTGCATGGAACCCCTCTAGAGAGCATAGACCGTCCCTAAATGTGCTGTGCACAGTTGGTCTGAGAGTGAGCTCATAGAAATAAATACACACGTGGCCCAGTGCTTGGTACAGAAGAGGAACACAAATGACTTTCCAAGGGCCATGGCTCAGGGGGTTAGGTCACTGGCCAAGATCACTTAGCAAGAAAGGCAGCATGGGAGCTAAAGATAGGACTCAGCAGTCAAGAGCACTTGGGTCCCTCAGAGGACCCAGGTTCAGTTCCCAGCACCCATATGGGGTGGCTCACAACCACTCCAGCACCAGGACATCCAGCGCCCCCTTCTGGCTTCCACGTGTACCATCACGCACATGGCATACACTTGTAGAGATAACAGTTTTTAAAGAAAGGAAAGCAGGCAGTGTGGATCTAGTCTCTGAGGTCAGGTGCTTGAGAGGGCCCCTGTGACTAGGAGCCATGGGAATTGTCTGGCCTCCCCTCTCCTACTCTTCTTGCCTAGGCTCCTGGAAGCCGACTCCAAGTCCATGCGCTCCATGAATGGCTCCCGGAGGAACAGCGGCTCCTCCCTGGTATCCAGCTCCTCCGCCTCCTCCAACCTGAGCCACCTGGAGGAGGACACATGGATTCTCTGGGGCCGGATTGCCAACGAGTGGGAGGAATGGCGGCGCAGAAAGGAAAAGCTACTCAAGGTGGCCTGAGGCAGATGTGGGATGGGCATGAGTCTGGCCAGCCTGGTCATTTGTCCACCAGCCAGGGCCAAAGTGCAGATGAACAGATCGAACTTGGGAATGGAAGGGGGTGAGAGAGAGGTCCCTGTGCCTGCTTGCTGTATGCTCTGATGCAATGGTACCTGTACCTATGACCCTATACTCAGGACACTGAGGCAAGAGGCTCAGTGTGGACTGCATAGTCAAACTTCATGCAAAGAGCGAAGGGCTTGCTTAAAAAGAAGGTGGGGGCTAAGAAAATACCTGTCTGTAAAGTGCTTGCTGCATAAAATTGAAGATCTAAGGTCCATCCTCGGCACCTATAAAAAGCTGAGCATGCTGGCACACGCTTGCAATGCCAGCACCGTGGAGGCAGAGACAGGCAGATTCCTGTGGGAACTCCTAGCCAATCAGCTTAGCCCTGTGGGCAGCCACAGTAAAGAGACCCTATCTCAAAGTACATGTGGATAGGTCAGCAAGATAGCTCAGCAAATAAGGGCACTTGCTGTCAAGACTGGCAACCTGAGTTTTCTCCACATGTATAAGAGATTCGACTCCTTCAAATGCAGGTGCAAGTTGTCCTCTGTTACATACAGCCTACACACACACACACACACACACACACACACACGTTAAATAATTTAATGCAGTTAAAATATAACAAAACAAAAACAAGCAACAACAAAATCCAAGGTGGACGCCTCTGAAGAATGACAACTAAGGCTGACCTATGACCTCCATATATACACATATATCTGTGCGCATGTGCGTGTGTGTGTGTGTGCATGAATATTCATACACACACACACACACACACACACACACACACACACAAAGCATGAGAATTGGGATCATAGCTTAGTGGTGGAGGAGTCGCTGAAGGATGGGGAGCCCCCAGTCAGCACGTGACTAGCTAAAAGCACAGTGACTCAGATGTCCTCTACCATCCTAAAAGCAAGTGTAAGCCATGCCTGAGGTGCTGGACTGGGTTGGCCTTGGGATGGCTGCGGTACATGAGGCAGACTGCAGCCTGAGCCTCCCTCCCCACCTCTCCCCACCCATGGCAGGAGCTGATCCGAAAGGGCATCCCACACCACTTCCGGGCCATCGTTTGGCAGCTCCTGTGCAGTGCCACAGATATGCCCGTCAAAAACCAGTACTCCGAGCTCCTCAAGATGTCCTCACCATGTGAGAAGCTGATCCGAAGGGACATTGCCCGCACCTATCCAGAGCATGAGTTCTTCAAAGGCCAGGACAGCCTGGGCCAGGAAGTCCTCTTCAATGTCATGAAGGTGAGGCCCCAGTAATGGCTCCAGCCACCTTAGGAACAATCCCCACTTAAGATGGCTGCAGAGAGGCTGGTGGGAATCCTGTGTTCACTCAGCCTCCTTCCCTTCTAGGCATACTCCCTGGTTGATCGGGAGGTTGGATATTGCCAAGGCAGTGCCTTCATTGTGGGCTTACTCCTCATGCAGGTAAGTTGCCCTGGCTCCATCCCCAAGATGTACATAAGAGCATTCCCTGAATGTAGTGACCTGCTAGGGCCAGATACTTTACCGTGCAGGACAGGAACAGGGCTTAAGGAGCGTTGGGGGGGTTGGGGATTTAGCTCAGCGGTAGAGCGCTTGCCTAGCAAGCGCAAGGCCCTGGGTTCGATCCCCAGCTCCGAAAAAAAGAAAAGAAAAAAAAAAAAAAAGGAGCGTTGGGACAGGGAAGAACCACAGGCTAACGATTTAGGGGGTTATAGAGGTTTACAGGGAAACCAGAAGAAACCAGAAGAAACCTCCAGAGAAACCAGAAGACTTAGGGAGAAAAGAGATAGCTAGGTGTGAACAGGTATGTCTCAATCAGGGAGATGAGACTGAGGCACTAGAAAGGTTTAAGTACAGCTCCATTGTTTCCCATTAGTGGCCCTCAGCAAATAACTTCAGCCACAGGTCTTCCATCACTGAATAGTATTGACCATATTTATGGTTTGTAGGATGGGTCCCAGTAGCCAGGTACAATTACAATAAATATAAATGGAACAGAAACATGCCCCTGTGTAACACTGTCCAGAGCCCAAGCATGGCTTCCCATTCACACATACACTCACACACATTGCTGGTCCCTCCAGATGCCTGAGGAAGAGGCCTTCTGTGTGTTTGTGCGGCTGATGCAGGAGTACCGGCTACGGGAGCTCTTCAAGCCCAGCATGGCCGAGCTGGGACTCTGTATCTACCAGTTTGAATACATGCTGCAGGTAAGCAGGCCAGGGATGACCACCCTGAGGTTATCTCCAGAACACCCCTAAACTGGAAATTCTAGACCTAAGAAATTACCCTTGGGAGCTGAGACTATGGCTCAGTTGGTAGGATCTTTGCCCATCATGCACAAAGTCCTGAACACCACCCCTAGAACTTTATAAACTGGGCACGGCAGTACACATCTGTCATCCTATGACTTAGGAGTCGAGGTAGAGGGTCAGAAATTCAAGGTCAGTCTCAGCTACATGGGAAGTTCAAACCAGCCTGAGTTACATGAAACCCTCTCTGGAAAGAAGTGGTGGTCAAACATGCCTGGAGCCTGGTAAGGTGGTACACCTTCATGATCGTAGTGCTTTGGTTTATGAGACAGGAGGATAACAAGCTCAAGGCCACCCTAGGGCTACTAAGTAAGGCCTCTCTCAATGTCTAGGAACTGGGACGTGGGGAGGTTGCAGTATAGATCAGTGGTAGAGGGCTGGGTTGGCACCTAAGAATCTTGGGTTCAGGGGTTGGGGATTTAGCTCAGTGGTAGAGCGCTTGCCTAGGAAGCGCAAGGCCCTGGGTTCGATCCCCAGCTCCGAAAAAAAGAAAAAAAGAAAAAAAAAGACATTTAAAAAAAAAAAGAATCTTGGGTTCAATGTAAAGTTCTGTGAAAAAGGAAAAGGAGGAAGTGAGGGGGAATGGAAGGAGAAAGAAGGAAGAACAGAATGGGGCAAGGAAAGGAGGAGTCCTAGAAAGGCACTCCTGTCCTTTCCCACTCTGTCCCTTCCTGTGAAGTGAAAGCATACAATTGTGGAGCATGCTGGAAGGGACAAGGCTAGCCACAACAGGGGCTCTTGGCTCCCAAAGGGGCTTCCAGAACCACTAGGGCAGAACAGGAGGAGGAGGGCTGGCTCCATGTGCTAAGGGTGTGGTAGAAGGTGGGGAAAGTGTTGTCTGCCTGCCTCTGCTGATTACGGGGAAGCTACAGACATCTCCATTTATAAATAGCAGTCCCCACAGGGCTCACTCCTGGCTGGCAGACAGAATGTGTTTATGCTGTATGTGTATACACACACACACACACACACACACACACACACACACACCACCACTCTTGTACTCTTATCCTCTGGCCAGCTTCAGAAGCCCATGGCAAGAAAAAGGTGCCATCAGTGAGTTGTCAGTAAAGGCTCCTCTCCCAGGCGCTGAGGACAGGCAGGTAGCACTCCCTGGGAGCTGCTAGCTGAACAAACAGGAGGCCCAGGCACCTACAACAATGAAAGTGGAGGCTTGGGGTAGCGTGCTTGCCTAGTATTTGTGAGGTCCTGGGTTTGATCCCCAATATCCTTCCCTACCCTCAAAAAGAAAAGAAATGTCACAGCGGGACGTAGTGATGAGCACTCTTAATCCAACAGGCTACAGAGAAAGGCCTGGTTAAAAAAAAGAATAGGACAGGAACATAGCTCAGTTGAGTGCCTGCCAAGCATGAACAAAGGCCCTGGTTTCAATCCCCTCCTGTGGTAGTTGGCACTTTAGAAGTGGAGGCAGGGGGCTAGGGATTTAGCTCAGTGGTAGAGCGCTTACCTAGGAAGCGCAAGGCCCTGGGTTCGGTCCCCAGCTCCGAAAAAAAGAACCAAAAAAAAAAAAAAAAAAAAAGAGAAGTGGAGGCAGGGGGATCAGGAGTTCAAGGTCAGCTCAGCTTCATAGCAAGTTGAAGGCCACCCTATAATATATGAAACCCTCTTCCAAAAATGAAGTATGGTTTGAGGAGATGCCTCAGTCAGTAAAGTGCTTGCTGTATAAGCACAGGACCTGGGTTCAGATCCTCGGTATCCCTGTAAAGCCTCGTAGGCTCCTAGAAGGATATTCCTGTTATCTTCATGCTGGGAGGCAGAGACAAGAAAATCCCTGGAGCTGCCTGGCCAGCTAGCCTACCTAGCCAAATCAGAGGCTTCCAGTTCAGTGAGAGGCAGTGTCTAACAGTCAAAGGACAGTGGACATGGGAGTTCACACCTTTAATTCCAGCACTCGGGAGGAAGAGGCAACCAGATCACTGTGAGTTCATAAGCCAGCCTGATCTTCAGAGCAAGTTCCAGGAAGAAGACAGCAGCGTCAACCTCTGGCCTCCACATAACCCTTTACATGTATACACATATGAACACATACAAGCCTCCTATACATACACACAGATAAAAAAAACAATTTGATCCCCAGCATCTGCCCTCCTCAAAGCTAAGAAGCAATTATAACCCCAAGCGGAAGACTGGAGACTTTCACAGCCTAATGTTTACACAGCCAAGCAAATGTGTAACTGTGAGCACAGAGGAAGCCCAGAGTTCTGATGCCTTCTCCAGCTCCCTTTCCCCAGTGGTCTGCTACTATCTAACAGCCTGAAGTTGAGGTCAATCCCATTTTCCCAGGCCCTGCTTGTAGCCCCAAGGCACTCAAAGGTCCAGTATGCCCCAGCTTCCCCCCAAACACAGTAGCTAAAAGAGGACCCAGGAGAAATCTGGGCTGCCCAGGGTAGGTCAGCAAACACTCCTTGGAGGTGAGAGGCACCGAGGCCCAATACTTCCCTCTCGGTGCCCACCAGCCTCCCCCTCCCCACACAGGAGCAGCTTCCGGACCTGAACACCCACTTCCGCTCACAGAGCTTCCACACATCCATGTATGCATCATCCTGGTTCCTCACGCTTTTCCTCACCACCTTTCCCCTGCCTGTTGCTACCCGGGTCTTTGACATCTTTATGTATGAGGTGAGTGCCCTGCAGGACACCCTGGCCCACTCCACTCTGCATGTGGAGGGAATCACAGCCCACCTCCAAAAGAAGTCATGACTGACAGGACAAAGGAAGGGCTAGAGTGCAAGGAGGGTCTGAGCCTCCTGGTGGGAGGACAGGAAGCTCGTTGGTGAAGGGTTATTGATGGGAGGACAGGGGCCTTCAGGTGAGAGGACAGAGGCTCATGGGACTGTGATTGACTTTGCAGGGACTGGAGATTGTGTTCCGAGTCGGCCTTGCCCTGCTGCAAGTGAACCAGACAGAGCTGATGCAGCTGGACATGGAGGGCATGTCCCAGGTGGGTCAGGTGGGCTGGGAAGGTGACAGGCACAGGAGTCCTTTCCATGTGACAAGAGGGGATGTGGCTAGTTGGTAGAGTGCTTGCCTAGCATGCATGAAGCCCTGGGTTCCATCCCACAGCACTGTATAGACAGGCATGATGATGCACGGTTTTAATCCCATCACGCAGGATGTGAAGGCAGGTGAGTCAGAAGTTCAAGGCTAACCTGAGCTGTACAAGATTCTAAGAAATAGGCCAGGCAGTGGTGGTGCACACCTTTAATTGCAGCAC
Source organism: Rattus norvegicus (assembly GCF_021556685.1). Classification (NCBI taxonomy): domain Eukaryota; kingdom Metazoa; phylum Chordata; class Mammalia; order Rodentia; family Muridae; genus Rattus; species Rattus norvegicus. Next base: position 9,066,773 of record NC_141545.1, read on the forward strand.
CTGAGAGGCAGAGGCAGGCAGATCTCTGAGCTTAAGTTTCAGTATTGAAAAAAAGGAAACCAAAACAAAAAACAAACCAAGATTCTAAGTGATGGGGGGTGGGGGAGGAGTGACTTCCCAATAGAAGTCACTCTTGAGCATCTGGGATCCTTTCTGCCCTGAGGAACCCCAGGCTCTGTCAGATAGAACCCAGAGCCAGCAACCTAGCACTGGGGAGAAGAAGAAGCCAACAGCAGCTGGTCTGGGGAGGTCCTACTGACTCTTTCCTACCCACTGCTGCAGGTCCCCAGAGCTTGCCTGCAAAGTAACCCCTGGCTGACTTTGAGAGGTGTTTAGTATGTTTTCATCTCAGCTTTCAGCCTGGGGGTACAGAAAGGAGCCAGGTATCTTGAGGTAGCCTCCTACCGTGCTCCTCCCTGCCTGTGCCTTCCCCTGGCACAGCCTGCTAAATCAGAAGCCAGCTTTGCCCTCACCATGGTTTCCCCATGACACAGGCCCCTAACCCTCCCAGCATCTTCCAGCTGGTGCTTCAGGAAAGAATGCACAAAGACCACAGTTGTGTCTGCGAACACGGGCATACATTGTCCGAGGCTGCCTGACTGGAGCAGCTGGGCAGAGGAATAGGACCTCTGGGCTTGTCTACCCACTTCCTAAGGAGAGTTCCCCCATGCTCAGACCCCATTCATCCCAGCCCTGCCTTCAGGAGGTCCTCTAGCCTGATTGTCTTAGTTTTATTTATTGTTAGGGTCAATGTGGGGGTGGGGAGAGGGAGAGAGAAGAAGGTGGCTCATGGCTCACAATACTCACAGTTCAATTCTGTTTCCACTCTGAGTTCTCTCTTACTCTTTCCATTGTTGGTTCCAGGGATAGAACTCAGGTCAGGCCCTGGGCAGTACATTCCTTTACAGGCCAAGCTGATCCCCACTTTCAACCCGCCTGATTTTCTCAAGCTTACCAGAAAGCATGCTGGGAAGGCAGGTCTCCCTCCTTCCCTAGTTGTTCCTTCTCCTACAGTCAATTCATTTGCACTACAAAAAAAGGGGGCTTGGGGACTGGAGAGATGGCTCAGTGGTTAAGAGCACTGACTGCTCTTCCAGAGGTCCTGAGTTCAAATCCCAGCAACCACATGGTGGCTCATAGCCATCTGTAGTGAGATCTGATGCCCTCTTCTGGTGTCTGAAGACAGCTACAGTGTACAATAAATAAATAAATAAATAAATAAATAAATAAATAAATAAATAAATAAATAAATAAATAAATAAATAAATATCTTTAAAAACATACATTGGCTGAGTAACCAAAGACAGACAGCCCAGATGGCTGAGACAAAGGGAAGCCCCAGGCAGTAGCAGGATACAGTGGGAGCCTAGGCAAACCCTGGTGGCCGGGACCCAAGTGATCGTAACTCTCTGTGTCTCCACAGTACTTCCAGAGAGTGATCCCCCACCAGTTTGACAGCTGCCCAGACAAGCTGGTCCTCAAGGCTTACCAGGTCAAGTACAACCCTAAAAAGATGAAGAGGTCAGTGCCCGGGAACGAACGGAGAACTCAAAAGGGAAGCCCTCCTCACCTCAGGGAGGCGGGACTTTGACCGTGTGCCCCGTCCCCGCAGGCTGGAGAAGGAGTACGCAGCTATGAAGAGTAAGGAGATGGAGGAGCAGATCGAGATCAAAGTGAGTTCCAGAGGCGTGAGGGAGGGCAAAGATGGGCTGCCTTGAGGCTTTCCCTCGCAAAGCCAGAGCTGCCCGCTAGAGGGCAGTCCTAGCTAGCGCATGCACGGATAGAACGGGCTGGCCTGGGCGGACAACTTCTGGCTCCGGATTACCCTCGCTCACTTGCCCCTTCCTTCACCTGCCAGCCCCGCGTGGGAGCGCATTCCCCAATTGGCATGTCCTCAAAGCTGGCCTCACAACAGTAAACAAGACAGTCAAAGTTCCTTGCTTTCATGTCCCCGAACCCCCCATGTCATGGGGCGATAGTCAATAAATCACTGAAATAGTGTGGATTCCAGAGTGCTCCGGATATAGTCATACAAGAGACAGTCGCATCTGGGGAGACACTCTAGGTCCAAGAGTCCAGTGTAGAGGGCCTAGGATAGAAGAATGTGCCTGGTGGACAGGAGAACACCCTGGGGACACAGAGGTTGGGAGCTAAGGAGAAAGGCTCAGGCAAGCAGGCTATGTAGGCTAAGGTATGGTCATCCACTCAGGGTCCTGATTGTACTGTAGCAGCCAGCCAGCCCAGCGTCAGTTCCTTGAGTGCACAAAACGTCCAAAACCAAACTTACCTCTCAATGGCCTCTTCACCCCTCTTCATGTGATTTTAGCCATTCATCCAACAAACATCTTTTTTTTTTTTTTTGATTCTTTTTTTTCGGAGCTGGGGACCGAACCCAGGGCCTTGCACTTCCTAGGCAAGCGCTCTACCACTGAGCTAAATCCCCAACCCCAACAAACATCTATTGAAACAAAGATGAGACCTAGTCTTAAGTGACAAGGACCTGGCTTCCCAGATAAAGGCACTCTTGAGCATTGAGAGTCCCTCAATATCTTTCCAAGGAAGCCCAGGTGCTGCCAGGTACAACCCAGGGCCAGGATGTAGAAGAGAGGAGAAAGAAAAGCTCATACCCACCTACTCCAACTGACCAGCTAGCTACACGTTCCCAAAGCCTGCTAGCCAGGTTAAGGACCCTACAACCCAATATAGGGGACAGGCAAGGACACGAACCTCCATATAGACCTGGTTTTGTCCTCCACACTTGATGAATCAAAGTGGTTAGCACTGGTGTCCCACTGAAGACCAGCTGTGTGGCCCTGGCAGGTAAATTCACCTCTCTGAGCCTTGGAGCTTTGCTGTGATGTTCCTGTCACTGTCCGCCTCCAGTGCATTGTTTCTACCTCCTGTGGGAAGTCAGGGGCAGAGGCCTGTGCCGCAAGCTGAAGCACTTGGCCCTGTTGAGGCTTCCAGAAAGATTTCCATCCTGGGTTTGTGAGCCATCTCACAAGGAAGTGTTGCACTAGACCAAATGTGGTTCTTGCTGTGTGCAGATGAGCGGCCTGCTCTCATCAGGAGACTGTGAGGCCCAGAATAGACAAGAATGCCATAGACCTTGAGACCACAGGCCAGACTGAAAGTTTCCCCTGAGAAGAGATTTCACCAGAGGCCTTGAAGAGTCAGGCAGATGTCTCCTCACAGGGTATCTTACAAGTGTCCTGCAGTTTGGTCTCTCACTTTTAGCCTGTCTTAAAACATCCTGATTTGATGCTGGGAGGTGGTGATGCATGCCTTTAATCCCAACACTCGGAGGCAGAGGCAGGTGAATCTCTCAGTTTTGAGGTCACCCTGGTCAACAGAGCAAGTTATGGGACAGCCAGAGCTATACAGAGAAACCCTGTCTCACAAAAGCCAAATAAAGTAACAGAAACAAATCCCTTATTTGCTTGCATCGGATAAGGCAAGACTTAGACAACTACACTATGCAAAGGTGCATAGACACTGCCTTTGAAGGAAGCGTTCGTTGAGGCTGGGGCTGTAGCTTAGTGGTGAGGGTTTGCCCAGCACACACGAGGCCATGGGCTCCATCCTCGGTACAGAACAGCAGCAAAATGAAAAGAGGGCAAAGGAGATGGCTCAGTGGGTAAAGTGTTTGCTGGGCATGCATGAGTTCAATCCCCAGGACCCACGTAAAAGAGCCAGGAGCAGGAGTGTTCCTTCAGTCCATCCACAGACACACAGAGACAGGCAGACAGGTCCCTGCAAGCCAGCCTAGCCACATTGTCGGCTTCCAGGTTTAAAAAGGAGGGGTAAGGCTGAGGAGAGGCCTCTGTAAAGTGCTTGTCTCAAACATGGAGACTTAAACCCGGAGCTCCCAGCCCAACAGTAAAGCCCAGCATAATCAGTGCGTTCTAACCCCACCACTTGGGACTGGGAGAGGTAGCAGGTGGAACCCATTTAGCCAGCCAGCCTAACTCAGTCCATGGGCTTCAGCTCTAGTGGGAACTGCATTTCAAAAACTAACATAGAACAGGGGTAGTTGCACATGCTTTTAATCCTAGCCGTGAGGTAATTGAGGCAGGTAGATCTCTGTTGGTTCAAAGCCAATTTTGACTACATTACAAGTCCCAGCCAATCATGGCTACATAGTGAGATCCTGTCTCAAATAAACCAATGAACCTAGGTATGGTGGCACAAGTCTGTCACCCTAGGACTGGGGAGGTGGACTTTGGAGGGTCACCGCCACTCCTCTGTGACTCTGTTCCTTACACATGATGTGAGTCAGTGACCATCAGGTCCATGATTTGCTCCACTGCTTTCTGGGTGTTTCTATCTCCCCAGGAAGCAACCCAGGAAATGTCCTGTGTAATGCATAGGTAGTATCTAGTTTCATTTCTGTTGCTGTGATAAAATACTCTGACAAACCAAGGAAGACTGGAGAAATGGCCTAGCAATTAAACTCTCTGGCCGTTCTTCCAGAGGACCTGTGTTCACCACTGTTCACCACTGTCTATCTCGAGGATCCCAGGCCCTCTTTGGCCTCTGTAGTCACTCCTGCCATAAAATTAAAACAAAATGTTAACAAAGATTTTAAACTTAAGACAAAAAGTTATGTATTTTAGCTAACAATCCAGATTACAGTGCATTACCACCACGGAAGTCACAGCAGGAAGAGCTTGAGACCATTGGTCACATCACATGCAGTCAAGAAGAAAGAGATGCTCACATGTCGAAATACTCTCCTGCTTGTGCTCAGTTCTAGTTCTCCACTCAGAATTCCCTGCCTGGTTAGTGGTGGGCTGTCTTCTCTCACATCGATTAAGGCATTCAAAAAAGAAAAAGAAAAACTTCCCCTAGCTGGGAGGTGGTAACACACACCCTTAATCCCAGAACTCCTGAGGCAGAAGTAGGTGGATATCTGTGAGTTCAAGTCCAGCCCAGTCTACCAAGCAAGGTCCAGGACAGCCAGGGCTACACAGAGAAATCCTGTTTTGAAAAACCAAAAAAAGAAAGTAAAGAAGGAAGGGAGGGAGGGAGGAAGGAAAGAAGGGATGGTGGGAGAAAGGGAGGAAGGAAGGGAGAAAAAGAAAATCCCTATAAACATGTCTATGAGCCAACGTAATGTAGACAAATCATTAAGATTCGCTCCCCAGGTGACTCGAGGTTGTGTCAAGTTGATGACGAAAACCAACCCTCACAGCCTGGTAGGCCTTTTGGTCATCTACTACCACAAATGATTTCATAACCAGGGAGCTGAGGAGCCTACCCACAGCACATCTGCATGCTCACCAGCTCCGTAAAGGATCCCAAGGGAACTTAAGACCACATCCACTTACCCTAAATTCCTCATCCCAGAACAGAGGGCAGAGCCAAGCATGGGGTGGGATACCTCTAATCCCCTACGCAGGAGGCAGCAGGATCAAAATTCAAAGCTGACTATACCATATAACAAGACAGCGGGGAGCAGGGAAATAGTCATATCAAGGGCAATGTGTCTAAAGGTCAGAGATGTGGCAGAGATGGTGCCTGGCACGCAGGAAGCCCTGGGTTCTATCCACCCCGGTGTCACACTGCATAATCACAGCACCATGGCACACAGCTGCCATCTCAGTTCTCAGGAGGTAAAAACAGCAGCATCAAGGAGTCGACAGTGTCCTTGCTTGTGTACAGCAAGTTCTATGCCAGCCTGGGATACATGAAGTCCTGTCTCAGAGAGAAATCGTAATTAAAGAAAAAAACGTACGTGTTCAACACAAGAGACCTAAATTCTGAGAGGGGGTGTTGTTCCAGAGAGTCTAACTTAGAGGCTGCTGGAAGCGAAGGGAAGGGGGTCAGCACTACCTGGCACCAGCGTCCCTTGGAACACAGGGGAAAGACCCTTGAAAGACGAGGTAGAAACAAACGTCTGAGGATAGTATAGATGTGGCTGCTCCTTACACTTACTTAACACGTGTACACACATGCACACATGCACATGCTAGGGGCTGGGGAGAACGGAGGGGTTTTTTATTTTTATACTTTAGACAGGGTTTCTCTGTGTAGCCCTGGCTGTCCTGGACCTTGATTTGTAGACCAGGCTGGCCTCAGACTCAGAGGTCCACCTACCTCTGCCTCCTGAGTGCTAGGATTAAGGGCATTTAACAACACACCCAGATCAGATTCTTTTGTGAGTTTTTTTTTTTTTGTGTGTCTGTTTGGTTTTTTGTGTTTTTTTAAATAATGTTGAGCCAGGCAGTGGTGGCACAAGCCTGTAATCTGAGGACTCCGGAGGCAGAGGGTTTCATGCAGCTTTCGTACCCCACCTAAATAAACTCCGGAAATGGACTTTGATACCAGCCCCCGCCCAGAGAATATTGAATCTGTGGATGGAAAACACACATGCACACACACACACGCACATACACATACACACACGTTGCTTAATCTCAACTTGCCTTATTGGCTCAATTGCTGGACAGTGTTAATCCCCACGGCAGGATGCCCACCCCAATACTCTTAGCTCAGCACCCAAAATCTGTCTCGACTTTAGTTGCTCAGTTCCTTTAGTCCCAGCTCAATGTCCCATCCTCCTGGCTGGAGAAACAGCCTGTGGGGGCTCCACCCAAGATTTCCCATGGCTGGTTGGCATCTTTACTGATAGGTCAATTGGGAACAGGATGTTAGCATCAGAACCACCCCTACAGCAGAGGCTAGATGGCCTCTGAGATTAAGGCCAGCATGGTCGACAGAGCTGGTCCACAGGGTTCCAGGACAGCCAGGGCTACACAGAGAAAGCCTGTAGTGCAAAAGCAGATTAATGCAAAGACAGATAGCATACGATTATTTCAAGACAGGGTCTCCTCCAGACCAGGCTGGACTCCAATTCAATAGCTAAGGATAACCTTGAATTTATGATCCTCCTGCCTCTGCCTCCCAAGTGCTGGGATTATAGGCATGTGCCACCAAGCCAGATTTTTGCAAAGTAAGGGCTTTTTTATGTATAACACAAAAGCACTCTATCAACTGAGCCACATTCCCAGCACCAAAACTTTTAAACTCTGAAAAGTTTTATTTTACCTTTTCAAATGGGGTTTGTTCTTTGGGGGGGCTTCTGGGGGATAACATGCATATGGAGTGTCAGAGACAACATGTAGGAGTTAATTCTCTCCTATCACATGAGTCCTGGCTCTAACTCAGGGAGCTGGGCTTGTCAGCAAGCACCTTTATCCAGTGAGCCAGCTTACAGGTCCTCAGAGGACCTTCCTTGACCTCTGCGGTTGGTGAGTGGAGATTAAGGGCCTGTAAGTGTTTGGAGGCTCTGAAGTACTCTTCTTCTTCTTCTTCTTCTTCTTCTTCTTCTTCTTTTTCTTCCTCTATAGAGGCTTCGAACAGAGAACCGGCTGCTCAAACAGCGGATTGAGACCCTAGAGAAGGTGAGGGGTGTGGGTACCAGCTGCTGGGTTCCAAATCTTTGCCTCAGAACACCCGGTAGCTATTAAGGCTGGGACCATCCCTCTGTTCTGAGGTAGCAGACTTAAGAAGCACGGGTAGGGCAGGCATATTGGTTGTGCTCTTGTAATGTCAGTGTACAGGAGGTAGAGGCAAGAGGATTAAGAATTCAAGGCCAGCTAGCCTTAGCTACATGAGACCCTGTCTCAACAAACTATATGAGTGGCCTTTCCTTCAGTCTCCCCTAACCCCACCGAGATTTGGACTGCCCTGTTATTAGGGGTTCTCAGAAGACTTCATCCCACTCTGGATCTCAATTCAGCCCCTAGGGTTACAGCTAAATTACAACTCAGTGGATGGCAGTCACAAGCTGCGTGGGTGGGAGAACGAGTCCCATCACTGGGCCACAAGGAGTCCAAACCTGTAATTTGTAAGTTCATCCTAGAAAGGAAGGAAAGCAGACAGAATGAAGGAAGCGGAGGTGGGGGGTGGGGGGAGGTTGCTTGAGGTAGAGAGGCACGGACTTGACCGGGGGCCCTACTAGGTCACTGCTGGGGTGGTTCAGGTGACTTAGCATGACTCTGGGCCCTACTTCCTGTTCCTTAGTGTTGCTGAGCACAAGGAAGCAGTAGTTCATGGACAGGGTGCTGTTACTACAACAGAAGCCTCAATTCTTGTTCTCTCAAGATTAAAATGCGTCCCCTGTCCCGGCCCTCTCTGGGACCTCCTCCTCACACACAGTACAGAGACCTTCCTGAGTTTTCTCAGCCCAGTGCACCCCAACCTCCGCACTCACATGACCCCCCTCCAGGACAGAGTTGGCTCTGGCTTTGGTCTTTCTCTGGGCCCTCCTCCACTGGTCCTCTGGCCTTCACCTTTCTATCCCTTGCTTCTAGAGATAGCCCACTGCATTAGTGACAAGTGGTTCTTGTCTGTCTCTCCCCCTCTCCTGTCCCCTGCCTTCTGCTCTGCCTCCTTCCCCCGTTGCTGGGAATCCCCTTCGCCTGGTAGGAGAGCGCGGCCTTGGCTGATAGGTTAATCCAGGTACTGTAGCTTTTCCATATACCTCTGCACTCTCCATTCCAGGCCCTTCCCGGGTCCCTGCACAAGACAGCCAGTAACCACCTCTTTCCTGGCCACTGCCATTCTGGGGGGCAAGAGCAACTTGCATGGAGGGGGTGGCTTCCAGGGAGAACAGTGCCTTGAGGGAGGGGGCATGTGATCTGGAGACAAACACCAGGATGGGAGGCACGTGTGGGAGTGAGCTTAGGAGAAAGCTTACACTCAGCATAGACAGAGGCTTCCTCCACCAAGGAGCAAGAGATGCTACCCCAGCAGGACTCAGGACCCTCAGAGCATTCGTCTTTAGGTCCTGACACATTTGTTGTGCTGAGCTTACACTAACATGCTCACAAACAGGCATGGAGGCATGCAGGCACACACGTAGCTGTTCTGACACCTCTCTGCTTCTGCCTATCACCCATCACCATCTCTCACTCGCCTGCTCCTGCTGCTGCTTCATTCTTGGATGGCTTTTCTAGAAGCTTCTGCACAGCACCTAGTGACTCCGAGCCTGGGATGGGGACAGGGAAGATGGAGTTGGGTGGGAAGTAGGATGTGGGTGGAGGAAATGCCCTGGGGAGTGGTAGAGGTGTCTTACACCTCTCACAAGCCTTTGCCTTTGTAGAGCAATTTTTTTCTTCATTTCGGACAGAGGCAAACAACCAGGATTGGGGATGGAGCCCAAGCCTGGGAGTTGGGGGCATTTGTCATTTAAGCCTGGTAGCACATCCAGAATGTCCATTACTCCCAGGATCCAGTAGGTGGCCTGTCCTTGCCTGTCTCCACCCAATACACTCTGAGGCCTGCTGTGGGCACCCCATCCCAGGTTCTGAGCATGAAAGGCCATGCCTGTCTCACTTTAACCCTCTCTCATCCTCTCTGAGCTTCCTAGTGGCCAGGCCTGAGACCAAAGCAGATGGTCATGGTATTCTTCCCACCCCCATCCTCACTGTGCTCAGGGACAAGTGACACGGGCACAGGAGGCTGAGGAGAACTATGTCATCAAGCGGGAGTTGGCAGTAGTGAGACAACAATGTAGCTCGACTGCAGAGGACCTTCAGAAAGCACAGAGTACCATTCGGCAGTTGCAAGAACAGCAGGTACCAGGCTGTTGAATGGGGTTGACTAGCAGGACCACACCTCCTACAAGCCTATGTGCCACCCTTACCTTCTGACCCTCATGGCTTAGATCTGTAAGGTGGGTTAGTGTGCCCAGAGGCTAATGTGAATGCAATGCCAGCTCCACTCCACAGCCAGCTCCACTCCAGGAGTCTATGTCCCACCCCTAGCCCACTGTCCCAGACTGAGTCTCGAAGGCTTTCAGAAGGTGCCCTGAAGTCATGGAAAGTCCCATTCCCAACATCCCCTCATGCATCTTCCCTGGGAAGACGCCAAGCCAAGCTAGAGTCACGAAGTTAGCACGGGTTCAACTCAGGCTCCCTAACATCTGGGAACCTCTTCCAACCCAGGCTCTCTAGCATGAAGGCTATCCACCGGGTAGCAGTCTCCACCAGGAACCAATGCAGTTCTTTGCTTCCAGGAAAACCCTCGCCTAACAGAGGACTTTGTTTCCCACCTGGAGACAGAACTGGAGCAGTCACGGTTACGGGAGACCGAGACTCTGGGGGCCCTTCGAGAAATGCAGGACAAAGTTCTGGACATGGAAAAGGTATGGCTGGAGGAGACAGAGGGTTTGAGTGAGGTTTAGAAGATGCAGAAACCAGGCATGGCAACATGCACCTGTAACCCCAGCACTATGGTGGAGCTGTGGGGTGATCTCTGGCCTGTCCATCTTTAGCTTAGCTCCAGGTTCTGTGAAAGACCCTATCTAAAGGTAATAAGTGATGGGGTAGGACACCTGACATCATCCTCTGGCCTCTTCAGGCATACACACGTAAATATCACACACACGGGGGGGGGGGGAGAAAGAGAAGAAGAAGAAGAAGAAGAGGAAGAGGAAGAAGAGGAAGAGGAAGAGGAAGAAGAGGAAGAGGAAGAGGAAGAAGAAGAAGAAGAAGAAGAAGAAGAAGAAGAAGAAGAAGAAGAAGAAGAGGAAGAAGAGGAAGAAGAAGAGGAAGAAGAAGAGGAAGAAGAAGAGGAAGAAGAAGAGGAAGAAGAAGAGGAAGAAGAAGAAGAAGAAGAAGAAGAAGAAGAAGAAGAAGAAGAAGAAGAAGAAGAAGAAGAAGAAGAAGAAGAAGAAGAAGAAGAAGAAGAAGAAGAAACAACAACAAGAAGAGGCAGAGGAGGAGCCAGGGCAACCAACCGCCCCACTTGCATGTCACCAGTCCCCACAGAAGACAGGACCTCTCGTGCTGCTTTATAGTCCATTGCCACCTAGGCATTGTCTCCTCTAACACTACATCTGCTGACGGGGATCCAGGGCTATAGAAGTTGGAGCCTCACCCACAGAGCTCCCCACACCCTACAACTGTGTGGGCTCATATACACAGCAGCACAGCCCTGCCCCGAGTCTTGCTCTCAAAGCACAGCGTGGCAGCCTCATACACTGGTATCCCACTGCGCTGTGCACGTCTCTCCAGGGGCTCAGGTTCCTTCCCAGGGAAGAAAAGGTTGGCAGGGGCAGACCCAGCCAATGAATCCAGACCTTTACCTCCTCTCCCCTTCCATGAAGATAGATACCCTCCAGAGGCAAACAGGACTGCACTTTCCTGCCTATAGTCCTGGAGGGGTAAAACCAGACTTCCTGGGTGCCTCCCCAGCTGCTGTATGCATTGACTCAGTTCAGGCTGAGCATGTGCCTGAATTGGTAGAATGATTTCCTGGCACACATGAAGTCCCAGAGTCTATCCCTAATGCATATGTGTAATCCTAGTGCAGGTGAGAATCCCTGTAACTCCAGAGGAGGTGGAAAAAGGACGGTGAGTCATTCAAGACCATCCTTGGCTATGTCACAAGTCTGATTTCAATCTGAGTTACCGAAATCATCTCCTAAAACAAACAGACAAACCTAAAACAGATCTCTCAGGGAGCAGACACAAGCCCTTGAAGTTGAGAACTATCCCTCCCCCAATACCTGCTACAGCTGGATAAGGGCTGCAAGCCGTTTAGCCACATCAACACACCTCCTTCCACACAGAGGGAAAATGTGCCCACTCTAGACCCTGTCTTGCCTCCCATACCCAGACCTAAACAAGGGTCAGTGAGGACCAGGCCTACCAAGTTATAAACTAAGAAGCTAGTGCACGAGGACCCACACCTCAGTCACTGGGCCAGCTCCACACCAGGACAGAAGAGGTCAGGTCCAGTACTGTCTTTTCTGGAAAGAGGGCCTTCCAGGCCAGGCCTGGGGAGAGTCCAGGGTGCTTGCTGCTTGTCTTCCAGGCCCTGCTGATGCAGTTCTCAGGACTGGTCATGGGTCCTGAAAGGCTTGGATCTTGGCATTGTGAGAAGACCTGCCCTCACCCTAGCTACCTCAAAGTGCATTGTGTAAATTCAGTGATATTTATTTACAGGAAGTCTCCGTTCAAAGAGGTTTCCCAAAGACAGACCTGAGACGCATTTAGTAGATAATGAACCCTAGCTACACATGAGGGTCTTCTTCCCCTGGGCTAGTCTCTGTTCCCTTGGGTATGCTGTAGTCGCTCCGTTGCCCAAGCAGAGAGAGAGATGAGAGGGAAGGCTGGACGCGTGAATCCAGCAGTTTAGGCTTGGAGATTCAGGCTCTCCGGTTTCCTCCCTTCCTGTCTCCTGCGTCTCCCCACAGAGAAACAGCTCACTGCCGGATGAGAACAATGTAGCCAGGCTGCAGGAAGAACTCAAGGCCCTCAAGGTGCGGGAGGGCGAGGCCGTAGCCTCTGCGCGGGAACTGAAGCTGCAGCTGCAGGAGCTCTCAGACACCTGGCAGGTGAGGGCCAGCAGTGAGGGTGCCCCAGGTCGGTGTGCCTGGGGCAGCTTGTGGACCAGACTTCCGGACTCATGGGGGACCACCCTGGCCTCTAGAACCCTTCCACCCTGCCTTCTAGGCTCATGTTTCCCGCGGTGGCCGCTGGAAGGAGTCCCCGCGGAAGCTGGTCCTGGGAGAGTTACAGGATGAGCTCATGACTATGCGTTTGCGTGAGGCACAGGCCCTGGCGGATGGCCGTGAGTGGCGGCAGCGCGTGGTGGAACTGGAGACGCAGGTAGGCCAGGCCCACACAGGGACACCACGGTGGACCCCCAGGCCATACATGACCACCCTCCTCTTGCTGCTGCACCCTCTGATCCTCGTTTCCAGGACAACATCCACCGCAACCTGCTGAACCGGGTGGAGGCGGAACGCGCGGCTCTGCAGGAGAAGTTGCAGTACCTGGCAGCACAGAACAAGGGACTCCAGACTCAGCTCAGCGAAAGCCGCCGCAAGCAGGCCGAGGCTGAGTGCAAGGTGCAGCCCCTGTCCGGACCCCACGACCCTACCTGGAACCTTGCCACCTCCTTGATCCACCCTCTGTACCCCCTTCCCTTCAGAGTAAGGAGGAAGTGATGGCTGTGCGCCTTCGGGAGGCAGACAGCATGGCTGCAGTGGCGGAGATGAGGCAGCGCATCGCAGAGCTGGAGATCCAGGTGAGCCCCAGGAACTGGGAGGAGGGTGAGCCCCTGGGCTGGCCGTGCTCTGACCGACAGTACCCCGGCCCTCCCGGCAGAGGGAGGAGGGCCGCATCCAGGGCCAGCTGAACCATTCGGATTCATCGCAGTACATCCGTGAGCTGAAGGACCAGATTGAGGAGCTGAAGACTGAGGTGAGAGCAAGGGATAGTGGCCACAGGCCAAACGCTGGCGCGGGGACCCAGATCAAGCTTGAAGCTAAGAGGGTAAGGGAGGAAGGCGCCTGATAGCCGGGGTTCCCTGTGGGTACGCCGATTTATGCCTCCAACCCGTGGGTGCCCCCTCCCTCCCCCGCGCACTCCAGGTTCGGTTGCTGAAAGGCCCACCCACATTCGAGGACCCGCTGGCTTTCGATGGGCTGAGCCTAACGCGGCACCTGGACGAGGATTCGCTACCGTCTTCTGATGAGGAGCTGCTTGGTGTGGGTGTGGGCGTGGGCGTGGGCGCAGCCCTGCAGGACCCACTCTACCCTCTGTCTCCCCGGGACGCACGCTTCTTCAGAAGTCTGGACCGGCCAGCCAAGGACAGCGAAGGCAGCTCAGACAGCGATGCAGATGAGCTAGCCACGCCTTACAGCAACCAGGTCCTGGACAACTGAAGCTGGGGGCCCACTCACTGGGAGCCTAGAGGCCCACATTGCTGTGAGGAGAGAGCAGCAGTCCATGACCTTGCTGCTCCACAGTACTAAGGAACTCTGTGCCTCTGTAACTCCCGCCAACTGAGGGCCAGGTGGAGGAGGCAGCACAGAGGGCAGGGCCTACTGGCAGGCCTGGCCCACATAGCAGTGTTTACCCGTTTTAGACCATATCGTCCAAGCCCTCCTGAGTTCAAGGGGTGCATGGGCCAGTTACCTGGAGGGTGTTGCTCTCCTAACATGGACAAGGGCCGAAAGTGCAGAGGTCCCAGGACTTGTTAATAAGCAGGGAACTTCCTCTTCCTAGTCAGCTTCCCTTTGGGACAAGGGTGGCCCTGCTGGGTGGGGCCCAGGAACTACAGTAGGTCTGAGGAAGGAGGGGTAACTTGGACTGGATATAGCACCCTAGGACAGGTTCTTTGGACACAGTGATATTGAACAGCCAGCCCCTTGCCACTGGGGACAGATGGCCAGGCTGGACTTTTCTGCCTGGTGCAGGCATCATGGTCCCTGCAGCAGAAACCAAAGTCCCCCACCCCCATCATGTCTGCAGGACCACCTGGGGTGTGAGTAGTCAGTGGGAACCAGCTTAAGCCTGGGCAGTGTCTCCCCACTCTCTAGGGCTATAGAAGCTGCAAAGAAGAGACCCTTTCCCTAGAGCACCCATCTTGCTCTGGGGAGCCCCGTATCACACGTGTTGGCTGGCTGTAGAAGAGAGCCCCCCTTGGGGAGTTCTCAGCCTCAGTCCACACATTCCTGTGGACTTACTCCACTCATTCTGGCTAGACTTCCCCCAGTCAGTTACCTCCCCTATGTCCTCGAAGTCCCCATGGTCTCTGCCCAGTCAGAGTTGAGAATGGTGCCAAAGTCCATCAGTGTTCCCCGGGCTCCTTTATCCCTCACCCCTGCATCTTGGGACCCACCCCTAGGGGCTGACCCCTCTCAGTGCTCCTAGAGCCTCAGGTAGAATGGTGCCCACAGCATTCCCTGGGTGCTTCCTAGGTGGGGCCCCCAGCTCAGTCTCCATTCCTGGTGGCCCACTCGTCAAGTGTTAAAAACGCCTGGGGGCTGGGGCAGGGTACCCCTGAGGAGGCCCTCATGTGCTCCTCATGTGCTCCTCCACACTGCCCACCACCATTTTGCACACTGCCTGTTCACACTCCATGTCTCCAAGGCAGAAAAGATGGAAAATAAAGTGTATTTACACAGTCACGGGGGACGCCGAGTAGAGCCAGAGCTGGGGCAGTCACAGCAAGAAGACGCTAAGCCCTCATCCGTGTTCTGGAAGTTCCAAGATGGATCCAGTGGCTAGGTGGTGTGGGAAATGCCACAGGGATGAAGAGAGGGCTTGAGCCTGACCAATCCAAAACTGTCAGCTTCAGGAAGAGCCGGCCCAGTGTTATCTATTCAGTGGGAACTGTAGGAGGCCGCTGGGGTGTTATGCTCTGCACCTTCCTCTGTGTGGTCTCTGATGTCATGGGAATGGGTACTGAGGGTTTGGGGAGTGAATTGATATTGTTATAATGCAAAAGTAGGCAGCCAGAGCAGAAAAATCAAAGAAGCCTTCATGGAGGAGACAATGAGAGAGGCTTCCCTGAGGACAACACAGAGGCCACATGCCATGGGGAATGGTAGGATGGCGGGGTGGGGAGGGGGATGGGGAATGGTGGGATTGTGGCAGGAGGGGGGGGTCATTGTCTTTGGAGGAGGCCGGATGTCCAGAAGAAGGGATGGAATGTAGATATATGGTGAGGTCAGGAAGGTGGTGAGTAGGGCTGCTCCAGTCAGGGTCAGAGTTGAATGGAATGTAGATAGATATATGGTGAGGTCAGGAAGGTGGTGAGTAGGGCTGCTCCAGTCAGGGTCAGAGTTGAGCTTTGAAGCGAAGAGTATGAAGCAGATGGAGAGGACTGAGAATAGAGCCTATTGAATGGGAAGTGGTGTGAGGGATCAGTAACCAGCCCAGGCCATCAAATGCCAAAGCAGTCAGGGAACAGCATTGAATGGAGGGTCATCTGGAACGAGTGCTCCAGCTTGGTGTAAGGGGAAATATAGCCTAGCGCACTGAAAACAACTATTGACTTGCAGTGGCACAGAGCAACTGGGTACAACACGAGTCCACATCAGAATAGCTGAGTCCCCTGCAAACATTCCTGTTCCTGTCATGCTGATGTAAGACTGTCCCTGTGACTGCTGCCCCCCTTGGGTAACTGATCACCCACACACTGCTATTCCCAAGCTGACTCCTCCAGCTGGGGCCTAGCTATGGAGCAAAAGTCCTTACAAAAGTTGGCCTTGAGGGTCGAGCTGCCCAGTGTCAAGAGTCAGGTTTTCTGCCTGACATGGTATCACCTTTAATCCAGCACTCAGGAAGCGGAGGCAGGCAGACCTCTGAGTTCTAGGCCAGTCTGGTGTACAGGGTGAATTCCTGGACAGCCAGAGTTATACAGAAAAAACTCAACTCTTTAAAAACAACAACAAAGCAAAAAAAATAAAAACAAAAAAACAAACCTTCGACTTGAAGTTTGGGAATAAGGATATCTGAGGGGTCCCCTCTAGGACTCAGCTAGAGAAGAAGTCTCTGGCCTGTCACAAACCTCAGAACCGGAGTCCAGAGTGTGCTCCCTCCCCCCAAAATGGAGGTAGCAGCACTCATTTGAGAGGAGAGTAAAATACAAGCAGGGAGCTGTGCTGTGCACTGGGGGGAAAGGGGAGAGCGTGTGTGTCAGCTTGCCCGGGGTTAGGGGCGCCAGGTACAGGCTGATGGCTGGGAAAGCAATTCTGATTGGAGGACTTAAATGAAGATGGTGAGAATTCATGAAGTCATGGAGAGTTAGAGACAGGGCAGGGATGCCCCCGAGAGTGTAGTACACAGATTGACTTGGTGTCAACTCCTGAGTCTCGTCCTTCCCCACTGCTGCAAGCTACAGCCAGGTCAGTCCACTTAGCCCCTACATTTGCGGAAGTTCCTTCTGCAAGCTTAGGCAAGTTACTGCTTTAACGCTGTAGCCTTCTTGTTAAACAGAAAGGGAGATTGCCTCAGTTCATTTTCAACTGCGATCAAGTACCTTGACAAAAGCAACTTAGAGGAGAAAGGTTTTATTCTCGCTCACAGTTTGGGGTAGTGTCTATCACTGGGAAAGTCAAGGCAATAGGAGCTGGAAACAGCTGGTCACTTAGCATTCACAATCGGGAAAAACAGAGGAGTGAAGGCATGGTGCTGCCCTGCTTTCTGCTTACACAATCCAAGATTCCAGCCAGGGAATGGTGCCACCCAAAATAGGTAGCCATTCCCACCTCAGTCCAAGCAAGTTAGTCCCCCATAGGCATGGAAGAGAAGGGGTGCACACAGGACAAAGGGGCTATAGCAAGGGGTACCCAGGAGAGCAAACTGCCCCATGTCCAGAGTAAGAACTTCGGTGGCTCTCGAGTTCATCCACCCAGGCCTTTGTGAACCTAACGTTTTCATTAGAAGTGAGATCCCAAAAATCACAAGACCATTGTAGCCACTCTCTTGCCAGCCCTTTTCTATAGTTTAGCCAGAACTCCAATTTACTCAGTCATAACCACTGATATGGTGTAGCCTGACCCTTCGAACTACCACTGTGATCCTCTCCCAGCTCCCGAGTGGCAGGGCACACAGGTGCCAGCATGTAAACCATTCAGCATGTAAACTATCATGTTGTCCACTGAACTTACGGAGTGGCATGGCTCCTTGGAGAAGGGGGTGTGGCTTAGGCCAAAGAGGAGAAGCTCAAATGGAAGGACTAGGCCTGGGGTGGTGTGGGTATGGCCCAAGCCTAAGCCAAGGAAGAACAGGGGTACAGCCTGGGCCCAAACACAGGGCTCTAGAGGTAAAAAAACAATCCATCCAAGTACCACAGGAAGTGGGAGTGGAGACTAAGACAAAAGAGGTGTAACCAGAAGGGTGGATTCTAATGTGGTATGTGTATGGTGGACAGGGCTGAGGTCTGGCTCAATGAAAAGTCTCCACTTCCACTACAGTCCAATCACCCTGTGGGGAGGCTACATCATCTGGGGAGAAGCTGGTGACTGAAGTGATGCTGGCACGCGATTCGTCCAGGGGAGAAAGCAATTCGGCCCAGCGGCCCAATTCAGCATCGCTAAGCGGAGCCCGGGATCCACCAGAGATACCACCACCCCCTGAGCCTCCTGAACCACCTTCGCTGCCCGCTGCTGCACCTTCCGCGGCTGCCAGCAGCAGAGTCCGGCTCAGCAGGTGCTGCACAACGCTCGCCTGAAGCGCCCCCAGCGGCAGCTCACCAAGGCGAGTCGACTTTGGGCTTCTAGAGGATGCTCCTGCGCAGGCTGCAGCAGTCACCTTAGCACTGCCAGGGCCAGGCCTCGGTTCTGGCTCCACATCTAGAGATCCAGGGGTTGGGGCCACCGACTCTGGTCCTTCGGCTTCATAGATGGTGCACAGGCCGTCAGAGGAACCCGGGCCAGCAGTGGGAGGCCACGGCAGGGGAACTCCTGTAAGAGCAAAAGTGGGGACAAGCAAGATTGCTCAGAGGTTAAAAAGAACACTTGTCACCAAACCTGAACCTGACAACCACTGTTTGATCTGGAACCTACGTACGTATTGAAGGAGAGAACCAATTCCACATGAGCACTGTGACACTCAAGCCTGCACAAATATTCAGAGAGGCGAGTGAGTAAATAAAACTCATTGATATGAAAAAATCTTAAGGACCACCAGCAGGCCGGAGAGATGGCTCAGTAGTTAAGAACACCAGCTACTCTGTCAGAAGAACTTCATCGTGGTTCCTCACAATGAATGCTCTTTAAGTTTAATTCCAGGTATTTTGACAAACTCTTCTAGCCTCTGTGACACCACATACATGGCACAAACATACATCCAGGCAAATCACCCATTCACATAGAATAATATAAAATAAAAATTAAAAAATCGGACTAGAAAGATGGTTCAGGGGCTGGAGAAATGGTTCAGTGATCAAGAGCACTGACAGCTCTTTCAGAGGTCCAGAGTTCAAATTCCAGTAATCACATGGTGGCTCACAACCATCTATAATAAAATATAATATATATGTGATCTTTTTAAAAAAAGAAAAAGAAAAAAAGATGGTTCAGTGGGTAAGACACTTGCCACTAAACCTGAAGACCTGAGTTCAATCCACAGGTAAGGTGATAACTGAATTCCATGAGTTGGCTGACTTCCCCCAAGTGCACTAAAGGAGTGCATGCCCACAAATAGATACAAACACATTCAAAAATAAATAAATAAATAAATAATAAATAAACGTGAATTTTTGAGAAGGCAGGACTGGAAAGATGACTCGGAGGTAAAGAACAAGTACAGCTCTTGCAAGGACCTGAATTTGGTTCTCAGCACCCATTTTGGGTGGCTTGCAACCAATTATAACTCAGAGGACTCACATAGTACATACATTCACATAAACACACATACATATAAATAAAAAATCGCCTTTTAAAGGAGATTACGAGATGAGTAAACGCAGTTGCAGCCCTGCCTGACCACAAGTTCCCTCCCTATAACTAACACTTCCACTTCCACACACACACACACACACACACACACACACACACACACACACACACACTCTCTCTCTCTCTCTCTCTCTCTCTCTCTCTCTCTCTCTCTCTCTCTCTCTCTCTCTCTCTCTCTCTCTAGCCCAGATGCAGGGCTGACAACATCTTGGGAAGCTCCGCCCCCGAGCCTGGACTCTCTGTTCAGCATCCTTACCCGGAGTGCCCCGCACTGCTAAGGGCGGAGCAGAACTTCGACTCCAGGAGGCTGGGTGGCAGGCAGCTAGCTCCACATCCGGGGCCGGGGAGATTGTAGCGCAGCCCTCGGGCCCGCTATCGTAACCGCGGAGCTCCTCCGGTGTGCTCGTGGCACTGCTGCTGTGGCCTGCCAGGTCCGGGCCGCTCAGCGTACTGGAGGGGCTTCGCGAGGGCGGTGGCGGAGCGGCAGGGGCCAGCGCCAAGGTCAGCCGTGGACCTGAGATAGGGACATCTGGACCCGGGGTCGGGGGTCGACGCGGGGCTTGCAGTGGGGGTGAGGCAGGAGGAGAAGGAGGCTGAACAACAGGCGAGGTCAAGCCAGGAGGGGCCCCCGGAGGGAGCGTGGTCAGGGGAGAAGGAGGGGTCTGTAAAGTAGGTAAAACCACAAGGGGAATCTGTAGGGGCGGTGTGGCTGTGGCCAGTGGGGAGGAGGGACACTGCAGAGAGGGCAAGGCCAGAGAAGATGGGGTCTGCAGAGAGGGTATTGTCAGAGGAGGAGAGGTTTGTAAAAGAGGTAAAGCCAAGAGGGCACCCTGTAGAGAACATGTGCCTGTGTCCAGGGAGGAGGTAGAGGCTGGCAGAGGGGGCAAGGCCGGAGGTGAGGCTTGCGGAGGGGGCGTGGTCAGGGGTGAAAGAGTGGGTGAGCCCAGTGAAGGTGGGGCTTCTGGAGGGGGAGTTGCCAAGGGAGACGAAGGTGAGGCTGGGGGAGAAAGGGGGTCCTCCAGAGGTGGTGAGGCAGGAGGGGACAGAAGAGCCGGCAGAGGGGGTGAGGCAGAGGGCGAGGAAAGAGGCAAAGGGTGTGTAATAGGAGATGCCCGCAAAGGAGGCGAGGGGAGAGCGTGTGGCTGCACAGGGTGGGTAGGCGAGAAAGAAGCCGAGGCCTGCGGAGAGAGTGAGCCCATAGAGAGTTGGGTGGATAGAGGGGACAAGGGCAGAGGAGGAGGCGTGGCCTGCTGGGGCGAGGAGGCCAGTGCTGGCGGCGAGGTCGACAAAGAGGCCGGAGAAGTGGGCAAAGTCGGAGAAGGTGGGAGCCTCAGAGGAGGCGTGGCCACGGAAGAGAGAGGGACCAGCAGAGGTGGTGAGGTGGAGCTGGAGGAAGAAACCGGCGGAGGAATGGCCAGAAACAGAGGGTCTTGCAAAGGCGGCGTATTTCGGTTAGAGGGCGTGGCCTGGGGGAGGGGAGGAGACCCAGAAAAGTTGACCGGGGAAGGGGGAGCAGTTAGAGTGGAGAGAGGCAACTTAGAGGGCGTGACAAGGGGAGTGGGTAAATTCTGCGGGGAACCTGGCGGAGAAGGAAGGAGTTGTGGAGGAGGCGCGGCTAGAGGGAGAGGAGCAGGTGAGAAAGGTGTGACCGAGAGAGGTTCCTGAGGGAGCGAAGCTGAAGGAGCCTGGTGGTTGGGCATACTCTGCGTGATGGGGGGAAGCGATGGAGAGATTCCAGCTCTTGGTGGGAGTGAGTCAGAGGCCTCTTCAGTACCCAGACATGCGGGTGGAGCTAGCAAAGGGGGTGTAGCTGGTGGAGAGGGGAGGTTCTGCAGAGGAAGAGGGGAAGGTAACGGTGAGCCCTGTCCGGACTGTGAATGGGGCATTGGCTGTGAGGAAGCATGTGCTTGGAGTAGTTGAAGTGAAGCAGGTAGAGGCGGGGTGGCGGGTGGGGAGGGAGGGAGTGTGGTCGGCAAGGAATCATCTGGGACCTGGACAGAGGGAGCACCAGGTGGAGTGCGTGCGACTAAAGATGAAGCAGAAACCAGGCTCTGTACAGAGGGCCTGTTCTTCCTTGGGACTGTGGTCTGGGTTGGATGCAGAGCTTGCTGCCCTTTCGACTTGAGCTGCGAGGTATGCGCAGGACCCCGTGGGGTTGCACGCGGTGAGACCCCGGAGCGGGCTGGGGAGAGCTGAGGAGTAGCACTGGGGATCAGAGAACGGGAGACCGGCTTTTGCTGGCTGCCACCAGCGACTGAGCGCCTCCTAATGGCCGGGCTCAGCTCCGTGGCACTGTGTTCAGAAGCACTGCTCACAGGTTTCCTGGGTGCCTCGGTGGTCAGAGGACGCTGTCTGGCACTGGGAGTTGGTTGAGGAAGTCCCACCTCTGTAGCTGGGACCCTGGGCCGACGGGTGATGGCAGGGGAGGAGGCTCCTGAGGTGGGCCCTAAAGAATCTGCAGACAAAACTGAAGTCCAAAAGAAACATGGGTATCTCAGGGCTGGTTGCCTTCAAAGACTGAGAGTAACCTACTTGTCTCGAGGTCACATACCTCTTCGTGTTCCAGAGCTCAGAGTGTTCCTTTTGGGCGTCTCTGGTGTTTTACCTCTGACCACAGGTTCCTTAGTCGGAGGTTGGAGTCCCTTCTGGACAACAGGGCCTGGTCTGGGCACAGGAAGACCAGTTGTTAGCATTCCCAATTTCGCATTTCCTCATTTGTAAAACAGAGTTGCTTGCCTTTCTGTGACCCAACCAATAATGGCCTTTACCCACTTCGTGTCCGTTATCTGCAAGTGCTCCTGAGCCATCTCATATGTAATATTTTTGTATGTGTGTGCACATGTGTATACAAGTGTGCACACCCCCACCCCATTGCCTGCCCATGTGGAGAAATAAACACTGACATCGAGCTGAATCCATTTTTCTGCCTTATTTTATAGTCTGTTTTACTTATTATTACTATGAAGCCTGTGTAGGCTGGCCTTGAATTCACAGAGAACCACAGGCCTCTGGCTTCTGAGAGCTGGGATTAACAAACAGCAAGTGCTACTACACTTGGCTATTTTTTGGGGACAGGATCTCACACGGAATCTGATATTTGACACTTCCTGGCCAAGCACCAGAAACCCACCTCCCATTCCCACCTCCCATTCCCACCCAGAGCTGAGGTTATAGTAGTGCATCGTCAAGACCGGCTTTTACACAGGTGCTGGAGTTTCAAACTCAGTACCTCATCTGTGCAGCAAGCACTTTAGCACACCAAACTACCTTTCCAACCCATTCGTGTGTAATATCAAAAGGTTCCAAATTGCTAAATTAACCCTTGCTTGGGGAATTAGGGAGTTAGGGGAATTAGTTTATCACCTGGCGATCCCACTGCTGGCACGCCCTGGGCTAGAAATAGAACCCTGGCCAGCGGTCTTCATAGGGGCCCTCTCTCCTTTCCCAGAAGCTGGGGGCCTGTTGGCTTCAGTGAGAAGACAAAAATCAATGGTATTTCTGAAAAAGAGGAGTATCTGAGAAGGAAGAGAGGAGGTAAACGGAGGGCAGGTGGAGGTCACAAGTAAAGCCAAGTACCTGGGCTGCGAGGACCTGACCCAGCACTGCGCGCTGGTGCCCCGTGAACAGTGGACTGAGGAAGAGCTGCTTTGCTGGTCTGTGGAAGAGTCGCTTTGCAGGCGCCTGGGGCTCGCTCCACCAGGGGCCTTCGCCCCATAGCTCCATTTGCTTCCAAGACTCGAAGGGCAGCACTGGTTACAGGGGGAGGAGGTCGAGCGGACCCAGAAGGAGGCCTAGGGTTCAGAAGGCCAGGGGTTCGTGACGCCGGCATCCGCGGGACAGCTCCTGATTTGATCCTATCCCTCTTGTCCATACCGCACCTAATGAGGAAGACAGGAGGATTGGTATCCCAGGTGAACCAATCACTATACACCATCCTGACACATCCCTGTGCTTCCTCTAGCATCGCCACCCATGGGTGCCTAAACCTCAGCCTAAAAAGCCTCAATTTGCTTTTCTTCTAACCACCCACACCCGCTCACCAACCTGGCCCTCAGTGCAGTCCTCAAGTCCCACCGCTACCTCCATCCCCCAAAGCCGAGACGCCCTATCCGTTCCCCACCCTCCGACCCCGCCTCTGCCCTCTTACAAGAAAAACATCCACTCCCCTACCCCCTCGCCTCTTGGAAACCTAAATGACCAATCCGGCAAACAGGGAAATGCCTCCGGCTTCCAGATTCAGGGGCCTCCGTGTGCACGCCAATGGGGTTTCGCCAGCGTCCTCCCTCAGGTTCCACAGGCACCTGCACAGAGAAAAAGAGTGGCCCTGTTGCCCGCGAACGGGCTCCGGAAGACAAAGAGCTGACCCCTCCCCCAGCCTGGTCCCCTATGCCAGCGATCCGCACGATCCACCTGCTCACAGCACGCGTTCACCTCCGCCTGTGGGCACCATCCGCTCCACGCGGGGTCGCCTGGGGTGGTGCTGGGCCAGAGAGCAGTAGCGGGGAGCAGCGAAAAGGCAAGGGGAGGGGGTTTCAGGCCACAGTGCCTAGGGAGCTTGGCCGCGGCCCCGCCCCCCCAGCTTCGGGTAGAGAGAGCGGAGGATGCGCGCACTCGTTCTCCGTCCAGAGCCGGGAGCGTGCCGAGGGTGCTGAGAAAAGAGGCGCGCCTCCGAGGGAGGTGCGGGTGCCGCCTCCCTGTTATACCCTAGGAAAGGCCTATTTCGGTGTCTGTGTCCAACACCCACAGAACTAACCAGAGAGGCTCAGTGGGGAAACCCCTTGAAGACCCTCAGAGTCGTCTACCCAAGCTCTTGCACCTGCTCCGACACCCTTTCTCCAGCACTTGGAGACCAACACTCTCCTACACAGGGATAGGCTGGGCCTTGGCAACCAGTAGGGCGGGATCATTGTGCCTCTGACCCACCAACCAATCCAGCCATTTTGTGTGTCCTGGTCCTCTTTGCGATGGCTATGGAGGCTAGATAGCCCAGCGACACCTATGCCAGGTCACCTAGTCACCTATTTTGTAACTTCTACTTTCCTCACAGTCATTACCTGATACGGGTTGGTAGGGGTTGCTGCAGAATGAGAACCCCGGGAGTTACTTTTTAGTGGTGGTGGTGGTGGTGGTGGTGGTGGTGGTGGTGGTGGTGGTGGTGGTGGTGGTGGTGGTGTGTGTCCTTGCCCACGTGCACACGCCACTGCATGCTGTTAGAAGTCAAAGAACAACGTGTAGGGCTCAGTTCACTCCTACAAACTGTGGATCCTAGGCATAGAATCCGGGTAATCAGACTTGGCAGTAAGTGTCTATGCCCGCTAAGTTCTCTTACCAGGCCCCAAACTCTTGAGCTTAGAGGATGCATTGCACAGCAGATCCCAGATTTGAGAGAAAAGACGGGGGTGGGGGGGTTGGGGATTTAGCTCAGTGGTAGAGCGCTTGCCTAGCAAGCGCAAGGCCCTGGGTTCGGTCCCCAGCTCCGGGAAAAAAAAAGAGAGAGAGAGAAAAGAGGAAGAATATCGAGGTGAAAGAAAGAGGGAGAAATGGGAAACGCGGTGGTGACTCTGTCTTCTGTGGGGCAGGACATCTCAACTTTGCTGGCACATAGGCAGTCAAGGCCTGCGAAGTTTCCTGGCAGAGCTGAATCCATAGAGTACCGAGGATCATGATTACGGAGGGAAGGAGAACTCTCTAAAATGTGTATGAAGAAACCAAGAGCATTCTGTTACTTTTTTTTCCCCCGGAGCTGAGGACCGAACCCAAGGGCCTTGCGCTTGCTAGGCAAGCGCTCTACCACTGAGCTAAATCCCCAGCCCCACCAAGAGCATTCTGAGCGTCTCAACCCAGTTGAGCAACTAAAAAGTGTCACTTTAGTTTGCCAGTTTATAGATTCTGTGGGGGCGGGTGTGCCTCACATGAATCTTACCCATAGAGGATGTTAAACCAGAACTCTGGTCTATTAGGGCTCTCTGAAGTATGTGGACTCATTGAGTTGGGTGTTTGGGGCTGTACAACTAAGAGATCCAGGCAGAAGGATTCTGAGTTCCAGACCAGCCTGGGCTACTTAGCAAGGCTTATTGATTGAGCGATTAGAGGTGCTAGCTACATAAAAGAAATGAGTCCTGAAACAGTTTCAAAAGCTCCAGAAGGAGGGCTAGCAAGCAACTAGAATGAGGTCTGCTGGACCCCGGATGAAGAGCGTTTTAAGGGCTGGCCCTCTAGCTCAGTTGACAGGGTGTGTCTGTGGCATACAATGAGTCCTGGTTTCTATCCCCAGCAACACATAAACTCGGCATGGTGGAGTGCAGCTATCATCCCAGCACTCAGTAGGTGGAAACAAGAAAATCATTTCAACATCATCCTTGGCTGAGAGATAATCTGAGACCATACTGGGCCTGTCTGAAAACACAGAGTAGCAGCCAGGAGGAGTGGTTACAGGCCTTTAATCCTAGCACTTAGGAGGCAGAGGTAGGCAGATCTCTGTGAGTTTGAGTCCAGTCTGTGAGAGAGTTCCAGGACAGCCAGAGCTATATAGCTTTCTTGAGGAAACAAAACAAAACAAAACAGAAAACAAAAAACAAAACAAGGGCTGGAGAGATGGCTCAATGGTTAAGAGCACTGACTGCACCTCCAGAGGTACAGAGTTCAAATCCTAGCAACTACATGGTGGCTCACAACCATCTGTAATGGGATCCAATGTCTTCTTCTGGTGTGTCTGAAGACAGCTACAGTGTACTCATATAAATAAAAAAGAAAAAACAAAATAAAACAAAACCAAAAGCGAGCTGTTGGTTCTATTTTAAACTAGGTCCCATGATCTAGCCCCTGGCTGTCCTGTAGCACACTATGTTTATCAGGCTGACAACCTCGAGCTCACAGAGACCCACTTCTAAGTGCTTGGATTGAAGCTGTGCACACCACACCTGGCAAAAATAAAAAAATAAAATAATTTTAAAATGCAAAGCCCTAATTTTAGAACACAGTGTGGTTCCAAAGAGACCCTGTCTCAAAAAAAAAAAAAAAAAGCAGGAGGACATTTTTATAACAAAACTTAAGAGAAAACAGACATGAATTTCTTCCATTGAATCTCCATGACTATTGGTAGAGAAACAGAATTGTAAGGGAAAATAAAAATAGAGAAGGGAGATGATTTAGCAGATAACGACTAGAGCAACCAAGCCTGAGATCCTAAGTTTGATCCCCCAGGACCCAGACGGCAGAAGAACAACTTCCAGGAGTTGTTCTGACTTAACATACATGCACGCGCAGGTGCGTGCGCTCACTCGCACACACACTAAATACATAGATAAATATTCTTGGTGTTTCCTAACTCAGTTGGCTGAGACATAAGGATCACAAGTTTGAGGCCAGCTTACCAAGGAAAGTGGGAGGAGGAGGAAGATGGGAAAAGAAACAAAAGAATAAAGCAGGCAGCGCTTTGGGGTACCGGTGTAGTTATATAAGGAACAGCACTTGGTGCGTCTGGAATGGCGGGGCAGAAATCAGAAATGTCGTGTGAGGGATGGGGGTGAGCATCTAGGGAGTTCTATGGAGGTTTGTTTTTGAAACCGAGTCTCATGTAGCCCAGTGCAGTCTTGGACTCCACTTGAAGCCAAAAATGACATTGAACACATGCTTCTCCTATCCCCACCTCCCATGTGCTTACAGGAGAGGAGTGCGCCATCATGCCTGGTGGATCAGAGGGTTGGGATCAACCAGAGTTTGATGTATGCTAAGCAATCACGGTCCAGCTGAGCTATAGTCTGAGCGCTTACGTCTAAGGGTATTTATGGGGGGAGGGGAGGATAGCACAAATGGAAGTCAGGCCCAGAGATCAACTTTATGGAGTGGGTTCTCTCCTTCCACCTTTATGTGGGTTTCAGAGATCAAACTCAGATCTGCAGGTTTTCCAGGCATCACCTTTGCCCACTGAGCCACTCCCCGGGCCTTAAATCAAGGCTCAGGAAGGTGTCTTTTGTTGGTTTGGCTCAAAACTGTTACCTAGTTGTCTTCCTCATTTCTCCTTCCCCTCCTCAGGCTTCCCTTAAGCTGAGTACTTTCATGGGTGGTCGCTTGTTTATGTGGCCTTCCTTTTGTCTATGGTCCAGCGTGATCACATCTGTTGGTACAGTGTCACCTGCCACTCCGTACTTTCTGCCTTGCTGATCCAGAGCCACTCCCCGCCCTATGCCCAGAACTAGCACCCTGTAGCCTGTCACTCCTGCTTATACACATACACACACATGGCAAACACGCGCTGGCACACCAGTGAGTAATTCCTCCCTCCCTGGAATTCAGGGAGTTGTCCAAGTAGGGTGTGGCTGGAAGAGTTGGGAGGGGGGCTGAGCTTTCTCCATTCATGACTTGTAACCAGCTAGATGAGGTGGTGCGTACTTGCAATTCCAAAACTCAAGCTGCCTAGTGGAAAGGATCACCACTAACTTGAAGTTAGCTTAGGACATACGGTGAGTTCTAGGCCAACGTGGGCTACAAAGTAACACCCTGTCTCAAAAAAGCAAACAATGGGCCAGTGAGATAGCTCAGCAGTTAGAGGCTTGCAGCCAACGCTGATGACCTGAGTTTGTTACCCAAGACCCAAGCTCTAACCTCCATTCATGTGCCAGGATGTGTGTGTGTGTGTGTGTGTGCGCGCGCGCGTGCGCGTGTGTTTTCAAGTGTGAGAAAGTAAATAAATGTAACAAAGATTGTTTTTAAGCAAATGCATGCTTAAGAGGTGGCTCGTTTGGCCAAAGCTCTTGCCTCACAGGGGCTCCATTCTTAGAACTCAGGTAAAAAGCTCAGTGGGGCCGCCTGTACTTTTATCATAGTAAGAGCAGGGTCTGATGGGAGACAGGTGGGTCCCTGGAAGCTTGCTCACTGGCTACTTAGCCTACTGGGCAAAATCATCGCAGGGTAGTAAAAGACCCTGCCTCAGCAAAAGGTGGTGCTGTGAGCTAGAGAAAGCTACAAGATTAACACTTAACCCAAAAGAAGCCCTTTGTAACCTGGGCTTCACAGACTGCTCAAGGAGTGTCTGGACTACTTCAGATGGTTAGAGCAGGTGCCATGTAAAAACTCTAGAGTTATGTGGCTCAGGACTCTCGGTTTTGGGCTTTCCTTCAGCTCACTAACCCACTCCCATGCTCAGTTCGCTCCTTCTCAATTATCTGTCTCAATCTCTATTTTTAACCACATGTCCCAGGTCAAGAACCAGATGAATCTTCTTGAGCTTGAGGCCAGCCTGGTCATCAAAGTGAGTTTCCAAGACAGGCAGCCAGGGCTGTTACAGAGAGAAACCCTGTCTAGAAAACAAAAAAACAAACCTTTCCAAGTGACCATCAAGCAGATGAAGCCAGGCAAGTCAGTGTTCACATATAAGAGCAGCCACTTGGGAAGAGGTAGCAGGAAGTTCATTTGAACTCAGGAGTTTCATTTAGGCATCTCGGGCAACACAGCAAGACCTTACACTTGAAGGAGAGGTGGCAAAATGAGTCAGCTGGTCAATTTATTTGCTAGCAAGCCTGATGACCCAAGGGCTTGAGTTTGATCTCTGGGACCCACGCATTGGAAAGAGAAACCTGTCTGTGGCATGGGACAGCCACTCACGCATGTAGAAAATAAGTAAATAAAAATGTATTTTAAAAGGGACTGTCGGGGTTGGGGATTTACCTCAGTGGTAGAGCACTTGCCTAGCAAATGCAAGGCCCTGGGTTCGGTCCCCAGCTCTGAAAAAAAGAAAAAGAAAAAAAAAAAGGGACTGTCAAGGGGCTGGAGAGATGGCTTACTGGTTAAGAGCACTGACTGCTCTTCCAGAGGTCCTGAGTTCAAATCCCAGCAACCACATGATGGCTCACAACCGTCTATAATGAGATCTGATGCCCTCTTCTGGTGTGTCTGAAGACAGCTACAGGGCACTTATACATAATAAAGAAGTTAATCTTAATTAATCAAGATAATTGGGTGGGAGGAAAAAGGTACCTGCTGCCAAGTCTGACAAGTTGGGTTGGATCCTCAGGAACCACATAGTAGAAGCAAAGAACTCACTCTCACTGCTTGTCTCTGAACTACACACACACACACACTCAGAGAGAGAGAGAGAGAGAGAGAGAGAGAGAGAGAGAGAGAGAGAGAGATTGAGAGATTGAGAGATTTGAGCACCTATGAGTAAATAAATAAAAAGCACACACCACACTAGGTTACTTCTTTCTCCTCTCCAGCTTGGTTCAACTAGAATTCATTTAGTTCCAGATAAACTATTCACATTCAGCTTTTCATTTCCAAATCTAAATTTAGAGGGTCTAAACCAAGACAGCACTGGCTAGATCATGCTTTCTCCACGGTTCACCGGATGGCCCCTGCTGTGCTAGGCACCATTCCTAGTGTTAAACATGCAGATGAGAGTGACAGAGACAGGTGACTGAGCATGTTTGTGGGGTTTGTATTCTAGTGGGGACAGATTATCGTTGGTGATAGTGACAGTTTGTTCCGTTTGATGGCAGTTTCCTGTAACTCATGCTGATCTCTAACTCACCAGGCAGCAAAAAAATGGCCTTGAACTTTTTTTATTTGAGAGATAGGGCTTCCCTGAATGATCCCGGCTGTCCGGGAATCTGATATGTAGATCAAGCAAACTCAAACTCACAGAAATCTGTTTGCCTCTGCCTTCTGGGTACTAGGATTAATGTTGTGACCTTGAACTTCTGATCTCCAACCTCGATCTCTACTTGGTTTGTTGGTTGGTTTTTGTTTTGTTTTGTTTTTTTCCGGGACAGAATTTCTCTGTTTAGCTCTGGCTGTCCTGGAACTCAATCTGTAGACCAGACTGGCCTGGAACTCAGAAATTCACCAGCTTCTGCCTCCCAAGTGCTGGGATTAAAGATGGGTATCACCAGTGGTTTATTTGTTAAGCAGACAGGGTCTGCTACCTATCAGACTAGCCTCAAACTTACTTTGTAGCTGAGGAGGACTAAACTTCTGGTTTTCATGAAATTCTCTCTGTCTCTCTGTCTTTCTGTCTCTCTATCTCTGTGTCTGTGTCTGTCTGTCCGTCTGTCTCTCTCTCTTTCACACACACACACAAACACGCACACACACACCACCACCACCACCACCACCTTCCCAGGATTATCCCATGTGCTATCTTGGAACTAGAAATGGAACCCAGGGCGTCCTGCAAGTAAGGCAAGCATTCTAAGCTCCAGTTCCATCCCTGTAGTCAGACTCTTGAACAAGTAACAGGTCTAAGTGTAGCAGGAGGCTTATTCTGCAGATTGGTACATACAACCCTCCACCCAGACCCTGGGACAACAGGTTCCAGGGCACCTGTCAGAGAGAAGGGAGAGACAGCCTTTCTCAGATGCTTCCCCCTCCATGAAGAACTCAGAAAACCCCTTTCATTGGATCCTGCTTTGCCCTGACTTTATTATCTCTGCGGAACAGATTTCATAGTAACTTGTTCTCTCTCTCTCTCTCTCTCTCTCTCTCTCTCTCTCTCTCTCTCTCGTTTTTATATGATTTTTTAAAAAGATTTA
Organism: Rattus norvegicus; assembly: GCF_021556685.1. Classification (NCBI taxonomy): domain Eukaryota; kingdom Metazoa; phylum Chordata; class Mammalia; order Rodentia; family Muridae; genus Rattus; species Rattus norvegicus. The sequence goes on from NC_141545.1 coordinate 9,097,511, forward strand.
TTTATTTATTTATTTATTTATTTATTTACTCTATATAAGTACACTGCAGCTGTCTTCAGACACACTGGAAGAGGGCATCAAGTCCCACTACAGATGGTTGTGAGCCACCATGTGGTTGCTGAGATTTGAACTCAGGACCTCTGTTTGTTTTTTGGTTTTTTTGTTTTTTGTTTTTTTGGTTTTTTTTTTTTTTGGAGCTGAGGACCGAACCCAGGGCCTTGCGCTTGCTAGGCAAGTGCTCTACCACTGAGCTAAATCCCCAACCCCTGAACTCAGGACCTCTGGAAGAGCAGTCAGTGCTCTTAACCACTGAGCCATCTCTCCAGCCCTATATGATTTTTAAAGTAAAAGTTTCTAGTAAGTATTCTGATTTTGTTTGTTTTGAGAAAGGGTCTCACCAGTTTGGCCCCAAACTCATAGAGATCCACCAACCTCGGCCTCCCTAGGGGTAGGATTACAAACTGGTGCCAGCACACCCAATCATGGTTTCGGAGTTTTGTTGTTTTGCTTTGCATGTGTGTGTTCATCCTTGATTGCTCATCTTGATTTTTTATGTGTATGAATGCTTTGTATGTATGTATGTGCACCACATGTGTGCAGTGGTCACGGAGGCCAGAAGAGGGCACCAGATTCCCTGTGACCCTAGTTACATACAGTTGTAAGCCACCATTTGGGGGCAAGAAATTGAACCCTAATCCTTTGGAAAGGTAGCCAGTGCTTTTTAACATTGGGCTGTCTCTTCAGCCCCTTAGTTTGTTTTTTTTTTTTTTTGTTGTTGCTGTTTTGTTTTGTTATTTTGTGTTTGTGTGTGGGTGCAGTGCAGAACCTGCCAAGGCGAGGGGATGTCCAAGATTCTGTAGAGTTACAAGAGGTCATAAGCTGTTCCGTGTGGTCGCTGAGAACCAAACTCAGGGCCTCTGCAAGAACAGTGTGTGCGCTTTTAACTTCAGAGCCATTTTTCCCAGCCTCCTTCACCTTACCTTTTAGAGTCTGTCACTGAACCAGGAGCACAGCCACTCAGGTCAGGTGGGTGTCTGGCCAGCAAGCTCTGAGGATCCACCTCTTTCGGTCTCCTTGGCCTGTACCCGGGTGCCAGAGATCCAAACCCAGGCATCCATACTCGGGGAGGAGGTATTTTGTCAGCAGAGCTGCCTTTGCGATGTCACCCTGTATTTTTTGAGAATCTTAGTACATTGCCCAAGCTGGTCTCAAATGTATGCACCTCGGTCTCTGTCACGTTAGAATGACAAGCTATGCCACCATTCCTGGCTTGTTTGCATGCCTCATGTCTGTCTATAAACCAAAGAGTAGAGCAGGGGAAGAGCGCTTGTCTGGCACGAACCCTGGGTTTAGTACTGAGTGGGGCCGCACACACACCTGTGATCACAGCCCTGGAGAGTTGTGGCCAAAAGGATCAAGAATTCTCATGCTCGTTCTTGGCTACGTGGAGAGAGTTCGAGACCAGCTCGCGCTTGCAGCCTGAATTCCATCCCCACCACTAGCCTAGTCCACAGGGAGAGATCCAGGCCAAGCAGGGCTTTGTAGTGATGATACCTTGTCTCAGAAAAAGAGGAGGGTCAAGTATAGTCTCATATTCTTGAAATGCCAGTCAGGGAAGCTGAAGCAAATGAATGCCAGCAGGTGTTTCATAAAGAAAGATTCTGTCTCAGAACACAAAACAACACACACAGACACACACACACACACACACAGATACACACACACTCATACACACACACTCATACACACACACACACAGATACACACACACTCATACACACACACACTCATACACACACACACACACAGATTCGCACACACACACCCAATTTGGCAAGTTTGAGGTCATCCTAGGCTTTATATGATGACATCTTGTTTTAAAAACAAAGATCAATAAAGCAGGTCACCGGAGGGTACAGCTCAGTGGTGGTACACTTTCCTAGTTTAAGGAAGGCTTTAAGCTTTGCTATCTGGTGCCAGAAGAAATGAAGGAGAGGAGGAGGGAAAGGGTGAGGGAAAGCCTGCTAAACACAGAAAGGTTTGTTCTTGGGCTGCCTGAGGAGTCACTCCAAGCTTAACGAATTCCAATTCGTTTCCAGTCTGTGGTTTGGAGGGGGAAAAAATGGGTCTCACTATGTCAACCTGGCTGACCTGGAATTCTCTATTTGTGTAATAGACCCCCAGACTCTAACACAGCTGACTCCATCCATGATGGAGGTGCCATTCAGCACGCTGACAGCCCCACCAGCTAAAACAAAAACAAAACCTAATCCAAGGTTCATAGTTCTGGAAAAGTCTCTAAATGCACTAATTTTGCTTTTTGGCTTCTGTAGTCTTCCCTGGTGGATACCCCAGGGCAATGTAGATCTGTGTTGTCTTCAAAGAAAAAAAAAGATTTCCTTCATTTTTAATTATGTATATGCACAAAAGAACAGGAGCCTAGAGAAGCCAGAAGGCATCAGATCCTCCAGGATTAGAAGTAGTTGTGAATCACCAGATATGGATGCTAGGATCTGAATCAGGTCCTCTGTAAGAGCAATGCACACTGTGGTGCCATCTCTCCAGCTTCTAAATTCTTTTCTCTGAGTGCGTGTTCCTACAGAGGTGTGCATGTGTGTGTGTGTGTGTGTGTGTGTGTGTGTGCGCGCGTGTTGGGGGAATGTTCGTTTTCCCTTTTTTTGAGCAGCCGCTGCATTTTTTTTAAAGATTTATTTATTTATTTATTTATTATGTATGAGTACACTGTAGCTGTCTTCAGACACAACAGAAGAGGGCATCAGATCCCATGACAGACGGTTGTGAGCCACCATGTGGTTGCTGGGATTTGAACTCAGGACCTCTGGAAGAGCAGTCAGTGCCATCTCTCCAGCCCTCGTTTTCCTTATTAAGAAGGCATTTCACACTGAGAATGGATGAAGGTTCAAATTTACTGGCCTTCAGCTGAAAATAGGCAGTATTCTTGGTTTGATGGTCTACGACTGGGGTCAAAGTTTCCTTTAGTTTCTTGTGAGGCCTGGGGAGTGGTGGTAGTAGTGTCCAGGCAGGTTTTTGTTTTGTTGGTTTGGTTTTTTAATGAGCCTTTCAGAAGCTGAAGATTTAGCTCATCTGATAGAGTGCTTGCCTAGATTCTATCCCCCACACTACCGAAACCACACATGGTGGCACTAGCCTGTAATCCCTCAGCCTGCAAACCCTCTTGTAATCCTCTCAGGTGGTGGCGGCAGGGGGAATCAGAAATTCAAGGGCATCCTTGTCTACCGGAAGAATTTGAAGCTAGTTTGAGGGGAAGGGGTGGGGGAAGTAAGAACTAGTCCCACCCTTCCCCACCCCCTGGCCTGCATGCCCAACTCTACTACCTGGAACTGTCCAGGTTGGGCAAAGTGTTTGTCCCTACCCCAGCCCTCCAACATTCAGGATGAACCACGAACTTCAGCAGAGACAGTCAGGCTAGCATCCACATTGGGTTAGCTTCCTGTGTCTGGGCACAGCTCCTGATGGCAGACCACCTCTGGAAGAGGGATAGCCCTCTGCTCTTGGTCTTCCCCTGCCAGAAACTTGTGGTATCTGTGCCTCGATTGAGCTTTAGTACCAGCTGGGGATGCTTAAGGGTTGAAGGAAATCCTTCCCAGAGCCACTTTCCTGACACCTGTCCAGGTGGTGTACATCTACAAGATACCAGTTTGCCCCCGTGGCCAGGAGGTAGAGGGACTGCAGCCTTCTAAAGCCCCTTGCCTCAAGAATATATCGCCTCGCTAGCGATCGCGTGGCGTGGAGTGGGGTCGACCTGAGAGCGTCTGTAGTGAGGCGGGGCCGAGCAATCCCGGGGGCGGGGCGGGGCGGCTCCTGGCCCAGCCCGCCCTGACTCACCCTCTCTGGCCCGCCCGGGAACTCTGCGGGAGTCCGGGTCCATCTACTCCCAGTGATCTAGGAGTTGGGCCCCAGAGTTCCATCCCAGAGCAGTGAGTAAGTAGGGGGGCTTGGGAGGCTTTTGTCCCACCGTGGGGATTAACCTGGACCCAGGGAATGGCCCGGGGAAGTGGGGGGAGTCGCTCAGGTGTGGGTGGTTCCGTGGCCTTGGCGAGAGCAATTCCACACACAGTGGAAGCTGGGGCTGGGAGAAGGAGGGGTGCGGTAATCCTCAGCCGGGCACCGAAGGAGCCAGTGTCCTGGGATCCAGGCAGTTCGGGATCAAGTGAAGGAAGAGAGATCAAAATGCAGGAATCTTGATTTCCACAGCCTGTCCCAGCGTGGGGCGGCGGCGGTGACTGAGAAAGTCAGAGCTCATCTTAGTGAGCGCCCTAAAAGCTGCAGAACCCCACCCTCACAAACCTGCTCCCTTACACTTCAAGATTCTTATATTTGAAGACTCCAAAAGTTCCTTCCAAATCCCAGTAGAATAAGCTTGGGAAGGGGCTAGCCTAGGAGTCTACAGGCCCCCAAGACGGTCCGCCAGGGGTGACTTTCCCTTATCTCTTTAGCCCCTTGTAAAAAAAGGAAAGGGCGATTGAACTTTGAACTTTTTAGTTTTTCATGAGTTTAATTTTTTTCTTTACTAGTTAGTTAGTGTTCGTGTGTATGCACACATGGTTTGGCACTCTCATGGAGGTCAGAGACAACGTGTAGTAGTTGGTTCTTTCCTTCCACCTTATGGGTCCCTGAGCTTGAACTCCGGTCTTTTGCTTGGCCACAGGTGCCTTTGTCCAATGAGCCATCTCAGCAGCCCTGTGTTTGAGGTTGTCCTTGTTCTTGTTTGAGACAAGGTTATACAATGCTGGCTTGTTTCTAACAAGCTTGCTATACAGCTTAAGATGACCCCGGTGTGTTGGTCCTCTTGCCTCTACCCTAAGGAGTATTATAGGGATGTACACCCATCATTCCAGACTTTATGTGATGCTGGAAATTGAATCCAGGGCCTGAGCAAGCTCTCTATCAACTCAGCCACGTCCCTAATTCTGACTTTGTATTCTAAAGGTTGAGAATTCTGTTTCTTCCTAGCCCTTAGCATATGAACTACAGCTGGGGAGGTTGGCTGAGGTTGGGAGGCTCCCCTGCCTCCATTTCTGCAGCAGACGCAGTGCTAAGGTTTAGATGTGGGAAGGAGTTTGCAAGATTGCCCAAAGCCCGGCCTTCTGGGATGCCTTTCTCTGGTGTGGGTATGTGTAGAGACCAGAGATTTACTTGAGATGTTCTCTTCAGTGGTTTCTCTATGTTTTTGAAACGTCTCTCACTGACCTAAAGCTCATTTGTTTTGGCTAGGCTAACTGGCCAATGATATTCAGGGATCTACGTACCACTGTGCGGTGTGGAGGAGGGTGCAGGGTGGGGTGGAGGAGCGGCTGTATAGAAATAGGTTACCCTGCCCAATTCTACATGGGTGCTGGGAATATCACTAAGATCCTCATGCTTGCGCTCAAATATTTTACTCACTGAGCCGTTTCCGCAAACCCACTTCTTACATAGAGGTTGCATCTCAGCGAGGGGTGCTTTCAATGGACGGAAAGGAGTGGGTGCCGCCAAACAGGAGGTAGACATTGGCTGGGCAAGCTCAAATAGTACTTGTAGCAGTGAAATCTTCAAGGAGCTATGTATCCTAGTACTTAGACTGAGGCACAGGTGTTGACGTTTTGGGTTCATCTTGTGCTACATAGCCAGCACCAGGCTAGCCAGGGCTACATAGCAAGACCTTATCTCATGAAACGTGAGGAAAGCAGGAGGGCTGGAGGGTGGGCCAGTGGGGAGAGCGCTTGCTGTAGAGGCAGGAGTACCTGAGTTTGCATCTCATGCCCACAGTGAAGGGACTGTAGCCAACCCATGCCTGGTAAACCTGGCTCTGGGAGGCCTTGCCTCTTGACATTCCCTCTGCCTTGCTAAAAACTGTTAGATTACATTCTGAAGCTAGCCCCTGAGGTTTATTTCCTTATCTGGCCACTTCCACCTCCTGAGGCTAATAACCAAGATAACAGTTATCACAGTATTGAAGTCCAGCAATCAGAAGCCCCCTGTAGCTCATCTAATTAACATAACCAATCAAATTAAACGCCTCATCCTAACATGGCTTCCTCCTTTACCTTTATAAACCTCCATTTTCCTAGGGACCAACTCTGTCCCTCTCTGTCTAGAGAAAGTCCTCTGTTCTCCAAGGTAAATCATCCCTTTCCCCTCTCCCTGTTCCATTCCTCTTCTACTTCGGCCTCCATCTTCTGTGTTTGTATCTCTTTATTCCATGCCCTCTGTCCCTCTGGAGCAAATAAATCTCCTTTGTGCTGATTTGTTCTCAGGGTATCTTGAGCTGACTCCAAGGTTCTCTACACACGAAAAAGCAGGGCACTGTGGCACGTTCTGGCAACCTTGGTGGGTCCCAGAATGACTAGCCAGTCCATGGAAATGCTGACCCTTAGATTTCAGGGAGAGGCCTTTTCTCAAAAAAAAAAAAAAAAAAGGTGGGGGGGTCAGATAGTTTAGCAGAATTTGATAATCAGAATCCACACAGAGAATTGATGCCATGAATGCTAGAAGACATCCGACACCAACCACTAAACACATCTGGATCCTTCCACCGTCTCTGTCCCGACACAGGGAAGAGGGCCAGCCTTGCATCTGCCTGTTGGAATTTAATGGCAGGTTCTGGAAGATCTAGTTTGAGTCATGGGGTCAGACAATGATAATCCCCTGTGCCTCCCGCTGATTGTGTCTGCCCACATTATGTGTATGTCTTGTTCCTGAGAGCTAGGCAGAGGCCTCCTGTCTTCTGGCCTGTAACTTGTGAGGGTGGCCTGGCAGAGTTGGGAATTGTGCCACTGTGAGATGGCACATGGAAGGGGGAGGCAGGGGAGTTGATCCTTGCTTTTACATGTGTAGCATCCCTTGAGCGATGCCTCAGAAGGACTCTCCAAGGCTACCCTAGGTGACAGGAACCGGATGTGGGTATTACTCTCTTTGCTTTAAAATGTCACCACTGGATATCAGTGAAATTTCCCGAGTTCATTTTCTTTAAGATTTTAATTTATGTAGTGTGTGTGGCAGGGGATGTTGTGTATTGAGTACTCAAGGAAGCCAGAAGAGGATATTGGATCCTCCAGCTGGAGTTACAAGTGGTTTTGAGCCACCCAGTGTGGGTGCTAGGAATTGAACTTCTACAAGAACTGCTGAGCAATCTCTCTCCGCTAAGGATACCATTTCTGTCAGATTATGTAAATTGGGATTTTTTCCCCCCTCTCCAGTACTGGAGACACTCTAGCAAACAGTACAGAGCTACAGCCCTAGGCTAAGGAGGGCAACAAAATTTCTTTTTGAAACATAGTTTCATGTAACCCCGGCTGGCCTTGAGTGCCCTGTGTAGCTGAGAATAACTTTGAACTCTGATTCTCCCTCCTGAGACCCCCCAAGTGCTGAGATTGCTGGCGAGTATCAATATGCCTAGGTATATGGTGCTAGAGACTGGATTCAGAGAATTATGCCAGAAAAGCGCCCAGCCAATTGAGCTATCTCGACAGCCAGAGACTTGTTTTTTTATTTATTTAACTTTTTCCTTAGGACGAGAGAGTGTTTGGTGAGCATACAGGACCAATAGCCATAGAAAGGATCTTGTTCTCTGGTCATCTCCTACATGTACCTGGTTCAGGATGAATTTGGGACCTCTGTCTCATACTTTCTGTATAGGAAGACTTAATGCCAGCTCCCTTTTCTACAGAACCTCCTACTGTATGAGGTTCTTCTCTGTCCTCCATACCCACCCCTTGAACACACACACACACACACACACACACACACACACACACACACACACACACACACACACACGATGCTGACAGGGGTAGGCTGCCCAGAGACCTTCACTGTTTTGTTTCCCTCCGCCCTAAGCAAGTAGCTGACCGTGTCCTGGGAGAGTGATGTCTTAGCTTGAATTCTACGCCCCCGTGAGACTTGAATCTGGCCTTTGTGATAATGATACCTTAGAAAAGGAAGCCAGAGACAGACAGAGTAGGCTGGCAGCCCTGTGCCAGGCTCCAGTCATAGATGTCACCCTGAGAGTTTTCCTGTGTAGGGATTCTCATGCTTCCAGACATTCCAGAATACTCTTCCTTCTCTGGGCCCAGATTTCTTATGTCTACTTCAGATTCTAGGCTCTAATCGCTATCTGAACGTTCAGGTGTCCTGGCACATGCCTCCAGGGCTCAGTAGCCTTCAGCCTGGCCACTCCCTAACCCCTGAGGCCCTTAACTAGAACACAGCCACGTTCCAGCTTGCTTTCCCCCAGCCGGCTTTTCCGGTTAGAGATTGGAGGTGGTGCCCAGAGCACCCCTGTAGGGGGGCACACCCCGGAAGTCTTGAGCCTAAGGATACTCTGGTGGCAGGGTGGAGGTGAGAGCCCAGCTAGAGTAAAGAAGTACCAGAATGAATGTCACAGGCTTCCTCCTTCAGAGGCAGGCAGCCAGAGGAGGAGACCGGAGGACAGCTGTCCTGTGTTTTTACCCTCACGGGTTCTGAGAAGGCAGGCAGTGAGAGATAAAACAGCGCTTTGGAGACGGGGAAACACTGTGAGATTGGGAAAGAGGTGAGTTCTGAAGGAAGGGAACACATAGCGCATGGATTCTAGAAAGTTCTGGCAGGGCTGAGGGTGTATTGGCTTCTGACCTGTGTCTGGCCTTCTGGGATTTCTACCAGGCATACCCTTACTATCACCATGTCTCAACCCCTCTTGTCTCCTGTCTCATAGACAGGATGATCCCAGTGGCGGAGTTCAAGCAGTTCACGGAGCAGCAGCCTGCGTTCAAGGTGCTCAAACCCTGGTGGGATGTTTTGGCTGAGTACCTCACTGTGGCTATGCTCATGATTGGGGTGTTCGGGTGCACCCTCCAGGTGAGGAATGAAACAAAGCAGGGGGGGCCACACAGTGGCGATTCTCATGACTAGAATCTTAGGAAGCACCTTCTTGACAAGGAGTGGGATGTGACAAGGCAGGGCCATGTTGTGGCAATAAATTCTCTAGGTGAAAGGCCAGACAGGGAAGAGAGTACAAAGGACCTGGCTTTCACCGGGGCCACACTGGTGACCATACTAATGACTGGAGTCTTGAGCTGCTCTTTCGGGGTGAAGGTGGGGCCAGAGATGTGAGGGTGGGGCACGTCTTGGCAACTCTCCTTATACATATTTTTTCTTTCATGCATATGACTGTTTACCTGCATGTATGTCTGTGCTGCTTGTGTGTTTGGTACCTGTGGAAGTCAGAAAGGGTATGTTAGGTTTCCTGGATCTAGAGCTATGGATGCTTGTAAACCACCACATGGGTGCTAGGAACCAAACCTGGGTCCTCTGCAAAAGCAACAAGTATTCTTGGCCAGTCTCGAGCTCTTTCAGTCATGAAGGAACTGGGCCTCGTCAAGACTGTGTCCCTGACTGGGTTCCAGGTGGAGGGCAGGACCATAAAGGGGCATGGCAATGTTCCTGCCTGGGGTAGGGAGTCTTCAACTGTGCTATACATATGGGCAAGGCCCCTCCATGATGATGAGATGGGGGAATGTGTTCAGCTGGACTCTCTAGGTAAAAGAGCAGATCTCTAAAGGAGTAAGCCTTGTACTTGAAGTCATGAAGCCTCCCAAGTCTCCTAAGAAGAGGGAGAAAGAGCCTGGGCATTGTGGTGAGTGCCTATAAATCTAGTTTACTCTGTAGGCAGAGGCAGGAGGATCACACATTTGAAGCCTAGGAATTTTAGCAAGACCTTCCCTTGAAATTAGAATTAAGGCCGGGTGTGGCAGTGCATGCCTGTATTCCCAGAATATAGAGAAAATAAGTCAGGATTATGAGTTCCAGGTCAATTGGGCTATACAGTGAGACCCTGTCTCTAAAATAAAACAAATGACATAGAAAATAAGGAAAAGTATCAGTATTCGAGCACTTGCCAAGGTTACATAAGGTCCTAGGTTCAATAAAAAAAATCATCAATAAAATAAGAGAAACAGACAAGAGGAAACCAGTGCCAAAGCTTCCACACGGCCCGTTTCTGACCCCTTCCCCACCTTCCTCTCCTCCATCCCACAAGTAGTGGTCAAAGTCTACAATAATATTAGAGTATTTGCCTACCCGCACACTGTTTTCTTTTTTGTGGCTTCCAAGGTTAAACAAGGTTAGCAGAGCCAAACTGCTATCCCCACACTGGGGGATTCTAGGCAGGGCTCTACCACTGAGCCACACCCCAGCCCCTCACTGGGGGATTCTAGGCAGGGGCTCTACCACTGAGCCACACCCCAGCCCCTCACTGGGGGATTCTAGGCAGGGGCTCTACCACTGAGCCACGCCCCAGCCCCTCACTGGGGGATTCTAGGCAGGGGCTCTACCACTGAGCCATGCCCCCAGCCCCTCACTGGGGGATTCTAGGCAGGGGCTCTACCACTGAGCCACACCCCAGCCCCTCACTGGGGGATTCTAGGCAGGGGCTGTACCACTGAGCCACACCCCAGCCCCTCACTGGGGGATTCTAGGCAGGGGCTCTACCACTGAGCCACGCCCCCAGCCCCTCACTGGGGGATTCTAGGCAGGGGCTCTACCACTGAGCCACGCCCCCAGCCCCTCACTGGGGGATTCTAGGCAGGGGCTCTACCACTGAGCCACGCCCCCAGCCCCTCACTGGGGGATTCTAGGCAGGGGCTCTACCACTGAGCCATGCCCCCAGCCCCTCACTGGGGGATTCTAGGCAGGGGCTTTACCTTTGAGCTTGATTCTGTCCATTCCCTTCCTCAGACTAGTGTCTACTGAAGTTGTCTAGGCTGAATTTATACCTACTTTGTAGTCCAGCAGAGGCTGATTCTCCTGCAGTCTCCTAAGTAACTAGGACTATAGGTAAACTTCCTTTTCTTATAGGTGGAATTTTGTTATAGACAGAACTTAAATTTTTGAAATTTATTAACTTGGTGTTTTGAAACAGGATTTCTCTGTGTAAGTCTAACTGTCCTGGAAGTAACTTTTGAGACCAGACTGGCCTCTGTCTCCTGAGTGCTGGGATTAAAGGTGTATGCCACTATGTCTGACTTCAGACCTTTGTCTTAAATGGAAAGATGAACTTTTATAAATTATTGAAGAAAAATGAACTCCAGATCTTCTCGCATCCACTTCCCAATACAACATTACATATGTGCACCAAAAAACAAAACAACAGTTTATGCAGTGTTAGGGATGCAACTCAGGAATGCATGCATGCTAGGCCAGCAGGCTACCGAGACCCATCTCCACCCTACACGTCCTCCTTCTGGATGGATACAGTCCTATAGGACTCATCACCCTACTTCCAGATGAGGTCACGGAACTAGGGGCTGAGACTTAGTTTTCTTTTTGTGAGGGTACAATTCAACACACACAGAGAGAGAGAGAGAGAGAGAGAGAGAGAGAGAGAGAGAGAGAGAGCGCACAGGGGGTTACTTTTTTTGTTAAAGATTTATTTTATTTATATGAGTCTGCAGCTATCTTCAGTCACACCAGAAGAGGGCATCAGATCTCATCACAGATGGTTGTGAACCACCATGTGGTTGCTGGGAATTGAACTCAGGGCCTCTGGAAGAGCAGTCAGTGCTCTTAACCAGTGAGCCATATCTCCAGCTTTTTTTTGTTTTTGTTTTTAAAGACAGAATCTCTTATATACCAGGCTGGCCTTGAGCTCACTTTGAGTCAAGGAATGACTTTAAACTCATCATTGCCCTGCTTCTATCTTCTGTGTGCCACCAAGCCCAGTTTATGCATTGGTAAGAATCAGAACTGGTGCATGCTAGGCAGGCACTCTACCAGCCTAACTACATTCACATCAGTATGAATGAAACACCAGAGAATTTGAACCGAAAGCTGGTACAGACCAGAAAGATAAGAGTATGAATGACCACCAAGGAGGGGAAGTACTTGGCATACCAGTGGAGGGCAGTCTCCTAGCAGAGCTGGTTAATAAAGCTATATTGCTGGAGGTCTAGGTTATTTTTGAGGCCACCTGGTATTCATCAGTATTTCTTCTTTTCGTCGTTTGTTTGTTTGAGACAGAGTCTCTCTGTATAGCCCTGGCTATCCTGGAACTCACTCTGTAGACCAAGCTGGACTTGAACTCAGAGATCTGCCTGTCTCTGCTTCCCAGTCTGCTGGGATTACAAGCCTGCACCACACCTTCTCGGCTCTCCTAGTGTTTCTTTTCAGAGTAAGATTGATGCTCTAATTTAACAGCCCTTCCGCATTTGAACAGCTTACATCAGTCTGGGATCACCGTCTCCCACCATATCCTGCTTTTCTTTCATACAGTTCCCTCAGTGTCTTTCACTCTTCCTATCTCCAGGTGACACAGGACAAGATCATCTGCCTGCCCAGCCATGAATCTCGTGAGAACTCATCAGAGGCTCCTTGCCAGCAGCTGTTGCCTCAAGGGATCTCTGAGCAGATTGGAGGCCTACGAGAGCTCAGTGGCCTCAAGAATAACCTAGACCTCCAGCAATACAGCTTTATTAACCAGCTCTGCTATGAGACTGCCCTCCACTGGTACGCCAAGTACTTCCCCTACCTGGTGGTCATTCATACTCTTATCTTTATGGTCTGTACCAGCTTTTGGTTCAAATTCCCTGGTACCAGCTCCAAAATAGAACACTTCATCTCTATCCTGGGCAAGTGTTTCGACTCTCCGTGGACCACTCGGGCCTTGTCTGAGGTGTCTGGAGAAAATCACAAGGGCCCAGCTGCTGGACGGGCCACGGTGACCACAGTAACCACGGTGGGGACAGGGACAGGGAAGGTGGGCGAGGGTGAGAAGGAGAAAGTGCTGATAGAGCCTGAGAAGGTGGTGACTGAACCCCCAGCTGTAACCCTGCTGGATAAGAAGGAGGGCGAACAAGCTAAGGCCCTATTTGAGAAGGTCAAAAAGTTCCGAGTGCACGTGGAAGAGGGTGACATCCTCTACTCCATGTACATCCGGCAGACGGTGCTCAAAGTGTGTAAGTTTTTTGCCATCCTGGTTTACAACCTGGTCTATGTGGAGAAGATCAGCTTTCTGGTGGCCTGTAGGGTGGAGACATCAGAGATCACAGGCTACGCCAGTTTCTGCTGCAACCACACCAAGGCCCACCTCTTTTCTAAGCTGGCCTTCTGCTACATCTCCTTCGTGTGTGTCTATGGCATCACCTGCCTGTACACGCTCTACTGGCTCTTCCACAGGCCCCTTAAAGAGTACTCCTTCCGTTCTGTGCGGGAGGAGACAGGGATGAATGATATCCCGGATGTTAGGAATGACTTCGCCTTCATGCTCCACCTCATTGACCAGTATGACTCCCTCTATTCTAAACGGTTTGCAGTCTTCCTCTCTGAAGTCAGTGAAAGCCGCCTTAAGCAGCTCAACCTCAACCACGAGTGGACACCTGATAAGCTGAGGCAGAAGCTGCAGCGTAACGCACGCGGTCGGCTGGAGCTGAGCCTCTGTATGCTCCCTGGGCTTCCGGACACTGTCTTTGAGCTCAGTGAGGTAGAGGCGCTCAGACTGGAGGCCATCTGCGACATCTCCTTTCCACCAGGGCTATCCCAGCTCGTGAACCTTCAGGAGCTCAGCCTGCTTCACTCACCAGCCAGGCTGCCCTTCTCTTCACAGATCTTCCTGCGAGACCGGCTGAAAGTGATCTGTGTCAAGTTTGAGGAGCTCCGCGAGGTACCCCTCTGGGTGTTTGGGCTCCGAGGCTTGGAAGAACTACACCTGGAAGGACTCTTCCCCCCAGAAATGGCTCGGGGTGCCACCCTCGAGAGCCTCCGGGAGCTTAAACAGCTCAAGGTACTGTCTCTCCGTAGCAATGCAGGGAAGGTGCCAGCCAGCGTGACCGATGTAGCCGGGCACCTTCAGCGACTCAGCCTGCACAATGATGGCGCTCGTCTGCTCGCCTTAAACAGCCTCAAGAAGCTGGCGGTGTTACGGGAGCTGGAGCTGGTGGCCTGTGGGCTGGAACGTATCCCCCATGCAATCTTCAGCCTGGGGGCTCTGCAGGAACTCGACCTTAAGGACAACCACCTCCGGTCTATTGAGGAGATCCTCAGCTTCCAGCACTGTCGGAAGCTGGTCATTCTCAGGCTGTGGCACAACCAGATAGCCTATGTGCCTGAGCATGTGAGGAAGCTCCGAAGCCTGGAGCAGCTCTACCTCAGTCACAACAAGCTTGAGACTCTGCCTGCCCAGCTTGGCCAGTGCTTTGGCCTCCGCCTGCTGGATGTGTCCCACAACGGGCTTCGTTCCCTGCCACCTGAGTTGGGTCTTCTCCAGAGTCTCCAGCATCTAGCCCTCTCCTACAACGCACTTGAGAGCCTGCCTGATGAACTGTTCTTCTGCCATAAGCTGCGGACATTACTCTTGGGCTACAACCACCTGACTCAGTTTTCGCCCCACGTGGCTGCCCTTCAGGCCCTCAGCCGTCTGGAGCTCAAGGGTAACAGGTTGGAGGCACTGCCAGAAGAACTCGGTGACTGCAAGGGGCTGAAAAAGTCAGGGCTCCTGGTGGAGGACACCCTTTATGAGGGGCTGCCTGCAGAGGTTCGGGAGAAAATGGAAGACGAATGAAGCCTCTTGGGGAACGGGGCAGGATGACAGAGAGGCCTTTATGTTTCTGCCCCAACGTTGTATTACAAGGGAGCTGGGTCCAGCAGGAGTGGGAGGCAGGCCAGACATGTCGGTTTTGTGCAGCTCAGACGAGATCCTGGGACTGGTTTGTCTGGGGGAGAAACAGGAGGTGGTGGATTTGGGGTGTAACGCCTTAGGGAAGGATTAACTCAGTCCTAGGTTCTTCAACCAAAACCACACCTGTGTCTTTGGCTGGTTGGCTCTTCCTCTAAACATTCCAGCTTAGTTAGTTTCCTATACAGGAGTGGGGGACACATCCCAATGGGATTTCCAACCCTTCCAGCAACGATCAACATATATTTAAGGAGAGGACACAGGGTCCACTTCCGAAGTTCTGTATCCCAACTTTAATGCCAAGTCCTTATGTTATAAGCTCTTTGTCACAGGGATGGGTACTTAGAACAATGGTTCTCACATGTGGCTATGTAATTAAATCAGCAGAAGGGCCCGGAAGAAAATAAAACCTTTACACGATTCCCACCCCACCCCAGAAATACTGACTCAGAATTTGGGTGGGGCCAGGAATGTGCTACTAAGTAAGGATGCCAGGTAATTCTGATTCAGGTGGTCCTGAGACTATATAATGGAAATGTTGACAAAAAGACTGGGCTGGAACTGAAGCTCGGTTGGGAGAGTGCTTGCCTGGCATGCAGGAAGCCTTGGGTCCCATCCTCTGCACTTCATACATCGGGAGTGGTGGAACCTATGTAATATATATAGTGATGCCTGTATAATAGTCTGGAGGCGGAGGGAGGAGGATTGAGAGGTTGAACCTAGCCTGGGAGACATAGCATAGCTTGTCTCAAAGCAGCTAAGAATGGAATACTGGAGCCTTAGAGCCTTAGAGCATCCCGTTGAGTTAACCACTGTTTCCTCAGGAAAATGCTCCTGTGACACAAATGAACAAACTGCAAACCAAGTCTCAAACAGAGCCCCACTAGAGCACTAGTCATGCATCTGCTAAGATGAGCTGAGTCCAAGTTAAGAATGCTGGTGGAGGCTAGCTTTCTTCCTTAGTTCATGCAGGGATTTTCTTTTGAATGTCTCCTGTACAGGGGAGCATATAACAGTGGGTGCTTAATGAGAACTGTAATTCTGACCTCTTTATACAGAATGATTGTCTAAACTTCCTGTATCTGGGACCAAATGATGACACCTGTCTATCAAATCAGGTTGTCTGTTCTGGGAGGTGAAGAGAGATCTAAATTACTTCAAAAGAGGGTGAAGGAGAATCAGGAGAAATTTGGTAGAGTTTTATGCTTAGCTTTTTTTCCCCTAAAGAATCCATGCACCCCACCCTCGCAAAAAGTTGGGTGGTGGTGGTGCTGCTGCTGTATATCTTCAGACCCAGCACTCCAGAGGCCAGAGGTAGGTGGATTTCTTGAGTTCCAGGCCAGCCTGGTTTACAGAGTTCCAGGGCAGCCAGGACTACACAGAGAAACCTTGTCGCCAAAACAAAACAAAAACAATCCAATTTCCTCTCCTCCTCTTTTATCCCTTTAACTCTAAGCTTCTGTTTGCTCCACCCATAGGTCATTACCGGAGGAGTTCTAAGAACTCTTTATAGGTTAAGGCCCACCCCAAAGTGTTCAACTGTTGCTTCCCGACCTCCTTCATCTCTTGCTTAATGTCCCCGCACAAATGCAAACCTCCTAACACCTAGAGCCTAGAGGCAGACAGACTGCTCTTTAGCGACCCAAATTTACATACAAACTTTATCCTTGTACTCTTGGAAGGACTTAAACTATGTTGGATGCGGATGGATCAAGCAGGGCAGAGGCATCTAACCCCAGGGACTGCCTTCAGACATTGGTTTCAGGAGCTGAGTCCGGATTCTCAGGGCGAAGCCATGGGGATGGGACGCCTTGAGGTCTCAGGGCCAGAAGTCTATCTAGCTTTAATCTTGATTCTGACACTGAGCTCAGGAGTCACCAACCCTGGATTCCCTCTCCTCTTGTCAGGCTTTGATCTACTCTCAGTTTGCTGGAACTGGGTGAAATGGAAAGGAGTTACCACAGGTACCTAATTACAGTGAGGAGGCGGCTTCAAGCTAACAGCGAGAGTTCAGGCCGCAATTAAGCATAACAGGTCCTAATGAAGGACTGTCCAAGGTTGAGGAAGGTTGTTCTGTGAGGGCGCGGGTACCAGAGAGGCCTGGAGATGCACACGGAGTGAAGAATAATCCAGGAACAGCCGAGAGCGTGCGCAGCAAAGGCGCGAGTTTGGTCTCTGCACGCAGGCGTGCGGTTGACCGGCCTTCGCTTTCTCTTTTTTTTTTTTTAAAGTGATTTCCAACAGCGCCACACCCCGCCCCCGGAAAGCTCACGCATGCGCACTGCGGGAGGTGGCGGTGGGTAGTGACAATGCACGAGGCCAGACTCGAGCTCTAGGTGGCATCGTCTTCCTATTGGGACCCAGTGCGCACGCGCGGCGTTATGCACGCGAGGCAGGGCGGGCACGAGCCGGGGTGGTCTAGGCAGGACGGCGGCTCGGCGGGGTCATCCTAGCGCAGGCGCAGTGCGGTGTTTGTCTACCCGGGACTGACGGGTGGCCTGGCGGTGAGCGGCGGCAGCGGCGGCGGGGAAGATGGCGGCGTCCTCCCTGGAGCAAAAGCTGTCCCGCCTGGAGGCCAAGCTGAAGCAGGAGAATCGTGAGGCCCGCAGGAGGATCGACCTCAACCTGGATATAAGCCCACAGCGGCCCAGGCCCAGTAAGCACGGCCGCGTGGGGGAGGGGCGGGCGGGGCGGGGCGCGCAGTGGGAGGCCCCGCCCATCGGGCAGATCCTGCCCCCGCTTCCGGGGCGCTAGCTCTCCTCCCCTCCACTCTCTACGCTGTCAGCTTGCAGGGAGAGGGTCACGGTGACCTGGGAGTCGGGTGGGCAGTCTCCAGGGCTACTCGGTCCCCACACATACCGCGGTCCTGAAGTTCACAGCATGGGTACCTGAGAGCTTAGTGTCTGGGTCCCCCTCACCCCCATGGTCGGCTCCCAGAGCCTTGTCACCTGCACCTCGCAGGCTTTCAGACCCGAAGCTAAGCTACTGTGACTACAGCCAAGGCTCTCAACTCTGCAAACAGTTATATCTCTTTTGATTCAGTGGTTCCACTCCTGCCGTTTCAGTGACTGTCAAAAGGTCCCTTCCCACAGCAAACAGTCCACACACGTGCATGCTTGTCTGTCCACGTAGGTCACCTAGTCTTCATCTACATCTAATCCTTTTCGGTGAGAAGCTTCTTCCGTTTGACTTCTTTGATCATATCAGATGGCTCCTTAGCTGGAAGGACCTTGTCACCGGACCCAGCTGACTGCCTCCTACATACAGGGGTACCTCATATCCCTGTGACCAGCTAGTTTCACTATTGCTGTCTAGTGTGTCTAGCCCGCTGGAAACACATAACCATCTCTCAGCCTGACAATTTTGTCTCCTGGGCTCAAGTGACTGCTAGCACTACAGACACCTGTAATTAGTCTAGTTCCATCAAGTAGACACACACCTCCTTTCTGATTCCACCATCTTTGGGTCTGCCTCCCTGACATATAAGTGCTTCCCCTTTCTTTCTGTACACATATACGGCTTGTCCATCATAACCACAGTTAGCATCCTTGTACCCCAGATATCCCTGTCCCCAAATCATCTTTGCTGGAAAGAATCTGATTTTTCTCTCTTCTTGCCAACCTTCTCTCTGTCCCTCTTTGATCCAGCAGAATGTCTTCTTTATATCCTCTGTGATATAACCTTTGAGTATATATATGTTTTATAGTTGTCTGTGGGGTCACTATGGTAAGAGGGGAAAGGCAGCCTCCCATAGGAGAGAATTCTGTTCACTATTTGGTCGTCTTCCTGAAGAGGCATTCAGGATTCTCTCCATCTCTCCCAGCTTCTGGCCGAGTTCCATGTTTCCTTCCTGGGAGTCTCTTCCAGGACCTGGAGATACCCAGAGGTGGGGGATGTGTTTCATTGGATTCTGCCTAGGACTGAAGGCTGGGCCAAGACTTGGAAGGCCCCTGCTGGATTCTAGGGTGGTCCTTCCACGCCTCAGTATGGATGAGACAGTGTTGGGTATAGGGTTCTACGTGCCCTAAGAGCTGCCGGTCCGTAGAGCAGATTAAGACCTGGTCAGGCTAGTGACTGGCAGGCCTCAAGGAGCCCCCTGCAGGTGTCTGTGTCTGTCAGATCCACACCCCCTCCCACCATCCCATCTCTGTTGGTTTCTACCCATCTCTGCAGTTTGGTGCCTTGTGCCTCCCCCTCCTCTTCATTATGATTTGATTTCTTTTCTGTTGGACAAATCGGTTGTTTCTGTTGTGATTTATTGTGGTGTTTTTTTTTTTTCTTTTCTTCCTTTCCCCATCCAGTTATTGTGATCACTCTAAGCCCTGCTCCTGCCCCGTCCCAGCGAGCAGGTACCAGCCTTTTTATCATTGCTGCTTGCGTATCTGCACATTGACCTAACCGCTGCCCCAGCCGCAGAATGCCATCCCCACCCCATGCTCTGTGTTGTGCTCTGTGTGTGTGTGTGTGTGTGTGTGTGTGTGTGTAAATAAAGTAGGTAGAGATAGGTGCACTGCTCTTACTTAATCTGTCTCAACTATGGAGTGAGTGAGTCGTCATTTGTACACTGTGTCTCAGGCCCAGGAACACAGCAGTAAGTAAAACAGACCAAGCTCCTGTACGGTGCTGAGTCTGCAGGACGGGGTCCATCAGTACACACGAAGCACAGTCCTGATGCAGTAGAAGAGTCCAGTGGGGTCTCTCAGGGAAAACCTATGGAGGATTTGGGATTTGAGCAAAAGTGTCCCAGGAGGTTAGGGGAGGCAAGACACCCCCTGCCCCCACCCCCACCCTCACACATAAGGACTCCATGCTAGGTAGCTCAGCTGTGCTGGTTCCTAGGTGTATAGTGTCCCATCTGCATAAGAGAAAGAGCACCTGTGTTGGCAGAAATGAGGAGAGCTGACTATTGGTGGTAGTGTGCTCCCAGCTCGTGTGTATACGTGGATGTGTGCATGTGTGTTCCGTGTGTGCTCCCAGCTCGTGTGTATACATGGATGTGTGCATGTGTGTTCCGTGTGTGTTCCCAGCTTGTGTGTATACATGGATGTGTGCGTGTGTGCTCTGTGTGTACATATTTGTCTGTTTGCATTTGAGTGTATGTATGTTGGGCCGGTAGTCTGCACACCTAAGGGCCCCATAAGTGGGCACGTGACTCCATGATCTGTCTTGCTTTCTCTCATTCATTCATTCATTTATTTGTTCGTTCATTCTCACTTTTTTCTCCCTCACTGACTTATACTTAATCTACTCTCTAGGCCTGCCATGTGGCTCTAATCCCCTCTAACTTCTGTTCTCAGGGCTTTTGTGTATCCCCCTTTTCCCATCAAGTTCATGCTTCAGAGAGTGGGGCCAGCAGCCTTTTCTCTGGGCCTGGAACAGCCCAGGAAGGCCTGGTGGTCTGTGTGGATCAGGGGGACTGGCAGGGGGCGGAGAGCTTAAAGGTGTGATCTTCACTCCAGGAGCTGAGATACCAGATAAAAGAGGATCACATGTACTCATGGAAGCGAGCTGTGCACAGTTCTAGTGAGTCTGGATACAGCCAGGTCCCAGCTACCAGGGCTAGAAAAGGACCTGGATATCAGTAGTAAAACCCATTAAGGACAGAGCCCAAGTTACTAAAAGGTGGACTGTGGGAAGAGGTGGTAGTAAAGATAAGTGTGGAGAAGTGGGTTAGAAAGTGGCAGGCTCCAGGCCTTCTGGGAAGTGATGCTTAAAGGGTGCTTGTTGCTGCTGTCCCAAGCTGAGCTCGCTATAATTCTTCTGGGGCACTAGGGCCCCTGAAGTATGAGAGGCTCATGGAGAGCAGATGCTTCCAGGAGCTGTAGGGGGCTCATGGCCCCCACCTCTAGGCCAGAGAGACCCCCTAGCTCTTTAAGGAACGTCCTCTTAATGTCCCATATCCTCTGGCTGTCTCTACAGCACCTTCTCTGGGCAGCTGGGTCCCCAGTCCTGGCTGTTTTTCTGTCTTTCTCCTGTCATCCCACACCCTAACACTGCCCGCCCATCCTGGGGTGCCTGCTGCCTGCCTGCTGTCTGCCTGTAGCATGCCCAAGCCGTCCGCATGCAGGCCATTGGGAAGTACCAAGCTCCCCTCCCTGGCCCGGCGTTTTGCCCCTGCCCAGCCCAGCCAGCCCCGGGAAGAGCTTTGCCTTCTAGATCACCACTGATCTCTCTTCACAAGAGCTCAGGCTCAGCCTGGGATTCTGTTCTCGCTCCCTTGACCCCAGTTGTGCAGACCTGTCTGGGGTATACACAGACGAGACAGCTGGAGAGAAGGTGGCCCTCCCTGGCCTAGGAGTGTCCTCTAGGGCAAGACAGCCTGAGACCAGCGTCCCATAGCTACTGGCTCTTGTCATCCAGTGCAGTGTTGGTGGCCAGGCCAGGTTCTTTTTTTTTTTTTTTTTTTTTAAAGATTTATTCATTTATTATATATAAGTACACTGTAGCTATCTTCAGATACACCAGAAAAGGGCATCAGATCTCATCACAGATGGTTGTGAGCCACCATGTGGTTGCTGGGAATTGAACTCAGGACCTCTGGAAGAGTAGTCGGGTGCTCTTAACCACTGAGCCATTTCTCCAGCCCCAGGCCAGGTTCTTGATGGGTCTTCTGTCCCTCATGTGAGCACTGTGACCCTTCTTGAGCCTGCTTCCTGGCACTGGTGAGGGAACAGAAAGATGAGTCCCCTCACTTGTCTGCAATATGTACTTGAGGATAAACCCTCAGTTTCTGGGACTACTCCTCTCCTACCAGGCTACCCCATCTCCTTTCAGGTCAGAGGGGCAGGAGGAAGTACCCTGAAGGTGCCCCAGGGGGCGGGAAAGGAGGCCTTAGGTAGCAGAGCAGGACACTGTTCCAGCCTGGCCAAAGGGATACCGGAAAGGAGACGAGAGCACCAAGTCCTTGGTGGCCAGCTAGATGCTAACTCCTTTCCTGCCCCTGGTTTTTAATTCCCCAGCCTTGCAGCTCCCACTGGCCAACGATGGGGGCAGCCGCTCACCATCCTCAGAGAGCTCCCCACAGCACCCTACGCCCCCCAGCCGGCCCCGCCACATGCTGGGGCTCCCGTCAACCTTGTTCACACCTCGCAGTATGGAGAGGTAAGCTGATGGAGTAGGGCCAGCCCAGGACCCTCCTCGTGCTGGTCCCAGGTGGGTGGGTGGTGTTTGTGGGACCCTCCTTACCATTTCTGTTTCTTGTCCCATCAGCATCGAGATTGACCAAAAGCTGCAGGAGATCATGAAGCAGACAGGGTACCTGACTATCGGGGGCCAGGTACTACCTCCCCATAGCTAGGCACCCAGGGGGCTGTGTCAGGACCCAGGCAACCTGGAGGTGGTGGGTGACAGAGGCAGAGGCTCGGAGGACCCTCCAGCCGTCTTGTTGTTCTCCCAGCGTTATCAGGCAGAAATCAATGACTTGGAGAACCTGGGAGAGATGGGCAGTGGTACCTGTGGTCAGGTGTGGAAGATGCGGTTCCGGAAGACAGGCCACATCATTGCTGTTAAGGTAAGCCTTCCACGCCCCAGTTCCAGGATGCATCTGTGCCCTTGCAGCCTGCCCCATACTCAAAGCTCCCCTCTGGACTGTTCCTCCTTGCAGCAAATGCGGCGCTCGGGGAACAAGGAAGAGAATAAGCGCATCCTAATGGACCTGGACGTAGTACTCAAGAGCCACGACTGCCCCTACATTGTTCAGTGCTTTGGTACCTTCATCACCAACGTGAGCACCCTGCCTGGGGGACCAAGCCCCTCTGGGAAAGTCTCAGGTCATCCTCTGCCCCATAGGGTCCTTACATGTCCCCAGGTGCCATGGTGTGGCTAGGGTGGGGAGGGAGGCAAGCAGGCTGCCCCAAGCCTGGGCACCACCCTCCTTACAGACGGACGTCTTTATTGCCATGGAGCTCATGGGCACGTGTGCGGAGAAGCTGAAGAAACGGATGCAGGGCCCCATCCCAGAGCGAATCCTTGGCAAGATGACCGTGGCGGTGAGCAGCTAAATCTGCGCTGGCATGGCCTGGTGGGCACCCCCCGGCTTCTGTCCCCTATAACAGCTGCCCAAACTTGTCTGTTCTGCAGATTGTGAAAGCATTGTACTATCTGAAGGAGAAGCATGGGGTCATCCATCGTGATGTCAAACCCTCCAACATCCTGCTGGATGAGCGGGGTCAGATCAAGCTCTGTGACTTTGGCATCAGTGGCCGCCTTGTTGACTCCAAAGCCAAAACACGGAGTGCTGGCTGT
This sequence comes from Rattus norvegicus, assembly GCF_021556685.1. Taxonomy (NCBI): domain Eukaryota; kingdom Metazoa; phylum Chordata; class Mammalia; order Rodentia; family Muridae; genus Rattus; species Rattus norvegicus. Next base: position 9,120,423 of record NC_141545.1, read on the forward strand.
GCTGCCTATATGGCTGTGAGTGGGGCCACCGCGTCTGACCGGGGGACTGGGTGGGCTGGCCCTACCCTCAGGATATATCCTCCTCCTCTCCCACCCTGCAGCCTGAGCGCATTGACCCGCCAGACCCCACCAAGCCAGACTATGACATCCGGGCCGATGTGTGGAGCCTGGGCATCTCACTGGTAGGTTGGGACTGTTGTTGTAGGACTGGGTGGGAAGCCAGGGCTCTCTTACCTGCTGTTCAGCAATGCCTGTCACCCTCCCAGGTGGAGCTGGCAACAGGACAGTTCCCCTATAAGAACTGCAAGACGGACTTTGAGGTCCTCACCAAAGTCCTACAGGAAGAGCCCCCGCTCCTGCCTGGTCACATGGGCTTCTCAGGGGACTTCCAGTCATTTGTCAAAGACTGGTGAGCACTCCCATGCTGCCTGTCCTTGCTCCCACCTCTAGTCTGCGATGTTCTGGGCTGTCAGGTGACCTCATGCAACTGGGGAGGGCGGAGGCTGGGAAAAGGGGCAGGATGAGATGGGCACAGCAGCAGGCAGGTAGCATGACTTGTGGCTGTAGACAGGAGTTCAAGCTGAAGTCCTGGGAGTCGCTTTCTGGGTCAGTTGGCCCTATGGTGTCTGGCATGGTGACCCAGTGGCTTTGCTATGGATGTTATGTAGGAGGATCACACTTGAGTCTTACTTCCCCCTATGGGAACCTCACATCCTGGTTTCAGCTCCCCTGCTGGGTCTTTCTCTAACACCAACCTGGGCCAGGAGAGTTTGTGGATCCCTGGCCTGGCTGAGAGCAGCTGCTTCTGGCTGATGTAGAGGAGCCCTCTGTACCGGGACGGTCTGAGCATAGATGCCCAGTCAGGCCCAGTCAGGCTGCTCTCGTCTCCCTGACTCATTTCTCTTCTCTCCCTGCTCCTCCCTCATCCAGCCTTACTAAAGACCACAGGAAGAGACCAAAGTATAACAAACTACTTGTGAGTACCTCACCCCCAATCCCACCTTGCCCCCAGCCCCCCAACACGTGATAACCTCCTAGCCTCAGTCGCAAGGCCAGGAGGACTGACTCCTCATCCTAAGCCAACTCTTGGGCCCACAGGAACACAGCTTCATCAAGCACTATGAGACACTCGAAGTGGATGTCGCGTCCTGGTTTAAGGACGTCATGGCAAAGACCGAGTCCCCAAGGACTAGTGGAGTCCTGAGCCAACACCATCTGCCCTTCTTCAGGTAGCCTCATGGCAGCGGCCAGCCCCACAAGGGCCCAGGGGCAGGGCCACAGGCCCCCCTTTCCCACCTGGCCAACCCAGCTGCCCATCAGGGGACCTGGGACCTGGACGACTGCCAAGGACTGAGGACAGAAAGTAGGGGGTACCCGTCCACCTGACTCCCCGCCCACCAGCTGTGGACGAAGGGGCGTGCTGGTTCCTAATCCTGCCAGCTGTGTGAACCCCACCCCACCCGCCCCGACAGACACTGTGAACGGAAGACAGCAGGCCATGAGCAGACTCACTATTTATTCAATCATAACCTCTGGGCTGGGGTGACCCCCAGGGGCAGAGAGAAAGCCCCTTGTCCCCATCCCCCAAACTCCCAGTGTCTGTCCCCTCCACCTTCTCTCACACACGTGCTTGCTCTCCATCTCTCCTTCTATCTCCCTCCCTATCTCCCTCCCTCTTCCCCTTTCTGGTTTCCCTGTGTCCCCGCCCCAGCCTCTGCCTTTCTCCTGCCTCAGCCTGGCCCAGCCACTCTACCCTCAGTGGAAGCCCCGGTTCACCTAGGCTTCCTTAAGTCTTTGACCCAGGATGGCTTTGTGGGCATTGTGACTGCAGCCAAACCGGTTGCTGTCTCTGTGTCTGTCTGTCTCTCTTTGATCTCAGGGGGTCCTTTTGGAGTTTATTGTATTTTACTGTACTTGGTGGGGGTGTGTGTTTGGGGGGGTTGTCCTCATGGGTGTGTCGGTACCTTCAGAAACTTTACCAAAGTAATGTTTAGCTGCTTGTGGTGGGCCCCCTCTCCTCCACTGCCTCAGGCACTGGGGGTTGGACTGCTTGCTTCTCCTTGTCATTTCTGGCCTAGGAGAGGCCAGGCTCCTTTGGGGGACCCTCCCATGGGGCTGGGAACTGCTTACAGTTCGGGGTTAAGTAGAAGAGCTCAGGTGTCACAGAGGGAGACCGGGGGCCTCAGCCACACAGGTGGCCTTCAGGGAAGGTGTGTGAGGGATGCGCTGGAGAGTAGCAGGTAGTAGGGAGGGAACAGACAGGAGTCAGTGACAGGAGTAATGCCAAGGGGCAGGAGGGGTTCTGAGAAGTCAGGGATTAAGAGTGAAGGGAGTAGATGTGGAGGTCTGAGCATGTGTATCAGGGACAAGACGGACAGGCTTGAGTGCAGGGGAGGCCAGGGTATTGGTATGTAAAGTGACTTACCCGGACATGCCCCTGAGCATCCCTTAGCTCACCTAGAGCTGGCCAGCTGCAACCCAACTTGTAGCCTGGACTAGACCAGGCGTCTGTCCCGTCCACTGTCCTGCAGTGGCCAGGACAGAGTGGGGTCTGTCTCCTTTTTGTTGGTGATGCATGCAATTCAAGTGGACAAGAGAACAATATAACAAAACAATTTACAACCACAAAAGCCAGCACCAAAGTTGCGAAACCTTGCTGGATGTAGCTGATGCAGCTGTAGGCTTCGGTGACACTGTGGCTCTTCTCTTAGCCATTCAGTTGACTCATCTTCATCCTACTCACACAATGCCGCATGTTTCAATTGTAATAGCAGTCATCTTCTCTTCGGGCAGGGCGCCCTCTCTCCTTATCTATCTCCTGTGTTGGGGAGATGGAGTGAAGTAGGGATAGAATAGAAAGCCCAGCCCACCCTTACCATTCTGAGGCTAGCCAAGTCTCGTCGGTAGCCTTTGTGTGTACTTAGGTCACATGGCTGGTCCCAGGGCCAGCACAGGCCCAAGACTGGGCCTCATGGTTTTATTTTTATTTAACTTTATTTTCTATGTGTGTGTGTCTTGTGTCTGTCTGTCTGTCTGGTCTTGTCTTTGTCTTTGTCTACTGCCCTCTAGTGTTAAGTGGGAGCCTGGAGGAGTCTCCCACTTCCCTACCTTTTCCCAAGTCCTTCCCTCTGTCACCAGCCATCCCTCTGGCCCAGGCAGAGTGGGTCTTGGGCAGGTAGGGACCTGGAGTGGCCTGATCCCACCCTCTGACCTCCTCCTCAGGCCACCAGTGTTGCCCTCTTCCCTTTTTAAAACAAAATACCCTTGTTTGTAAATCCTTAGACGCTTGAGAATAAAACCCTTCCCTTTTCTTCTGAGTCTGGTGTCCTAACCTGGTAAATTGTGTAGAGATGTGGGAAAGGCCTGGGAGGAGGGCTTTCTTTCAGTGTGTCATTAAGGACTGCATTCATGGGAAACAAGCAGGGCCAGGAGCTGGGTGGGAGGTATTTGGAGTGACTGAAGGTGTCAGGCAGCTTTGTGAGGGGCTGGGTCCCCTTTTCCTAGAAGTTGCAGTACATCAGGAAAGTCATTATCCATGCAGGCAGGCCTTGAGCATGGCTCAGATGTCAGCCCCTCCGTCCTCCGCCCCCGCTCCCTGCTTCCCAGGGTAGCAGGCTCACCAAGGCCAGGGCTACCTACCCACACCTAGGGGGCTGGGTACAGCCCAACCAGGTGCCTGCTGCTGGCCTGGATCACTCCAACCTGGACAGGCCACCATGGTGGGCACTACACTCCTGCTCCTGGCCCTGCTCCCTGGGACCTCCAGTAAGCACAGTGCGCCACTTGGTATGTAGAGGCTGGCATGGGGTGGGGGCATTGTGTCCCACTTCCCTATTGTCCCTTCTCAACTTGGCTTCGCACCTCAGTGTGTGTGTGTGTGTGGTGCATAACTGGGGTGCCATGCCTTTTTCTTCTCCCAGACTCCCCTCTGCCAGTTTCCTCAAAGTTCTTAACCAAGTGATGGTGTGGGATGTGGGAGGGTCAAGTGTGCAAATCATTTGTGACAAACCCCCAGCTAACTGCTACTTGAAAACAGTCATTTGCCTGTATAGGCTATGTGTTTGTGTGTATGGTGTGTGTGTGTGTATGTGGTGTATGTGATATGTGTGCACACGCACGCATGTGTGTGTATGGTGTGTGTGATGTGTATATGGTGTATGTGGTGTGTGTCTGTGTGTGTGTGTGTGTGTAAGTGCAAGCCTGGGTAAACACAAAAAGATGAGAACCTCTTTTCTTGGTGCTCTCCTCTGTTTGGGGACTTGGATATCTGTTGAACAGAAATCTCCAGTCCAGTTGCCTGTCTGTCCTGAGCCTCTGGACAGAGGGATGGATCGGCGTGGGCACCCTCCTGACTGCAACAGATGCCAGCACCTACCTCTCTTTAGTGGCCAGTAGCTCGTACTAGATCTCTTAGACTCTTAAGACTTAGCAACCTGGGCAAGGAAGAGAACCCCGACTTCATCTCCTCTGCTGAGCACACCAACCCCGTGCATCCCCACATCCCCTTGCCTACTCTGCAAAAGGCAAAAAAGGTCAGAAAATGAAAGGACAACTTTGTGCTGGCTTCAGCTCCTAGGCTGTGATGCCACTAAAGTGGTACATGGTAATAACTTAGCGATAATAACTTAGCGAGAGTTTGGCATGCAGCTAAGCATGGGTAAAGTGACTATCTGTAACGCATCTTTTCCAAGCGAAGACAAGGGCTCCCTAGAGGGAATTGTGCCCTTGCTCTGCTCTGTTTCAGCACCTCCGTTCCCTGGGGAACCTGGGCCCTGGCTACGCAGACCCCTTTTCAGTCTGGAGCTATCAGATGCTGAGGATGCGTTCCCGCGCCGCGCAGGGCCACTGGAGGTGCCAGCGGACAGCCATGTGTTTGTGCAGGTGCGGGCGCCTTAAACAACGAGGGTGGGCAGGAAGAGGGAGAGATGGGGACTGGTCGACCTTGATGGCTTGATCCCTCAGGCGGCCCTGGCCCGTCCTTCGCCAAGATGGGGCCTAGCCCTGCACCGCTGCTCAGTAACGCCTTCTTCACGCCCGGCCCTGGGACCTGCCCTGGTGCTTCTCCGTGGGGGTTGCCCCGCCGACGACTCTGTCAGCTTCTCACCACCTCCACGCCCGGATGCTGCTAGCGTCGCACGCTTCAGCTTCCGCCTGCGCCCGGTATTCAATGCCTCAGTACAGTTCTTGCACTGCCAGATAAGCCGTTGCCGCCGTCGCCGCAGTCACCACCGCCGAGCTGTCCGCCAGACACCAGTGCCTTTGACCCCACCAGCACCGTTGCGGGTTCGCTAGTAGAAACAGCAGTCTCGGAACCTGCGGAATATTCTCTAGCTAGGCAAAAGCGTTTCTGGCAGCAGAGGGACCTTAGGAGGCAAAGTGCTTTATGGTCTGGGTCCCTCTCTCTCAAGATGGGTACTACATGTAGAGATATCCCTCATAGGGCCCTGCAGAAGAACTCCCAGTAGCCTGGAAATGTACAGCCTTCTGTTCTAGGACCCTTGGGTGGGATCTGGAGTTCTTTTAGGGCTGGAGGGCTAGATTCAAGAAAACAGTGTGATAAGTCTAAACTGCACATTTGATGTGCAGACCTCACTTGAGACCTAGAGGCTGAAACCATTTTTATGTTTTGGGGTTCTGCTCAGGGAGGAGTCCTGTGGTAACCACCTAGCTCTAGTGGAAAGCTGGAAGCTTCAGCCCATCTTAGGAGCTCTGGAAGACCAGACCCAGAATTACCAAGTCACTGAAGTCTGGTTTCTTCTCTTGCACCTCAGTGTCTGCCTCAGGATGAGGCATGTGCCGGCAGCAGCTTGAGCCTTGGTACTGACAGCCCCCACCTGCACATGTTGACACAGCCCATCGTGGTTACAGTACCTCGTCCGCCCCCTAGTAAGCTCTCAAGCAGCCCTGGAACCGGGATGGGGAAGACAGCTTGCTCCAAAGCCTAGTCTCAGCCTTGCACGTATCTCCATAGGGCCATCCAAGGGTCTCCCAGGCAGAGCGGTACGCCCAGAGCCGCCTGCTCCAGCTGCTACAGCACTGGAGCCTGCACCAGTGGTGGCTTTGGTGTTGGCGGCATTCGTGCTGGGTGCTGCGCTGGCCGCTGGGCTTGGTCTCGTCTGTGCACACTCAGGTACCGACTTCTGTTCTGCCAGAACCCCACACCTATTTCCACAGGTCCAGTCTAGTCTAGTCTAGTCTAGCTGCCCCACCCCCACGCGCACACATCCCTGAACCTGCCTCCCAGATCTGGCCCTTAGGGTTGCTACACCTGCAGCAGCTCCCACTAGGGGGCGCACTTAACCTGGCGCAGGGCACAGGGAACTCCTGTTCTAGCTGGAGTCTTCTTTCAGCACCCCCACCTCCAGGCCAGCCTCGTAGAGCTTCGCTCAGCGGCCCCCAGCTCCAGAGGCCCCAGTAGTCAGGTAAGTACTGGGTGTGAAGATCCGAAGCAAGAGCTAGAAGAGGGACATGGTGGTTTGGGTCGTTCACAGGGTTTACTTGTGGGACTCCGAGTACTTTGTACATCCATTCTTTTGAACAACATTCAGATGGATACTTTTAAAATGTCCATTAGAGATAAGAAAAATATTTTTTTTTTTGGTTCTTTTTTTTTTTTCGGAGCTGGGGATCGAACCCAGGGCCTTGCGCTTCCTAGGTAAGCGCTCTACCACTGAGCTAAATCCCCAGCCCCAAGAAAAATATTTTTAGAGGTTAAGTAACTTGTCGAGGTGAAGCTGGAAATTGGATTTGGGAGGTGGGGTCACCAGCCGTGAGGAAAGGGGTCCTTAAGACTTAAACAGATAAGTAAGAGGGATGTACACAGCTCCTAGACTCACACACACCAGTACGTAGATTGGTGGAGGAAGTCAAAGCTTATCGGGAAAATGTGACCTGAATAGTGCTTTCCCATTCTGAGTCTCTCTCACCCCCTCTCTAGAGATGGCATGCCCCAGTGAGGTTCTGAGATTCATCCAGCCATGATTTCAGTTCCCTTTGGAAGGAATCCTGCATGCACGTCTCCCCTGCCTCCCTTCCTTCCTCCCTCCCTCCCTCCCTCCCTCCCTCCTTGTCCTCACTCCCCTGTTCAAAATAAATTGGTGACCTGCTAACTTCTAGTGGAGTCAGTGTGCTCCCAAACATGGGTAGGGGTGGTGGTGAAGGGAGGGGAGGTCCCAGGCTGTGCCTTGGGACCAGACATGGGAAGATTTGTGACTGGGAAAGACTCAGAATGGAGGTGTGAGACTCCAACCCCCATGAACCCTGCCTATAGGCAAGAAGCATGGGCCATTTGCCCGGCACAGAAGATGACACGCAACCTGGCCAGCTTAAGTTTAAACTGAATCCTACTTTCTTCCTCCCCTCAGTAGCAGCTCGTCTGCTCCTTTGCTCTCCCCTAAGTTGGACTTTCTTAGCTCTTCACTCCCATCCCTAGACCCTACCTTCATTCAGGTCTCTGGGTCCCTCTTGAGTCCCACCTACCCAGACCCTCTTTCCATCTTGGCATAAGCAAATGTAATGACTATTCCTGGTTGTCAACTCGACTATATCTGGATTGACCACAATCCAGAGGGCTCACCTGTGATCCAGACATTGAGGCTGGGAGATACAAGTTTCTGACCTGGATCTTGGCATGGAGAGCTTGAGGCATAGTGGCCATGAAACACTTAGATCCAAACAAGGCAGTACATGACTTTAATCCCAGGAGAGTAAGGCAAAGAGATCTCTGAGTTCAAGGTCAGCCTGGGCCAAAGCAAGTCCCAGATCCAGGTGTGGTGGTACACACCTTTGCTGGAGACCTACATAAGGACACTGGAAGAAGGAAGCTCGCTCTTCCTTGCCTGCTTGCACTTACGTGCTGGCACATCTGTTGGAACCTACTTCTACAGAAGACCAGCTGATACAACTAGCCTGGTGGGACTGATGATAAATACAGCGGTGGAGGAACTTTCAGGCTTAATCTGCCCATGAAGAAACTGAGGCTTGGCAATACTAAACCTAAATTCTCTTCTCCAAAGTGTCTAGGGCTGTCTGCTCCATAACCCAGACTTATTTTTCTTTCAAGCCAGGCTTCCACTGTAGCCCAGGCTAGCCTGTAAACTCAGTGATCTTCCTGTCTCAGTCCTAATGCTGGGATTAGTGGTTACCACACCTGGCAAGCCTGGGCTGATTTGTTTTGATGTATGTCTTTTGCTTCTATGTATGTATGTACACCATATGCATGCTTGGTGTCTTGGGAGGTCAAAAGGAGGCTCTTGGGACGGCAGTTGGTTATGAGCCACCATGTCTGTGTTAGGATCCAAACGTGTTGTCTGCAAGAACAGCAAATGAGCGAGGTGTGAAGGAGCATGCCTTTAAACCGAGCATTTGGGAGGACCTTGGTGAGTTTGAGACCAGCTTGGTCTACATATCGAGATCCAGACCAGCCAGGGTTAAGGAGAGAGACACTGCCTCACAAATGACCACTTTTTGATGGCCACTACCCTCTTCTCTATGAAAAGCAAAGCACACAGTATGGGTTTCATGACGTAGTTAGGAAATTTAGGGCTTAAAGTTTTTTGCTGCAGCTCATGAGTGACATAAAACGCAGATAAAACTCTGGTCCCTCTGCCCTCCTCAGTCTTGGTCGAGCCACGCCCCCTCTATAAAATCAAACGCATAGTGCTCTGTCTGACCGCTTCGGCCTCCGTAGCCCCGCCCACCAGAAAAGAGCTCCATAGAGTTCCGGCATGAAGCCACCGCAGAGACGGCGGAAGGTCCCCGCACGCTACACAGGTGAAGCTACCGGCCCCACAGCTTGGAGCCCCCGCGAGATGCGGCACCTACTGAGACTACTCCAGGCTCGGCGCGGCCAACCGGAGCCAGACGCCAAGGAGCTGGCCAAGGAGCTGCGAGGCCGGAGCGAGGCCGAGGTGGTGTCCCGTGCTGGGGGCGGGGCCGGGAAGCCGAATGGCCGAGCTAAGGTGGAGCTCCGGGGCTGTTGACGGTCGCGGAAGTCATTGGCGCACCGGATATGCGTGAAAGATGGAGTTTTAGGGCGGGGATGTGGGTGGGATTCGAGGCGGGGTTATGGAGATGCGGAGGAATATTGACTGTATAGGGGCGGGGTGACAACGAAGTTTAGAGTGAGGCTCTGGGGAAGCTGTGGCGCAGGGGGTGGGGGGGTTTGGGGGCGGGACTGCCTGCTGGACTATGGGTCTCTGTGAGTGAAGCACACTGGAAGTGGAGCATGAAGAGGTGGTATGTGAGTGGGAAAGCTGGGGACGGGGTGTGACAACTGGGTGGAGTGAGCCTGTGGAGAGTTGTGAAGCTGTAGAGTGTGGGCGGGAAAAATCGGAGGGCTGAGCATAACAGAGTGGGGGTGAGTGGAAGTGAGAATAGAGGATGAATTAAGGTAGAGTTGGTAGTCGGGAATGGTGGTATACACCTTTAATCTCAGCACCTGGGATCCTTTCACTAGTGGACCTCTTTGAGTTCAAGGCTAGCCCTGTCTACATAGTTTCAGGACAGCAGGTGCTGTTTAGAGAGGCCCTGTCTCAAAAAAGTTAACAAAAACAAACAAAAGAAGTGAATTTGGGTGGAACCAGAGTGAGTACGAAGTGAGAGTCTAGGAAATGGGGTGGAGTGGAAGTGAATAGGCTAGTTCTCATTATAAGAGCAAACTACAGCCCCAGGAAGAAGCAAGAATAGGCCTAGCTTTTACATTTTCATTAGGTAGCTGGTCACATGCTGAGGCCTTGGCTCAAGTCCCAGCAGTTTTGGGAATGCACAATACTGGGCTAGTCCAGGGTAGGGAGCAGTAGCAGTGCCTGGAAACAACAAGGCCTCTGTTTCTGAGCTCATAGAAAGCCTGTCTTCCTCCCCAGATCTGTCGCTTTATCCAGCAGCTCAAAGGCCGGGTGGTTCGAGAGGCTATTCGGAAGGTGCAACCAGGTGGCAGAGATGGTCCAAGGCATCGAGAGACACAGCTCCCAGCCCCCATAGAGGTGAGGCAGGAGGGCAAGGTGAGGGGTGCCCAAGGATAACCTGGTCAGAGGAATACAAGGAAGGGCAAAACTTGGGAGCCCTCTTTACTCTCCCCCCCCCCGGGGGGGCGGGGCTTGTCCTTAGACTGACCATGTACCAATTGGCTTCACCCAGGTATGGATGGATCTTGCTGAGAAATTAACAGGCCCACTGGAGGAAGCCCTGACTGCAGCTTTCTCCCAGGTAAACAATTCTCTTGGCAGGTCTAAGTGTATGTATGTCTAGTGTACTATAGGGCACGAGGGTGTCCTATAAATAAATAAACCCAGGGGTAGAGGGCCACTAGGTTTAGTCAGGTAGTGGTATTGTATACAATCTCCAAATTTGAAGGAGTAGAGAATTGCCAGGCCCCTCTTAACACTACCTGAAAACAAAAGAAAAGAAAAGAGAAGAGAAGAGAAAGGAAGGAATATAGATCTGGATCCTGGGTCCTGGTGTAAAGTCAGTAGCTCCAGGCAGGCACTGACACTTGAGCCATAGTATCTATGGCCATCTCTTGTGTGGGTCACCTTCAGAATGCCATGAAGGACTTGGCGAGTGTGCAGAGGTGGAGGGCTCATTCTAGGCCTAGCGATGAGAGATGAAAGACTTCTTCCTTTCCTTCCCCGATGGCGCTTCCCTGTTAGGTACTCACCATTGCTGCTGCGGAACCTCTCAGCCTCCTGCATTCCAAGCCAGGCAAGCCCACAAAGGCCTGTGGAAGGGCACTGGTGTTCTTGAGCACCCAAGATGCGCAGAAGGATCCTGCCCCTGAAGGTTCTGGGCCTGAACCTATGACTGCTGCTGACCCCACTCCTGAGGCCTCTGTCCCTGAACCTAAGGCCTCCGGTACCAACCCTGAGACCTCTGGCCTTGTCCCAGAGGTCTCTGTCCCTGACCCTGATGCACCAACTGAGTCCCTGGCTGGATCCTCCACAGAGAGAGACTTTGCCGTGGACTTTGAGAAGATCTACAAATACCTGTCCTCCTCCTCCAGAGGTGGCCATGGCCCTGAGCTCTCAGCAGTTGGTAGGAGCTACTAGAGAGGAGAGGGGCTATACTGTGTGTGGGTGTGGGGAGAGTCTGGGGGAGGGGAGGTAGTTGGGGGGGGATGTAAAAACTGTGACCTCTCTCATTCTTCCCTCTTCCTTCTATCAGAGTCCGCCGTGGTCCTTAACCTGCTCATGTCACTTGCAGAGGAACTGCCCCACCTGCCTTGCACAGCCCTGGTGGACCATCTGACTAAAACATATGCTCAACTGACGGCTCCCCAGGCCTCTCTCGATAGAGAAAAGAGGCCCAGGCCGGGGACTGAAGATGGAGGGACTGACTCCACGGGGCCAGAAGAGACTGGCCAAGGCAGTCCTCAAGCTTCTGAGCCCACAGAACCGAGGCTGACCTGGAAAGCAGCTGGGGTCTGCCCACTGAACCCATTCCTGGTGCCGCTGGACCTCCTGAGCCAGGCCCTCGCCCCTGCCAGGTGAAGGATGCAGCAGGCTGGCTATGCTGGTTTCTTTCTACATCGTCTGTCCAGCACTGGTACTGGTGTTGGGAACGTGATTGTGGCTTCCTGACAGTGTCCGGCCATAGGCAAGCCCTTCAGACACTGCATGCACTAGTAGCCTGGAAAGTGAAGCACAGTTGAAGGGGTTTAACTATTGGGGATTTGAGACTGCACAAAGGCGGAATTCCTGGGCTGGTAGATTGCGGCAAGTGTCCCTGGCCCCGCTGTGCCTGGTTCTCTGCCATAAGAGTACCACATCATCATCCCTTTGTGCATGGCACTCGAACCCACCCCCAGCACACCCTCCCCACCTCAACTGACCACTGTACCATCCTCTTCGCCCTTCTCTGGGTGTCCTGTGACCCTCAATAAAGCTGTCATCTAACTAGCTGTGATTCCCCTATGACACAGGTGAGAGCAAGGCTCCAAAATGACACAGTTTGGGAGTTGGAGCAAAATGCCAGGGAAGATGGTGCTGTCCCTGGCAAAAGCCGGTGCCTGGGCCAGTGAGAGAGCAGCAAGGGTAAAGTACTTGGTACGAAGCCTGGCGTCTGCGATTAATTCCTTGAAATCATGTAAAGGTGAAGAACCAATTCCTGAAAGTCGTTTGACTGAACACAAACTATATAAACAAGTATGTACACCTGTGTCATGCACTCACAAACCTACAAGAATTTAAAAAGTCGTTACCTGGAGTGAGCCTAATTCAGCATAAGGGGCTCCTTGGTGACCATGTGGATGGCTCTTAGATGTAGGTGGAAGGGAGAAGCTGGGCTGGCTTTGTGGGAGACAGGTGTCAGGGGTAAGTTTTCAGAGCAGAGCAAGGATATATCTGCAGATGACTGAGTTGGCGGTGTGGCCTGATGGAAGGAGCAAAGCTCTGGCTGCAGGGAGGACTCCCCAGGGGCACTGGCCGAGGGCTGGAGGAAGAAGGAGGTATCCCTGGAAGTGTCTTGGAGCCTCAACTACCCCTGGAAATAAAGGGAAGAGGGAGGCAGAACTGGAGGAGCTTTAGGATGGTATGGGTCTCAGAGCTGCAGGGCGTAATGAGGTAGCGTTGAACCCCAGGACCACTCACTCCTTTATGCTGTAGGCCTTCCCACCATGAACTCCAGCTGCTCTGTGAGGATGGAGTCTGCACAGGCCGGGGAGCTAGGTCTCTGGGGAAACAGGTGCCCTCCCACCACTGCACCCTCCCCCAAGCCTAACAAGTTGAGAGTAAAATTTCTGTTCCCTGAGCTGTGCCTTCGCACGGCTTTCCTTTTATAGAAAAGCTCAATTCTCCCCACACACATTGCACACGGCTCCCTGAGGATCTCAACACATCTCCCAGGCAGGTCGTGGAGCCAAGCCAGCCCACTCCCTAGTCACAGCCCCACGAAGCCAAACCCGCAGTTTTTGAGACACTTGATGGAGATGAGGGACCAGGCCCAGAAGTTTGGGGCTTGCAGGTATGGTCTTTGGACAATAACCTCTAGGCTAACGCCCCACAGTCCCCTGTGACTCCTTAGGTCAAGAGGAAGAGTGCATCTGTGTGGGATTGACTCAACTATACCATGAGCTAGGGGGCTAGAGGTGGCTCCTAGCCCCCCACCTCCAAAGCTACTTCATGAAGGGCTGTGTATGAAACTGGGTGTTTGCACGAATCAGGCAGCAGCTAAAAGGCAACAGCAGATTTGGATTCTAATTTCAGATCAATGACTCGGGGGCAGGTCATTTTGGGGGCTTGGACTTCCAGTCCCCTGGCTGGTAGAATGGGGGATCCTAACAGGAGCTTGGCTCCTTGGCTGTCACACTCAGAAGCAAACAGGTTAAGAACAGGACTGGCTAACTCAGCAATCCGCTTCACACGCAGTAAGCACTCAATAATAGTTTTTATTATCATCACCACCGTTCAGAGCCAGGGAGGTGTGATAGGCAGGGAAGGGCATGGGGACATGGGGGGAGATAGGAGAGGTGGGGCAAAGGAAAGGCACTCTAACCTGTGCTGGGGCCGGGTCTGGGAAGGGAATGAGCCTCCTTGTACTCCTGCACATAAAGTGCCAGACATTATCAACACAAGCAGCAGCCATGGTGGAGTTTTGGGGTCTGTCTCTGGGGCAGGCTGTACCGTGCATTATAGGTAGGCAGTGTCCAATGTGAGTCGAAGAGAGCCTGCCTGCCAGGGCCAGAACTCAAGAAGTGCACTGACACTGCTGATGACCATAACAGGGGGAAAGGAATAAGAGATAAGAGGAGTCCGCATTCCCAGGAAAGGATGTAACATGCCTGGTTGTTGGGGAAGGCTGAGGTTGGTGCCGGGTGCTTCGCTCACTAGGGATTCAGTGTTGAGGGATCAGCATTGAGGATGAGTGTGTAGAGAAGGGGACAGGGCAGATAAAGGCACCAGGTGGGGGGTTCTGGCCTGGCCAGGATGGAAGATGGGTGGTTAAGGTGGGTAAGGGCTGGACTTCTCCGAACGCCCTCAACTCTGAGCTAGGGCATCTAGGCATAACCCTGAGCGCAGTCCAGGCTGGGGGCACCCCTCCACGGGGCCGACCCTTGTGGGATCTCTCTAAGGACCTGCCCGGGACTGGTTCCTCATCACACCAACGCATAGTCGAACTGCCCACGTTCAAGCGCCTCCTTGTGGTCGGTCCAGGACGAGGCGGGCATGCGGCTGTAGGGGTCTAGCAGTATGCGTACACAGCGCACCATCAACAGAACCAACACCACGAGCAGGCAGAGCACGAAGGCGAACACCGTGCGTTGCTCGACGTCCAGGCCCGCGCCCACCGGAGGCCCCGTCGATGGCGGCAGCGGCTCCGGTGACAGTGTCCACGGCGCACTCATAGCTCACATCGCCGCGCTCTGCGGAGAGAGGGGTACCCACCCCGGGGTCCGCGGGGATGAGGCTATGCCCTTCCTGCACCTCCATCCACCCCTTCTGGAGTCGCCCCTTTGCTGTATCTCACAGCATCATCCCTATCCCTGCTGTCGTCTCCGGGCTACGCCCATGCCCCGCCTGTGCGCTCTGCCGCTACAGCCACACAGGGACTCAACTCCAGCGGTGCGCGCAGGTGGGGTCGCTGAGAGCTGGGACAGGTCAGCTTAGATCTGCCCAGCCCGCGCACAACAGGTGCGAACGCACTGGGACAGACCAGAGCTGCACTGTTGGAACTGGTCCCCGCCCCGCTCCCTTTGTTCTCCCAGGCCCAAGACCCCCTCCCCCACCGTAGCCGCCTCCCCGGGCTACAGCGCGCCCCCCTCACCCTTGGTCCTAGACGGGGACCGGCCGCCCTGCAGCCCCTCTCTCTTTCTCTTTCTTGGGACTCGTGCGCTGCTTTGCTCTGGTCTTCCCCGGGTGGCGGCGGTAGTGGCGGAGGCTGTGGCAGCCCCGGCTCAGCCCACCCCATCCGCCCCTGGAGCGGTGGAGACCGAGCGAGGATGGAGAGCCGCGCGCCAGCCGGGCCGCCGCGGCTGTTCCCATGGCGACGGGGGCGGGGCTGCGAGGGGGTGGCGGCAGTGTAAGGAGCGGTGCCTGGGCTTGTGACCCCGCCCCGGCCTGCCTATCCGGAGACTGGAACTTCCCACCACCGTGTCAGCTCTGACGACCCTAGCTTCCAGCTCCTAGAGCACCCAGGACCTCGCCAGGCCAGGGGCAGTTACTAGCCTCTGGCACGGAAGCCTCACCTTGACCTCAATGCTTGTATCCCTATTCTTTCCGGCCAACCCCTTTCACCAGTCTCTTTTTAAAGGACCCTGATGCCCCCAAACATTGTCTATTAGCATTAAGCTGCTCAGTCTCAGGAAACCCCCATTTCAACAGAGACCCCAGACAACTGGAATGTTTATTTTTCCACAAAAGGGCAGGGTCTTGGCTTGAGGAAGCAGCACTCTTGCTACCATCCTTTACTGACCTAGAAGGTCTGTGACAGGCCCTCAGTCCCACCCTTCCCAGCAGAGATGTACACTTGAGACAGTTCAAACTGCTCTTCTGCGCTCTGGTGTTTTATTATGTTCAGATCTTAGGCTATGTACAGGAAGTAAGAGCACTGATTTAAAAAAAAAAAAAAAAAAAAAAAGGACCTAAAGTGGCTTGGCAAGCAAAGCCAGTGGACTACTCAGAACAGCAGGCCAGGCCTCACCCCACAGGAGTCCTGGGCTGGGGCCTTCTGACACTGCCAGTATCCCCCCTGTGACACTCTGGGAAACATTCCCCCTCCTGCTAGACACCCCAAGCTCTTTCCTTGTCCAGCTGGTTTCACAGCTGTCGTGAAGAACTTGGGGCAGAAGCCAGTTCACAGCTGTATCAGATGTGCCCAAGTGTTTCTGTGTGTCTGCCCCATGATGGTCTAGCCCGGAGCTGCCTAGACTCCATTGCTGCCCTCAGAGGATCTGCTCTGTACTAGAGGCTGAGATGTCCAGAAGGCGCCAGGCAGCGTAAGGGTTGAGCTCCTCCTGGTCTCTGCAGAGTGCCCACACATACAGCATTCGCAGCACCTTGTCCTGTGGAGACCCAGCAGGGTTAGGGGTCAGGCTTGGTGGGTGTACAGAGGGGTTACTGAGGGAGACAGGCAAGGATCTAGGAGGGGCCATAGGAAGGGGTGCCGGGGTTGCTGGCTCTGGTCACTGGTCAGACGAAAAGGTCTTGACTCCTAGTTGTGCTACTCTCCAACTCCAGAACCTGCCTGGCCCTGCTGGGGTCTATGCAGGGGAGGCATGCACAGGGAAGGAGAAGCTATCCCAAGCCTCATTCCCTTCCACTCACCGGGTCACCGTCAAACACCTCGCCTTTGGGGTTCTTGATCACCATCACCAGCTGGGCCTGGAAGGTAACAATCAGCACGGGGCCCTGCTCCATCATCTTGCCCATGGCCAGCTGCAGGAAACACGGAGTGTGGGCCTTAGAATAGTATATCTCCACCCCATACTCACAGCCCTGGACATGCAGAGCCACAGTTGCCCTCTGTAGGCAAAACGTCTAACACTCTGCTCCGCTAAACGTATGGTACTGCCCTTCCCCACTTTGGAGGAGTGATTTTTTTCCCAGTGAGCTCCTTCTCATCAACAACTCCAGGCCTTCAACAGTGGAATTTCTGTTTCCACACTGGGTCCATGCAGGCTCACAAAGGCCAAGGGGTAGAGGAAGGAAGTTGGCTCCACTTGGCCTGCAGCTCCCATAAGGCAAGAAGTCCTGATGACTGAAGCTGCACTGCCAGTCAGGGGCCCATGCTGCAGAGGCAGGAGCACCACTGCCAATGGAGCTCAAGGGCACTGGAGGCCTCGGCAACGCTCGCTGCCTGCCCAACACAGGTGCTACTGGCTGCAGGATGAGTGGCCTCTTGATAAACACATTTGAAATTATTATCAAAAACTCACTAAAATACCAAATGTAATAAGCTTCCTACCAAATATGCTGGCCTGCATGTAAGCAAAATTATCCAATGCAAAGCCTCCTTTTTTTTTTTTTTTTTGAGCTGGGGACCGAACCCAGGGCCTTGCGCTTCCTAGGCAAGCGCTCTACCACTGAGCCAAATCCCCAGCCCAGCAAAGCCTACTTTTATTTTGACCCAAGATCTCAGGTAACATAGGCTGGGACTGAACTCATTATAGATATGAATGGCCCTGAATTCCACTGCCTCAGCCTTCAAATGCTCGGATCATAGGTCTGAACCGCCATGCCCACTAACAAAGTCTATTTTACAATAAAGGTATTTAGCCCACATTGCCCTTGAGCTTTTAGGATCCTCCTGCCTCAACTTCTAGAGTGCTTAATTCTAGCTGTGTGTCTCCACGCCTGGCTCACTGCATACAAGTTCGTTCTTTTTACTTTTCATTCTTTGTATGAGTAGTATGTGTGCTAATATGTGCACACAAGTACAGACCAGCCCTCTGAAAACCAAGCAAACATCGAGCAATCACTCACTAAAGCCACGTCGTTTGGCTGGAATTCACTTAGGATTCCACCGCAGTAGATGGGAACTTTGGGTCAACACAGTTGTTTGCTACATACTAGGAATTCAGCCCTGGTGCCTTACAAATGCTCTACGACTGACATACATCTCCAGGCTTCTTCTTACGTTTTCTTCTGAAATTGTGTCATAAGGTTACCTAGATTAGCCTGGAACTCACTCTGTAGCCTAAGCTGACCTTAAACTCAAAATCTTCCTGCCTTGAGTGGTGGGAATCAGCAGTGTCCTGGCTTCATTTAATAGCTATGTCCGCTGTGCTTCACTCTGACTGCGTCCTCGGGGGTGACTTACGTCCACATTGCTGATATCCAGGATCCGGGAGTGGAACTGGAGGCCCAGAGCCTTGGCCTGCTGGATAGAGTGGGCCAGTTGGTTGTAGGTCTGCAATGAAAGGCAATATGTCAACACAGTTAGCCACTGATAGGGGCAGGGTCACAACCACCGTTACAGCCTCCTTATTGTGCCCTAGCATCCAGACCAGCAGAAGCCAAGAGCACAGGTCCAAGCTCAGAAGGCTGCCACTCTTCCTTCGCTGGCCAGACCCGCACACTTCTCATTATGGAAAGAGCCTACTTCCAAGTAGGAGCAGTATTAATCAGTGTAGTAGGTAATTCACAGCATCATCCAGAGTACACTCCCAGGGTAAGCTGGGGGACTCTTGGCTGATCTCTACGGTTCCCAGCCTCCCCTGGAGTCTTGGCCTGGAATCAGATGTCTTTTCCAGGATTTGTCCCAAACCTGTGGGCCCTAGAACTCACTGCTTGAGTGGCATCTCTCACAGAACACTGAGGTGCCACCTTTCACTCCCTAAGAGCCAGAGGGGCATGTGGCCACATGGGAACAGTTTCAGCTTGGAGGCAACTAAGACAGAACATGGTTTGAAGGTGTTCTGGACGTAAGTGATGTGGGCATAACTGATGTGCTAGGCAGGGAGCAGCATGGGTACAGCAGTGCTAGGCTGGGGAGAGCAGCATGGGTACAGCAGTGCTAGGCTGGGGAGAGCAGCATGGGTACAGCAGTGCTAGGCTGGAGAGAACAGCATGGGTACAGCAGTGCTAGGCAGGGAGCAGCATGGGTACAGCAGTGCTAGGCTGGAGAGAACAGCATGGGTACAGCAGTGCTAGGCTGGAGAGAACAGCATGGGTACAGCAGTGCTAGGCTGGAGAGAACAGCATGGGTACAGCAGTGCTAGGCAGGGAGCAGCATGGGTACAGCAGTGCTAGGCTGGAGAGAACAGCATGGGTACAGCAGTGCTAGGCTGGAGAGAACAGCATGGGTACAGCAGTGCTAGGCTGGAGAGAACAGCATGGGTATAGCAGTGCTAGGCAGGGAGCAGCATGGGTACAGCAGTGCTAGGCAGGGAGCAGCATGGGTACAGCAGTGCTAGGCTGGAGAGAACAGCATGGGTACAGCAGTGCTAGGCTGGGGAGAACAGCATGGGTACAGCAGTGCTAGGCAGGGAGCAGCATGGGTACAGCAGTGCTAGGCTGGGGAGAAGGCTCAGTGGACTAAGCACTTTCTGACCTGAGTTTAAATCTCCATAACCCATGTAAAGCTGGGCATTTACGTCTGTAACCTCAGCGTCCTTGTAGTGAAATGGGAAGTGGGGACAGGGGAATCTCTGGAAGCTCTTGCCTAGCTAGCATGGTGTGCACACAGTGGTGAACGAGATACCCTGTCCCGACAAGGTAAGGGATGAGGACCGACACCTGAGATTGTCCTATGGCCTCTACACATGCATTGTGGCACAAACCCACAAACACATAATACACAAAAGCAGTGCCAACCCTACCTAGTGGGTTTCTGTGGTTCATTGCTATAGAGATAAGGGCTTTATGTAGCTAAAGCTGGCTGTAAACTCTATGTAGCAAAAGATGACTCTGGGACTGGAGATCCAGAGTTCAATTCCCAGCAACCACGTGGTCGCTCATAACGATCTGTAATGAGATTTGGTGCCCTCTTCTGGCCTGCAGGCACACATGTAGAAAGAATGATTTTATATATATATGTATAATAAATCAATCTTTAAAAAAGATGACTCTGCTGCTTCTACTTCCCCAGTGCTCCGATGGTAGACAGTTGTGTCCACACCTGGCGTGTGCAGTACTGAGTATCAAACTCATAGCTTCTGGCATGTGAGGTAAGCACTAAAAATAGTGCCATGCCCCACATCCAGCGTTTCTTCAAGATAACATTTTAAAAGCACCTCACTGGGAGCAACTAGACTTTCAGCTGTGTTCTAGGGGGTATCAGGCCATTCTTGGAGAGAGATCAGCCACGATTTCGTGGTTCCAAAGGAGGAGAAAGGAGGAAGAAAACTCTCTCTCCTAAATGCCCACTGGCTTAGTCACCAGTGCAGGGGAGTATTTAAAAAGAGAATCTGACAGATCTTCTCCTCTGCTTTTCCCAAGTTGTTTGTGAGCTTGGCACAGAATTGGATGAGCCAAAAAACAGCTCTAGATTGCTTCACACAAAGAAGCTGGAAGAAAAACAAAACAAAACAAAAACCCCACAACCCTGCCTGGAGAGACAGAGCCAGAAGGCAGCAGGGTGAGGTAAGGTGGCCAGAGCAGAGCAGACGAGAGCAGGAGTTCCATGGGGACAGAGAGGTTGCCAGGAAAGAGCAGACAGCATGTGCTCACAGTGCAGACACGGGCCTCCCCACAGCCTGCGCTCACCACGACCCTGGGAACTTCGAGCCCTGACTCTGGGAAGCAGCTAGGGCCTCTCAGGACACAATGTCCTTCCTCCGCGCGACAGGAAGTCTACCCACATTTCTGTTTTAATATTTGTTACATTATCTTATTACAGGGAGGACCTGCTGGGAATACTGAATACTGAAGTATTCACAATTAACTCTCATAATCGCCTTGAGGCACCTGTCACTACCATGTATGGGGCTCAGAAGTGCCAGGGAAACTCCATACATTCAAGTGAGCTCTTCTATCACCTTCCTGAATGTGAAGCCGGCAACCTGTGCATCCCAGGCCATCCTGCATGGGGTCCTGATCATTGTCACTTACGCTGGGCAGAAAACAGACAACAGAAATTTTATATCTGTGTCAAGAATCACTTCTGTGGGGGTTGGGGATTTAGCTCAGTGGTAGAGCGCTTACCTAGGAAGCGCAAGGCCCTGGGTTCGGTCCCCAGCTCCAAAAAAAAGAACAAAAAAAAAAAAAAAAAAAAAAGAATCACTTCTGTGACTCTCTTTAACCCAAACCGGTCTCTGGGTTCTGGGGAGATAGCTCAGCTGGTAAAGCACTTTCTATGCAAGCTTGAGAACTGACAGGAGCCTGGATCTCAAGACCCCATAAAAGGTGGAGAGATGTGGAAGCTTTGTCTGTAAATCCAGTGCCCAGTGGGTTGGAACAGGGAGCACATGGGCAAGCTGGCTAGCCAGGACAGCTGAAACAGCAAGCTCTGGGTTCAGCAGAATCCCTGCCGCCATTTAAGGTGAAGGGTAACTGTCATCAACCACCATCAATCTTCAAGCCTCCAGATGCACTTGCCTGCATACACACATAAATGTGCATACACTCTGCATGCACACGTACTGGGTATGGAACCCAAGATACATGCTACAACAATGCCTGGGCCTGAGACGCACCCTAGCCCTACTGACAGTGTTTGATTTCTGCTTTGCCTTGCTCTGTGGCTGAAGAGAGAAGAAGTACTCACAGCTTCATAGCACCAGTCTTTGAGAATGTCAAGTTCCCCGGAAATCATGGCCTAAGTCGGGAAAAGGAAATAAGCATGAGAAGGTGAGTGAGCCTTTTGCAGCAGAATGCAACAGCCTTCCCTGGAGCCTCAGAGCCCCACCCGCCAGCTTGGGTCTGGGGAAGAGACAGTTAGGTGACAGGCAGCCGTGGGTGTCCTGAGTGGGAGTAGACAAGTCCCTTCACTTATCTTCCTGTGGCTCTGGTCTTCTGAGTGCAAGACAAGGAGAACAGGGGACATGGGGAGCAGGGGAGTCTTCAAGGTGGAGGAGCTGCCTTCCAGGTACACCTTCCTGAGGACTAGGCTTTGGACAGTTAGAATCAGGCAGGCTACAGAGTGAAGTAGTTGTGAGGGAGGTGCCCAGAGAGTGAGCAAGAAACAGTTGTGATGCAGCCCTAAAAGGCTGCCTGGGTGACACTTGCTGTTCTTGGTGACAGCTCTCTTCGCCCCTTCCTCTCAGTCCTGCCCAAAGAATGAGAAGGAGCTGGGAAGTTGGAAAGAGAGAGAAGAGGATAAACCATAGGAGGTAAGTGGAAGGAAGAGGGCCTGGGGGTTGGTGGGCTTTCTCATGGTATTGAAAAGGGTGCAATGAGGGCCTGGCCTGACCCGAGTAGGATTGCCTCAAATCCTGCCCTATTCTTATGAGTGCTTCAGAGAGGTAGAGACAGACAACCAGCCAAGACAGTTGTGCTGCTCTGTGACTTGAACAAGCTTCATTCTCTTGGCTTACAAACCAAAGAGGCAAGAACAATTGAGACCAAATGCCAGGACTGCCAGAGACAGTGGCTCCAGACCTTCTTGGCTCTTCTTGACCCAGGTGCCCTGGGGCTGAATGAGAATGTACTAGCTGTCTGCTTCTCCCCAGTGCCTGAAAAGCTGGGGCTCCTGGTCTGTTCCCAGGAATCTCTGGAAATGGCTTTAGGAACACCTTACCAGGAGGCACAATATAGAGCTTCAGGGACAAGAGTCATGACTGTTAACCATAAAAACAGAGAAACCCAACCTGGAGTTACCATGCCCCATGGAAAAGGCAAGAACCCCCCACAGCTATCGGTGGAGCCAGCACAGCATAGGAGGAGGCCAGCGCTCCCTTCTGAGAACCCTAATTGTCATGGCAGGACACAGGCCTCCATAGCTGGGGAAGGCCAAGAGACACTGCTCCCAGGCTGCGACCTGGCTGCAGATGCACCAGAGGCTAAGTATCTGCTCAGAAATCAGCCTCAGTAACTGAGTTCTGACGTAATCTAGACGCATTCCTAGGGTGCCACCCGGAATGGGGAGGAGGTCCAGCAGGTCAGGGCCCCGCCACAGCTTGCAGCTCGCACCTCTAGGATGTTGGGGATAATGTCAGTCTCACACTGATGAAGAAAGCGGTCCTTGTCAAAGGTTGGGTCCACTCTCAGGATCTCCGTGAGCACCTCTGACATTTCTGTCTTTGAGAAAAGACCTCCTGCAGGAGAGGAGCCCTCAGGTTAGCGTTTAGCTGCCCGACCTGGCTGCAGCCAGAGAAGAAAGAATGGCCCTGAAGTCACACTCACCCAGCAAGTCAGTGACCTTGTCGGTTAAGGCCCGGGA
The DNA here is from genome assembly GCF_021556685.1 of Rattus norvegicus. Taxonomy (NCBI): domain Eukaryota; kingdom Metazoa; phylum Chordata; class Mammalia; order Rodentia; family Muridae; genus Rattus; species Rattus norvegicus. The sequence goes on from NC_141545.1 coordinate 9,143,175, forward strand.
TGCCCGGATAAGAACATTGTCACTTTCATCATACTTCATCTTCATCTCAAAGAAGCCTATGGATACATACAGGAGCTAGAGGAAGGGGCCTTCTGACGAAATACCCTGACTCCAGTTCTGAGAACTCCCTGCAAGACTCCTCTTCTTGACACGGGTCAGTTCTAGGCAAGCCATCTGTGGGCCTGAGCCTGCCCACACTTCAGAATGTGGATCATCTATCCACCTACCTGCGAAAGGCAGAGACTCAGCTATAGCCTCTGAGGCTGTATAAACCTTGGGATGCCTGCTACCCTACAGAGGACATCCCGGCCTCCAGGGGTCTTCACAGGAGAAGGGATGAGAGCAAGTAGCCAGTGGCTCTCCTGCTCAACCCCTGGAGAAATCCTGTGGCTGGCTCAAAGGAAAGAGCAGTCCCAGAGTCTGCCCAGGTCTTGACACCACCTCTGTTAATCCCAGGGCTCCTGACAACATAACTGTTCTCTGAGGGCTGGACCTATAGTCTCTTAGTGACGAGATCTATGGTTAGCTGGGTGGGTAGATTTGAGGAGGTGTGTAACCCTGTCTGATCCATCTTTCCTTCTATAAAGTGGGGTTCTTTCTAGTACACAGCTAGGATCTGTTGCCACTGTCTTGCTCAGGACCCAGCAGGCAAGCCACACTCACGGTTGAATACAACATTGTTATCTTTGAAGTCCTTCCACTGCTGGTACCACTTGGAGTCCTTGTGTAGCACAACCCCTAATGCTTCCCTGTGGAAAAAGGCAGGCAGCAAGAGTGAACTCTAGCCCCACAGAGGTCACCCTAGGCCCCACACCCTCCTTGGACCAGTGGGAGGATAGCAGGTAGATAATGGCTCCAAATCCAGGAGCTGCAGCTGTAGTTTTCTTTCTTCTCTTTCCCTCACCTTTTCTCTCAAACCCCAGTTCTCTGCAGGGAGCCAGGACCCCGAGAGAAAAGCACATTTGTACGGGCCCCTCCCAGGGGACCTTGAAAAAAAGACACCAGTTGGTCAGGACCACTCAGGATCCTGTCTGGGACCTACTCATTAGCCTCGAACACTTTGCTTTCTTTGAACTTTGCTCCAGCAAACTCTGTCCTTTTCCGGAGCCGCTCAGGCCGGCGGTATGTCCCTGTGTGTCCGAGCACGCTCTCATCAATCTCCTTCTTCACCGACTCTACACCCTGCAGGGGAGAGCAGGCCTATGGTTGCTGAGAGCCACCACTGGCCGGGTCCCTACTCCTGCCTGGCCTGAGCCAGGCTCACTCACCTGGGAGATGGCTTTGAAGGCCGCCGTCTTGCCCAGCTTCTCCCCGCCCTTGGACACTGACTCTGCTGACTGCTTGGCTGTCCTGGCAGCCTCTTCTACTCCTTCCTTGATCTTGCGGCCAAGGTCACTCTTACTGACTTCATCAAGACTCTACTGAGACAGAGACAGAGGGGAGGATGTTGCACAGGTCTGAAGCACAGCCCTGAGAATAACACTGCATTCCCCTCACAGTTCAGGTTCTCCCTAGAACAGCACGAGTGGACGGGGATTCACAGCCATGAGAAACAACTATCAAAACTGAGAGGAAGCCCAACCTAGCACGGACTGGACACTGTCCATCTAAGAGGAGCCACATCTACCTGTCCCCTGAACTGGGTGGAGAGTCCCTTCCATTCTACCTTCAGTCCTTGCCAGGTCAGCCTCAGCCTTACCTCCTTCACTGTGCCTGTCAATTCTCCGAGCTTCTTCTTTATTGCTTCACTAGTTCGCACAGTTTCTGATTCGATGGTTTTCTAGGATCAAAGAATTCCCTCCTTTTATTTGGATATAATAGTGAACTTGATCATCTACTTAAAGGTTCCCAGGAGCACTGGCTGCTTAAACTCTGTGAAGAGCTTCAACCCCACTGTCTTAGGTTTACTGCTATGAAGAGACAGCATGAGACACTGTAGTGAAGACACTACAGAGGTTTAGCCTGTCACTCTCACGGTGGGAGCATGGTGCATACAGGTAGGGGTCTGCCTCTGAATCTGCCACAACAGGCAAGCTTGAGCATCTGAGCCTCAGAGCCCAACCAACAGAGTGACATACTTCCCCCAACACCACCTCCTAATCCTGTCATTCTCTATGGGCTAGGCATTCAAACTCATGAGTCTATGGGGGTAATACCTATTCAAACCACACCCATGCCTGTCCACTTGGTAGCTACCTCCAGAACATGGGATCCCCAAGCCCTGGGTCTTTTTCTCTGAGTGGAGAGAGATGGTTCTGCCAAGCCCCTACTCATCAAAGCCATTTTATTTCTATAGTTCAATCTTGGGTCCCTGGCCTGCTCTGTTCCCAGATAACTCATTCTTTACTGATGGGACAAGGCCATCTTTCATCAGGCTAAAGCCACACAAGGAGTGTCCTCCAAATAAACAGCTTGGAAGTGCGCAGAAGGGAAAGGCAGTCCTGGGGGAACTGGAACTGGTGGGAACAATAGAACCAAATGCAGAGGACCCCGGCTAAGAGCATTGCACCCTAAGGCTCAGGTGCTCATTGGCAGACAGTCATGTGAAATAAAGAGTCGAGGCAGGTAGTGCAGTGCTGGAGCAGGCTGAGGTGACGATTCCAGGCAGCGGAGACAGGTGGATCCTTAATGCTCACTGTTGGCCAGTTCAACAGAGTTCAGTGAACTCCAGGCTCAGGGAAAGACCCTACAAAAAACTAAGGTAGCAACCAGTAAAGGCAGACAGATACCTGACACTGTCCACTGGCCTTCACACACATAAATGTGCACGTGTACACACACAACACACACAAAAGAAGAGACAGCGGCAAGCACTGAATGACACCAGCATTATGCCCCATTTTTCTTATTAGCATTTTGTCTCTAAGCTGTCACGAGTCACATGATACAGCTGTCTTTCTGGGATGTCTTGGAGCTTTCCCAAAAGGAATTACTTTGGTGACTATGCTGTGCCATCTACAGTGCTGGAGACAGAGCTGCACGGGTTTGCCAAACTGAGTGACCACTCTTGGATTAGCTAACTACAGTGCCACACACACAGAACCCTGCAAGGTCAGGAGGCCTAGGCCACCCGCTCCTGCTCTGATGTTTTTGAATCAGTGTTGTGACTTGCTGCCTTTCCCCAGTGGCTCTGGTCCAGGGACTAAAGATGGGGCAGAGATACTCACATATTTTCTTCTGGCTTCCTGAAGGGCATCCGACTCTTCTAGTTTCTTGGCCTCATCTCGGAACTTCTTTATACTTTCTTTCATCTCTTTGTTTTTGGCTAATTCTTGTTTGATGTTATCTAGCAAGCCTGACAAAAACCCTTTTCTGCTCCCAGAAGAATAAGATTTAGTCTAGAAGGAATATAAAATTGAAGAAAAGAAACATTAAGAGCAAGGCACTGAAAAGCAAGGCACACACGGTAACATCTGGTTAGCATTGAGTGCCCGATTTCCTCCCCTCTGTTGACAGTGGTGTTTAACAGTGAATAGATGTCTCTTTTACTATAACAGAATTTGAATTACAGGAATACCCATGATAAATTACACTATAAGGCCTATATGTTCTCAGGTTCCTATGTACTGATATTATCAACCACAAGTCAAAAGTAAAAACTTGCTTAGCAACGTGCACTGCCACACTAGTCACAATATGTAAGACACAGAACCACATTAGGTGTCTAACAACAGAGAAATGGACAAAGACATGGAGGTTTTCAGCCATAAAGAATGAAGTTATGGCTGCATATGGTGGCACACACCTTTAATTATAGCACTTGGGAGGCAAAGCCAGGTAGATCTGAGTTCAAGGTTACCCTGGTCTACAAAGTGAGTTCCAGGACAGCCAGAGTTATGTAAAGAAAAAAAGATGTCTAGGGGAAAGAACCAAGTGATATGCTGTTCTGGAAAATAGATACAATTGGAAATAGCCATGTGAAGTCATATGAAGTAAATTTAAGCCAGATTTAGGCAAATACTTTGTGCATTTGCTCAGATGTGGGTGTGAGATTTTGTAGCTACATCAAACAACTTGTGTGTGTGTGTTTGTGTGTGTGTGTATGTGTGTGTGTGTGTGTGTGTTTGAGAGAGAGAGAGAGAGAGAGAGAGAGAGAGAGAGAGAGAGAAGTACAGTCAAAGCTGGGGATACAAGAGACTAGGGGGAGGGTCAAGAAAAGGAAGAGGAGGCTGGAGAGATGGCTCAGTGGTTAAAAGCACTGACTGCTCTTCCAGAGGTTCTGAGTTCAATTCCCAGCAACCACATGGTGGTTCACAACCATCTGTAATGGGATCTGATGCCTTCTTCTGGTGTGTCTGAAAAAACAGCTACAATGTACTCATATATAATAAATAAATAAATCTTAGAAAAATAGAGAAGAGTATTGGGGGAGGAATATGTTAGAAGTCAGTCACATACTTGCATTCAATGGCCTTATATAACTGTACAGTAGAAACAAAGCAAGCTTCTGAGCCAGGTACAGTGGCACAGATTGTAATCCCAGCACTCAAAAGACCAAGTTCCATCCCTGGGACCTACATGGTGGAAGGAGCAGGTTCTTTCAAGTTGTCCTCTAACCTCCACACACACAGTGTGGCACAAACACGCTCCTCTCTAAATAATAGTAATGTTTAAAAACTAAGCTCGGACTGGAGGGATGGCTCAGCGGTTAAGAACCCCGACTGCTCTCCCAGAGATCCTGAGTTCAAATCCCAGCAACCACATGGTGGCTCACAGCCATCTGTAATGGAGATCTGACGCCCTCTTCTGGTGTGTCTGAAGAGAGCAACAGTGTACTCACATACATAAAATAAATAAATAAATTTTAAAAACCCCAAAAAACAAAAACTAAGCTCAAGAAACAACAATGTTGACAAAAAAGAGGCTCATCTATGGAGATTTTGCAATTAAACCTGGTTTGGATCTTAGTGAGTTTGAGGCCAACTTGGTCTACATCACAGGTTCCAGGCTACATAGCAAGACCTT